>NC_135722.1:41582592-42186241 GCF_964656455.1 Halichoerus grypus
CCTCACACTTGTCAAAATGTCTAAAATTAACAACAGGTGTTGGCGAAGATGTGGAGAAAGGGGAACCCTCTTACACTGTTGGTGGGAATACAAACTGGAGCAACCACTCTGGAAAACAGTATGGAGGTTCCTCAAAAAGTTAAAAATAGAACTACCGTATGATCCAGTAACTGTACTACTAGGTACTTACCCAAAGGATACAAAAATACTGATTCAAAGGGATACATGCACCCCAATGTTTCTAGCAGTATTATAACAATAGCCAAATTAAGGAAAGAGCCCAAATGTCCACTGACTGATGAATGAATAAAGAAAAGGTGGTATATATACAATGGAATGTTACTCACCTATAAAAAAGAATGAAATCTTGCCATTTGCAGTGACATGGATGAAGTTAGAGAGTATTATGCTAAGCAAAATAAATCAGTCAGAGAATGACAAATACCATATGAGTTCACTCATTTAAGAAATGAAACAAATGAACAGAGGGGGGTAAAAAAAAGAGAGGCAAATCAAGAAACAGACTCTTTTATAGAGAATAAACTGATGGTTACCAGAGGGGAAGTGGATGGGGAGATGGGTTAAATAGGTGATGGGTATTAAGGAGGGCACTTATTGTGATGAGCACTAGGTGTTGTATGTAAGTGATGAATCACTAAATTCTACACCTGAAACTAATATTACACTGTATGTTAACTAGCTTGAATTTAAATAAAAACTTGGAGAAAAATGAATAAAAGATTGATATTAGATATGAAAAAAGAAATTTTACATTGCTCTACTTCCTTTGAACTTTATCATAACACATTACATTTTATGCCTACATCTTACTTGTCAGTTACATTCTTCTCTGAGAAAAAGAAAGATGAATATACTTTTATTTTCTGTATCTATAATACTCCAAGTATAAAATTTTCTTCTGAAATAAATCATTCTTGCAAATAATATTAATAATAAAATTGATGAAACATTATAAATTTTTTACAGATTTTAAAAAATCAATATTATATATAAAAAGTCAATTTTTACTGGAAATACATTAACAAGATGAGTAAGATATTTCTTAATCAGTTCCAGTATCCGTGGATAATTCTTACTTACTACTAAAATGAAAAAAATGCCCAGCAGCAATTCTGTTCCTATTTTTGTAACTGTTGTTTTAATAGATGTAAGAGATAAGCTACCTCATTCAAATAAAAAAATGAGAATGGGATTGGAACAATCTTTTTTACTGAAGTATAATTAACATTCAGTGTTATATTAGTTTCAGATGTACAGTATGATTCAACAATTCTATAAATTTGCTGGTGCTCATCAAGACTAAGTATACTCTTGATCCTCTTTACTTCACCCATCCCCCCACCCACCTCCCCTCTGGCAACAACCAGTTTGTTCTCTGTATTTAAGACTCTCTTCTTTTGTTTGTCTCTATTTTCTTTGTTTGTTCATTTGTATTGTTTCTTAAATTCCACATGAGTGAAATCATATGGTATTTTTCTTTCTCTGTCTGACTTATTTCACTTAACATTATATCCTCTAGATCCATCCATGTTATTACAAATGGCAAGATTTCATTCTGTGTTATGGCTGAGTAATATTCCATTGCATATATATACCACATCTTCTTTATCCATTCACTGATCAATGGACACTTGGGTTACTTCCATATCTTGGCTATTGTAAATAATACTAAAATAAATACAAATATGCACATATTTTTTGAATTCGTGTTTTTGGTTTCTTTGGGTAGACACCCAGTAGTAGAATTACTGGGTCATAAGGTAATTCTATTTTTAATTTTTTGAAAAAATCTCCATACTGTTTTCCATAGCAACTGTACCAATTTACATTCCTACCAACAGTGCATGAGGGTTCTTTCTTCTCCACATCCTCACCAACACTTATTGCTTATCTTTTGATTCTAGCCATTCTGACAGGTGTAAGGTGATATCTCATTTTGGTTTTACTCTGCATTTCCCTGATGTTGAGATGTTGAGCATCTTTTCATGTGTCTGTTGGCCAGTTGTACGTCTTCTTTGGGAAAAAAAAAAAAAAGTCTATTCAGGTCCTTTGCCCATTTTTTAGATTTTTTTTTTTTTTTATTTAGGGGGAGAGAGAGAGCAGGGGGAGGGTCAGAGGAAGAGGGAGGGAGAGAATCTCAAGCAGACTCCACACCAAGCAAGGAGCCTGATGCAGGGCTCTATCCCACAACCCTGAGATCATGACCTGAACCAAAATCAGGAGTCAGATGCTTAACCAACTGAGCACCCAGGTGCCCCTCTGCCTATTTTTTAATTGATTATTTGCGTTTTTGGTGTTGAGTTATATAAGTTCTTTATATATTTTGGATAGTAACCCCTTATTGGATATATCATTTGCAAAAACCTCCCATTCAGTAGGTTGCCTTTTTGTTTTGTTGATGGTTTGTTTGCTATACAAAAGCTTTTTATTTTGGTGTAGTCCCAATAGTTTAATTTTGCTTTTCTTACCCTTGCCTGAGGAGACATATCTAGAAAAATGTTTCTATGGCTGATTTCAACTAAATTACTGCCTGTTTTCTCCCAGGATTTTTGTGGTTTCAGGTGTCATATTTAGGTCTTTAATCCATTTTGAGTTTACTTTTGTGTATGGTGTATGATAGTGTTCCAGTTCATTCTTTTGCATGTAGCTGTCCAGTTTTCCTAGGACCATTTGTTGAAGGGTGAATGGAAGAAGTTTTATCATAGCAATATCACAATTCTTTGAACTGCTTCTGAGTTAAATGCCAGAAAGCACTTGGTGATCTAGCTTCAATAACACATTTTAATAATTTGAGTAGCATCTTGATAAAGTCCTTTTTCAACTTTGTTGAAAACAATAATAATAATTTGACTTACCACAGATTTTTTTTAAAGATTTTATTTATTTATCTGGGAGAGAGAGAGCACAGAGGGAGAAGGAGATGCAAGCTCCCCGCTGAGCAGAGAGCCTGATGTGGGTCTCGATCCCAGGACCCTGAGATCATGATCTGGCTTAACTGACTGAGCCACCCAGGTGCCTTTGCCACAGATTTTTCAACACAATATCTAGAGATTTTCTTTCTCAATACCAGCAACAAAAAGTCCAAATAACTCTTGGCATCCCAAAGGTTTTTGACTCTAAAAGGAATGAACCACAGTAAATAAAAGATATTCTTTGCTTCCAAAATGACTCTATTTTTCCTCAGATATGCTGGGATTTACATTGAGTCAATTTGGGTGCATGGTATTTTGAAACGCTTTTTCCAGGTTGGAGTCAACTAATCACTTTTCTGCCTAAACGAATCTTGCATTTATATTTCAAATTCTCAATCGGCTCTAGATATAACTCTAGAGATATTTTAATGTCTTTCCTCGAGCATGTAAATTCCTCTCATGCTTAAGATGGCCACAACTCTTAAGTTGTGTTAATGACAGTGAGCACAAAATAAAATGTAATTATAAAACTACATATAGATGTGTGAAAAAGATGAGGTCATCAATTTGTAGAATTTGCAGGATTTGCATGGATTAGATTTAAAAGATAGAGTAAAATAAGTATCTATTTTCAGAGAGGACCACAAAAGGGCTTTCGATTTTTGTTTTATCCGTCAATCTTTGTCCTTTTGATCGTCTTTTTTGTTTTATCATGGTATCGAGGTGATCATTTAGCACTTGGTAAGAGTTTTAATAAAAAGGATCAAACAAAGTAACCATGAAAATCAATATCCTTCCAGTAACCTTTAGACATTTAATCACACCTCAAGAAAGCTATATCATCTGTGTGGTTTTAAAAAAGCAGTTCTTTTTCAGGGCACCTGGATGGCTCAGTTGTTAAGTGTCTGTCTTCGGCTCAGGTCATGATCCCAGAGTCCTGGGATCGAGCCCCGCATCGGGCTCCCTGCTCTGCGGAAAGCCTGCTTCTCCCTCTCCCACTCCCCCTGCTTGTGTTTCCTCTCTCACTGTGTCTCTCTCTGTTAAATTAAGTAAATAAAATCTTAAAAAAAAAAAAAAAAGCAGTTCTTTTTATTTAAGATTTTATTTATTTATTTGACAGAGAGAGCACAAGCAGGGGGAGTGGCAGAGGGAGAGGGAGAGGGAGAAGCAGGCTCCCCACTGGGCAGGGAGCCTGATGCGGGGCTTGATCCCAGGGCCTTGGGATCATGACCTGAGCCAAAGGTAGCTGCTTAACCAACTGAGCCACCCAGGCGCCCCAGCAGTTTTTTTTTCTTTAAGATTGTTTGAAAGTTTCCAGTAATTATTTTTTATTCACCAGGTGATAATCTAGTTACACAACTGAAACTCCTAATGCTTTAAAAACAAACAAAAAACCTTGATGGCAATAATAGACCTTTTGAGAAAGAAGAGAAATTACTTCAAAGCATAATGAGATTTCTTTTTCAAATTATGGTCAAAATCACACATTCTAATAAATGCTGTAAGGAAAAAGACCAGAGTTCTGGGAGAAAGAATAACAGTGGAATCCTAGTTTAGGTTGGGAAATAAGAGAAAACCTCTCTAAGTGACATTTAAGTCAGGATGCAAGGGAGAAATAGGCTTTAGAAAAGTGATGGAAAGAAATATGTAAACCTCAAACTGAAGAAAAACAATCCTCAGATAAAGTGAAAGAGAAACCAAGGAGAATTCATTCAAAGAAAACAAACAATCCAGAAAGTAAGCCCTAACTGACAAAGAATGCAGTTTGAAAAACAACACGTGATAAGATGCAGCAAGTGCTGGGCTTTATAGAACTACTTAGTAAACATGAACGCAGTAAAACAAGAGTTTAAAGATTAAATGAAAAATAAACGGAATAGAAAGAAAAATAAAAATTTTAATGCTAAGGAAATAAAAAGAGATCCAAATTGCAGGAGAAATTGCATGGACAGGACAGATACAGCTAAAACTCAAATGAAGGCAGGAGAAAAATTTAATGTAATAATGATGAATGAATAAAGAAAAACATAGAGAATAAAACAAATGGTGTAAAAATATAGTATAGAAATCAGAGAAACAATCTCATATTAGAGTATTAGGATATTTAAATATCCCTGAAATAGTGAACCTAACAAAGAGAACCAAATACATATAAATATATGCATATATTTATTTTATATATTTTATATATTATTTTAATATATTATAAATATAAAACAATCATATTTTATATATTATTTTATGATATATATTTTTATATTTATGTTATATATTTATTATATATTTAAATATATATATTTAAAAATTGAATATAGGAAAAATTCCTTGAAATAAACAAATAAATATGAAAATCAAAATCTGCACATAAAAATGGTATACCACACACCAAAAATAATAGTAATAATAATAATACTGGGCATAAATGACAGATCCTGCTTACTGTTGAACTTTAAGAATAAAAACAAAAACAGGGCACCTGGGTGGCTCAGTCAGTTAAGCATCTGTCTTCAGCTCAGGTCATGATCCCAGGTTCCTGGAACTGAGCCCTGCATAGGGCTTCTTGCTCATTGGGGAGCCTGCTTCTCCCCCTCCCTCTGCACCCCCCACTCGTGCTCTCCCTTTCTCTCAAACTAAATAAATAAAATCTTTTAAAAAAGGAAAAAATAAAAACAAAAACAAACCAAAAAAAAAGAAAGAAAAAGAATAAAAACAAAAGTCCTCACACATGTGAGCAAAAAATAAAAATAAAATCACTTAAAAGTAGAGCTGGGACTCAGACTGGCTTCTCACAGTAATGTTCAATGCCAGAAGCAAATGGAGAAAGGTCTATAAATTATAAGGGGAAAACGGGTATGACTCACAAATATTAAACCCATATAAGTTGTCATTCAAATAAAAAGGTTAAGAGGTGTTTTCAAACATGAAGTCTCTCTGGACACATAGCACCCAGGAACTCCTCAATGAAAAGCACTTCACACTGATAAATCAGTTACCCAAAAGCTGATTCAAAATTAAGAACCCAAAGACATTCAATGGTAAGTGATGATCATCATATAAACATAGAACTAAGACCAAACAACTAGGAAAAAATTATTCCAAAAGACAACCAAATTACTATGGTTTGTGCTCACAACCATGAGGGAGTAAATGGGTTGGGACTTACTCTTCAACCATGAACAAAGAAAGGGTGTCAACTCCCACCACTTCAAATTTGTTCTAGAAGTCATAGGCAATCCAATAAAGCAAGACAAATAAATGAAAATGATACATATGTGAAGAAGAGTGTGATATTGTAATTTTTAAAGGAAATATATATTTAGTCTTCCTCCTGTTCTTAGAACAGAGCTCCAAAAACCCTAGGAATTTCCTGTGATTAAAGCAATAAAGTTGTCTTTTGATATGTTAATAAAGTAACTTTCGGAAAGACCCTAGGGTCACCTAAGGGTGAGGAATGTTCACCCGGAGGAACCAATCATGTAATTAGAAGTTTGGAACTTTCAGTCCCATACCCTGAACTCTGAAGAAGGGAGAGAAGCAGGAGAGGAGCTGGAGTCAATCACCAATGGTAATCATGCCGATGTAATAAAGCTTTGATCAAAACCCAAAAGAAAGGGATTTGAAGAGCTTCCAGGTTGATGAACACATTCATGTAGGGAGGGTGATGCATCCCAAATCCACAGGGAGAAAAGCTCCTGCATTCAGGATCCTCCCTGACTTCACCCTATCTATCTCTTCATCTGTATGTTCATCTGTATCTTTTATTATATTCTTTAATAAACTGATAAATATAAGTGTTTCCTTGAGTTCTGTGAACCTCTCTAGCAAATAATCAAATCCAAGTCTGGGTGCCTGGGTGGCTCAGTCAGTTAAGTGTCTGACTCTTGATCTCAGCTCAGGTCTTGATCTCAGGGTTGTGAGTCCAAACCGGAAGTTGGGGTCCACACTGGGCATGGAGCCTACTTAAAAAAAAAAAAAAAATCAAATCCAAGGAGAGAAGGTCATGGGAACTTCCAATTTATAGCCAAGTCAGACAAGTTGTGGGTAACCTGGGATCTCCAACTTGCAACTGGCATCTGAGTTGAGGGATGGGGCAGTCTTGTAGGACTAAGTCCTTAGCCTATAGGATCTGATGCTATGTCTAGGTAGATAGTGTCAAAATTTAGTAAAGTTGTAAGACATCTAGCTGTTGTCAGAGACACCAAAAGTATCAGAAGTGTTGTGAGTGTGGAAGCAGTGTGAGAGTAAAGGAGATACATAAGAGCAGAATTGGGTTTTTCCCTAACACAGAAAGTAAAATTGCTTTCATTTATAGATGGCAGGGCAAGGTATATAGAAAATCCTGAGGAACCTAAAAAAAACCTGTGAGAACTACTAAATAAGTTAAGCAAGGTCACAAGATACAAGGTCAATATATAAAACACATTGTTTCTAAATCCAAATAATGAACAACTAAGAATTGAAATTTACAATAACATCAACAAATAAAAAAAACTTAGGAACAAACTTAGAGTGAAAACTACAAAACACTCCTGAAAGGACTAAAGACCCAAATAAATGGACAGACGTATCCAGTTCAGGGATTGGAATAGTCAATATCATTAAAATTTCAATTCTCCCTGGGGCTTATAGGTGGCTCAGTTGGTTGAGTGCCTGACTCTTGGTTTCAGGTCAGGTCATGATCTCGGGGTTGTGCTCAGCGGGAATTCTGCTTTTCTCCCTCTCCCTCTGCCCCTGCCCCCACCAACCCATGTTCTCTCTCTAAAATAAATAAATAAATCTTAAAAAAAAAAAAAAGATTTCAGTTCTCCCCAAGTTGATCCATAAATTCAATGCCATTCCAATCAAACTATTAGCAAGATTTTTTTTTAATTAATAAGTTCATTCTAGAATTTAAATGGAATTATGAAAGACCTAAAATAGCCAGAACTGTTTTGAAAAAGACTAAATTGAGGAGACTTACACTACCCAATTTTAAGACTTAATATAAAGCTACAGTAATCAAAACAGTATGATTATGGAGTGAGGATAAAAATAGATCAATACAGGGGCACCTGAGTGGCTCAGTTGGTTAAGCGGCTGCCTTCAGCTCAGGTCGTGATCCCAGGGTCCTGGGATCAGCCCCGCATCGGGCTCCCTGCTCGGCGGAGAGCCTGCTTCTCCCTCTCCCTCTGTCTGCCGCTCTGCCTACTTGTGCTCTATCTCTGTTAAATAAATAAATAAAAATCTTTAAAAAAAAAAAATAGATCAATACAATCAGATAGTCCAGAAATAAACACATATATGTAGTCAACTGATTTTTGACAAAAGTTCTGAGGCAATTCAATGGGAAAGTGATAATCTTTTCAACAAATGGTGCTAGAACAACTAGACATCTATATGGTAAAAAACAAATATTAATCTTCATTCCATACCCAAATATTAACTTGAAGTGGATTATAGACCTAAAGATCAATACTAAAACTATAAAACCTAGAGGAAAAAAACATAGAAGAAAATCTTGCAAGTTTGAATTTGGTGAAGATTTCTTTAGATAAGTTACAAAAAGGATGAAACATTGGACTTTATAAAAACTAAAACCTCCTGCCTTTTGAAAAAAAATATTCATAATACATAAATCTGATAAAGGACTAGTATCCAACATATATATATACACACTCTTACAATTCAATGTTAGGAGACAACTCAGTTTAACAATGGGCAAAAGATTTCAACAAACACTCCACAAAACAACATACACAAATTGCTGATAAGCACATCAAAAGATGCTAATATCATTAGTCACAAGGAAAATGCAAATTAAACCATGATCAGATACAAATACACAAGCAGCAGAACGGCTAAAATATTTTAAAGCTGACAGTGCTGCGTGTTTGTGAGCATGTGAAGCAAGTAGAATTCTCGTACACAGTCGGTGGGAATGTGAATTGTTGAAATTACTATAGAAAACAGTGTAGCCGTTTCTTACAAAATTAAACATATGCTTACCGTATAACCTAGTAACTACACTTCTTTTTTACCCCCCCAAAATTAAAACATATTTCTACACACAAAAAGGATATGTACAAGAATGTTCACAGGTTTATTTGTTTTTCTTATGATAGACAAAAACCGCAAACAGCTAAAATGTCTACCAACAAGTGAATGACCAAACACAATGTGACTTGTTCATACAATGAACTAGTACTCAGCGATAAAAAGGAACAAACTATAGTTACACACAACATGACTAAGTCCCTGAAAGAAGCCATATAAAGAAGTACATGCTGTGTATGGTTACATTTATTGAAAACTCTGGAAAATTAATCTAATCTATGCCAGATAGCAGATCAGTGGTTATGTGGGACAGAAAGGAGTGATTGGCTGGGAAGAGGAAAACGGGGAACTTTGGGGTGATGGAAATGTTTTATGTCTTGAATACAGTGGTAGTAACATGTTCAAAACTCATGAAACTATATATTTAAAATGAGTGCATTTGACTGTATGTAAGTTGGACCGCAATAAAATTGGGGGGGGGGGAAGCAAAGAGATACATAACATCTTATTCTCAATATAATTTCTCCTAAAATAATGTGGTACATTTCATGTAAGGCTTTGGTTTAAAATATGTGTATTTCAAACTTTTTATTAATTAAATCCTGTCTTCCTATTGAAAAATACCATATGTTCTGAAAATACAGAAATAATTTAACAAAAATGAGAAGGTATGAAGTATTTTTATAGTAGGGAGAAAACCCATATTGTCTAAAAAGGGAATATACACACACAAGAAGAATGAAAAGTATAGCTCTAAATTTTTAGGACAATAAAAATACTCTGTACAATATTTTGGTGACAAATATGTGTCATTATACTTTTGTCCAAACCCATAGAACACACAATACCAAGAGTAAAAATCCTAAGGTAAGCTATGGACTTTGGGTGCTTGTGATTTGTCAATGTAGGTTCAACTTTGGTTAAAAAAAGTACCATTCTGGAGAATGATATTGATAATGGGGGAAGCTGTGCATGTGTGGGGGCAGGAGGCATATGAGAAATCTCTGTACCTTCCTCCGAATTTTTTGTAAACCTTAAACTGCTCTAAAAATTAAAACCTTTAAAAAAATTAATAGAACTCTTCATCTAAAAAGGGTAAATTTAACCTTATGCAAATTATACATCAATAAAAGAAATTGATGGGGGAAAAAGTATAGCTTCAACTCGTAATAATTTTTATGGTCATGTTGTGAATAAATATCTGCAATCCAGCAATTCCTTCAGCATATTTTTTTCTAGTACTTTCAAAGTATGATAAATATAATACATTGAAAAGACATGTATAGTATGATCCTAGTTTATAAAACTATTTTTATTTATCTACTTGCCCACCACCTACATATCCACAGTTTTGTCTGTTTCATAAAGTATGTTTGGCATTATTCTTACCAAGTGCTAAACCTTGTTATCTATGGCCATTTTGAGTAAATTGTTGCTTTCTCCTAAGGCCTTCCCTGGTCAACTTAAAATTGAAACCTCACCGCACCTAGCATTCTCAATCTCTCGTCCCTAATTTATTTTTCTCCAGTGAACTCTATCACCATCTGACATACTATTTTATTTTTTAAAATTTTAATCAACTTTATTGCAATATAATTTATACGCAATTAAATGCACCCATTTAAGTATATGCTTGGTCTGTAGGATCCTTTTCCTGTAATGACTTTGATTTTAGTATCAGGGTAATTCTGCCCTGAAAATGACTTGGACTCATAAAATCAGTCTGTAGAAGATTGGTATTATATGTTCCTTAAATGTTTGGTAGAATTTGCCAAAGAAGCCATCTGAATCTTGATTTCTTTTTGTGGGAAAAATTTTAGTTATGTATTTAATTTTCTTGGTTGATAGAGCATTGTTAGTTTTGTCAGTTTGGTAGCTTATATCTTTCCAGGCATGTATATATTTTAATTTGCATGTTTTATTTACTGACATGAATTTGGTCACGATAACACTCCTTAATATCTTTTTAATACTGGGTATCATTAGTAATGACGCTCTAACATTCCTGATATCGATAATTCATGACTTCTCTTTTTATTGATCAGATTCACTAGAGCTTTATCAACTTTATATATCTTTAAAAAGAACCAGCTTGCAGTTCACTGACTATCACTTGTTCATTTGCTATTATACCAATCTCTGTTCTTATCTTTATAATTGCCTTCCTTTTATTTGGGCTTAATTTGCTCCTCGTTTTCTATCTTCTTAAGATGGAAGCTTAGTTCATTGATTTTAGAACTGCTTTCTTTCCTAACATAAGCGTTTAAGCCTATGAATTGGCCAGGAAGCAATTCTTTAGCTCTTTCTTACAAATCATGGTATATTTTTTCATTTTCCTTCCATTCAAAATATTTTCCAACTTCCCTATGATTCCGCCTTTGACCCATGGGTTATTTAAAAATGTATTATTAACTTCCAGTATTTGGTAATGTTTCAGAAATCTTTCCAGTATGGATTTGTGATTTAACTCCATTGTGGTCATAGAACTCATTCTTTATCATTTCAATCATTTTAAGATGCAAAAGAGTATAAGCTACGTGATTTTTCATTCGTTGAGAATTGTTTTATGATCTAGCACATGGTCTCTCCTGTTAAATGTTATGTGCACATTCATCGAGAATGTGTATTCTGCTGTTGGTGGTGGAGTGTTGCTGTTGGTGTTGCTCTGGTCTTTTCTAGCCCTGCTTATTTTTTGTGTACTTCTTCCATTAACTCCTGAGAAAGGAGTGTGTTCAAACCTTAAACTGTGATTGTAGATTTGCCTATTTTTCCCTCCAGTACTGTCAGGTTTGGCTTCATATATTTTCAAGCTCTCATCAGGAATAAACAGATGGGAAGGTTATGTTTTCTTTACTGATTAAATCTTGTTATCATGATAGCAATGCTTCTTTTCATCCCTGGTAATAGTCTCTGTTCTGACATCTTTGTCTGACATTCCAACTTTAGGGTGATTAAAATTTGCATGGTAGATCTCTTTTCAGTCTTTTAAGCTAACTTTATATGCAGCCTAACAATCTGCCTTTTAATTAGAGTTCTTAGATGGTTTATTGTTTATGTTATTATTGTTATTGTTGGGTTTCTAACCTATTACCTCGCTATTTGTACTATCTGAACCTTGTTCTTTTTTTCCTATCTTTTGGATTAATTGAGTATTATTATTCCATTTTATCTCTACTATTTGTTGTTATTTTATTGGTTCTTCTAAGATTTACAATATATATGTTTAACATATCACAGTCTATCTGTAAATAACACACCTTTCCCCATATAACGTAAAACCTTCACAACAATGTACCTCCATTACCCAACTCTGGTTTTCCTTTTTGTGCTCTTGTTGTCATGTTTTAATTCTACATATTATAGGCCCATAACACATTGCTATTATTTTTGCTATAAGCACTTCATTATCTTTTTTTTTTTTTAAAGATTTTATTTATTTTTTGACAGAGAGAGAGACAGTGAGAGAGGGAACACAAGCAGGGGGAGTGGGAGAGGGAGAAGCAGGCTTCCCGCGGAGCAGGGAGCCCGATGCGGGGCTCGATCCCAGCACCCTGGGATTATGACCTGAGCCGAAGGCAGACGCTTAACGACTGAGCCACCCAGGCGCCCCATTGCTTCATTATCTTTTGAAGAGTTAAAAATATTTTTTTTAAAGATTTTATTTATTTATTTGACAGAGAGAGACACAGCGAGAGAGGGAACACGAGCAGGGGGAGTGGGAGAGGGAGAAACAGGCTTCCCGCGGAGCAGGGAGCCGGATGCGGGGCTCGATCCCAGGACCCTGGGATCATGACCTGAGCCGAAAGCAGACGCTTAACGACTGAGCCACCCAGGCGCCCCTAAAAATATTTTAAACATCCATACCACAGGCCCATGTTTCCCCAGCTGTCCACTGAGGGACCCCAGGACACTGTAGCAAACTCACAGGGACACCATAAGGTATTTACAATTTTCTAGGAAAACCTAATATTTGACATCCACTGGACAAGGCATGAACAACTAGCTTCTGGTAGTTGATAGCTTCAATATTCGATCATGCTTCCTTCCTTTTACAGATGACTTATTTTAAGAAGCTGGCAGCTTCTGTGATATACAGCAAATATCACACAAAAAAATCAGTGTGAAACAGGCAAGGGAGGTGGTGGTCTCTGATCTGCTTCTAAAGTTTGAAAAGCTTTGCCATACCCAACAGGTGCATGCATATGATTATTAAGTAACTGTGGCTGTTTAATTCCAATTAAAATGCTAGATTCTCTTCCAATTTACATGTATTATTATTTCAAATGGCTACTAGGTTGTTCAGACATTAATACTTTAAGTAGTGTGGCCCTAACTATTTAATAAACACAAGGGCTAAGCATTTCTTTTGGTCTATGGATGCTGTGGGAAAAAGAAAAAAAATCACTGAGCCAGTAAGGATATCATGAATGGAAAGACTTTGAGAATCTCTGCCATTGAATATTATCCAGCCACGAAAAATAATTAATTAGATGGCTTTTCAGATGACTTGGAATAACTTCTATTAAGTATTGTCAAGTGAGAAAAGCAAGGTTCAAAAAAGTGTATATAAAATGAGCCCATTTAAAAAGAAAACAATTAAAAAATCCTCCAATTTGGGTGGATTTGTAGTTGAAATGATTGCCTTTTCCCCCTTTTCTAATTCTTTTAGGGAACATGAGCATGGTTCAGTGAAATGACTGAAGTTTAACTAAAGAAGAAAGGAAGAAAGGTGTGTTAAAACTAGGACTTGCTGTTGTATAAAATGTGAGCTTAAATCATTTTTATGTAAATATTAAATAAAAGAATGACCCTAGAAGCTAGAGAAATACTTGGGTTACATTTTTTAAAAGAGAAAAGAAAATAACAACAACAAAAACCTCTTTATTTAAAAGAATAACCAGAAACTGTGACTGACCAGAGAGGTAAAGATATGTAAATAATCCTACCTAGTCCTGTTTACAATGTTTAATGGCTCCAGAGGACAAATTGCTGGTCCAGGAATATCGCTTCATCTTCTTCCCAAGTACAGATATTAGAAAAGAAAAAGATGGAAGCCCTGTCATTTTCTTGAAATTTTTTTTTTTTTACTTATTTCTGTAAATTATACCTCGCCAGCAAGTTCATCCACATGAGAAATACCTCTTAATCTCTCCCATGTGGACTTCTCAATATTTTTCTTTAGTGGGCAGGAAATTAAACACTCTATATTCTCAGTCACATCAGGACATCAGAGCCCCCTTTTTACAATCCAGAGATATTGCCTGACCTCCGTTTACTTTAAGATGTAAGCAGCCAGAAACTTCTGATACATCAGATTTTGTGTCTGTGAAAGGGAAGAAGGAGAGTAGAAAAAAATATTCCAGTATAGGCACTAAATGATATTTATTTCCAGTACTGATGAATCTTATGGCCCCATGATCTCTCAGGGATAAGTCCAGACACATCACATCCTATCACTATGCCAGGCACACAGTAATGCTCAATAAATTTCCTCATTGAGTGAATAAATACATTTCTCCCTTTGAATATGGGCATTACAGAATTGTCATTCCCTGTGAGTTACTCACTTTCATTTAGAACATATGGTATATGCCCACAGTGCCAAAACAACCGAACAAAAAGAACAAAAAATCAGCCCCAAACTTTGACTATTTTGGTTGAACAACAAAAAAGTTCTAGGATACGTACTGTCTGTCCAAAGCAGTTACCCACAAGCCATGTGGCAATTTATATTTAAATTTAATAACATTTAAAATTAGTTTCTCAGTTGCCCTAGCCAATGTCAGGTGTTCAATAACTACATGTGGCTAGTGGCTATGGCATCAGCCAGGTCAATACAAAACATTTACATCAATATAGAAAATTCAAAGTTCTGTGGCACTGAAAGTTCTAGATGATTGTCTGATACTTTTCCATTTCATCTGGATGTTCTCTTGCTTTTATAAATATATCAGAGGTTCAAGACCTTTTCTTTTCGTTTTTCTTTTTTTTTTTTTTTAGGGTTTTATTTACTCATTTGAGTGAGAGAGACAGAGATAATGACAGCACACCAGCGGGGAGGAGAGGGAGAAGCATGGGATCATGACCTGAATCTAAAGCAGACGCTTAACCGGCTGAGCCATACAGGTGTCCCGAGACCTTTTCTAAATATATGGTAGAGTCCCTTACGGGAAATGATTTGGGGAGTTGGGTTTTCCTGTGATTAGGGCTTGTGAAAATTTCTACAACATTGAGGAGGGCCTGTTAATACATGCTGAAGGAGACCTAGCATTCTCTGAGAGCAGAATCCTTTTCTTTGTTCATATCTCTCTTCCCAACAGCCAAGAAATTGCACGTAGTAAATGCTCAATAATGTTGATGTATGTATCCTAACAAATTATACACTCATATTCAAACATCTCATATACCTCTCATAGGACTTAGTTCAGCTGTCAGAGGTGTGGTAGATTCCACTGCATAAAGCTAAAGAAAGGGTTTACCTATCAGTAGCTTTCTCTTCTTATAAGGTCTGCCTTCCTCCTTCCAACTCTAGTGTAGTCAATCTTTCCTATCTTCTGTAGTACTAGATCTCATCTAATGATGGCACCTTCAGAGTTTATGATGATTGATCAAATGCGCTAGACTGATGATGAATGTACTAGGCAACAATAGAATTTATTATCAGCTATGGTCTGAAATATTTGTCCCCCTCCATTCATATGTTGAAATCCTATTCCAATATGATGATATCAGTAGGTGGGGCCTTTGGAAGATGATGCTTAAGTCATGAGAGTGGAGCCCGCATGAATGGGATTAGTGCCTTATAATAGAGGCTCCAAAAAGATCCCTGGCCCCTTCCACTGTGTAAGGACACAGCAAGAAGACAGCCATTCATTACCCAGGAAATGAGTCCCCCTTGGCCATATGTGGCACCTTGATCTTAGACTTCCAGACTCCAAAAATGTGAGAAATAGATTTCTATTGATTAAAAGCTACCCAGTCGGGACGCCTGGGTGGCTCAGCCAGTTAAGCGTCTGCCTTCAGCTCAGGTCATGATCCCAGGGTCCTGGGATAGAGTCCCACATCAGGCTCCCTGCTCAGCAGGAGCCTGCTTCTCCCTCTGCCTGCAGCTCCCCCGCTTGTGCTCTCTCTCTGACAAATAAAATCTTTTAAAAATTTTAAAAATTTTAAAAATAAAAACTACCCAGTCTGTGTAATTTGTGGTAGCAGCCCAAATGGACTAAGACATTTTCCATACTGGTATCCTTCTGAGAGTAAAAGGGGTATTACTAATAGTTACACTGGGACACTAGACAAAACCATCCAACTGGTTTTGTTCTTATCTTTCAGTAGATTTATGCTGTTGTAGACAAAATGTTTGTGTACTCCAAAAATTCATATGTTGGGGGCACCTGGGTGGCTCAGTTGGTTAAGCATCTGCCTTTGGCTCAGGTCATGATCCCAGGCTTCTGGGATCGAGCCCCACATAAGGCTCCCTGCTCAGCGCAGTCTGCTTTTCCCTCTCCCTCTCTCTGCTCCTCCCCTGCTTGTGCTCTCTCTCTCTGTCAAATAAATAAATAAAATCTTTTTAAAAAAATTCATATGTTGAAACCTAATCCCCAATGTGTTAGTGTTTGGAGGTATTGGAGGGGATTAGATTATGAGGGTTGAGCTCTCATGAATGGGATTCCTGACCACGTGAAAGAGAGTTCCCTCCCCGCTTCTGCCATGTGAAAACAGCCATCTGTGAACCAGCAAGTGGGCTTTCACTGGACACCAAATCTGCTAGTGCCGGGATCTTGGATTTCCCAGCCTCCAGAACAGTGAGAAATAAATTTCTACTGTTTATAAGCCTCCCAGTCTATGGTATTCTGTTGTAGCAGCCTAAACCAGACTAAGATATATGCCTGCCTTTGTCTTTAATCTTTTAACCACTAGGAAATGTTAACCTTTCCTGGGTTTTTGGACCATGGGTTCAATGAGTTTTAGACATCTTCAACAACATGTTTCTACACATATACCCAGATTTGTGAATATTCATCATGCTCGTTGAGTTCATACTATTTATGTTCATTGATTAATATAGGCCATGTTTTATTATTGTTTTGGCAGCAATTAATTACAGAGGCTTGTGTTATAGGGGTCTATACAATAGTGCCAAATGAGGATTTCTCACTGTCTGTCAAGCTGCCTGATATCCTAAGATAAGGCCTTTGGTCAGGACTTTGTTAAAATGGCAAATAACAGCCTTGAGCAAGGCCATTAGTAAGTTCCCATGAGAACATAAGTCAGATTGAACCTTAGGTAAAAAGGAGGCAGCAGGAGGAGGAGGTTGATACAAAAAGGATGATCCTGAGGTCATCCCTGCCTAAAAGCCATGTCACTAGACTCTAGTCTAGCCAGTCATTGATCAGGAGAGGATCCTTGGTCAGATCATTTTTTACTTTCAAAAAAGATTGATTTCCATTCTGTAAATATCCTCCAGTTCATTTAAATTAAAGGGCATTCCTTCTTTGGCATTTTTCCCCTGGCTACATTAGCAAAGGAGAGCTCAATCCATGACTCAGCCAGCCTGACTAAGAGCACTGATGCGATGTCTCCTTCCCGACCCCCACCTTCCCTTAAGGGATAGTGAGAAGGAGGTGGTTCTCAGGAATCACTAAAAGTCTCTCAGAGAAAAAAAAAAAATTCTTTCAGAACACAGAGCCTTCCCTGTAACCATTTATCTTATCCTCTCAGTGCTCAGCAAAGAGAAATAGCTCCCTGCATTTGTTCTTAAAGTGATTAAAAAAAAAAAAGGTCAGTAATGCTTGTCTATGGATTTGATCACAATCCATAGATGTTTAGTGGAACAGGGAGTGAAGATGTTTAGTGGACCAGGAAGTGAAGAATTTTACTCTTTCATGTAAGGGATCCCAGTAGGCAGTATGGAATGGGTGCCTGGAGAAATGTGAATCCCCAGTAGAGGGCTTTGACATTTCTGTATGCAGAATAGCAGCACTTCCAATAGAGAACAGTGCTGCAGTGCTCAAGTGAGAGCTTCTTTCTTGCCCTTTGGGAACCGCTCCTCCAGGACTCATCCTTAAGTGCAGCATCAGATGAGAGTGTCTGATGGGCTCTCTTCTAGTTCTTGGATGGCAGCAGCCCTGGCCTGGGCCATGGGTGCTCACCCCACAGAGCTTCTCCTGCACAGAGTGATGCAACAAGCACAAATACACCTCCTTTGCACATTCCATTATGTGCACTCATAGCTGTGTTCATCACAATGGAGGAAAGTAAGAGCCTAAGATGGGACAACCGGTTGATAACCTCAATTATAAAATCACATGAGAATATATGACATTCCTGAGCAGTAATAAATTGAAAAGTAAGGGTTTTGACCTCTATTGGGTATTCAAAACCACAAAGCTAAAAAAAAAAAATTGGTAAAAGATCATTTACATGTTAAGATCTGAAGAGCCTTCCTAGCACCAAGAGAAAAAAATACTTTCTTTCAGTGATGGATGAAATTCCACTATTCCATTCCTTTGAGCCTTATTCATGGCAGGTTGGGAATATTCAAAGGATGGGAATGGTGTCAGCTAATAAGGATCCCTTCAACTCTCCCAGTGAGCTAGAAAACAAACAAAAAACCACTGTTTCCACACTTTCTTTGTTTTGCCCCTGCTCCTCTATCAAAGATCAGTTGAGAATATTTATGGGGATCTGTTTCTGGGCTCCCTATTCTGTTCCATTAATCTGTCTATTCTTTCACCAATACCATACTGTTTTGATTACTGTAGCTTAATAATAAAACTTGAAGTCAAATAGCATCAATCCTCCAACTTTGTTCTTCTCCTTCAAATTACATTGGCTATTTTGGGTCTTCTGCCTCTCGATTTAAATGTTAGAACAAGTTCATCAATATTGATAAAATAATTTGCTGACATTTTGGTTGGGATTGCACTGAATCAATAGATCAATTTGGGAAGAACAGATATCTTGATATTGAATTTTCCTATCCCTGAATATGGAATATCTCTGCATTTACTTAGTTCTTTGATTTCATTCATCAAAGTTCTGTAGTTTTGCTCATATAGACCTTGTACATATTTTGTTAGATTTATGCATAAGTATTTCATTTTGAGGGGTGTAAATGTAAACAGTATTATGTTTGAATTTCAAAATCCACTCGTTCATTGTTGGTTTAGAGGAAGACAATTGGCTTTTTATATTAACCTAACATCCTACAAGCTTGCTATAATCATTTATTAGTTTCAGGGGTGTTTTTCTTCCTTCCAATCTGTATACCTTTTATTTCCTTTTCTTACCATATTGCATGAGCAAGGACTTCCAGTGATGTTGAAAAGGAGTGATGAAAGGATGTTACTTTGTGCCTGATCTTAGTGGGAAGGCTTTAAGTTTCTCAGCATTAAGTGTGATGTTACTCTAGGTTTTTTGTAGATAGTCTTTATCAAGAAGTTACCCTCTATTCTTACTTTACTGAGAATTTTTATCATATCAAAATTTTATCATAATGAGTGTTGGATTTTGTCAAATGCTTTTTCTCCGTCTATTGATATGATCATGTGATTTTTGTTCTTTAGTCTGTTGATATGATGGATTACATTGATTTTCCTGACACTTCCTTAAAGGATCTAAATGCTAGGGCCTAAATGCAAATTTTGTCCAATTAGATGCTTTATGTGGAATTGGAAGGCAGAGTGAGACAGTTCCATTTTTGTGCTCTGCTGTTTCCTGCGGGAGGGCACAATATAAAAGCCACGGGTTCCACAGCAACATTTCAGAACCCAGCATTTTGTGGGTGTTGACAGGCAGTTGTGGCACCCCAGGCAGCATTGGAGCCTCCATGGAATTTGTTTTCCGTCTACAATTCAAGTGTGTGACCTTCTTAGTCTCCACCTTTCTGGTAGAGACTTTCTCGTGGTAAATCTAGCCTCTTCCAGAACTTCAAACGTTATTTTCTAACATCTAATTCCTGTATGAAAGTCCTTTCTGCTTAAAATACCTGGAGTAGCTTCAGTTTCTAAAACCGAATAGGGACTATCACAGATGTGAATAAGCATGCCTACAGGGGAGAGGGAATGAAGCAAGGGAGGGAATAAAATTCCTCATGAAAGCATGAGCTCTAAAACATGGGGAGACAGGGTGCCTGGGTGGCTCAGTCGTGAAGCGTCTGCCTTCGGCTCAGGTCATGATCCCGGGGTCCTGGGATTGAGCCCCGCCTCGGGCTCCCTGCTCTGCAGAAAGTCTGCTTCTCCCTCTCCCCACTCCCCCTGCTTGTGTTCCCTCTCTTGCTCTGTCTCTCTCTGTCAAATAAATAAAATCTTTAAAAAATAAATAAATAAATAAAACATGGGGAGAAAACAAGGGTCACAAGAAAACCAGTCCTATTTCTTATGTGACTGAAAAATGGCTTCCCTGAAAATTGCTTATTTGAAATAAGTCAGTCAGAGAAAGATAATTATCATACAATCTCACTGATATGAGGAATTTGAGAAACAAGACAGAGGATCATAAGGGAAGGGAGAGAAAAATGAAACAAGATGAAACCAGAGATGGAAACAAACCATAAGAGACTCTTAATCTCAGAAAACAAACCGAGGGTTGCTCGAGCGGAGGGGGGTGGGGGGGATGGGGGACTGGGTGATGGACATTGGGGAGGGTATGTGTTGTGGTGAGCACTGTGTATTGTGTAAGACTGATGAATCACAGACCTGTACCCCTGAAACAAATAATACATTATATGTTAATAATAATAATAATAATAATAAAAACAGTCAAGGATAGATGGTCACAACCATAAACTCTTTCACCAGAGGGAAAAGCCAGTCTCACAGATGAACATAAATGTAAAGATCCTAAACAAAATGTATCACTCTAAATTTGAGGGTATAAAACATATACATTATAAATATATATGTGTGAGTATATATAAATACATATATATCGACTGAGTTGAATTTATTCTAGGAGAGGTTGGTTCTACATTATAAAAAATTAATCAGTTGTATTTAACCATATTAGCAAGGTGAATGAGAACAATCATATGATGATGTCATAGATATAGAAAAATTTCAATAAATTTCAACAACAACAACAACAACAACAAAGTTTATCAGCAGGTCAGGCTGGCCTTTTTCACAGAAATACAATATAAAATCATCATCATTGTCTTCCAACTAATCTCCAAGTAAATAGTATTGCCACCACAAAATGTCTTTCATCTGTTCTTTGTTCTTCTATATCACCTCCTTCAACCCTCACTATTTTAATAAAATAATAAGAATAGAAGGCATCTTACAGCTATTCTAGTTTAATGTTGCTATTTTCTAGACATACAAAGAGATCAAGTCAATATGATTTTCTTAATATGATCTATACATGATCTAATGACTACACATGATCTAACTTTACCCAACACCTAGTAGGACTGCAGAGGAAAAAAATAAATATGACAAGGCAATTCTAGACATTTAATGGTCAACATGCATGACAAAGTAGGAATAAAGCTTCTCAATAACCTCCCCCTGTCCTGCCTCATCACCTGAAGGAACCTAGAATCTCCATCTTCCTACAGAGACAAGAGAAAGGATTTCTTAATAGCATTTTGGCAAGTGAAGATGCCTGACCTTATGAGGCAAAAGAAACAAGCCCTTCCCATCTTTACCACAAGGCAAAGCAGTGACAAGTAGAAACAAACCATCTCTAACCAGTGGTTTCTGCTCAGTCTTTGGGCTCCCTGAGGAGTCTATCCATATATTATCATTTTAACTGGAGGTTTCCCTGTGGATGGCACCTGTTGGGGATGAAGAGAAGTTAGACACTGATGACTTAAGTGTGTTTGACTACAGCTTAACGGTGTGCTGAAGACAACTGGCCCAGGGCTGAGGGGTTCCCAAGGGCCTTGAAGGTCCTCTGGGATCTTTTGCTTTGATCTAAACATTTGACAGCTGATTGATCTCTCACCATCTTCAGGGACCGATTACATACCTGCCTGGAAATGAAAAAATTTCTACTTGTATCCTTGGAGCCCAATTATCCAGGGACACCGCTCATAAGATGGCAGCCTGGATTGCTGGGCTCGTCCCACACAGTGGACTTGGGTCTTCACCGTGCCTGTGCCTCATCAAAGAAGCTGCAAGAACACCCACTCATCAGGTGTCCCCTTGCCTGCAGACCTCCCTTAAATCAGACAAAGCTGAGGAGAAGAAACCAAGAAACTCATCTCTGGATAGGTGGCATAGGTGTTACAACAGTACATGGCTGCCACTGTGACCACGACTGAGTTCTCACTCTGTCTGTAGGCTCTGCACTCACACACAGCTCTCACCTGCTTGGCTGTTTTCTGTTGGAGCCCTGAGCACAAGTTCGCTGAAGCTGTTGTTGCAGAAGACCATGAAGTTCCTGACCATTATTTGTAAATGCTCACTCGTTATCTATTTGCTCTGTGTTTACACATAATTCTGGCAAGCCCTGTTTCTGTTCTCATCAGTACAGATTAATTGTGTAGATGTCCAAAAAGCCTTTTTATAGTTATTGACCAGTATTTACAGGTTTGCATTCAGTGCCTATAGGCTCTTTGTTCCTACAGCATTTGGCAAAGCTTGGGTTTTGTTGTTGTTTTGTTGTTTATTTCACTGTGTACCAAATTAACATATGAGTGGGTGGGTTTTGCAAAAGACTGTTACATTGACATGAGCAAGAAGTGACTGTTGACAACTTAATGTGGAAAGATTAAACAGAACAACCATAAAATTATACAGATATTAGACCTCAAAAAGAAAGATAGCATGATACATCTAGTTTGAGGTGACTGACCCTACACATCTTATAGGTGCAGAGAGCAGACAGTTTAGTGCCCAATACATTAAGTGATATTTTTATAATGGTGTCAATATAGCCTCAAGAAAGTTTTTATGTTATGTTCAGTTTATTCTGGTAAAGGGAATATACAATGCATTTTATCCAATTTTCCATACAAATTGATATAATTTGGCACTTGAAGGGGTAAGCTTTTGTTGTAATGATAATAATAGCCGCCACCCTTCAGTGCCTCCTTCATGCCAGGCAATGTGCCAGGTGTTTAATAAACCCTGCTAGTCAATGATGCTACCACATGGCCAGCCATGGATCTTAATGGTTTGGAAAGGTAGATTCATTCTGTTCCAGCCTTGGCAATTGATTTTACTTTGCAAATTAAAGACTTATAGATTTTCTTTCTTTCTTTCTTAAAAAAGGAGAAGAATGTATAATGATTTCATTTAATTTACCATACTAAGCTGATATAATTTGGAACTTGAAGGAATAAGCATTCATAATACTGCTACTACTAATGATAATAATAAAATAATAATAAAATTCAACACTCTTAACTATCTGCTCCATGCCATGCAATATGTCTGACATAAAATATCCTTACTCCAGCCTGGTAGTTATTACTATCTGCATTTTACATGGTGAAAAACACTGGCTCCAGGAGAGTATCATCTGCTCAAGGACAGTAGGTGAGGGATAGAGCCAAGACTCAACTCCACTTGCATAAGAACCTAAAGCCAGACTCTTCCCAATCCCAGATCACTCCAGTTAGAGAGGAAATCCCCTTAACTGCAATTTATGTTCCTGAACACTGCCCGAAGGGACTCACCTCTGCAAAGAGCTTTCTGGTATAGTGGGAAGGTTCTTATTTCTATCCCTCTTCTCCATGGAGCAGTGATCTCAGCCAGGGAGTGGAGAGCCATTCTGCAGCCTGTAAATCTGAGCCAAGGGAGAATTTTAATCATCTAAGAGGAACCCAGCCAGAGTAATTCCTTGACATCACCCCCTGAGTCCATCCACCTCTCAGAGTGACTTGGCCTTCCTCCACCACACTCAGTTCCCTGGCAGATGGAGGCACCCTAAATAATTTGTCTCTGGACCTTGGAAGGAACCTCTCCCGGTACCTATAGCAAAGAAGGTCCCTGTGGTGTTGGGAGAGCAGCCCCCAGGGCAAGTCGACTCCACTCTGTAGGAAAGTCAGCTGGGTTCTCCTATTTTCCTACTATGAGAGTCCAGGAAGAACCCATGAACACAAAATGCCATTCCTTCCTTCCGCCATGAATGTCTTTCTCATGCCTTGTCTAGCCTAAAATCCACCGACATCACCTCCTAGATTCTAACTCTTAATGGCAGTTGATATGTCCCACTGAGGGGACAGGGAATCCTACACCAAAGCTCTCCAAGCCCTGATGCCTTAGTGTGAATAATAATCACATTCTCTCTGGAAGCAGAGACACATCAGAGAGCTTTCCCAACCATGGGTGGTGGAAAGTATTGAGGTTCATGTGCACCCACACATTTTAACACTTCTCTATTGCCGGCCCTATCTCAGTAAAGTCTCTAAATACTGCATACAGGTTTTTTTAAAGTGGCTTATTTCAGGTGGGTTTTAATCCAGTGCTCATTTAACAGTCTTGTTTGTTTATTGTCAAAAAAGTCTACCAGAGGCATCTACAGCATGGGGCTCACAGTCCATGTCCCAGCTTTAGGGTTTATATAATAGCATCATAAGTACCTATCAAGGCCTGGAGTGGTATAATGGCAAAGCTTTCCATTTCCCGCCTCTACTGGAGTTGTACCCAATTGGCACCAATTTGCTCCATAGTTCCCCTTTTTCTGTAGCACATATGAATAGGAATATTGAAGGACACATAATACATTAGAAGTTGCTAAAGAAAGAACATCTTATATTTGAGACTTCATGATTCTTTTTATTTTTTTAATTAACAGATAATGTATTATTTGTTTCAGGGGTACAGGTCTGTGATTCATCAGTCTTACACAACACCCAGCACTCACCACAACACATACCCTCCCCAGTGTCCATCACCCATCCCTCCTCCCCCCTCCACTCCAGCAACCCTCAGTTTGTTTCTTAAGATTGAGTCTCTTATGGTTTGTCTCTCTCTGGTTGCATCCTGTTTCATTTTTTCCACTCTTCCCCTATAATCATCTGCCTTGTTTCTCAAATTCCACATATCAGCGAGATCATATGATAATTGTCTTTCTCTGATTGACTTATTTCACTTAGCGTAATACCCTCTAGTTCCATCCACATCATTGCAAATGGCAAGATTTCATTTTTTGATGGCTGCATAATATTCCATTTTATATATATATATATATATATATATATATATATATATACACACACCACCTCTTCTTTATCCATTCAACTGTTGATGGACATCTGGGCTTTTTCCATGGTTTAACTATTGTGGACATTGCTGCTATAAACATTGGGGTGCAGGTGCCTCTTTGGATCACTGCATTTGTATCTTTGGGGTAAATACCCAGTAGTGCAATTTCTGGGTCATAGGGTAGCTCTATTTTCAACTTTTTGAGGAACCTCCATACTGTTTTCCAGAGTGGCTGCACCAGCTTGCATTCCCACCAACAGTGTAGGAGGGTTCCCCTTTCTCTGCATCCTTGCCAATATCTGTCGTTTTCTGACTTGTTAATTTTAGCCATTCTGACTGGTGTGAGGTGATATTTCATTCTGGTTTTGATTTGTGCTTCCCTGATGATGAGTGATGTTGAGCACTTTTTCATGTGTCTGTTGGCCATTGGCATGTTTTTTTTGCAGAAATGTCTGTTCATGTCTTCCGCCCATTTCTTGATGGGATTATTTGTTGTTTGGGTGTTGAATATGATAAGTTCTTTATAGATATTGGATACTACCCCTTTATCTGATATGTCATTTGAAAATATCTTCTCGCCTTCTGTCAGTTGTCTTTGGTTTTGTTGACTGTTTCCTTTGCTGTGTAAAAGCTTTTTATCTTGATGAAGTCCCAATAGTTCATTTTTGCCTTTGTTTCCCTTGCCTTTGGGGACGTGTCCAGCAAGAAGTTACAGTGGCCAAGGTCACAGAGATTGCTGTGTTCTCCTCTAGGATTTTGATGGATTCCTGTCTCACATTTAGGTCTTTCATCCATTTTGAGTCTATTTTTGTGTATGGTATAACAAAATGGTCCGGTTTCATTCTTCTGCACATGGCTGTCCAATTGTCCCAACCCCATTTGTTGAAGAGATTGTCTTTTTTTTTTTTTTTTTAAGATTTTATTTATTTATTTGACAGAGAGATAGAGAGAGAGCACAAGTAGGCAGAGTGGCAGGCAGAGGGAGAGGGAGAAGCAGGCTCTCCGCTGAGCAGGGAGCCAGACGTGGGGCTCAATCCCAGGACCCCAGGATCATGACCTGAGCCGAAGGCAGCCGCTTAACCGACTGAGCCACCCAGGCGCCCCGAGATTGTCTTTTTTCCATTGGATGTTCTTTCCTGCTTTGTCGAAGATTAGTTGACCATAGAGTTGAGGGTCTATTTCTGGGCTCTCTATTCTGTTCCATTGATCTATGTGTCTGTTTCTGTGCCAGTACCATACTGCCTTGATGATTACAGCTTTGTAATAGAGCTTGAAGTCCGGAACTGTGATGCCACCAGCTTTGGTTTTCTTTTTCAACATCCCTTTGACTATTTGGGGTCTTTTCTTGTCCATACAAATTTTAGGATTATTTGTTCCAGCTCTGTGAAAAAAGATGATGGTATTTTGGTAGGGATTGCACTGAATGTGTAGATTGTTCTAGGGAGCATAGATATTTTAACAATATTTGTTCTTCCAATCCATGAGCATGGAACACTTTTCCATTTCTTTTTTTTCTTCAAAGATTTTATTTATTTATTTGTGAGAGAGAGAGAGAGCACAAGCAGGGGGAGCGGCAGACAGAGGGAGAAGCAGGCTCCTGCTGAGCAAGGAGCCTCATGCAGAACTGGATCCCAGGATCCTGATCATGACCTGAGCCAAAGGCAGACATTTAACCAACTGAGCCACCCAGGCATCCCCGCCTTTCCATTTCTTTTTGTCTTCCTCAATTTCTTTCATAGGTGTTCTATAGTTTTCAGAGTACAGATTCTTTGCCTCTTTGGTTAGATTTATTCCTAGGTATCTTATGGTTTTGGGTGCAATTGTAAATGGGATCAACTTCTTAATTTCTCTTTCTTCTGTCTCATTGTTGGTGTATAGAAAGGCAACTGATTTCTGTGCATTGATTTTATATCCTGCCACTTTACTGAATTCCAGTATGAGTTCTAGCAATTTTGGAGTGGAGTCTTTTGGGTTTTCCACATAGAGTATCATGTCATCTGCAAAGAGTGAGAGTTTGACTTCTTTGCCAGTTTGGATGCATTTTATTTCTTTTTCTTGTCTGATTGTTGAGGCTGGGACTTCTAGTACTATGTTGAACAGCAGTGATGAGACTGGACATCCCTGCGTGTTCCTGACCTTAGAGGAAAAGCTCTCAGTTTTTTCCCATTTAGAATGATATTTGCTGTGGGTTTTTCATAGATTGCTTTTATGATATTGAGGTATATACCCTCTATCCCTACACTGTGAAGAGTTTAAATCAAGAAAGGATGCTGTACTTTGTCCAATGCTTTTTCTGCATCTATTGAGAGGATCATATGGTTCTTGTCCTTTCTTCTATTAATGTAGTGTATCACATTGATTGATTTGTGGGTGTTGAACCACCTTGCAGCCCAAAAATAAATCCCACTTGGTCATGGTGAATAATCCTTTTAATGTACTGTTGGATCCTATTGGCTAGTATTTTGGTGAGAATTTTTGCATCCATGTTCATCCGGGATATTGGTCTATAATTCTCCTTTTTGTCGGGGTCTTTGTCTGGTTTTGGGATCAAGGTAATGCTGGCCTCATAAAAAGAGTTTGGAAGTTTTCCTTCCATTTCAACTTTCTGAAACAGCTTCGGAACAAGGTATTACTTCTTCTTTAAATGTTCTTTAACCTCTCCTTGTATTCTGAATGTGACAGCCTTGACGGATAAAGTATTCTAGGCTATGTATTTTTCTCATTTAGCACTCTGAATATATCATGCCAGTCCTTTCTGCCGGCCAGGTCTCTGCAGATAGGTCTGCTGCCAGCCTTATGTTTCTACCTTTGTAGGTTAAGGACCTCTTGTCCTGAACTGCTTTCAGGATTTTCTCTTTGTCTCTGAAATTTGCAAGCTTTGCTGTTATGTGTTGAGGTGTTGACCTATTTTTATTGATTTTGAGGGGGTTCTCTGTGCCTCCTGGACTTGAATCCCTATTTCCTTCCCCAGATTAGGGAAGTTCTCAGCTATAATTTGCTCAAATATACTTTCTGCCCCTCTCTCTTTCTTCTTTTTCCGGGATCCCAAAATTCTAAAGAAAGAAAAACTTGTATATGTACAAAAATAAAATTAAATACAATGAAAGGATAGAATGTAACTGGAAAAATGGTAATTAAAAAAACAAGAAAAAACAAAAGAGAAAACAACAACAAAAACAAAAGGAATGGATATAACCACACAGGTGAACAGAATAGTGCAATACACTATCTCCTGAGTGTATTTTGGTCAGTTTGTTAGAGGAAACCACATCTCAAAATTGTAAAAAAAGAAAAACTTATATATACAAAAATAAAATTAAATACATTGAGAGGATAGAATGTAAATGTAAAGACGAAAATTAAATAAGACTTTAAGAAAACAAAAAAATTTTGAAAAGGAAAAAAAGAGAGAGAGAGAATATGATCAGGCGGGTGAATAGAACAGAGCCATACACTAGATTTTGGGTGTATTTTGGTCTGTTAGAAGAAACGGCATCCCAAAATTTTAAAGAAAAACTTATATATATACAAAAATAAGGTTAAATACAATGAAGGGATAGAATATGACTGTAAAAATGAAAATTAAATAAAGATTTTAAAAAAGGAATTGATAAATTGGTTGAAAAGGGAAAGAATAAAAAAATTTTTAATTTGAAAATTTAAAAAAATATTTAAAAACTAAAGTTGAAAGACTAAAGAATCATGGTAAAGAAGCCATGAATTCTATGTGCAGTATTCCCCTAGTGCTGGAGTTCTGCCGTTCTCATTGATCGGTAAACTTGGTCTTGGCTGGCTGTTCTCGCTGATCTTCTGGGGGAGGGGCCTGTTGCCGTGGTTCCCAAATGCCTTTGCCGGAGGTGGAATTGCCCCGCCCTTGCCCTGTCTGGGCTAAGTAATCTGCTCGGGTTTGCTCTCGGGAGCTTTTGTTCCCTGCAAGCTTTCCGTACAGCTTTGGAGGCCGAGAGTGAAAATGGCGGCCTCCCAATCTCCGCCCTGGAGGAGCCGAGAACTCAGGGCCCCGCTCCTCAGTGAGCCCCCAGAGAAAAGCAGTCAGTCACTCCCGTCTCCCCAGTCTCCGGCTGCACTCCTTGCTCACCCGGCCTGTAACTGAGCGTTTCCATCTCTGGCACCCGACCCCGTGTGGAGTCTCCAAACCCAGCAGATCCCAGAGGTGCGCTCCAGCGCCGCTCCTCCCGGGGGGAGGAAGGGGAGTCTTCCCGGATCTGCCGCTTGTTGGGTCCCTGCTGGAGGAGCAGTGGCCCGACTGTGCCCGGATCACAGTTTATGGCAACCCCGAGCTGACAGCCCGTGCCTCGGCTCCGTCTCTGCAGCCGGCTTCCCCGCTCCGACACCTGGGAGCTCTGCCGCACTCAGGCACCCCCGGTCTTTCTGTGACCCCGAGGGTCCTGAGACCACACTGTCCCACGAGGGTTCCACCCCCCGCTTAGCCACCGGAGTGACGTCCCTCAGTGGAGCAGACTTCTAAAAGTTCCGATTGTGCTCCGCGGCTCTATCACTTGCCAGAAGCGGCGGACGGAGGCTCTCCCCCCGCCGTCTATCCTCCCGAATATCACCTCGGATTCACTTCTCCGCACGTCCTACCTTCCAGAAAGTGCTCGCTTTTCTATACAGAGAGTTGCTGCTATTCTTTTCTTCAATCTCCTGTTGAGTTCACAGGTGTTCAGAATGGTTTGATCCCTATCCAGCTGAATTCCTGAGACCAGACGAAATCCAGGTCTCCTACTCCTCCGCCATCTTGGACTCTTTAGCCGAGATTTCCTGATTTCTAAACACAACCTCCCTGGGGAGTGAATGCAGACAGCCATACAGGTCATATTCATGAGGGCTCCCTTTCCAATAGAAGAGGACAGCACCTGATGTAAAGAGGAGTTGTCTTGTCTCCTCACTCCCTGCTTCATACCCTTATCAGGGACTCTGTAACCTCTCCTCTATTTAGCTACTTTCTGCTCCAGCCCACAGCAACCTCTTTCTCCAAACTTCTAGCACTAATAGTCCTTGCCTATCAGCCCAGCATTTTCTTACTGTGGTAGGTAGAATAATGACCCACCCCCTCACAACCAGAGATGTCCTCACCCTCATCTCTAGAAACTCTGAATATGTTACTTACATAGCAGAAGGGGCTCTGAAGATTTGATTTCATTAAGGACCTTGAGATGGAGAGATTGTCCTGGATACTATGTTGAGGAAGTCAAATATTGAGTGACCTGGTATTATGAAACATCTTTTGAAGATGGCATAAAGTTTAAAGCACATTTGTAGAATATCAGAATTAGAATTTCTGAATCTTTCGATACAGTATATTTATGTGACAAATGTGGAAATAAGGGCCTCAGTGATTTTCTCAGTCACACCCTTCATGTTAAGGTAAGAATTAGAACCCTATCTCCTTACTCTCCGCATTCTTTCCACTACCCCTTCCCTGACTGTGTTCCTGGGCAAAGTGAAACACTCTATAAAATTAACCATAATTTCAGAAAAGATTAAACAATGAATAATGCAGAATAGAAAAAGTTTAATCATTTAAAGTTGTGTTAGAACACTGAAGCATCTTAAATTTTTATTTTATGAATCTTGTTATGAATTGATTTTGGTTTTATTCTTTAGCAATTTACCTATCTTAAATGGCAGCACTGACATTTATTTTCCTGCTTCAAAATTGTCAATCTCCCAAATATTCTTCCAGGAATTTTAAATGATTTATGCCTTGTCATTGAGCCACTCACTACAAATCACATCAGCCCTGAAGCAGACAGACATGCCCATGTCTTCCTCTGAGTCAGTGCCAGGGACCAGACCCCTTACCGGATATGGCCAGAGAGATAAGCCATGTTCAGGTATCTCAGAGTCTCAGTAGCAATTGGAAAATATAATTAAGTCTAGCCAAATACTCTTATTATCACCTTGCCCATAAAACAGAGATAATATCCATTTTATTAGACTTTTGAGACTATGAGATATTGAGTACACAGTGCCTGGTACACAGCTGGAACTCAACTGATGGTAGTTGTAATATTTATATATTGTTTTGCTTTGTTTTATATAGAATTTTTCATATTAACTGCACATGCAACCTGTTCCAGATAATTTTATATCTAGATTATTAACAAAACATTTAGTCCCCTTCTTCCAATGTTTACAGAGATCTACCCATTTAAAGGTCTCAGCAAATTCCCCAGCAGGGGGTGCCTGGGTGGCTCAGTCTGTTAAGTGTCTGCTTTTTGCTCAGGTCATGATCCCAGAGTCCTGGGATTTAGCCTGGGCCAGACTCCCTGCTCATCAGGGAGTCTGCGTCTCCCTCTCCATCTGCCCCTCCCCCTGCTCGTTCCCCCTCTGTCTCTTTCTCTCTCTGTCTCTCCCTTTGTTTCTCTCCCTCTCTCAAATAAGTAAATAAAATCTTAAAAAAAAAAAAAGTCCCCACCAGGGTTCACTTCCTGCCTCTTTGGCAGCTAATTCTGCCCTCCTTCCCCCAGTAAGGGCATAATCGAACTCTAACCATGTTTTAGGAAAATGATTCAAAAGTCTTGTATCTCATCCCATGTTTAGCAATAAAATCACTGATGGAAAGCTTTGGTTTCTACTCTTCTTTTCATAATACAATCAACTTTTTTAAGAGTTTAATTTTTTGGAGAAATTTTCAATTCACAGCAAAATTGATAGAAAGGTGCAGAATTTTCCCGTATTCCCCTTGCACTCACACATTCATTGAAGGACATACCCCAGTATCAACATCTCCTACCAGGATGGTAAGTTTGGTACAATTGATGAACCTACATTGACATTCACCCAAAGTTCATATTTTACTTTAAGGTTCACTCTTGCTATTGTATATGCTATAGGGTTGGACAAATGTATAATGACATGTATCCATCACTAGATGGATATCATCTATCACTATCATATAGTGTCTGATATTAATTTGGAGAAATTCTTAATCATCATTTTTTCAAATATTTCTTCTGTTCCTTTCTTCTCTTTCTGATATTCCCATTATGTATATGTTAGACCTCTTGTGTTGTCCCACAGTGCTTGGCTATTCTGTTTTTTCAGTCTGTGTTCTCTTTGCTTTTTAGTTTTGGAGGATTCCATTGAGAAATCCTCAAGCTCATAGATTCTTTCCTCAGCTATGTCCAGCCTACTAATACGCCCAACAAAAACATTCTTCAACTGTTGAATCACAGATCTGTACCTCTGAAACAAATAATGCAATATATGTTAAGAAAAAAAAAAGATGGCAGGAGGGGAAGAATGAAGGGGGGAAAATCGGAGGGGGAGACGAACCATGAGAGACTATGGACTCTGAAAAACAAACTGAGGGTTCTAGAGGGGAGGGGGGTGGAAGGATGGGTTAGCCTGGTGATGGGTATTAAAGAGGGCACGTTCTGCATGGAGCACTGGGTGTTATGCACAAACAATGAATCATGGAACACTACATCAAAAACAAATGATGTAATGTATGGTGATTAACATAACAATAAAAAATTTTTAAAAAAGAAATGAAACAAACATGGGAAGGGGGAAAAAATGAGAGACGGAAAGAAGGCACAAGAGACTCTTAGGATAGAGACAAACAGAGTTGATGGAGGGAGGTGGGTGGGGCGTAGGCTAGATGGGGGATGGGTATTAAAGAGGGCACTTGTGATGAGCACTGAGGTTGTATGGACGTGATGAATCTCTGAATTCTACAACAGAAACCCATTTTGCACCGTATGATCTCTAACTACAATTAAAATTAAATAAACCTGTAAAAAAAAATTCTTCATTTCTGTTATGGTGTTTTTGATATTTAGCACTTCTTTTTGGTTCTTTCTTAGGATCTCCATCTCTGTTCACATTGTCCATCTGTTCTTGTATATTGTCTACTTTATCTGTCAGAGCCCTTAGCATTTTAATCATGGTTGTTTTCAATTCCCTGTCTGATAACTCCAACATCTCCGCCATGTCTGCTTCTTATGCTTACTCTGTATATGTGTTTTTTACCACTTAGTATGCTTTCTTGATAGGCAGACATGATGTACCAGATGAAAGGAACTGCTGTAAATAAGCCTTTAGTAATATGGTGGTGAGGTGTGGTGGGAGGGGAAGCATTTATAGTCTCAGGTTTTCAGTGAGCCTATGCCTCCAGACTGTGAACCTCACCAGTGTTTCTGTTTTCTTCTCTCCCCTTAGGTGGTAGAGTTGGCTAGAGTGGGTTGAAGTTGGGTATTTATTTCCCTTCTCCCACCTGGGGAGGCTAGAGCTGAATATGGTTGGGAACTTCCCTTCTCCCAGGTCAGTTAGGCTCTGAATATGCCCCCAGCAAATCAGGTTCTGCTTAACTAGTTTCTCCTGAGGCAAGCCTTATTAAGAAAAACAGAAAGCTCTGATGTATTTCAAAATGGTGCCTTTTCTCCTCCTACTGCTGGAAGCACCAGGGGATTTTTCCCCCATATTTTACTGTGAAAATCTGGTCCCGCTCCTGGAAGAAAAACTCACAACTGGGGGCGAGTGGGGTATGACTGAGTGCCCTGGGGGTTTTTAATGTTCAGAGCTGTCTACGCTGAGCCTCCAGCAATTCATCAGTGACAGTTCCGGTTTTCCTCCCCAGCAGTGGTGCCAGGTTGAGGTCTGACAGTGTAAGTGTCTTTCCCTGTAATCACCTGTATGTCTCTCCATTCTTGGTGACAGCAATTTGCCCTTAAGTCCTCACCTCTCTTAGGGATTGTGGAAGAGTTGTTCATTTTTTTTAGTCTCTTCAGTCTTTTACTTGTTATTATTTCTTCTGAACAACTTAGGTGTGGAATGCAGTCCAGTCAATTTCCAGTTGAGATTCTCCAGGTAGTTTGACAGCTTGGAATCTCCCCAGGCGGAGGAGAATGAATTTGTGGTGATGTTGTTACTCTGCTGCAGTTGTTATTGTTGTGGCTTTGGTGGTGTTGTTGAGTCTCATTCATACTCAAATTGTGTAGAATTAAAGGAGCAACTCTGTAGGTGTGACCCTTGTAAATGCACAGAAGTTCATATAACAATTTTCAACTGGACATAAGACACTGGCACACTCTGATAAGTCATAATTTAAAAAATTTTAAATCAGCACGGAAAACTTATTTAAAAGAATGGAAATAAACATTACAGTTAGAGTCTATCAGCTTGTTGTAAAATTGTTCATTTAAACTAGATTATTTCCAACTGGCACTGATTCCAGCTTTAAAGTTGTAAAATAAGATCATAAAGTCAAGGGCCAAATAGTCAGATGGATATTTTTAAATCAGTATATTCCTTGGTAAATTCTATTAGCTCATGTACTATGTAGTCTTAAGTTTGGAGAAGTTTCAGGGACAGCTGCACAAAATCTAAGCAATGGGCACACTCAGTTCTAACTTCTTCAGTCAGGAAATCAGGAATGGACTCAGAGGAGAATGTTTTTGTATTTCACACTAGGAGAACCTAGATTTTACAAAGAACCCATGGGGTAACCCTTATTTCCCTGTCTCATTCCTGGAAAGTTCTATCAGGAAACTGACTCTGGGAGGAATCTATCTGAAATTTCTGCATTCAACATTTCCAAAGCCACACAGAATGCTGCCCTACCTGAGTCTGGATTTTCCATAGGTTGGAATTCGAATTGTGGTAGTAGTTGTGAGACTGACTGCTGAATTTGCCAGAATGGATTCATCTCCACTCATTCCACAAATATTAGCTGAGTACCTATGAGTATGCAAGACATGGTGCTAAGTGCCCAAAAAGAAGAACTTTTTTTTTTTTTTTAACCTTGGCCCCCAGCTCACCACCAGGTACTTCTTACAAGTTCAAAGAATGCCTGAGGGATGAGTTCATCTCAGTCCCTCCACATCCGGAGAGACTGGCCTTTAAAGTAAAGCTTGAAATTGCTGGAAGTCACCCTAGCACCCTCTGGGTACACATGCTGATTCTGGTCACACATCCCAGCCCTGGTTTTGTAGCCACCAAAGATCTCAGAGTGAGAAATGAGTGTTGGGTCTGAAGGCTTAAGGCATACCTGGCAGCCAGAGGGAAAGTCCTGAGCCTGCAAAGTGAGGTGGCCACGAAATTGGCTACTAGAGCAGTCATTTCTTACCCATTCTGCAGTCACCACTGCACTGGTGAAAAGTAGGGTTCGTTCTCTCATCAGAAAAGTGCAGTCCAAGGACACATATATTTACAAATGATTTCACAGGGTTCTTAAGTTTGAAACCTCGAGTCGTGGAGTGGAAATCATTTCTGTGAAAGGATGTGGCACCTGAGAGCAGTCACCTACAAGAGCCCCAAGTGGCAGAGCCCAACCTCCATGCCACTCAGTCTCTGCTGTGCCACCTTCACCAGTTTGGCCCTGCGCCTCCAGGTGGAAAGCCTATGGCCAAACTCAGGGCCTAAACTGCTGAGCCCCAAAGTCCCAGACTGGGTCTGTGTGTAGTCTCTAGGACGCACTGAGCCTGGGATCCACCATCCTGAGCCCTGTCCCTTGCTCAGCTCACTTTCCTTTGCTCTGTGCCTAAGTGCATTTGCATCCTTTGAACCAAGTCTTCCATCGCTGATTCCCCCCCAGCCTTGCCAATATACGGACGCTATACAGAGTTCTCCAGTTGGGAGCTTTTATTCCCTCGTGGCAGTGCCGCGCCAAGGGTTAAAAAGGAGGAATGCTGAATAAGGACATCTTGGAAGCAGGGTGTCCCCAAGCAGAGGCCACCAACTGGCAAGGGGAAGAGATGTGGCACAAGGTAGGTGTGTCCTAAAGTGCTGAAGCTTTTGGGGACTGAGGAGAGGGGTGCCCCATGGTTCGTGTCACTGACGGCACACTCGGGGCTAGTCTCTGCCTGGCTGGGGGTCTCTGCCTGCCCCCGCAGCCCCGTGAGGCAGCCTCGCCAACCGCGTTCAGAGCCCACCCTGTGGGTGGGGGTATTTGCAGCTGGGGGCTGCCAACGCACCAGCAAAGGCTGCACTTGCGGTCGCGCGTGGAGAGTGTGTAGAGGCTGAGGATTGTGCACTGCGCGCTCAGACTTGGAGAGCCTGGCGACAGTGAGAAGCTTCCACTCTGTGTGCTGAGGGCAGCAAATCAGGACCTCGGACATTCCCCGGGGAGGTTGGGAGTGAAAAGATCGGGTGGAGGGGTCCTAAAACCCTCCAGTTGGAGGGGTCCAGGTGCTGCATAATTGCGTTTTAGGGTATGCACTTAAAATTGACAGTCACTGCAGGTATGATGATGGCAGATCGTGATCATACTGTTTGTGCATGGGATCCCATGAGAAGCCCAGAGAAGTTTCAAGGATTGCCTGTTTCAGAGCGATCGGCACATAGAAAGATCTAAACTTGGTTTCACTTGATAATCAGACATGAGCTCAGTGGAAAATGGTTTTGATTCATTTCTTCTCTTTATTTTATTCAAGAAGGTTGAGAGGATAGTCAGGGGGATTGAGAAGATCCCTGACTCGCTGAAACTCCCAATTCTCCTCCCGCAGGAGGACAGGAAAAAAGTAAGTGGGGACTCCAGCCCCCACCCCCAGACAAAGCTAGAGACAGACAAGACCCAAGAATACCAACTGACCGTCCTTCAGTTTGTCCTCCGTGGGCAATGGCCAGAACACTTGGGGCGCAGCCCTCAGACCACCTCAAATAGGACTATTAGGGAGTACCATGGTCCTTCTTGGGAGTGGTGGGGTTCTTAGTCTGCCAGAGGTGCCCCTATGGTGAAGACATCCACCACACTCAGGAACATGGTCTTGTCAGGGATCTGGGTGAGGCATGCAGAGCCCCAGTTATACTTACACATGCCTTCCACCATGGCGGGTGTGACGGGAGGGTTCCCCTGACAGCGTGTAAGGAGCTGGAACGGGCTCCTCGGAAGATGATCAGGAAGTTGTTGGCCATTGATCTTCTAAATTTCCTTGAGAATGAACCTCTATGGTTTGTTTGCCTTGCCCTCCAGGCAGCAGTGTTACAGGGCTTTGTGGAAGATGATCTGGTAGGACCAACTGGTGCTGGGCTCTGCGTCTAGCCCTGAACCTGTGTGCTCAGGCACCCACAGCAGGGAGGAGACATTGCTGCCATTCCCCAGTTGTGGTGGTTGCAGCTACGAGGCAGAAGACCAGCGCGGGGCGCAGGGCGCGGGGTTGGCGGGGAGGTGGGGCATGAGTCCCAATGGGGATGGAGTCCAACACCGTGAGCCTCTTCACATCAAGTTATGAAATAAGATTATAAAACCAAGAGCAAAATACTCAAGCGACTATTTTAAAATCAGTATTTTCCTTGGCGACTTATATATTAGATCGTGTTCTGTGTAGCCTCAATTTAGAGAGGCTCCAGGGATAGCTGACATAATCTAAGCAGCCCGCACGCGTGAACGTCTAAACTTCCTTGAATCTACTCGGTAAATCAGGGATGGACTCAGAGGGGAATGGTTTTGTAGTTCACGCTAGGAGAAAGAACCCGCCGTCCTGCCAGCCCGCCATGGGGAGAGAGTTTTACACACCCGATCCCCAGTCCCGAACTTCCTCCCTCATGGTGGGGCAGCACCAGGAGTTAAGGATGGACGAAAGATGCACAGAGGCATCTTGGAAAGTCGGTGTCCCCGAACAGTGGCCACCAAATTAGAAGGGAAGGAGATGTGGTATAAGGCAGGTGTGTGCTATGAAATGCAAAGGCTTCTGGGGACTGAGGAGAGGGGTGCACCGTTGCCCGGATCACATACGACGTACCCGGGCATTATTTCCGCTGTGCCTGGGAGAACCACCTCACTGGGGTCTCTGCCTGCACTGCACAGACCTGTGAAGTAGTCTCCCACCCACTGTGCCCGCAACACCACACTTGCCGCGGGGACCACGGCTGCCGCGGGGACCACGCTTGCCGCCACAGCCACGCTTGCCGCTTCGGACACACTTGCCGCCACGGCCACGCTAGCTGCCCGGGGAGAGTATGTAGAGGCTGAGGCTCACGCGCGGCGCTCAGACTCCGAGATCCTGGGAACAGTGAGAAGCTTCTTTCTCAGCACTCTCGGTGCTGAGGGCGCCAAGTCAGGACCTAGGACCTCCAGGCGAGCTGGGAGTGGAAAGATCAGGTTGGAGGGGTCCTAAAACCCTCCATTTGGTGTGTCCTGGAGAGAGTGGAGGTGCTACGTGAGAGAGCACGCTTACAATTGAGAGTGAGTGCAGGTATGATTTCAGCAGATCATCACCATGCCAAGTGTGCATGCGATCCCGTGAGAGAGAGAGAGAGACTCGGAGGCAGGCTCGGGCCGCGATTCACAGTGAACCCACGTGGATGCCCCGGGTGTCAGACCCCCTGCGCCGGCCTGTGCTCTGGGGAGTGCGCACATGTTTGGAGACAGAAATGAGTTTGTGGGAAAGCTTTGCGCGTGAGCTTTAGTATCCGCAGGGACTCTTCAGTACCTTCGAGCGTGCTCTGCTCTCTAGTGGAGGACTGAAGTATGGCAGAGGCGGGCACAGGGCTGGAATTGCACGCCACAGGGACAACTTGGCAAACAGCAGCCAGAAGCAAGGGGCAGCTGGGCAAATGGCTCCAGCAGGGTGAGGAGCCAGAGGTGATGGATGACAGGATAGGAAGAGGAAGGGCTAGAAGTCCGTTTGGAGGCTTGGGAAGCATCGGTGCCTAACACCTTCAGGCTCAGGCCCAGCAGGGCTTCCAGGTCCTCCTAACCCACATGACAGACCACCTAGCATGAATCCAGGAAGCCACACAAGGTGGGAATCTGGAAAATTGAGATCGTGATTTTACAAAATTCCTCTTTGGGCCTGAGGGCTCTCGTAAATTCCTCCCCCACTGGGGGACAGGCACATGGCTACTAACCAACAACATGTTCTCAAGCTGGGAATATGGTCCCCATTTCAAAGATGAGTACATTGAAGTGCTGAGAAGTTAATTGCCCTTGACTTTACTGCCTGGAATTGAGTTCTACTGATAAAGTTCTTGCTATCACTCCCATCTCTTGCTTCCCATGAGCTTTGCCCCTCTGTAATTCCAGCTATTTGAATCAGACACCCTGCTTGTGTCCAGAATCAATGTTGCTGTATGTTGTTAACCGTCCAAGCCTCATTTGGATGGGGGATCTAGGGTCAGACTTGGGGAGCTAGGATGCCCTGCTTCCTGGATCTTGCCCTATACGACTGCACCTCTGGCAATGGAGAGGGGTGCACATTCAAAACCCAGCAGAACGGAACAGGTGAAATTTACCATGACGTCAAACTGCCCTCAACTTCCTGCTCATATTAAGGGTATTTCTCCTCAGTCCCCACCATCCCTCTCCCTCCCTCCACTCCCATCAATGACCTCAATGCAAATACAAGAGGGATGGTCTGGCAGAATGTTCTAGGTTCTGGACGTAAATGGGTGACACAATCTATCGGGGTATGAGATCTGTCCTCTCATTGGTTGCTCAGAGCTCCTGGACCACCCCAGACCCAGAGCGGCGGGAATAAGAGCAGCTGCTGGTGCTGGGAGGCAGCAGAGCCACCGCTCCGCTCAAGTGTCCCTGCCGCTTCCACAGCGCCATCGCCTGACGCCAACGCTGCCGCAGCTGCCACCGCCTGGGCTCCAAGCCACCTGCTGCCTGCTGCCAGGTGAGCCCCGAGATTCCTGCTTAGCTGTGTGATTCTCTCTCTCCTTCTTCTTCCCTCCCTCTTCTGCATTCGTCTTTCTTGTAGCTGCTCTCCCTGCGTGTCTTAGAGTCTCTGTGCACTTCTGTCTGGGTCTCTTCATCACAAAATCTCTGTTACTCTACGATTCATCGCAGGCTCCTGCCTCAGGTAACACTGGACAGTCTCGGTTCCGGGACTCCCTGCTTCACTCCGCACTGAGACAGGCTTCAGTCTCGCTGTTCTTGCTGCACTTGCGTTCAGGACCCTGGAGCTCCACAGACACCATGCACACAGTGGGACGCAAGGGTGCTCACGGATCCTGTTTGTGCCTAGTGGTCCCTGGGATATCATTTCGGAACTTTGGCCAGCCTCAGTGGGGTCAAATAGGCTCAAAATCCTAGAGGCAGGCAGCCTTGAACAGCAAGCCCCATTAGTGAGTTCTGGGAGCTTTTCCCCCCTGCTTTAAGTCCTAGCCCCAATTTAAGACTCTGCTTAAGCTTGGTTCTTGCAGGGAATTCTTTGCCAGAGTGCAGAGCAGGTGAGCAATAGAATTTGTTTCTTTAGTTTCTCTAAGATTCCATCGGTAGAGATATTCCCTTTTAGCTACCTCCCCATGCCCCACCAGGTATGAGCAAAAGCCCCACACAGGGAGGTCAGCTCTGTGTTGCATTATAGGAAAAGCTATTGTGACAGCATTCAGAGACTGTCCTCACTGGAGACCTGGCCAGCTGGAGATTGGGTCTGGGGTGGGGAGTACAGATGTTTATTCATTCTCCCCTCCCCACTTTGGCACTAGGAACCCTCTTTAGCTTTGCTAAACAAATGCATGCTGTATTCTCACCAGACCCTCCAGTAGTCACTTCACTGACAAAAAAAAAAAAAACAATGGGAAGGTAAATGGTCACTGGAAACCATGACGCGAGGGAGTTCCAGGTAGGGGCAGGACCAGAACCCAGGTCCTTGGGCTCAGGAAAAAAAATTTTTTAATCAAAGATTCCAATCAATTCATTATTGGTGAAATATACAAAAACTCACAGAAATCACAGGAGTTCCAAACTTATTTTATAAAAATAATAAAATATTTATCAGTATGTACAAGAACATCAGGATTCACTCTTATCAATGGGCTCATGGAACTATGAACTGCTGTGGGGACATCATTCTTCCCTTGCAGAGAGGTACCATGGGCTTCTGGAAGTTCTCCCCATTCCTGGCTATTGGCATCCTGGTCCTGTACCAAGCAGGCGTCCTCCAGGCAGCACCATTCAGGTAAGAGAGCCCTGCCAGGAGTGTACTCCCTTCCCACTGCTCCTAGCATCAAACCATTCCATTCTCTGGTGGGCTAAAAGGTTAACAACCAGCTCTCAGGGGGGGAAGGTATGCATGTAACCTGCATAAGGGTTTATTATACACATTTTATACTATAAAGATATTATACACAACTTAAAAACAAATAGTATATACTACTCTTTATTGTAAATTTCATATAGTTTATTGAGCCTTATGGAACAGTCATTGCTATTTATCAAACATTTGTATCTATAGCAAACCTATTTATCTAATTAAAGCACAATTTGAGAAATGAATTGCATACTAATCTAATTTTCCACTGAATTTGTTCTTATTAGATCTAATATGAGACCTCTTAATCTAATTTCTCACCCTTACACAAATATTTTCAGATTCAAACTAATTGTTTTATCAGTTAATCCTTAATAATAGCTAAATTTAACACTAAGCTTATAATATTCCTGAAAAATCTAACCATCACTTTCACCAACCTATATATTCTAGTTCCAGCAGTCCACGTCAAGGTCACCCTACTGCCTGACTACGGGTGAATCAGTGTTTTTTGGAAGGACATTGGACTCATGCCCTGTCCACTAGGATTTGGGGTGGCCATATCCTTAGGGAAAACACAGAGAACAGGAAGCCTGGCTACTGATCCAGGGGAAGTGGTAGACAGAGGCTCAGAGCCTCTATTGTGCTTGCTTCCCCTCTGTAGGTCTGCCTTGGAGAACCCACTGGAACCTGCTACACTCACTGAGGATGAAATATGCCTCCTACTGACTGCAGTGCTGAAGGACTATGTGCAAATGAAGGCCCGTGAGCTGCAGCAGGAGGAGACTGAGGGCTCCAGGTGAGGCTCCCCACCCGGCTCAGCTCAGGGCAGCCCCTCCCTCCTGTCATGCCCAGGAAGGCATATCCCAGGAGGTAAGAGAGAACACAGCCGGACAGGAGGCCAGCACACTGCCATTGTTCACCTGGGACTGGGGCCCAGCTATTCTCAGGCTCCACTGACAACAGAGGTCACACAGAGACTATGGTTAGAGCACATGGAAAAAGATCCCTTTCTGAAAGCAGTTGGGAAAGGTATGACATCCCCCACTCTGGATAATTGGGCTGGTAGTACTGAGGGGACTTCCCAGCATTGGAGGAGTTAGGACAGGTTACGTGTGAAGCTGGCAGACAGACCACATGTATCTCAGGAGATTTTAAAAATTAGGCTTCTTGTGCACCTGCATGTGGCATTCGTTCACACATTTGCAAGGTGAAGCCAAAGGCTTTGCAGAGGGTGGGCTTGGGTAGAGCAGTGTCTGAGGTAGGTCTGGGGTCTTTATTGTGTAGGATCTGTGGAGACGCGCATGTTGTCCTGGGGCCAGACACCCTTCCCCAGCCTCACTTCCCCATGTCCCCTGAGCTTGGAGCACACACCAGCCCCGGGCCTGGCTATGGCCCCGTGGGTCAGAGGCATGTGATGCACATGCAGCTACCCCGAGAATCTCAGTGCAGAGCATGAGGACTGACATAATGCAGCACGAGGAATGCTAGAAAAGGCTACCCCTTCCCCACGCAGCCCTTCCCCACCTTGCCCTGGCTCAGCAAACCTCTAGGTTCTCCTGATGGAGGATGTGTGAGCTGCCCTGCTGCCTGCCCCTCCCGCCTCTGCTCGAAGTGCCCCCTCCCTGGTCTCACCTTCTGTGTGATAGCCACAGGGGCAGACCCAGGACGTGGTACCACCTGGCATGTCTTTTCCCTGCAGCCTGGACAGCTTCCGAGCTAAGCGGTGCAGTAATCTGAGTACCTGTGTGCTGGGCACATACACACAGGACCTCAACAAGTTTCACACGTTCCCTCAGACTGCAATTGGGGTCGGAGCCCCTGGCAAGAAAAGGGTCATGGCCAGCAGCTTGGAGAGAGACCACGGCCCTCACATTGGCATGACCCGGGATGCCTACCAATCCCCTCCCTCAACTTTTTAATTTCCTTTCTCCCTTCCTTCCTATATTGTGGTACATGTGGTCCTCTCTGGTTGCTGGTATCAGTGGTTTTCTTTGTGGCAGTGGATGTCTGGAACCTCAGATGGGAGGAGAGCAAGATGTTTAGGCCAGACGAGAAGCCCCGAGGAAGAGATGGGGGGGCAGCCCTGTGACTCCCCTGAGGAATCGTAGCCCAGATTCTCAGTCCTGCTTGTGAATGTGTTTGTCATTGGGGAATAAAAGTATATTTGTAAGAAGACCTGAGCGGTGGTGGTTATTGCTCTGGCCCACACCACAGGCTTCACAGTCTCAGGGACCTGTGCTTAGAAGTAGCCTTAGCCCCATGGTAGCTGGATCCAGGGCGTAGTGAGTAGTCCTGTGACCAGCCTCAAGTAGCCGGACAGGAGCAGCACGGAGCAGGTAAGCACCTCTGGGACTCAGTGCTGGAAAGTCTCTTCCTCTTCCAGGTAAGTCTGAGGAATTTTTCTATTTCTAAGAAGGGATACTGGGTGCCTTTGAGTGGAATGTAGCTTCTAGACAATCCTTGAGTTGGGTCAGTGTGGGGCTATAATTCTGTCTCCTAAGCCTCGCTTGATTTTTAGTTTATTTATACAGGAAAGATAGGCTGTTACAGCTCTGTGTTCCATGGCCACTACCTAAAGCCACTTTGGGCTTTCGGACACCCCTGGGAATGTCTGTGGAAGTGATCATGGCATTTTCCCCAGAAGCCTATGTAGTTCTATAGCGATCACTGTGATGAGGGGAAAGATGTACCGTTAACAGGCGCCTCTCATTTTCCCATGAATATCCCATGGGGCAGATAGGATCTCTCTCTCTCTCTAACAGCCTCTCACTGACGGGCCCCTTTTCCTCCATCCTGCAAATCAGCATCACTGCCCAGAAGAGCCCCTGCAACAATGCCGCCTGTGGGACCAATCCTCTGGAAGGCTTGCTGGCCAGAGCTGAGCGCATGGTGAAAAATACCTTCATGCCCACCAACGTGGGCCCCGAAGACTTTGGCCGTCACCACAAGGAACTTGGGGCCTGAGCAGTGAAAGGACTCCAGGAAGAAGGTGACTGCCATTCTAGTGTCAGATGGGAGGATGGAAAACCTGGTATTGCGGGGGTGCAGTCCACACTTTAACCCTCTGAGAGCCCACATAGTAGAAAAAATCCACAGGGCAATGTGCCCACTCCAGTGTCTGCAGGGAGAACAGGGAGTCCCAGTAGCTGAAACTCCTAGAATTTAGGTTCATTCCCCTCCATTTGACCAGTATCTCCCTGTGATACTGAGATCATTTGCCAGAAAAGATAGATTTGTTTATTTAAATGGCTATTCCCTGCACTTAAAACTGTGATTATTCTATCTTTTGGGTTTGAAAGGTAATGACATGCTTTGGGTGTAAACACTATAATGTCATGTACATCTGAATTCAGAGCCTACCCCTGGGATCACGAACTGAGTTTGCCTTCTTCTAGCTGTATGACCACAGGCCAGACGTGTTTTCCGAGCCCGTTTCCCCATCTGTGAATCAAGGGCAACAATAGTATCTACTTGCTAGTAGATTAATATAAAGACTGAATGAGATAATAGATGTCAATATTTTCACAATTAATAAGTTACTAAATTCTGGCTGTTATTTTTTTTTTCTAGGTCACCATGAAGCGAACTCTACTTCTTTTAATTTATAATGAATGCAACTCATAGGATAAGGAGCATGGAACACACATACATCTGCATGCTTAATATTAAAAACACTGTCTGAAATAAAGCTAAATAAATATAGAATAAAATCATTGCAATTACCTAGTGTGCATCTTTTTGTATTTAATTGTTCAATAAATATAACAGCATGTCTCACTGGCTTCTCTGGTAGCAAAGATGGGCCCTGTCAGCCAACCTGTTGATGTTGGCAATCCTACAAAAGCTCAGGGGGACGGGGAGTAGCTGCCGGGTGGGTGTCTGGGGGCACATAATAGATACTGTGCCTGCACGGAACTCTTTGAAGAAATGTTGTCACTGGTGAACTTCGTCAAGATAAGAAAGGGTTTTCGATACACTTAAGAGGAGTGCTTACTGCTATGTATGGTGTTTCTCCCAGGAAAGCCTAGAGACCTGTGAAGGCTTTGTTGAGGAGGATGACCCATGAAGCAAATGCAACATGCTTGGGATGGGACGGGTCCTCAGCATCCCTTAGCGGGATGAGAACTCTACTCTATACATCTCAAAGACAATTCCCCTTTATTGTCAGAGTTCCCTGGTCCCCACAGATAACAGAGGTTATCTGTGCACTTCCCCTTGACTCAGGTTTGCCCTTACCCAGCCCTGCCTTTCCTCCCCATCAGCACTCCTCATACACCCCAGAGCCTGCAAAGCCCTTTAGAAACAATGCCTCAGAGTCTGAGATGCTGTCACAGACCCACAGGCCTGGAAAGGTCAACAGGTGTCATCCAGTTCATCTTTTCTTATTCTCTGGGGTGCTGAGAAGAAAAGTATGCTGCTCAAAAGCCTGCAATATGTTTAACAAAGACATTCATACTTTAACAAGTACTCATTGAGTGGCTGCTATTTGCCGGACACTATTCCAGGCCCCAGAAATACGGCGATGAACAGAAGGGACAGAAGCCCTGCACTCTAACTGGGGGAGATTAGGGTGATATATGCTGTGGCATCAGAGATGCTCAGTATTGGAAGGAGTCTGGGATGTCCGAGTTGAACGCCTTACCTGCTGTAGGAATTTCCCAGCGTCAGCATCCCTGGCTCCTGCTGGGACTGTCAGTGACATGCTGCTGACTGGCTCCCAGGGGGACTGTGCAGCCAGTTTCACTGGTGGATGCTCAGTTAGGCGAGGTCTTGTAGTTGGAAAAGTCACCCCCTTCTACGCACTGACTCTAGTTATTTCCTCAGGAGCCCCTAGAATTATGACCCTCATTTCCATTCACTCTATACTCCACACTGTCACCCATTTTTGCTGGAAATCACCCAGATGTCTCCTTTATGCACAAAGTACTCCATTGACTCCGCATTCCATGGAGTAAACACCTGGGACATTGCAGCAGCTTCCAAGGTCCACACTGATCTTCCCTCCCCTCCCCTCACCACCAACCCCATGACCTACCTGGCCTCATCTTGGACTTCCCTCTCACACACTGGCCTTCTTGCTAGGCTTCAAACCGCACCCCCAGACACCAACCCCCTCAAGTGTTTCCCCTTGCTGTACCTGTTGCAAAATGTCCCCCACCCCATAACACCATTTCCTCCAGATCTTTACTCAAATGTCATCTATCCTGGCCATCCTTTCTGAAACTGTACCTCACCTTGCCAACACACCCTAACCCTCTTCTCTGCCTTATGTTTTTCTCTTTACCACTTACTACCTTCTATTCAAGTATATTATATATTTTTTATTTAATTACTGTGGTGTTTATACCCCATTCCATAAATAGTGTAAGTCCCACATGAACAGGGATATGGCTATTTTGTTAATTGCTTAATTCTCAATACGCAGAATAGGATGCCTGGCAAAGGTAGCACTCAAATATTTATTTATTGAATGAATGAGAGAATGAATGGAGTTATGTCTTCTCTCTTTATGTTTGTGATCAACTCTCAAATCCCCTCTCGGCTTGATTTTCTTCAGGACAAACTTTCCAGGGTCCTTCATCTTCAGCAATTCAGACACCTGGACCATGAACCCTTCAAATGCCTGGATGCTTCTGCAGTGGCCACCAGTGACTCTACCTCCTGCCTCAAGACCTCCACAAGGCCTGCTCTTTGGTTTGAGCACCCTTCTCGCCCTACAATTCTCCTCCTCCAGATTCATCTGACCAGCTTTTCTTCCTCCCACGCTGTAAACAAGGCAGACAGGCAGGGTGCTCTCTAGGAGTGATACCTGAGACTAGGCAAGTAAGTTCAAATCAGAAGGGGAAATAGCTGAGAAACCATTTTAGTCTGGGGTCCAAAGCAACTTCACCAGTACTTAAGCTAGTACTGCATTGAATTCCCACCAGAACTCTGGATACTTCTCCATTGACTCAGAGCTCACAGAGTAAGAGTGACTAATGAACCTTCAAACCACGACATACGGTGCACTGGCTCAGAACCCTAAGAAGCTATGTAAGGAGTGGATAAGGAATCAAAGCACAACATGGACAGACAGAAGACTTCTGCTGGGCCGCAGCATCAGTCCTGACAACTCGAAACCACTGGGCCATTGTAGCAGAAGAATGTCCTTTAGTATCATTAAGACTCATGGCAAACACTCAGAGCTTGAGAATATATGCTGTGGCTGATTGAATTATTGCTCCCAAGTCTTCACTATGCATGGTAGTATTACATATGCTTAGTCTTGCCATGGCCACATGGTAGGTGAAATGGACATCCTGCCCCTTGATGTTGGGCTTGGCCAAGTAGCTTGATTAGGCTGATGCGATGTTGATAGACATGGAAAAGCTGAGGCTTGAAATGTGTTTATGTGTTTGGGTTTTGTGCTCTTGTGATACTGCCATCACCTTGAAAAGTACATGCTTAGGTGTCCTTTACCCTTTTAGCCTGGACTCCAAAACGAGGCCTGTGGACCTACAACTGACCTGCAGTCTAGATCCACATGCAGCCAACACCAGCTGAGATCATCCTCATCCCTACTACATGCCCATGACCAAGAAAAATAAGTACTTGCTTTTGAAAGCCATGAAGATTTCGAGGTTGTTTATATGTGATATATCTGTGGCAAAAGCTAACTAGTATTTATGATTTGGAAGTTATAAAAGTTATAAAGTGACTGTGTACCCCCACAAACCATATGTTGAAGCTCTAACCCCCAATGTGACTGTGTTTGGAGATAGGGCCTTTAGGGAGCAGTTAAGATTAAGTGAGGTCCTTGATGTAATGTATGGTGATTAACATAACATAATAATAAAAAAAAGATTAAGTGCAATACTAACGATAGGGTCCTGATCTGGTAGGACTGTTGCCCTTTAAAAACAGAGAAAGATATCAGAGATCTCTCTCTCTTTCCCTCTCCATGCACACACAGAGAAGGGGCCTGGTGGGGACACAGTGAGTAGATGGCCATGTGTAAGACTGAAGGTGAGACTTCACCACACAGCAACACTGATGGGACTTTGATCTCGCAATTCCAGCATCCAGAACTGAGAGAAGTACCTTTCTGTTGGGAAGCCATCCAGCCTGTGCTGTTCTGTAACGATTGCCAGAGCAGACTAATACAGGGGTCATTAGTTGGTGAAATTATTTCTGGTACCACAGCTTGTTTTTCCTCTTATTGAGATTTTGGGCTTTATGTCAATTTGCTCAATGTCCAAATTAGCAATTTTACTCGTTTCTTTTTATGAGTTCATTTGCATTTTGTCTCCCTAAAATCGACTTAAGGAATGTTCGTTTTGTTTTGGTTCCAATCTCCTGCTGCTGAAACTGGATAATCTGTACCATAGATAATGAAGTGGTTTGCTCATATAATGGATATATACAACACACTATAGAACAGTGAATATAGATATATGTACCAACCTGCATCAATCTCACATATAATATTGATTACAAAATAAAGCAAGTTTCAAAGGATACATATCAGATGATACTATTTCTACTGAATTTAAAACATGTATATCATTACTATACAAAACCTATGGATATATACAGTCATTCACAGGGAGAATAAACATCACATTCTAAAAAAAGTAACTTTACAGGGTGAGGACGAAATGTTAATAAGAGGGGTATTTTAGGCAGCACTCACGAAAGTTTTGTTTTATTGTGTAAGCTAGGTAGTTGGTATATAAGAATGGTCATGATATTTGTGTTTAGTAGAAAAAAATTTTGTAAGTGTGGGTCTTTTATATTAAGGCAACTGTCATTGATTTTTAAATGTATAAGTTTTAAATACACAAGGAGGATCTGTTCTGTTCAATGGAAAGCATGAAAAAGACCCCCAAAATATACAGTGAATGCACATTTGAGAAAAGATGGCAATAATAAATACTCATATAGCTTTAGAATAGTGGGATATTAAAGTCACCAATTAAGAGCCAAGACTATCAGGCTGCATCTTTTTAAAGAATACAACAGTGTTTTTTCCACAAGAGAAACATTTAGAACAAAAGGACTCAGAATTGATTAAAATAAATGGGTAGTAAAAGATATGTAACAAATATGAACAAAAATAGGTTGAAATAAGTTCATAATGTAGGATCAAAATAGAATTCAAGGCAAAAAAACTCATTAGAAATGGAAAAGTGTCATATGGTGGGAAAAGGAGCCAAATGGCAAGAAGATATATTGATAATACACACACATGCACCCAACAACATGGCCTCAAATTATGTGAAACAAAAACTGACAGACCTGCAGGTGAATTATGTGTATCAAGAATTATTGTTATGGAATTAATGTATCCCGCTCAATAAGCCATTAGCTTTTGGAATCACTTCCAAATGCATGGTTCAAAGTTGGCTCTGCAAATACCCCCTGACAATATGATAGGTTTGAGAAAATATAGTGTTTACAACCACAAAGGTGTGATAGAGTTCATTAATAATAAGATTATGTCGGGGCACCTGGGTGGCTCAGTTGGTTAAGCGACTGCCTTCAGCTCAGGTCATGATCCCAGAGTCCCGGGATCGAGTCCTGCATCAGGCTCCCTGCTCGGCAAGGAGTCTGCTTCTCCCTCTGACCCTCCCCCCTCTCATGTGCTTTCTCTCTCTCTCTCAAATAATAAAGTCTTTAAAAATAATAATAATAATAATAAGATTATGTCTACTTTTCCCAAAACCTTTTATGAAATAAATGTCTCACATTGATTTATAACACTGTCCTTCTATGCTAATCTCCTTCTGGCCATTCTTTTCTCCTCCATTGATAATTGTCTATGTACTAGTAATACGGTTTCATTACTAGTAGGACAAAGGTACTTCAGCTTCTCTTTTTCAAAATGCTCTTGGCAATTTTTACACATTTATTCTTCTAGAAGAAAGTTAAAATAATTGTCAATTTTTAAAAAATCCTGTTTGGATTTTGGTTGGCATTGGGTTTTCCAGGTAGACAATTGTATCATCTGTAAATAACAGTAAATCTTTGTTTATATTTTTGTTCTTTTTGTATCATGTAGAACTTCCTGACAATGTTGAGGCAAAAATGATTACAGCTATCCCTGATGATGAAGGCTATTGATTTCAAACGGAGCTTCTTTATCATCCTAAGAAAGTATCTTTCTTCTTATTGTGTACTAAGAGAGTTTTTAAAAATCATAAATAAATATTAAATTTTATCAAAATGTCTTTTGGTACTAACAGTAATCTTAGGGCTTTTCTCCTCTGACTTACTATTATGATAATACATTTCCAGGCATAGAAACTCATAATCACAATTAATATTTTTGAGTGCTTACTACATGCTAGGCCATAGTAAATGCTTCACAGAATAAACCCTTAATCTTTTAATGACTGCATAGATAGTATCATAGTTCCATTTTATGGATGAAGAAACTGATATACTGAGATATTAAACAGGTTAACCAAAGCCATACAGCTATCAGATCCGTATCAAGATGTAAAACTCTTTCTAGGCTATCAGCCTCCAGAGTCTGGTGTCTTAAATCACTATACTGCTTCTTGATAAACTCTATTTGGTCAGAAGATATGTATTAAAATATACTTCCAAATTCAGTGTGCTTGTGATTTATTAAGGATTTTGTACTACCATCATTAAGTTTAATATTGGGGCTATGCTAATGTCATCAAATGACTTAGCAAACTTTTGAAATTTTAATATGCTTCAGGTCAATGTAAAAAGCAATGAAAACTATCTGAGCTTTAAGTTTTATATAATTCACCTGTAACTTATTTACAGAGTTCCTTTAAGTTTTACCTTTTCTCACAGAGTTCTTAAGGTTTTCAATTTCTGCTATGGTTATTCTACTCTATTGTTATTCTATCTATTCTTGATTTACATATATTTCTGTGAAATTTGCTGTTTTAAATTTTTTGCATGCATTAGCAACTTGTGCTTTTTTATTATAATTTAAAATCTTCATATTTGACATTATCTTTCCTTTCATTCTGGGTGTGGTATATCTGTATTTTTCCCTATTTCTCTCCCTCACTTACTTTACCAGAAATTTCTATTTAATTGAACTTTTCAAGGAAGAGCTTTAGTATTTTTCAATTCTGCTTTTTTCTTTTTAATTCACTAATTTCTTTGCTGACCACTTATTTCCTTCTCCCAGATAACTGTTGAAAAGTTTGTTGAGCTGGTCTCTTCCTAGATTTCTGAGTTGAATTATTAAATTAAATTGTATGTATTCTCTTTGTCCTGATTACTTGTATTTAACCACTTCTTCCCACCCCCACTGACTCTTCCTGATCCAAGTCTCCATCATGTTTTACATGAACGATAACAACAACCTCCAGACTGATCTCCCTGTTTCTATCCTTTTTATGTATAGACAATTCTGGAGCGATCCTTTTAAAAATGTAAGTCAGATTGTGTCTATCCTCTGCTCAAAACCTTCCGCAGATTCCCCATCTCACTTGGAGTCAAAGTCAGAGTCCTATGGTAGCTTAAGAGGTACTGCATGATCTGACCCCATATCATTTCTCTGATCTCCCTTCCTGCCAATTAACCCACTGCTTACTCCACTCTCAGCTTCCTGAGGGCCCTTGAACTGTTTTCTCTGCCTACAATGCTATGCCCCCAGTGTCTGCATGACTGACTCCCTCCCTTCCTTCAGAATTCTGGTGAAACATCAGCTTCTCAGAGAAGGCTTCCCTGAGTACTATATACAAAATGACATCCCTCTCTGAATAATCTCCATCCACCTTATTCAGCCTTATTTTACCCAAAGAATTTATCACTGTATGAGATATTATATATTTATAGGGGGTTTTTGTTCAATGTACTTCCACCGGCATGTAACTCTATGAAGGAAGTTAGATTTTTTTCAATCTATATCCCTGGAGCATAGAAAAAAATTCTAGAACAGTATAACCCTTCTATAAATATTTGTTGAATGAATAAATAAATTAGGGAAACTCTGTTAGGTTTTTCTCTTTCTTTTTTTTTTTTTTTTTTTAAGATTTTATTTATTTGTCAGAGAGAGAGAGAGAGCAGAAGCAGAGGGAATGGCAGAGGGAGAAGCAGGCTCCATGCTGAGCAAGGAGCCCAGTGTGGGACTGGATCCCAGGTCCCTGGGATCATGTCCTGAGCTGAAGGCAGACGTTTAACCAACTCAGCCACTCAGGCACCCCATCTCTGACTTTATCTTTAACCATGCATCATGTTCTGAGATGTGAAGTTGCCATTTTAAAAATTGTCTTTAATTTTTCTTTTGAATTTTCTTTAGCTCAAAAGTAATTTAGTAGAGAAATTTCAAATTTAAAATAGCTTTTAAAATGACCCTTCAGTTATTTTTTTTTTTTTTTTTTTTTTAAAGATTTCACTTATTTATTTGACAGAGAGAGACACAGCGAGAGAGGGAACACAAGCAGGGGGAGTGGGAGAGGGAGAAGCAGGCTTCCCGCGGAGCAGGGAGCCCGATGTGGGGCTCCATCCCAGGACCCTGGGATCATGACCTGAGCCGAAGGCAGACGCTTAACGACTGAGCCACCCAGGCGCCCCGACCCTTCAGTTATTTAGTTCCAGGTTTTTTGCACTGAGGTTTGATAGAGAGTGATATTTATAATTTTTTGCTTGGGAAATCTACTGAGATTTTCTATCAGGCTTATTATGTGATCCTTTCCCATAAATGTGTTAATGGTAACAGAAAATAGAGTACTTTTCCTGAGGTAAAAACTTTTATATCAATATCTAAGTAGCTAGCTATGGATATGTAATTAAAGCAAATAATTATAATATTCTTATATATTATTTTTGCCTGGGTAGTTGATCTTGTAAAGACAAAGAGAAGGCAATAAATTTTCTAAGTATTATTTAATTTCTGTGAATTATCCCTTGTATTCCTAAAAATGTTTAGTTTACATATTATAATTTTTTCTTATGTTTAAAATCACTGTTCATGAGGTAAAAATTATATAACATAAAATTATACACATGAATTTTATTTCCATGAGTTTTATGAAAGTGTTCCATAAAACCTATATAATTATCACCACAACAAAAGATATAGAATATTTCCATCATCCCAGAATGTTTCTCATGCCATTTTGAAGTCAATATCCCCCAAATCTCTATACCTCATACAATCACTGATGTGATTTCTATCACTGTGGATTCATTTTTCCATAGACAGATGATATGTGCTCTCTTGCATCTATCTTCTTTCACTCAGCATAATGTTTGGGACGTTTATTTACATTGTTGCATATATCAGATGTAACTATTTGGGGGGGTTAATTGGGTATATTAGTTGTATATTAATTATAAGGCACTGGGGAAAAAGTGTTAAGTATCATTCCATTACATACCAAAATTCATTTGGTGGACGTATGTATTTTTTCCAGTTTGGCTTGTTATGTATGACACTTTTATGAACATTCGTGTACAAGTGTTTCTATGACAGGTTGAAGTCATTTCTCTTGGATAAAGTAGCTAGAAATCACATGGTGAATGCCTGTTTTAACTAAATCGACTGTGCCGGTTTACAAATGGCTATGCCATTTTATACTCTCCCAGCAGAAATTTATGCTCATTTGCCCTGCTCCCCACATCCTTGACAAGGCTGGATATTTTCAATTTTAGCCATTCTTATTATACTGTAGCAGTACCTCATTATAGATTTTAATTTTTATTCCCTTAATGATTGGTGGTAATTGAGGATCTTCTCAGGTCCTTATTAGTCATTGGTTTACCTTCTTTTGTGAAGTTCCAGTTCCACTACTTTGCCCATTTTTAATTGAGCACATTATCTTCTTGAGTTGTAAGAGATCTTAATGTATCCCAGATACAAGTCCTGCTCCCTTTTGGGGCACTGTTTCACTCACCTGCTCACACTTCTCTCCCTCTTGAATCTCTCCTTCTGTGAGAAGCCAGATGCCATGAAATGCGGCCACTCAAGCAGGCTATATGGAGGGGTCCATGTGTCAAGGAAAGGAGGTGTCTAGCCAAGAGGCAGTGAAGATGGAGGCCCGTCAATGACCAAGTGAGAGAGCTCTTTAGAGGTGGTTTCTGCAGCTCCATTTGAGCCTAGATCTGACTCTAGAGCCAGCTGAGAGCTGGACTGCAACCTCAGGCAAGATCCTGAGCCAAAACTACCAGCTGAGCCTCTCCCAAGTAGCATACCCTCAGAATTTGTGTGAGATAATGAATATTTGTACTTCTGAGCTGCTAAGTTTTTAGGTAATTTGCTACACAGCTATGGATAACTAATATCCATCCAAACCATGACAATTCTACTTAATCCCAATTTCGGGAAAGCCTATTCAGTGGTTTGGCTAGATGTGCAGACCTGAGTTCAAGTTGGAAGCTACAGTTCCCAGAAAGGATGCACTGTCAGAATTGTTTCCCGTGGTTTCCAAGCCCCAATTAGATTAGGTACAATGGCATAAGCTGCTTCTACTCCAAACAAAATTAAGTCCTCTGTTCTTTTTTGTTATTGATGCTTTTTATCAACATCGCTTATCTCTCTCTGAGTTCTCAATGTTCTCCAACCTATAGCTACTCATTCACATTATTCTTTCTGCCTCTAAGATTTTCATGGTGGGTAGAAACCATTAAGTCCACGTGGACCAACCCACATTCTTGAATCTCCTCTATAACACCCCAAGTGGTCTCCTAGCTTATTTTTGAAATTTTGGTATCACTATCTTCTGAGGTAGCTCATTCTATCTTTGGATCACTCTGACTCTTAGAAAATGCCTCCAATAGAGAGCAGGATTCACTTGCTCTGGTCACCTGCTTCACTTGGTTCTCAAGAGATTCAACTTGGGCAGATTCTCCAGGGAGCATTGGCTGTGACTGAGAACACATGTCTCAAGCAAGGACTGGCTAGTAATTCTTGGGATTTAAAGCAAATTATATTTTCTTTACTACAAAGTTCCTAGTATGACTTGACCTGACTTTATAAGAGCCATTTCATTACCTGGATCCATCCTAGACAATTAACTATTCATTCTCAAGAATGTCTCTGGGGTAGGGAGTAAGGCTCTTCAATTATTTGGATCCTCAGATATTTCTGTTCTTGGTGAAACTTGTCTGGATATTCCTGTAGCAGCTGCTGCATGTGAGCGATAGGTAGAGCTAATAAACATCTTGCCCTTGTCTCTGGCAGCGCCCTGGGCCAAGCACTATAAATCTGGGCTTCATCTCTCCCTACTCAGATTTGCCAGGACAATGATAAGATTAATTGTTTCCATAAAGAGGGAAGTTTTAGACTTCCTGGAAAGCTTGGCTTATCTGTAGATCTAGGAAGATTGTAGGTATCGTTTTGTGCCTTCATAAAGATAGTCAACAAAACCCTGAATATAGTCCACAAAGCTATATATGATGTGGCACTTAACTATTGTTCCAGCCTCATTTTTCACTATGCTCTCCCTCTTACTCTGAGTTCTAGTTACATTGGCATTGTTTCAATTTGTCAGAATCTGCATGTTCTTCCTACCACAGGGCTTTTCCACATACTGTTTCCATGTTCCAGAGTCCCCATATCTTCCTTATTCTCAATTAACTCTAACTCTTCTTTCAGTTCAGCTAAGCATTGCTTCCTCAAGGAAGTCTTCCCAGATGACCACACCCTGAGTCTAGGTTATAATTCTTTATTTCATTTCAAAGACTACATATATGTTTCTTTCACCTCACTCTTTCACTTGTAGTTTACACATTTATTAGCATGATTATTTAATTAATGTCTATCCCCCTTAGACTAAAAGTTCCATTCATATAGTAGCTGGATCCATTTTGCTCTCCGTCGTAATACTTAACATAGTGTCATGAGGTCATAAGAGTAGGACCCTCATAATGGGATTATTGCCATTATAAGAACCACCAGAGAATTTGCTCTTTCTTTTTCTTTCTGGCTTTCACTGTTACTGTTACAAAATCAGTTATCTGTTTAAGTGGTATTTGTTTGCAAGTCATCTGTATTTTTTCTCTGGTTGCTTTCAAGATCTTTTCTTTATCTTTGGTCTTTCACAATTTTGTTAAGTGTGTCTAGGTTAACTTCTTTTTATTGATTCTCTTTGGGATTCCTAGGACTTCTTGAATTTAAAGATACATGAACTTTTATGAGTTCTGGAAAATTCATATCCATTAGCATCTCAGTAGTGCTCCTCATCCATCTTCTCTATCCTCTCCTCTTGGTACTTGATTAGTTACCTATTAAACTTCACTCCATCTCCCAAGCTTCTTAACTTTTATAGTATTTTCTATTTCTTTGTTACCCTACTGTGTCTAGGGAATTTCTTTAAATTTATCTTCCTGATAACCAATTCTATCTTCACCTTTAGTACTCTATTTTACCCATCTATTGATTTTTTTTTAGTTTTAATTATTGTGGGGTTTTTTTTTTTTTTTTTTGCTGCTGCAAATTCACATGCTGAACCTGTAACCACCAATAGGACTTTATTTGGAGTGAGGGCCTGTGAGAAGGTAATAAAAGTTGAATTGAGGTCACGAGGTAGAATCCCTAATCTGATAGAGTTGCTGCCTAAACACCAGAAACACCAGAGCTCACTCTCTCTGCCATGTGAGGACACAGCAAGAAGGTGGCTATCTGCAAACCAGGAAAAGAGCTCTCACCAGGAACCAAATTAGCTGACACTTTGATCTTGAAGTTCCCAGCAACCAGAACTTTGAGAAAATAAATTTCTGTTGTTTAAACCAACCAGCCTGTGGCATTTTGTTATGGTATCCCAAGTTGACTAATAAAACTCTTAACATCATTTTTTAAATTTGTTTTAAAATATTGGACAAATTTGTTTTGAAACAATAATTTCTGTATCTGCATTCTTTGTGGGTCTGATCCTTTGGTTTCTTATTTCTGATGACTCTTACTTATGATGACTTCTTTCATGTGTATTTTGTGATTTTTAAAATTTTTAGTTTGTATTCATTGGTATTTAACCAACAGGAATTTTTATTGGCCTGGGTTTTTAAATCTCCAAGAAACAGTTTACATTTACTTCTGTTTGATGTCTGGGACGATGACCAGTTCATGATAAATTTAAACTGAATTTCCTACTTCATTAAGGGAAATTTTCTTTGTTTATTCAGCTTGGCCACTCTTTTTGAATCTGTTAAGCTCCCATAAATACTGGTTGATTTTGTTGTTGTTGATATACATATACTAATCAACATTAATCAGTGTTGGGAATTCATGTGGTATCCCCCAGTAAGTATATAGATCATTATTTGATTTATTTGAATGAGGAGGGCTTCTCTGAGTAAATAAAGATATAACTGTGTAATTCTGGGTGTGAAGAGTAGGTGGGCATAAACCCACAGGTAGATGTTCCAACAAGGTGCTCCAATGTGCCTCATAACATGAAAGCTGAAGTAAAACATTGTCCTTGAAATTTTCAGTTTGTGGTTTCAGATCATGTATCTTTCATCTTTTTCTTGGAGGCACTGAAATCTTCCAAGCCTAGGTCTTTTTCATGATTCATAAAGGGAAACAGTCTGCCAAGTGTAACCTCTGTATTTATCAAATATGGTATACATCCAAATTTTCTCTACATTAAAGTTATTCAATTTACTCTAATGGCCCTTATATTAGAGTTATGTCTATTCATAACAGACAACAGCTATAAGTCATTAGCTTGAATTATAGTGCTTGTTAATTTTCATCATTAAAGACTTGGACTTAGAGAGAAGACCTCTGAATTTTGCAAATCTATCCTAAAATGGCTGTTTTTCATATTAGAAAACTATAAACTTAGAAAATTATAAGGAAACATAAGAGAAAAAGGAGAAAAGTTAACTGATCATGAGCGATGATCCAAAGTGGTTCCGTATTGGTCAGCCTCCACCCCTGATCTCTTTGTCCTATTCCTATCACTATTTATTGGTCTTCAGATAATGGCATAAAAAAAATTTTATTGTTGTTGTTTAAACTCACTAATAAGTAATATGATACTGAGGGCTACCCTAGCCACTTCAGAATGGCAGATTAGGAGAAGATTTGGCCAAAGGATGGTCTTCAGTCTCTGCCCAAGGGCATTCCTATTTCCCTAATCAGAAAAATAAATTTACATTTGTCCTACAGTGCTGGTTTACAACCTTCTTCTGGGACTATGTGGACATCAGGAGTTTTTGTCCCAGCCTCACTGAGCACCCCTAGTTGGGAGCTCACCCTAGCAGACTACAGGTTCTTTACCCTATTTCCTGCCTCTCTCTTGATTCCCTTTGAACCCTCTCTGTAGCATGGTCATGGTATACTGTGCAATAGAATATCAAACTTTTGTAATTTTATAAAGATGTCATATCTCTTTGTAATAACCTACAAACACAATGCAACTTTAACAGAGCTTTTTGTTGTTGCTGTTATAATAAACATAGGGGTTCTAAAGCTCATTTTGGAAATAAGTGGTTTAGAGACCTAAAATGAACTCTGGGGTATAAATCAACTCTAACAGCTATTAGTGCTATATTTTTAAAAGCAATAATTATTAAAATACTGTGAGTCTGATATAGATAGAAATGTATATCCGAGGAACTGAATAAAAAAACAAGAAGTAGACCTAATTGTTTAGATAAATAGGTAGATAGATAGATAGATAGATAGATAGATAGATAGATAGATAGATAAAGTTAAGTAGTACTAAGGGGTGACTTTGAGACAGGACTGACTAATCCATTAGACACAATAGGGACAGATTAGTGGCCCATAAAAAAATATTTTAATTAAGGTGTTTTAAAATAAGAAAAAGAGAATCCTACAATAATGAATCCAGCCAAAATTATATTCACTTTTATAAAAAATATATAAAATACAATTTCTAATATTTTTTTATGGAGGAGAAGAACATGAATGCAAAAGTGCCTTGAGCCCAAAATAATCACAGTGGGGTCCTGGTCTGGAGAGCATTAGCCTTTCTCTATTCATAATCTCCATTATAGTCACCCACCATCATAAAGCTACTAAACAACATGCAGTGTCACTGAGAACAGTGAGCTTGCTGGAGAAATGCAACTTCAAGATAGGAGCCTGCCCTCCCTTTGAACAAGATTTTTCCTTAAGTGTCTCACATATAGACTCTAAACTTCCACTGGCTTACAGGTTGGGGAAACATCAAATTATATCTAAAGTGTATATCTAAAATTACAAATTTATTAAATAATTTAATGGTCAAAAATTGCACATAAGAGAATTGAGAGTTTTTATTTGTTTACTTAGATAAGAGTTTCTGATCTTAGAAAGAATTCTGAAAGGAAAAGACCAATATATGACCTCAGTACAGGAACCAACTAATCATAATGAAAAAGAAAACAGCAGGAAAAGTATTTCTCTCAAATGTTAGAGAAATGGATTATTAGTTATAATATATAAAAATTTTCATTCTAATATACGTAAATATCATAAATGCCCCCTTAATGGCAAATAACATAAACAGTACAAAGTATACATAATAAGTGAACAGGGGAAAGGGTTCAGCCTGTAGCGAAATTCAAATTAAACAACAATGTTTTTATATCTTTACCTTGGCAGGGAAGATGTAGTAATAACACTGGCACCACTGTTTACAGGGAAACTGATGAAACTTTCTGACAGGAAGTTGTACTTAGTACTACTTAACTTTATCTATCTATCTATCTATCTATCTATCTACCTATTTATCTAAACAATTAGGTCTAAACCAGGAACATGGTAGTATGTACTGAAAACCATAAAAAGGTTCATGCCCTTTGACCCAGTAATCTCATTCATTGTAATTTAGATGAGGAGATAATTCACAAGGAGGGTGCTGTTCTTCACTGTAGCATCCTCTATAACAGCAGGGATTGAAAACAACCTTAAACGTCCAACAACAGGGACAGTGAAGGCAGTGACGTAAATTGCAGTACATTAACTGGATAAAATATTCTGCAGCTCTCACAGTAATTATGAAGAATATGAGACAGTGTAAGGTGTTGTTCAAAACACTGTTTTGCTAAAACAAAATGTCCAATTACGGAGATGTTTGATGATAGCTCTGTAAAATATACCAGTACGTAGACAAGGACTGGGGGGGAGCAGAGAAAAAGAGATTGTGTTTGTTCCTGCTCCTTCTCTTCGAATCATGAAGCTGGTGAGGTTCCTTTCAGCATGGACACAATCCTCTACCTGCATTGTTTCCTCTCTTTTCCCTTGCTCCTTCTCACCCATTCACTGAGTGGATTCATGCTGCTCCAGGGCACCCATGTCACTCAGCATGTTTTGTATTCAGCACTGGGATACAATAAAGATGAAGACCGATCCCCTCTGCTCACTGAGCTCACAGTGTACGCACAGATGGATGAGGAAATATTTGCAATACAGTATAGATATCCATGAAGTGATAGGACAAAAAGGAATCTAAGTGAGAACCAGAATCCTTAGGAGTCACATGTCTTATCTCTTCAATGGCATTTTGCATTTAGAAGGTGCTTTGGGAATTTACTGCCTTAGTTACCCCACTTTCCCCCACAGGACAAGTTTCCCTCATGTTAGCTCCTCCCCCGAGGTAAAAATCAAGGTTTCACCTCCACACTCCCCTCTCGTTATCTTTTCTATAAACTCTCCTTCCTTTTTAGTCACGATCCATACTTGTTCCTAATTCCACATGGAGCTGTCACTGCTTAGCCCACTGCCAGTCAAGCTAGTTGTGATCATTAAAACCACAGGAAAAGATGGAGGGCTCTTGCAGTCCAGGTGGAGGAGAAAGAAATTGCAGAAAGAAGGATGAACAGTGTTCCAGAGCAGAGACAAGCCACTGTGTCCAGAACATGGTGAACACAGATGGGAATGGCAGGATTTGAACCTGGAGGTATAGGCAGGAGCCCCACCACGTGGGGTCTGTAGGTCTGAGTAGAGTCTAAAGTTTATTCTAGGTGCAATGGGAAGGCATGGAGTGGGGACAAAACTCTGCTGTTTCTTCTCTCCTCCCTAGACTGCTTACACAGCATCTTCATGAACCCTGATCCTCATGGCAATAATAGGAAAGAAGTAGATTAGGTGATGATACCCATTTTACAGGTGAGGAAAATGACACATGACCAAGGCCACATGACTGGTAAGGGAAAAAAGAGTGGCAAATGGGAATATTAATTGTCCTGGGAACTCAAGGGATAGAAGTTATGGCCCTTTCTTTGCCACTAATCCATCCATCCATATAGGTAATTTCCCTCTTGGCCTGTTACTCACCTGAGAAGCTGTGCTCTGTAGGGGTCCTTCCAGCTCTCCACTCTGAAGTGATAAAATCTCTCCATTCCCTTTCAGTCTCCTCACCTGGAGCATCCTAACCCTGATGCCCAGGCCACAAGCCAGACCAATTTAAACAGAATCTGGAGGAGGCGGTAAAACCCAGGTACCAGCATTTTGTGAAGTCCCAGGAGATTCCAATGGGCATTCAATGTTGAAAAGCAACAGGGAGAAGTCCCTGAGGGGGGCATGAGGGCCACCCAGATCTACCTCACCCTGTACCTCCCTCCTTCTCCTATCACCTGTCCTCCAGGCGCCTGCTCCCTGTCCTAGGGCTGCTGTTGAAACTGCAAGCAGGTCACACCCCTTAACGGCTTTCCACATTATTTGCTGTCCACCCCCTACTCTCCACCTTGACAGGCCTAATGGATTCTGCAGATTAAATAATCCCAGTCATCTGGCGCTGTCCTGGGATTAGCCTGCCAGACAATGGCAGAAGTGGCCCTTACTCCTGGTTCTAATTAAATAATTCACTGTAAATAGCCTCCCTTTCCTCCAGAGCCCAGGTTCCATTAGCCACATGGAAGTGAGCAAGGGTGGTCTCCAGTGGGATGCAGGAGCAGAAATGAGCTGCCCATATGGAACGGTGGTTGCAGCAGTGACAGCAGCCGTTGGCTCCAGTGAGAGACACAGGCTCCAGGTCTTCCTTGTAGACTAACCACTCCTGGTCGGGCAGGCCCAGCCAGGAACCCTGCAGGAAATATTGCAGGCTCCAGGGTGGGATTTTCAATTGGGAAAGGCCCCATGGGAAGTAATAGAGGGTTTCCCTCTTCCCTGTTCACTTCCTCCATCCCCTCTCCCTGACCTTCATCCCTGGCTCTGTTCTAGTCCCCCAAAGGATTCCTCATAATCTTAGTCCTACTGAGTTTAAGAGAGAAGTTATCAGTCTTTGAAACTCTTCCTGTGGGCTCAGGTATCTTCCCCCCAGGGTATGGGAGGATCCTAGTTTAAGGCACCTATTATCAACTCTCACTGGCGCCTTCCTGGGATCCAGGACTCTTTGAGTGAAGATTGGAGATTATCCACCAGGGAAGATGATCCACATCCCTAAACTTTTCCATCCTCAGGTATACTGCACAGGGTTATCTTGTTCATTTATACAATATTAATTCACTTATTTTCAACAGAAACAAGGTGAATTCCATATTTCTTGGACAAGTTGCATAGAGCCCAGTGGCATTTAGTGAGATTTCCTCATAGCTGCAGTTCAGATGCCACCGATATATTACCCTCCCCTGTCAATATGTTCATGTTTGTTTTCATTTAGTCATTGGAGATTATATCAGTTGCAATATGCTTGGAGGAGTTTTCAAAGGAAAGAGGATTGAATTGTGGCCATCCCCCTGGTTGATATACAAATATATTGGATGGACTGGGCTGTCCTGGTCAAGGCCAGAAAGCAAGAAAAAAAACATGACAGCGAGAACAGTGTGTGAGCACCAGGGGTGGTCTTGGCCCCACAGACTAGGCCAACAGGAAGAAAAATTGTTTCTGGGCATAATGTGCTGCTGGAAACTGGAAAATCGCAAACTAGCAACATATGTGCCACACTGGGGGAAATAAAGGAGGGTGTGAGTACATTTCAGAGCTCCTGTGAGCACCCTAAGACTGAATCTCAGAATAGAAAGTCTGCCCTGCAATTAGGAACAGGACATTAGTGGCTCCCCATTGCCTGGGACTGTGAGTTACAACCAAGGCCACTCCCTAAGAGGAAAGACCATTATCCCCCCCAACCCCCCGGAAACATTACTCATGCTTAATCTGCAGGTTGAGAAAAACAACCACGATGACTCACTTCTAAATCGTGTTTACTAATTGGAATGCATCAGAATCATTAATTATGTTGTCACAGAAAACAGGGTAAAATGCACAAGCAAAAAGATAAACTCCACCTGTTAGAAGGTGGAGGAGGGACAGGAAAGTAACTTCCAAACTGAGAAGGCACTTTGAAACCAAAGCATGACGCAGGTCACTCTGTACCTTTTACACAGAGATTTATTCAGGGTAACTTACTGACAAGGTAGGTATGGCAGATGAACAATACAAGCACTGTGCAGCTATTTTCTGCTCACTCTGGACCTCAGTCCACAGCTTTTAAGGAGCAAGGGGCATTATGGCAAAGTCAAAAGGTATTTATCTAAGATGGCGCCACCTGTTCTATCACTACTAGGTATCTAAAGTGGTGCCCTCTGAGTGCCATTTTGGGAAGATCAGAACAAGCCTCCTTGTGGCCAGTCAGGGGATACATTAACCTCCAAGGAGCCTGAAACACATAGCCCTGAGAGAGGTCATTGAGGGGACATGCACAGGATGAAGGGGCAAAGATGGAGGTCAGCATTTCAGCACTCCTACAATACCTAGCAAGGCAAACAGAGCTCCTCACAACCTAATTTCAATCTACCTTTTAGCCTCCTCTCCAGCTTCTAGCCAGTCTTCTCCCTAATGTCCATTCTGTTCAGGAGTTAAGTGGTTTAGGTGACTTGAGCCCCCCTCCCCCAGCTATAAAGGTGGTGTGATAGATTTTAAACATCATAAATTCTTAAAGAAGTTCCCATCAAGAGGTGGGGACTTGGTTTGTCCATTATAATGCAACAGAAATTACATCACACTGTTCTCAAGTGTAGATGTCAAGAGGCCTTACAGCTTCTGTGTTCACCCTCCCAGAATGCTGGGCGCATGAGAGTAAGCCCAAGCTGGCTTGCTGGAGAGGACACACTGAAGAGAAGAGGACCCAGGCAGCCCAGACAAGCAGCAGACCTGTGACCTACACCCTCCAGGACCAGCCAGCCCTGAGCTGACTTGCCAAGTGACTCTAAGCATGTGACTGAGCCCAGCCAACAGCACATGCAAGATAGTCCCGCCCAAAGTCCTGACCCACAGAATCATGAACCAATACCGTGTTGTGGTTTTGAGCCACTAAATTTTGGGGTGTTCTGCTATGGAGCAAAAGGTAATGGAAACCGTGGACTAAGGCAATCAGAGCAAATCCTTCCCTCCTGTCACAGTGGGTGCAGAACACAGGCCCGTCATCAGTGCAGGCTCAAGGAATCAGCGAGAACCTCCAGGCCCTGGCTGGGAACACCCAGTCAAAGCTGTTCTTCCCCATTCTGCCTAGTGTGCGCTGGGGCAAAGCTGGGACACTGGCAGCTGTTTGACTCCCTTAAAAGGAGCCCACCTGAGGAGGAAACCATGACGTGAAAAGTCTACAGAAGACTGCACAGAAATGGAGGCAGAGCCTTGATCAACGTCTCTGTCACACTGCCCTGGACCTCACATCACCTGCAGACTTGTAGAATTACACCCATCATACATCCTCTTCACTATTTAAGACATTGGGCCTAGGCTTTGGTGATTTGCAACTGGAAATATCCACCTAACACACTCCCAAAGCTCTATACCCGTGGTTTTCGTGTCCACTTTATAAATGAAACCCCACTTCTCAAACGAACCCTGAAGCAGAAGCATAAAGACAGTGTGTTTGAAACGGGGGGCGGGGGGTGGGCAGTCCAGAACCCTAAGCAACTGCAACTTAACTCCCTATGTGAGTCTCCTAGGGCTGCTGTAAGAAGTATCACAAACTGGGCATCTTACACCAACAGAAATGTGTTGTCTCGCAGTTCTGGGGGCTAGAACTCAGAAATCTATGTGTCAGCAGTGCCATGCTCCCTCTGAAAGCTGTAAGGGAATACTTCCCTGCCTCTAACTTCTGGTTTGCTGGCATCTTTGGTGTTCTTTGTGTTATAGATGCATCACTCCAACCCTCCATCTTCCCAAAGTGTTCTCCCTGAGACCCTTCCCATCATCTTCCCCATGAGCACGTCCACCTGTGTCCAAATTTGCCCTTTCCATAAGGACGCCACACTAATGACCTCAGTTCAACTTGATTACTTCTGCTAAGACCTTATTCCCAAAAATAGTCAATTCTGGTTAAGACTTCAACACATCCTCTTTGGGGAGACATAATTCAATCCATAACACTCCCCAGCCACAGCAGTCCCTGAGGCAGCCATGCAGGAACTATCCAGGGCTCTGAGGGAGACACTGTGTTTTTATACTCTGTGCCATTTTACATTCTTCTCAAAATCTTCTCAAACTGTCCATCTTCCTCTTCTCTCTTAGATTTCAAGGCGCCTATTCCGGCCTTGCTCCTCCCTCCATAAGAAATAATTTCTCTATTGTGTCTCTTAGTACTTGTTCATAACTCAAAGCACTGTCAACACCTCAAAGATTAAATCTGTGTATATATATGCTATGGACTGTGTATTGTCACTTTGACCTAGTGTAGTGCCTGGCATATAGTAGATATTCAGTAATGTGAGATAAAATAAGATTATATGGCCTAACATCTTGTAGTAACTGTTAGAGGGTATTATTTATTAAATAGAAAATTAGGTTTTCTCACCCATCCTTTAAAGAATAATGACTTGGCAAACTACTCAAGATTTGAGGCTCCAGACTATGACATGGAAATGGTCTTGGAAATGTGTGGGAGGAGGAAGGATTTGAACATTGACTGAAAATCACCCTTGTCGTAGATTCTCCCCCTTTCACTTTTTCCTTGAGGCTAGCAATCCCATCATTTGAATGCTTAGATATCAAGTGTACCGTTTTACAATTTTTATTATCGTCTTTTGTGGTTTCTAATTTTTGTTCATTAATGCTTCACTAATATCCACATAAGGGTTGGCGGAATAGCAAAATCCCAATGAGGAAACATGCAGTGTGTTAACCTGTGTAGCTGCCACAGGTCTTGTGCCTGTGCTGGGGGGAGGGAAAGGGACAAGTTTAATACTGACATACAGGAAGTGATCCTGAGAGGGAGGTCCGCAGTTGATGAGGGGGGGATGGAGAAGGAGGGCGAGCATCCACAATGGAAGTTCTCCTCCAACCTAAACCAAGGCTCTCCTGTTCATTGGCTGCTCTGGGATCAGATGTGCATCTTGCTTATATGAGTTTAAGAAATAACTCCAGCTCCCTCTTCATGCTTAACAGAGTCCTCCAGCTACTTTGCCTGCTCTCCAGGAGCCTGAATATCAGAACTCTTTTACAAAGGAACCACTGTGCATAGCCCAATAAGGAAACACTCATCCAACAAGCAAATATTAACATGTATCCCATGTAAGTGTTGTGAAGATTAATGAGACAATGTATTTTGAGTGCCTGGTAACTGAGTATCCAATGCATGGTGGACTTTAGATCCAATTATTGTAACCAAATCTTCACTTCCACCTTACAGTGGATTTATATATGTAAACCCTTCACCATGTGGCTTTTCAATGTCTCCTTCTTAAAGTGGATTTTATTGACTAGCCCTGGTAACATTGAGTTTGACCATCTAACTTGCTTTGGCCAATGGAATGTGAGGGGATATAACGTATGTCAGACCTAAGGCTTTAAACGTGCTTGAATGGTTTTTTTCAGGCTTCTTGGGGCTTTCACCCTGTGCCATGAGAAAAGCATGTTTCAAGAAGTCATTGATTCTTCAGCCTGGGTACAAGCAAGCTCAAGTGAGATCAGCCAAATGAAAATTTCTCTGCAGAGTCATCAGCAAAGAAGATTAATGTTGATGTAAGCCACTGAGATTTCTATGATTGTTAGTTATGCAGCATTATTGCAGTAATAGCTGACTAATAAAGTGACTATTATTATTATTACTATTACATCACTATTTCTGCTGTAAGGAACATTGCAGCCTTCAGAGTCCCAGTTCAGCAGTGAGCTCAGGATAGTACAGACTAAAGACAAACCACCTAGACTCACAGAATGTCGTATTTCATTCCACATATTGAAAAACTGATATCCAGAGATCTAGCATCAATTGCCCAAAGTCTTACAACTTATTCACTGACAGAATTGTGACCAGCATATGCCTCAGTGGTAGAGTGACCACCACATATATCAGTCTGTCCAGGATGGTCCCAGCTCACACCTGTTGCTCCTCGGCAATTATTAATAGCTCCCATAGTCCCTGAAAAAAGTTCTGATTTTACAATAAATTATATGGTTACCCTACTTACTGGCTAATGTTCATAAAATTTAGTTTGGAAGTTGTCAGTGAAGATGATTTAGATTCTAAATAAGATTTTAAAAATAAGGTAAAAAGGGGCGCCTGGGTGGCTGAGTCGTTAAGCGTCTGCCTTCGGCTCAGGTCATGATCCCAGAGTCCTGGGATCAAGCCCCACTTCGGGCTCCCTGCTCTGCGGGAAGCCTGCTTCTCCCTCACCCACTCCCCCTGCTTGTGTTCTCTCTCTTGCTGTCTCTCTGTCAAATAAATAAATAAAATCTTTAAAAAAAAAAGGGGGGGGATGCCTGGGTGGCTCAGTCGGTTAAGCATCTGCCTTCAGCTCAGGTCATGATCCCAGGGTCCTGGAATTGAGCCCCGCATCGGGCTCCTTGCTCAGCGGGGAGCCTGCTTCTCCCTCTGCCTGCAGCTCCCCCTGCTTGTGCTCTCTCTCTGACAAATAAATAAAATCTTTAAAAAAAAGAAATAAGGTAAAAAATAACTCAAACTGGATTAAGTCATAAAAGAAATTGATTAGCTCACGAGGAAAGTGGGAACAGCAAAAAGTGTGGTTTATTGTAACTTGTCTGTTCCATGTGCAACTTTCCCCAAAGACTGACTCCACTTCACTTTGGCAAACTGATTAGCTGCAATGCTTCCTCATTCCTATCACAGAAAAAAAGGAAAGAATGTCTCTAATAGCCCCTCAGAAGAGCAAAGAGGCATATTTCCCAGAGGCTCCCAGCAAATGAATTCTTAGTCTCTTTGACCCAATTTTTGATAGCATGCCCATCCCTCCACCAGACCCTGAGGCCAGAGAGCGGGGTCACACTAATCTGGATCCCATGTCCTGCTTTAAAAGCCAGGGTATTAAAGAAGGCATGCATTGAATGGAGCACTGGGTGTTATATGCAAACAATGAATCATGGAACACCACATCAAAAACTAATGATGTAAGGTATAGTGATTAACATAACATAATAAAAAAAAAAAGCCAGGGTGGAGTTAGCTTTAATCAAAAGGGCTTGGGTTGGGTAGGGTTGGCATTAATACTGAACAAATTATCAGGAGAACTGACAAGAGAAGGGGAAATGGATATTGGGAAGTCACTGCTTGTCCATTCATTACAGAGCTTGTTGTCTTCAAAAGGTAAATGGGGTTTCTGCCATAAAACAATGGGTGCTCCATCATGCAATCCCAGAGAGTGGTCAGCTAGTTTTTGGGTTTTTTTTTAAAGATTTATTTGTTTGTTTGTTTGAGATAGAGAGAATAAGAGCAGGGAGAAGGGGCAGAGGGAGAGGGAGAAGAAGGCTCTCCACTGAGCAGGGAGCCTGACTTGGGGCTCAATCCCAGGACCCCGAGATCATGACCCAAGCTGAAGGCAGATGCCCAACTGACTGAGCCACCCAGGTGCCCCAGTCAGCCAGTTTTTGCCAAGAGTTCCCAACATCTTACCATCAGGTTGGATGGTTAAAGAGCACAGTAGGGCTGAGGGGCATTTCCCTGTGTACTTACCATCTGCGGCTGGAATGAAACTGGGCCAGAGCATCAGACATACCTGGATTTGATTCCCAGCTCTGCTACTTACTAGGGAACCAGGTTTGCTGCTTAACCTCTGTATAGGTCTCTGATTTCCCCATGTAACCTGGGGCAATAATGCTTACTTCATCGTGTTTTGAGAGAATTAGAAAACATAAAGCTTTTAAATTTTCTAGCTCAATGCTAAATACAAGGGTAATCAGTGTTCTTTCTTTAAGCCTTACTTGATCAGACAGAACAGAATCAGAACAAAAAAACAAAGTAGCCTAAGGCATTGATCTTTACCAAAGAGAAGATCCCATTATCTGAGTTTATGAGATATAGCTTGGGCCTACATCCCCCTGGTCCCTCCTGCAAACATGCTAACAAATTCATAGTGTTTGGGATGCCATCCCTGTCAGATTCTTTCCTTAGTGTGTGTTGATTAATGATGTCGCAGTCTTCTTCCAGATCAGTTTCTTTCAGAGTCCACACCTTGGTCTCTACAGATGCCAAATCCCAAGCATTAAATGTGAGATACTCGTTTTAACATAAGGTCTTGCAGAGAGGCTCACTTTAGTCCCCTATGAACTTAAGCATCTTCCTTGGCTATCATTCCTCTTGATGGAGAGGGTCAAGTGAGTTTAAGGGTGTGAAGTCCTTCCATAAAATTCAAAGCACTATGCAGATAAGGGTAGCATTATATACGCACTGCTAGAGGGGCAAGATTTCAGGGACCCCAAATCAGACTGGCCTCCTTCCTCCCCTCCTATACTCCCTGTAAGTGGACACTGCAGCCAAGTCTTGTGTGGAATCTTTTTTTTTTAAATAAATTTAGATTTTCAGATGAGGTACAAAGATAACACAGATTTCCCATATACCCTTCCCTTCACCAGTTTCTCATGGTGTTACCATTTGACATAAATGTGGCCCACTTATCAAACTAAAAAATTAACATTGGTACAGAAATAATAACTAAACCATAGACTTCATTTAGACTTCATCAGCCTTTCCACTAATATCTTTTCTGTTCCAGGATACCACACTGGGTTTAGTTGTCATGTCTCCTTAGTCTTCTCCGATTCTTTAACATCTTCTCAGTATTTCCTTGTTTTTCATGATCTTGATACTTTTTTTTATTCTTTTTTTTTTTTTTTTAAGATTTTATTTATTTGGGCACCTGGGTGGCTCAGTTGGTTAAGCGACTGCCTTCGGCTCAGGTCACGATCCTGGAGTCCCAGGATCGAGTCCTGCATCGGGCTCCCTGCTCAGCGGGGAATCTGCCTCTCCCTCTGACCCTCCCCCCTCTCATGTGCTCTCTCGCTCTCTCATTCTCTCTCTCAAATAAATAAATAGAATCTTTAAAAAAAAAAGATTTTATTTATTTGACACAGAGAGAGCACAAGCAGGGGGAGCTGCAGGCAGAGGGAGAGAGAGATGCAGACTCCCTGCTGAGCAGGGAGCCTGATGCGGGGCTCGAACCCAGGACCCTGGGATCATGACCTGAGCCGAAGGCAGATGCTTAACCATCTGAGCCACCCAGGCGCCCCCATGATCTTGATACTTTTGAATACACTGGTCAGGCACTTGTTATCTAATTTTTGTGTGTGTGATTTGATAGAGGTTAGGGATCTTGGGGGAAGAATATCCCAGAAGAGAGGTATCTTTCTCACTGATTGTATCAGAGAGTCCATGATGTCAATATGTTTTCCTAATGATATTAACCTTGATGTCTTGGTTAAGGTAGTGCCTGCCAGGTTTTGCCTGTTAGTAAAGTTACTTAAGTTCCCTTTCCATATTCTGTCTGTTACATGACAGTCACTAAGTTCTGCCCACACTTATGACCACATGAGTAGTTCCTTACTTTCTGGCACTATATGATGCTCCAGGCTCATCTGTATTTTCCCTGCCTCAGTCTTAGAATCAACCATTTCTGCAAAAATTCCTGCTTCATTTTATTGGAGAATGGTATTTAGGAACCAGTTTCTGAGTGCTAGGTGTGCTGCATCTTTCAGTCAGCTTAAATGTCAAAGAACACAACACAGCTTTGGGATTGATTCTGTCATCTCCTTATTCCTGATCTTTCCCCTGAACAAGATCCTACATCAAATCTCCCCAACATCCCTTCATTCATTCATTCATTCACTCACTCATCCATTCAACAACATTTATTGAGCTCCTACCATGTGTTAGATACCATTATACTTGACACTGGGAATGAAGTTGTCATTTAGACAGCCTAGGTGCAAATTGTCTGAAGTGATAGCCCTGCCATGATGTAAAAAACAGACAGGAATTAGGCAAAGAGAGAAGGGTTGTGGGGTAAGAAAAAAAAATGGATAATAAACACATGTGTTCTCCAAGCATGTGCCCACAGGGACACTTAGAGAATCAGGTTAGTCGTCATTTTCTGATTCTATTATTTAATCAGATAATACAATTTTATATTTGTGAGTAGCTCCATTCTCCCACAAGTTGTACTCACTCTGGAGGAGTAGAAAGGGAATTTATAAAATCTCTAACCATCCGACAATGCTACATGAAAGAAATAAACAGCCAAAAAACCAAAACGCTAAAACCAGTGAGAAACACAAAACAACTATGTGTCCTAGAGCAACTGCCTGCAGTTCAAATCAATGAAGAGAGAGAGAGCAGCCCCTGTGTGGTGGTTACAATGCTGTGTCCTGGGGATGGAGAAGCAACCAAGAAAGACATGCCTCACACTCCAGCACCTCCAGCCAGGGGTGATGAGCATTATAGAAGGGAATTTGCATGGAGCTAGAGGACATATAGCAAGGGGATTTAACCACTTTCGGAGCCCAAGAAAGTGGTCCTAATGATGAGGATTGAAGGAAGAGCAGGAACTGATGAAGAGAAGAAACCAAGATCTGGGCACTAGATGTACTACATCGTGTGATTGGCTTAAATCTCAAACAACTCATCTATTATCATAGTTTTGTAATTAATTCCCTAATCCCTTCACTACTCCTACTCTTTCTCCTGAATTGAACCATACACTAGACTATCTTCAATATTCATACATTCATTCATTTATTTATTCAACATCTAATAAAAAGAGAGGAAGGAAAAGTATTCTGACAATACACAGATATATAAATATACAAAGTCTGAGCAGGAATCCTAGCTCTGCTTTGAATAACATCCTTTAGTTTCATTGGATGCCTGATTATTACTTCCTAACAACCCACAAGGTCATTAAATAAATGCTGACATGTAGTACTGATAAAAGAGTTCTAAAGAATTAAGCAATGTACTCTTCTGAAAATCTTCTGATTCATAAAAAAAAAAACACTCCAGAAGTTAGTGAATTCAAACAAAACAATCATTCTGTTAGCTCAGAGATGTGCAGTTTGGGCAGGGCTTGGCATCTGCTGGGGTGCTTTGACTGAAAGCAAGAGGACCCGTTTCCAAGTTGACTTAATCAACTGGTTATTGTTGGCTGTCATTTGGGAGCATAGCTGGGACTGAAGGTTGGGGACCCTGTGTTTCTCTCTGCATGGGTCTCTCTGCATGGCCTGGGCTTTCTCATGCAATGAGAAATTCCAAAGGCAGAAATCCTAAGAGTCAGAGCTAGGACAAAGCTGGACTGCCTTTTATGACATAGCCTCAGAAGTCTCATCATGTGCCACCTGCTGAACTGTATTCACTGAGCTAGTCACAAAGGTCTATCCAGTCTAAGAGGAAGAGAAATAACCTCTATCTCTTAATGGGAATATGGCAAGGGTTGTTTTTTTATTTTTAAAGCAGGTAGGATGGGAAATAATGTTCAGGCACTGCTGGAAAACACAGTCTGCCAGTCAGGAGATAACTTCTTCAACTCCAGATAGGTAATTCATAATAAAATGGCGTTGTTGATTTTTGAAACAAGGATATCCAAGTTTTGTTGTCTTTCCTTTGATCTGATTCTGAAAAGGTATTTTACTAGAACCATCAGTTTGTCTTTCTTTCTGGAACACTCAATTTAACTCCCTATTAAGGCTAAAAGCTGGGGCAGTTACATGATCACCAATTTTCTTTAATGGATGAGAAACAATTTATTTTGTTTTCATATTCACCTTCCATTTAACAGAGCACCTAGTGATTATTAGCTATTATTATTATTATTCCGTATCAGACATTTTATCTTCACTTGATGATGAAATCTAGATGTGGAAAGGTGAAGGCAACTTTTCTAAATCATAATTAAACTAAATTTAAAATTAAGCAATTTTTTCTAAAAATCACATTAGTGTCACAGCTGGGACTTGAACCTAAATCATGTTCTAAACCTAGGTTCTCACCATTAATTAAAACCTGTCAGAAGCTTGGGTCATGATTTACATGTCAAGCTTATAAGTAGAAAAATCCTCAGGTTCAATCTAAGTGAGCTGAGATACACTCCCCCAAAAACTATCCTAGGCTCTTTCATGCCAGGGACGTGAGTTAATATAAATTTACATTTGAATATAACAATGTCTATTGTTCTGTGTGAGAGAATACTTGAACTAAAAAAGCAAAATCTAAAGATCCAGTGTGGAGAGAACTAAAATATTGTGTTGCTTTTTCTCCATTCCACCAATTCAATTTCATGATTCTATAACCCATTGATTAAATGCCATAATAAGATAAGGAGTTAGGAGATAAAAGGGAGTACAGAAATTTGCTAATATAAAACAAATTACAGGATGCTTCCAGAAGGAAGCTGATCTTGACCAGTGAAATGAAAAAAAAAAAAAAAAAAAACCTAAAGATATATTGTGCAGATGACAATCTAGAGTTCAACCCAAAACTGGCTGTGCATCAAAATCACCTGGAGAGTATACTAACTATTCAATGCTCAGACCTGATTTCTAGAAATTCAGACTCATTTGGCATGGGGTGGGGCCTGGGAATGTGTTTTTATCAGTAACTACATAATGTTAATGTAATAAGTATTTTGGAAAACATAGCTTTAGGGCAAAACTCAGGAGATTTTTTTTATTTCAATTTTTACCATATATTTAAACTTTTGATGTCATTTTCTCTGCCATCATTTTTTTCCTGGCTTTTTTTTTCCTTCTTCTTTTTTTGGAATACCTACAAGGCAATGTCTGTTCATTATTAGAAGCCAAGATTCTGATTCATTCTTTTGCAATTATCATATTAGATTATTGTAATATCTTTTGCAGTGAATCAGATGAAACACCATTGCCATATTTTTATTAGATTTAAAAATAGAATATAATTATGGGTACTTGATGTATTAATATTTACACTTCCTTTAAATATCAAAGTTTATTGCCACTGAACTGAAGCAGTAGTATTTGGTTGAACCTTTCATTTTAGTACCAGAAATGACTGACTCCTAGAATAAATTTTGTTTCTTTAAATGTTTACTACAACTTTGAAAACAGGATGGATACTCCAATCACTTACCATAGGATGAGTTCCCCAAAGGCTTCACTGTTACTATTTAGCATTTGTTAGAACTTCTTAGAAACATCTAGAAAGCTTTTAGCCCCTTCCTACTCCAATCCCATAGTGAACTAAGCAGGTTTACCCAAAATGTATTGAGAATTTTCATAAGGGCTTCTTATATCCTTGAGTCTCAGTAGAAATTCTTTACTTGATTCAAAAGTTTTTTGAGCATATACTCCATTCTAGGCAGAAGAAATACAAGGGTGAACAAGATAGACACCATTCTTGCTTTAATGGTGTTTAACAGTCTGATGCAAAACACCTGGGGCATTGCAGCAGCTTCCAAGGTCCACACTGATCTTCCCTCCCCTCCCCTCACCACCAACCCCATGACCTGCATGGCCTCATCTTGGACTTCCTCTCACACACTGGCCTTCTTGCTAGGCTTCAACCTGCACCTCTGGGCACCAAACACCCTCAAGTGTTTACCCTTGATGTACCTGTTGCAAAATGTCCCCCACCCCATAACACCATTTCCTCCAGATCTTTACTCAGATGTCATCTAACCTGGTCATCCTTTCTGAAATTATACCTCACCTTGCCAACACACCCTAACCCTCTTCTCTGCCTTATTTTTTTCTCTTTACCACTTACTACCTTCTATTCAAGTATATTATATATTTTTTATTTAATTAGTGTGATGTTTTTACCCCATTCCATAAATAGTGTAAGTCCCACATGAGCAGGGATATGGCTATTTTGTTAATTGCTTAATTCTCAATACACAGAAACTTATATACCTTATCTATGTATCTACATATCTATCTGCTGATAATCTATACCTTAGATAAATTAATTGTGGTTTATCCAAATAATGGATATGTACAATACACTATAGTACAGTGAATATAAATATATGTATCAACCTGGATAAATCTCACATACAATGTTGAGTGCAAAATAAAGTAATTTGCAAAGGATACATACAGATGGTACCATTTGTATTGAATTCAAAACATGCATAACATCACTATACATAATTTATGTATACAGACATGTGTAGTAAAACTATAGTCATGTGTAGGGAGAATAAACAAAATATTTTAAAAAGTTATTAACTTTGAGGGGGTGGGAAGAATATGTCATGAAGAAGGGTATAAAGGCAGCACCTGCTATGGTTTTGTTTCCTTAGGCATCATTTTCTAAATCGGGTAGTGGCATATATGGACGGTCATGATACCGATGTTTAGGAAAAATAAATGTCATGTGCAGGAGTCTTTTAATGTTAAGGCAACCACCATAAAACTTAAAAAGAATGCATAAATTTTAAATAGAGAAACAGAATCTGTTCTGTTCAATGGAAAGCATGAAAAAGACCCTTGAAATAAAGTAAATGCACAATTTGAGAAAAGATGGCAGTGATAAATATTCATATAGCTTTAATATAATTATAAAAATTAAAGTCACTAAATAAAAGACCAAGACTATCAAGTTGCATTTTCTTTTAAGGATCTAGCAATGATGTTTTCTACAAAAAAAAATACTTAGGATAGAAGGATTCAAAAATTTTTTTAAATAAATGGGTAGGAAAAGATACATAAGACAAATATGAAGAAAAATAAATCGAGCTTCATAATATATGATCAAAATAGAATTCAGGGGAAAAAACCTTATTGGAAAAGGAAAGGTATCATCTAGTGGGAAAAGAAACCAAGTGGCAAGAAGATATACTGATAATACACACACATGCACCCAACAATATGGCCTCAAATTATGTGAAACAAAAACTGACGGAACTACTGGTAAAATATATATATCAAGAATTCTTGTTATAGAATTTACGCTTCTCAACAAGCCATTGGCTTTTGGAATCACTTCCAAAATGCATGGTTCAAAGTTGGCTCTGTGAATACCACCTGACAATATGATGGATTTCAGAAAACATAGTATTTGTACTCACAAAAGGGCAATAGATTTTATTAATAATAAGATTATGTTTACTTTTCACAAAACCATTTATTAATTAACCAATAATTCCCACATTGATTTGAAACATCACCCTTATCATATGCTATCTTCTTCTGGCCTTTCTTGTGTCTTGTATTAGTGTCTATGCACCAGTAACAGTTTAGTAGGGCGAAAGCACCTCATACTTTGCTTTCTCAACATGCTCTTGGCAATTTTTACACCTTTTTTTCTTCCAGAATAATTAGAATAATTATTAATTGTTAGAATAATTCTCAATTTTTAAAAAATCCTGTTTGGATTTTGGCTCACAATGGGTTTTCCAGGTAGACAAATGGATCATTTGTAAATAATAATAAATCTTATTTCATATTTTTGTTCTTTTTGTATTATGTAGAACTTCTTGACAATGCTGATGATAAGAGGCAATCCTGATGGGGGGCCTGGGTGGCTCAGTCGTTAAGCGTCTGCCTTCAGCTCAGGTCATGATCCCAGGGTCATGGGATCGAGCCCCGCATCGGGCTCCCTGCTCCGTGGGAAGCCTGCTTCTCCCTCTCCCACTCCCCCTGCTTGTGTTCCCTCTCTTGCTGTGTCTCTCTCTGTCAAATAAATAAATAAAATTAAAAAAAAAAAAAGGCATCCCTGATGATGAAGGCTACGGATTTCAAACGGAGTTTCTGTATCGTGTTAAGAAAGTATCTTTCTTCTTACTGTGTACTAGAAAATTTTAAAAATAAATGAATATTAATTTTATCAAAATATCTTTTGGTATCTAACAACATTATCTTATAGTTTTTCTTCTTTAACTTACTAATAGAAACAATACATTTCCAAACATAGAAATTAATAGTAATTAATATTTTGAGTGCCTACTACATGCTAGGTATTATAATAAGTGCTCCACAGAATTTACTTTTAAATTTTACAATGACTGCATAAAGTAGATACAATCATAAGCCCCATTTTATGGATGAGGAAACCAAGATGCAGAGAAATTAAAGAGGTTGACCAAAGCCATACAGCTAGGAGATCCATATCAAGATGCTAACCTGTTCCTAGGCTATCTGGCTCCAGATTCTGGTCTTTTAAATCACTATACTGCTTCTTGATAAACTCTAGTTGGCCAGAGCATGTGTATTAAAATACACTTCCAAATTCAATTCGTTCATGATCTATTTAGGATCTATTGTTAAGGTTAGTATTGGGGTTATGCCAAAGTTACCAAATAATTTGGCAAACTTTTTTTTTAAGATTTTATTTATTTATTTGAGATAGAGAGAGAGTGAGCGAGAGAGCAGGAGCAGGGGAACAGAGGGAGAGGGAGAAGCAGGCTCCCTGCTGAGCAGGGAGCGTGCCTCGGGGCTCGATCCCATGACCCTGGAATCATGACCTGAGCCGAAGGCAGACACTTAACCAACTGAGCCACCAGGTGCCCCTAATTTGGCAAACTTTTGAACTTTTTCGGTTTGAGGTCAATGTAAATAGCATGGGAACTATCTGTGCCTTTATATAATATGTAAAACATATGTCTTGTCTAGCCTCTGCTCAAAACCTTTCACAGGCTTCCCATCCACTCAGAATAAAAGTTAAAGTCTTTATGGTAGCCTAAGAGGTACTACATGATCTGACCCCACATCATTCCTCTGATCTCCTTTTGTGCTAATTAACCCACTGCTTGTTCCACTACGGCCTTCTTGGGGTCTTAGCACTTACTAAATTTTTATTTTGCCTAGAATCCTGTCCTCTCAATGACTGTATGACTATCTCCCTCCTTTCCTTCAGAACTGTGCTGAAATGTCACTTTCTTGGTGAAGGCTTCCTTGATCACTATACACAAAATGGTATCCCTTCTTTGTTCATTCTCTGTCCACCTTATTCAGCTTTATTCTTATTCATACAACTTACCACTATCTGAAATATTATTTAGTTTGACAATATTAAATTCTTAATTATCTATGGTATTTCCATCTGAATCACAGATGATATGAGGTCAATTTCATTCTCTATTGCAGCCTTTCCCCCCACATACCTGCACCCTGGCTACCTACCCTAACTCCTAGCTGATGTGTGTCTAGAAAATCAGAGTAATTTTATCCTTAGCCTGAGCAATACATCAGGGAACTGGTAAGAAAATTCTTAATGTTTAAGTGATGGTGGGGTCATAACTAACACTGTTCCCTCTATTAACATGTGTAGTTCTTTATGCTATGCTTATATGGTTACACAGAGTTTCTATACTAATGTATTTTATTTTTGATATAAGTAATCATGTTGGCTGTGGGAATACTTAGGATTATTGTGGGAAAGTTAAAGGCAAAAGCTGTTTCAGTTCTGTTCATAGTTCTTCAGATTCCTACGGTGGAATTGAACTTGGTCAAATTGCTTGGTTTGTCTCAAAGAGTTTTACTGTTCCAGAGGAAAGCCCTGGCTGCCTGTCCTCAGCACACTGGAGTCGGTGGCTCCATGTGTGACAGCTGTCGTACCAATATGATCACCCAAGGAAGACAAATGTACTTTGAACCCCTATCGATGCCCTTCAGTTAAGAAATTCTGTTTTAAAGAAAACTTGAAAAGTAATTCTAATACTCTATAGCAAAACTGTACTATTTTTATGCAATTGAAAGTTTTTTTATTTTAAAACCCAAACTCAAAGTAAGAATTTAAAAGTGCAGAGAATGTAGAAAAGGAAATAGAAGTTATTTCCCGATTCATTTCCACAGTCCCATACCTCAGAGGGATTTTTAGTCTCCTTTCAGAAATGTTTCTCTTTGCACAACTAGATATTTACACATTTTAATACAAATAGGATCATTCTATACAGTTTTGTATTTTTCATTTTTTCACTTATAATTTAGATCTGTATCTTGTTTTTAGTTCCTGTATAGCATTGCATGTGTTGATGTACCATATTTTACCTATTAATAATTATCACAATTTTTCCTTTTTCTTGCTATCAGAAATAGCATGGTAATGTACATCTTCCAACACACATTCTTTTCAAACTTATACCCATTATATAAATTCCATGTGAAAACCCTACATTTCTTTGAATAACATCCTTCAGCTGAATTAAATGCTCAAATACTTCATCCTAACACCACACAGGGTAACTTAAGAAATGATGGCATGTGCTATTGACATAACATGTTCTATAGAATTAGGTATTGTTCTAGTAATCTATTGCTACAGACAAAATACTCCAAAACTTAAATGGTTTAAAATAAAAACAGTCATTAATTTAGCTCAGAAATCTGAAATTAGTTCAGGGTTGGGCAAAGAAAGCTTATGTCTGCTTCACACAGCATCATATGGCCATGGCTTCACTGAGGGCTCGAGGACCCATTTCCCAGACGGATCACTCAACTGGTTGGCGCTGGCTTTCAGTTGAAAGCTCAGCTCGGCCTGATGGTTGGGAACCCTTAATTTTGCCTACACGGATTACTCTTTGTGGCCTGGGCTTCCTTGTGATACAATACTTGGATTCTAAGCGCAAGGATCCTGAGGGACAGAGCTAGTTGGAAGCTGTACTGCTTATTATGACCTAGTCTCGGTAGTCTCATCCTGTGCCATCTGCTGCAGTGTATTCATTAAGCTAGTCACAAAGTTCCTTACAGATCTAAAAGGAAGGGACATAAACTCATCTCTTGATGGAAATGTGGCAGGTTCTAAAAAAAGCAGGTGGGATGGAAAATATTGCAGCCACTGCTGGAAAATATAATCTACACAGTCAAAATATACCTTCTTCAACTCCAGATAGATAAATAGTTCAAAATATTATGGTATGTTGATTTTTGAAACAGGACACCAAAGTTTTATCACTTTTCTTTGATCTGATTCTGAAAAAATATTTGGCTAGAACCACAAGTTTGTCTTCTTTCTGGAGATGTAATATTCATGCTGGTCCTTATTATGACTAAAAGCTGTGGTAGTTGCAAGCATAGCACCTAATGATCACAGTAATAACAACTATAATAATTATAATTGTTGTTATTATTCCATACAAGATACTGTATTTTCACTTACTGATGATGAAATCTAGAGTGGAAAGGTAAAGCAACTTTTCAAAAATCACTTTAGTGTTGCAGCTGCGATTAGAACCTAGGTCTTTGTTCTAAGCCTAAATTCTTATTATTAATTAACTCTGTAAAGTTTTGGGTCAAGGGTTTTGTTATGTAAAGCTTATCAGTAAAAAAATGTTTAGTCATGGCTCATTCCAATTTGAGCTGTGATACCCTCCCAGAAACTATATCCCAGGACTTTTCTTGCCAGGGATGCAGGTTACATATAGATTTGCTTTTGAATATTACTGTGTCTGTTTTTCTGTGAGAGAATACTTGAACTAATAAAACAAAGCAGGAGCTAAAGATCAAATGTGGAGAGAACTAAAACATTGTGCTATTTTCTTCTCCATTCTTCTACCAATTCAATTTCATGGTTGTATAAAATGACACACTCTGATTAATACCACATTAAGATAAGGAGTTAGTAGATAAAAGGAAGCACAGAAATCTTGCTTGTAGATAAAAAAATCACAGAAGGCTTCCTGAAGGAAGATCACCTTGACCAGTGTGATGAAGGAAAACAAAGATATGTTGTGAAGACTGACCGTCTACACTTAGGTGTGCATCAGAATCACCTGAGGAGAAGAGTAACTATTCGATACTCAGACCAGACCCCTGGAGATTCAGATGCAGTTGGGATAGGGTGGGGCCTGGGATTACATGTCTTTATCAAAACCCAAATTGTTGCAATATAGTAAGCCCTCAGACTTGTTTGGGAAAGCGTAAGTTTAGGACACGGGAGGTTTTTTGTTTGTTTCTAATTTCAATCTTTAGCATTTTTTAAAAGTAATGATTCCTTTCTTTGTCATCTGATATTTTCCTGGCTTCTTTTCATTTTTTATTTTGAAATGCCTACAAGGTAAATGTCTGTTCTGTATTAGAAGCCAAGATTCTTGTTCATTCTTTTGCAATTATCATACTAGGCTATTGAAATATCTTTTGTGCTGAATAGATGAAGCTCTATTTTCATGTTTTCATTGGAATGAAAATGGGTAAGATTCCTAGAGTATGTGATTATGGGCTACTTGATATATTAATATTTACATTTAAAAAAAATCAAAGTTTTTCCACTTAACTAGATTGGTAGTATTTGGTTGACTCTTTCCTTTTAGTACAGAAATGACTGCCTCCTAGGTCAGCTTTCTTTATTTCAGTGTTTGCTAACAACTTTGAAAACTGGAGGGACACTCCAGTGACTTACCAAAAGGATAATTTCTCCAAGGAGTGAAAGGTTACTATTTGGTGTTTGTCAGAACTTCACATAAGCAAGCAAGCAATAAATACATGAATAAATGAATAAATAAATGAATGAATAAATGAATAAGTAAATAACTTCATATAAGCATCTACAAGGCTTTTAGCCTCTTCCTTCTCCAACCTCATAGTACACTAACCTGCGTTCCTTACAGCTGTATTGAAGATTTCCATATTGGGTCTTTTACGTTCTTCAATCTTGATAAGAAATTCTTTAGTTTCTTCAACAGCTTTCTTTTCAGCATATACTATATTCCAGGCACTAGAAAATACAAAGGTAAACAAAAGATAGACACCATTGTGTCTTTAATATGAAAGGATATAGATAATTATATAATTTGGCATAGTAATTTTATCAGGCAAAATTCCACCAGAGAAACAAAACCAGTAGAATATATATATTTACACATATACACATATATACAAAGAGATTTAGTACAAGGAGTTGGCTTAGATTGTAGATGTTGATCATATCTACAAAATACCTTCATAAACAACACCTAGACTACTGTTTGATTGAATAATTCGGTACTATAGCCTAGCCAAGGTGACACATAAAACTGACCATCACAGTAACGTTTGGAAAATGCTATAATAGTGAAAGTATAAAGTGCCAAGGACTCACATCTTAGAGGCATCAATCTTAGTCTAAGGGGAGTCTGGTATTTCCTTAAAAAGATGACAATTAATATAAGACCTGAAGGATGAATAGTAATTACCTAGATAAAGAATTGGATAGAGAATATTCTGGAATGTGGAAATAGTGTAAGCAAAGGCCAGAGAGAGAGCACTAAGATCTCTTCTTTTTTTTTTTTCTTTTTTTTATTGTTATGTTAATCCCCATACATTACATCATTAGTTTTAGATATAGTGTTCCATGATTCATTGTTTGTGCATAACACCCAGTGCTCCATGCAGAACGTGCCCTCCTCAGTACCCATCACCAGGCTAACCCATCCTCCCACCCCCCCTCCCCTCTAGAACCCTCAGTTTGTTTTTCAGAGTCCATCGTCTCTCATGGTTCTTCTCCCCCTCCGATTTCCCCCCCTTCGTTCTTTCCCTCCTGCTACATTCTTCTTCTTCTTTTTTTCTTTCTTAACATATATTGCATTATTTGTTTCAGAGGTACAGATCTGAGATTCAACAGTCTTGCACAATTCACAGCACTTACCAGAGCACATACCCTTCCCAGTGTCCATCACCCAGTCACCCCATCCCTCCCACCCCACCCCCCACTCCAGCAACCCTCAGTTTGTTTCCTGAGATTAAGAATTCCTCATATCAGTGAGGTCATATGATACATGTCTTTCTCTGTTTGACTTATTTCGCTCAGCATAATACCCTCCAGTTCCATCCACGTCGTTGCAAATGGCAAGATCTCATTCCTTCTGATGGCTGCATAATATTCCATTGTATATATATACCACATCTTCTTTATCCATTCATCTGTTGATGGACATCTTGGCTCTTTCCACAGTTTGGCTATTGTGGACATTGCTGCTATAAACATCGGGGTGCACGTACCCTTTCGGGTCCCTACTTTTGTACACTAAGATCTCTTCTCACAGATCTTTTTTCTGGCTTTTTTCCCCCCAGAATACCTATGAGGTGATGGTTGTTCTTTAGCAGAAACCAAGATTTGATTCTTTTTTTTTTTTTTTTGGTAATCATTATAGTAGCTTATTGTCATGTCCTTAGTGCTGAATCAGATAAACTTCATTTTCATGTTTTAATTAGCATTCGCAATTACTGGTGAGATGAAGCACCTTTTCATAGGTTTAGTTGACATTCAGGTTTCCTCCTCTATAGATTGCCTATTTGTAACCTTTGCACATTTTCTATTGGGTAAATTTCTTTTCATTATTCATTATGTATGATCTGGATATGACTAGAAATCTTTTGTCTTTATATGCATTGCAGAAATAGTCTCCCAGAGAACATCAGTTCAGACTGGGAGGAGCTTTGTAGACTACAGTTTGCAGGTGAGTGCAAGGGGACCTCATTAAGTCATGAGAGTACTGGGGTGATCTGGACCCAAGTCTCACTTCTAGGACAGAGTCCCCATATTGAACAGGAACAACAGAGGCAAAGGAAAGAAAAGGGTAAAGGAGACAGCACATGTCATAAAGCCCAGTTTTTTTCTTGTTCTTTGTTGTTTTTGTTGTTGTTTTCTTTTTTACATTTCAAATAAATGACAGAAAATTGAGCATTTGAACTCTGAAGCTATAACAACTATGCTGGCTGTCCTCCCTTCTACTACAGGTAAACTCATCTCACTGAAATATAAGCAATAGGAAACAAAAGCATCAAATCCATTCAAAATTATTAATCAGAAAAAAAGGAAAATTAGGAGCAGAATAACATTCTTTCAAGCAATGAAAACAAGCCATAAAGACATGCCCACAAAATAACAGAAAACTATATTCTAATATTTTAAAGAAATAAGGCAAAAGAAATTTTAAAAATAATAAGAAGTTATTTTAAAAAACAACTTAAATTAGAATCAAAATAATTCAGAAATATTATTGGAGAAACAAAAAGAACAGGAAGATTTGAAAATGGAGCTTACAAAACTAAGAAATATATTAGAAATAAAAGAAACAATATTTTGGAAATGAAGACTAAACTAGAAGTAATATGTTAGTAAATACCATGGTTAGGACATAAAGAGAAACGGAAATGGAAAGGAGAAAATTTTTAATTTAAAAAATATGAAAAATTAAAAAAGATTTAAGAGAATGTGATACAGAACATCAGCAAAATGGTGTGTATGTTGATGTGTATAAATTCCTAAAGAAGAATACCTAATCAACTGAACAGGACAGAATACTAAAAAAACAATCACTGGAGAAACCCATATTGAAATAAAACATAACTTGAAATTACATACTGAAAAGATACCCTGTATACTCTGGAAAATCAGCCCAGAGTGATTGACACCAAAGCATATTATAGTAAAATAATTAGAATTTTAAGAAAAAGGAAAATGTATTAAAATAGATATTTAATAACAAAATTTCTAAAAATCTTTCAGCTAGAAAGTTTAAAATTACACTATCAAACAACTCTTGGATCACAACAGAAATCCAAATTTACCTAGAGGATTTTTTTAAAAGAATAATAATAAAAACACAACATATCAGAATCTGTGGTATATAGCTATAGTAGTTATCAGAGTGAGGTTTATAGCATGAAATATCTATATCGGTTAAAAGTGTGAATTTAACATCTAACATATTAGAAGTTTTGGCCAATGAAATTATACCAAAGGAAGCAATTAGAGGCATAAGAATTATAAAGGAAGAGCTAGGGGCGCCTGGGTGGCTCAGTTGGTTAAGCGACTGCCTTCGGCTCAGGTCATGATCCTGGAGTCCCGGGATCGAGTCCCGCATCGGGCTTCCTGCTCAGCAGGGAGTCTGCTTCTCCCTCTGACCCTCCTCCCTCTCATATGCTCTCTCTCTCTCTCATCCTCGCTCTCTCAAATAAATAAATAAAATCTTTAAAAAAAAATAAAAATAAAAAAAAAAAAATAAATAAAGGAAGAGCTAAATCCATCTTTATTTGTAGATGTAGATGATAAAATTAAATGAAAACCCAAAAGAATCATAAGAATTATGCTTTAATAAAGTAACAAATTAATTATAAACTCAGTGTACAGAACCACTAATCTCCATAGATTAAAACAAAAAGTAGTTAGGAGATATAATGGATAAGAAAAATCCATTTTAAATAGGAAAACAAAACAAAAAAACACAAAAGGAAAGAAAGAAAAAGGGAAAGAAGAAAATACCTAGAAAAAGAAATAGCCACAACCTAAATGTGTAAAATAAAACACTCTTGAAAGTCACATCATAGGTTTGAACAAATAGAAATTTCCTTCCTTGTTGAGTTGAAAGACTTAACATTAAATCTATGTTAGTTTTCCCTAAGTTACCTTATAAAATTTCCAATAAAAATAGAAGCATGTATTTTTACAAGCTAGACAAGTTCACTATAAAGCTCATTTGGAAGAACCAAGAAACAATAATAACCAGAAAAATCTTGAAAAAGGAAAGCAGTAAGTGGGGGCTGGCCATAACAGATATGAAGATAAATTTAAAAGCCACTGGAATAAGTGTACTATTATTGCACAGATAGGTGAATGATATAGAATAGAAAATAAAAGAATAAACCAACAGCATATGGTAATTTGTGCAATAAAAGCAGTAATTCAAATGGGTAAGGAAAAGGTGGATTTTTAAAAAATGTGATATTGATATAACTGGATAGCTTTATAGAAAAAGATAAAATTAGATCCATTTCTCACACCATACAGTAGGATAAACTCCAAATGGATCATTCATTTAAATAGAAATGATGACGCCATAGAAGTATTAGAAGAAAGCTGAAGAGAATTCCTCTATATCAGCAAGTAGAAAAAAACTTTCCTCATTGTGACTAAAAAATTCAGAAACAACGAGAAAAGACTGAGATATCTGATGTCATATAAATAAAACTTCTGCATGGGGAAAAAAAAAACACAGGAAAGTGAGGCTTAAAAAACCCAGCAAACTAGGAAGAAATTTGCAACTTGTATCATAAAGGGTTGGTATCCTTAATATATAAAAAGTTTTTAAAAATAGAGAAGAAAACCAACAACGTTAGAGAAGAATGGGCTAGAGTAGACAATTCCCAGAGAAAGAAGTACAAATGCAACTTAGCAGATGAAAGATTTCTAGCTTGACTTCCAACAACAACAACAACTACAAATTAAAATTTATTGAGATAACATTGCTTACCTACCAGATAAGCAAAACTTCCAAAGTTTGACAGCATGCTCTGTTGTCTAGGCTGAGCAGAAACAGGCACTCTAATACACTGCTAGGAAGTGTTCTCAGCCTTCAAATACGACATAATCAATAAATCTGAAAAAATATTATGCTGGGTAAAAGAAGCAAGACACAAAAGAGTACATCTTATATGCTTCCATTTATACAAAATGGCAAAACTAAGCTATAGTGAAAGAAAATAAATCCATGCTTGACAGGTACTAGGGAAGAGGGAATTAACTTCAAGAGAGCACATTTAGCATTATAAAAATGTTCTAGATCTTGATTGTAACGGTGGCTATATTTGTCAAAACTTGCCAAACTATAAAATGAGTATATTTAATTTTATGTAAATTATATGTCAATAAACTAGATTTTTTAGGAAAAGCTAATAGAAGAATTAAATAGAATAAATGAAGGGAAGGGAAAGGACAAGAGAAAGAAGGAAGGCAAGTAGGGAGAAAGGAGGAAATAAGAAGGAAACTTAGTTCATAAAAAACAAAATAAGAAAAAAGAATGAAGGAACAAAGACCAGATGGGACAATGACAAACTTAACTATAACAGAAATTATATTAAATGTAAATTATGGACTAAACATTCCAATTAAACACAAAGATTGTCAGACTGTCAAAAAAAACATAAGACCTAGCTATATGCTGTTTAAATATGTAGAAAGAAAGAATGGGAAAAGACATGCCACAAAAACACTAACCATAATGTATCCAATATGGCTACATTATTATCAAATAAGCAGACTTTAAGATAAGAAGTATTACTAGTGATAAAAAAGGACATTTCAAGATCTTAAAATAAGTCAATTCAACAGTAAGAAAGAAAATCCTAAATTTTAAATAGTATAACTTCAAAATACATACAGCAAAATTTAACTGAATTAAGGAGAAATAGACAAATGTACAATCATAGATGGAGAATTGAACACATTTAGCTCAGTAGCTGACAGAAAAACCAGTTTTAAAAAAAATGCAGTATGAGATTTGAACACAATTAAACAACTTGACCTAACTGACCATCTTAATTCCCCTTTGCCATATAATTTAATTTATATGCAGGTTTCAGAATTCTAGGATGTTGACATCTTTTGGGCGTCCCTGTTCTGCATATACAATGTGTGTGTGTGTGTGTGTGTGTGTGTGTGTGTGTGTGTGTATTTGTCCCTTGACTACATTTTTTTTTTGATCTCTTCTTTTGCCCACAACTCTTTGTGCAGTGCCTAGTCACAACAAAAGATCACTGCATAAATGCTATATTCAACAACTGCAGAATACATGATCTTTTCAAATACACATTGAACATCTACCAAAATAGAATATATGCTAAACATAAAGCAATTCTCAACAAATTTCAAAGAATTGGAATCATAGAGAGTATTTCTGTGACTACTGTGAAAATAAATTAAAAATCAATAATTGAAAAATGATTTTAAAATACCCAAATATCTGGAAATTAAGCAATGCACTTCAAAATAACCCATGTATAAAGAAGAAATCATAATAAAAATGGAAAATATTTTGAAGTGATAATGAAAATATGGACTAGAAAAATTTGTGGGGCTACAGCTAAAAATTATAAAAAATATGCCTTAAATACATACATTTTAAAAAATGAAAAATTGAGAATCAGTTTCCTCAGTTTTCATCTCAAAATGCTAGGAAAAAAGAAAACAAATTAAACCCAAAGAAAGGAGAAAAAAGAAAGTAATAAAGAACAGAAATTACTGAAATAGAAAACAGAAAATAGAGAAAAATCAACAAAGCCAAAATTTGGTTCTCTGAAGGAAGCCTGGCTGGCTCAGTCAGAACAGCATGTGACTCTTGATCTCTGGGTCATAAGTTTGAGTCTCACGCTGGGTGTAGAGATTACTAAAAAAAAATTAATAAACGTTATAAAAAGTTGGTTCTTTAGAAGATTAATACAATTTACAAGACCCTAACAAAATTGAGCATGACAAAAATAGAATGAACATAAATTACCAATATCAGGAATAAAAAGAGGAACATCACTAGAGATTCTAGAGAAAATAAGAAGACATTATGAATAATTTTGTGCCAGTAATTTTGATAATTTCGATAAAATGGGAAAATTCCTTGAAAAAGACAAGTTATCAAAATTTACACAGGAAGAAATGGATAATCTGAATAGTCCTATATGATAAAGAACTTGAATGTATAGTTTAAATCCCTCTCACAAAAAAACCTCCATGAAGGAAGAAATATTACCAATCGAACAATAATTATTTGGAAAACAAACATTTCCCCATTTCCCCACTCATTAAATGAGGCTGGTATAATCCCACCAAAACTTGAAAGGACATTACAAGGAAAGCAAAATACAAGCAAATGTATCTCATTAATATAGATGCAGTAATCCTATACAAAAAAATCAAAGCAAAACCATCAATATGGAAAAAAATAACAGTAATTGTGACCAAATGGTGCTTATTCCTGGATCGTGAGATTGGTTTTACATTAAAAAAATCTATATAATTCACGACTTTAACAGAATAGAGGAAGAACAACATATGATCATCTCAATAGATGTGGGAAAAGCACTTGATAAGATTTAAGACCCTTCTTGATAAAAACTCTCAGAAAACTAATAGAATTTTCTTATTCTGATAAAAGATATGAAATATCCCACTGCTATGATCATATTTGATGGTCTAATAGTGAATTCTTTTACCTTTGAGTTTGTAAACATAACAAGGATATCCATTGTCACCAGTTTTTTTCAATATTACACTAAAGAGCAACAAATGTCTCCAAGACATTTCAGCAGCAATTAAGCCTTAGGGATTATGCTTACTTTCTTGGATGAATTTAGATATTCATAAATGAGAAACATTTCCATAAGTTCTACATGAGTTTTCTTTTTTTTTTTTTTTTTAATTTATTTGACAGAGAGAAAGAAAGCACACACAAGCAAGGGGAGCAGCAGAGGGATAGTGAGAAGCGGAGCAGGGAGCCCGATGCAGCTCAATTCCAATTCCAGGACCCTGAGATCATGACCTGAACAGAAAGCAGACATTTAACCAACTGAACCACCCAGGCACCCCTGAGTTTTCTTTTTTATGGATTATCTAACTCATGTTGTTGTAAGGAGCTCTTAGTGCACATCTGGACAGTTCTTTGTTGCCATCTTCTGGTGATCAGCTGCTCTACCTGAGATTTACCCTCCTTAGGGGAGGAGTCTGTGAGGGAGAACCACCCATCAGAAATCAAAGTGAGTCTCCCGAAGTCTCTTCGGGCCCCATTTCTAAGTCTTGCCAACTCTTCATACCTCCCTCAGGAAATATCTCTACACACACCCTTCCTGGTCTGTAGAGTTGGCGGGGGGGAGGGGGGGATATTGCAGTTTTCCCTTCTGCAGTCTTTGGTTTTGTCTCTTTCTACAAATTTAAATCTCCGGGGTCCACACTACTCTGCATTTGTGCATGGGGTTCCTCAGAATGTCTCCTAGGGTCCCTTGTGTCTTTTGGGGCCCTTCCCCAAGAGGTTGAGTGAGGCAGAGTTGCCACAGACCAGGCTTCCAGTGCTATCTCTGTCCCTGTGTGACCTCAGCAAAGTAAAGAGACCCCTCTCTAAGGCCTCTTTCCTCTGCACCAATGGGCTGCCTTGAAGTTCAAAGGTGTCCATGAATGGGAACGGTTTGTAGCTCTAAAGTGCAGGGAGAGGTAGCCAGGCCTGAGATTTCTGGTTTTGCTGGGCATTGGCAAGCCCGTGCCCCATTCCATGGGTCTAGTGTACCCAGAGGGATTTCTGGGGGATATGGCTGAAGCAGGGCTCATTATTTGCCTCCTCAGTTATTGAGAAATCTGGGACCCTCTTTCCCAACACAAGGTTATCATTAATTTCAATAACCCAGAGAAATACACACATGCTCTGCACCTTACTGGTCTCAGAGACATTTAATGACAGGTACAGAGCCTGAGGTTCTTCAGGGAGTCAGCCATGCCCTCAGCAGGAGCTGAGCATTGCCAACCTCACCTGAATTCAGATCTGGGTGTCTCCTCACCTGTTCCCCTGTGGCTAGACCCCCAATATACCCATTTCCTGAAATTGCCTGCCATACTGCTGCAATCTAGGGATGGTTTCCAATGGACACACCCCAACTTTGGACCAAGCCAGGTTTCCACCAAACTGGACCTTTCAAGGTACACAGGATGCCACTTGTGGTGCTCTTTTGCTTCTGGGAGCCTTGGGCACAGAGACTTGGTGCCACCAAACAGCTAGCAAGGGGAATGACCACAGGCAGAGGCGGAGAATGATTAGAACCGAGTAGAAGCATGACTAGAATCAAGTCTACCCATGGAGAGACTGACAGCCTCTAAAACAGTCTCCAGATCAAAATCAGAGTCCAGGAAGGCTACAGACAGGGGCTGGTCTAACTGAAACACCAGGTGGTAGCCAGGTGGTAGGCAAAGGGGGATATGGGCGGACTCACCCAATACTGGTACCACCTCTCTTGGGACTACTGCTCTTCCCAAGGCAGCATTGCCGAGGTGACCCACAGAGGGAGGAGTGAAACCCACTGCAGTGTCCCTCTCATAGAATAACAAGTCACCCCTCACTGCAGCCTACAACTCCATGGATGCTGCGCCCCTGACTCCTCCTGGGAGGAGGGGTCATTCCTCTTTCCCGCCCATCCATCAGGGCAGAGGCAGCCTCTCTGGAGGCCATTTGCACAGCTGCCTTATGCCAGACCTCTGTTAGCAGAGCTACACTGGTCAGCCAGTCCAGGCTAGTTTACCTGTTGCCCCCATCTGGGCGAATTAAAGAGGCTGACACACCTCAGCCCATCCTCTAGAGGAAGGCAGGAAGCGCTGCAGGCCAGAAGGTTATCAAGTGTCTGAATTCAGCTAAGGACAGTCATTCTCACTGGGTGCTCCCAGACTTACCCAGGCCCAGGGTATTCTCAATTCATACCACACAAGAGCTGGCCACCTCCCAGCCATCTAGTAACTCATTCACTGTGATGTCCATAAGGATGCTGGTGGAGGATCCCCAGCACACACCAATAGAGACAGTCTTGGTATTCACTTCTAGTACACATAGATATCATACTGTATTAGAGTTCAATATTTATTTACTAGTCTTTTTTCGTAAAATTTAAATACAATGAAATATATAAATCTTAAGTATACCATTTGATCAATTTTGACAAACGCAAACACCTGTGAAACACAAACCTCTATCAATATAAAGGACATCACCATTATGCCAAGATGTTGCTTCATGACTCTTTCCATCAAACCCTGCCCCTAATACCTGTGCCCATCCCAAAGGCAAACACTGTTTTCAATTTCCTGAATCATAGTTTACTTATGCCAATTCCAGAACTTCATATCAATGGAATCATACGATATGTATTCTTTGGGATAAGAATTCGTTCACTCAGCATGTTTTTGAGATTCCTCCCTGTTGTTTCAAGCACTAGCAGGGCTTTTTATTGCTTTTCCCTTTTTATTGCTGAGCTATATTCCACTGCGTGCATATACCACAGGTGTTTATTGATAGATACCTGGGCTGTGTCCAGTTGTCTTTTCTCAATAAAGCTGCTATGGATTTTAGAGATATTCTATTTTGCATTTATTATTATGAGTGAGGTTGTGAACTTTTATTATTTTTTTTAAAGATTTTATTTATTTATTTGAAAGAGAGAGAATGAGAGAGAGAGAGAACACATGAGAGGGGGGAGGGTCAGAGGGAGAAGCAGACTCCCTGCTGAGCAGGGAGCCTGATGTGGGACTCGATCCTGGGACTCCAGGATCACGACCTTAGCCGAGGGCAGTCGCTTAACCAACTGAGCCACCCACGCGCCCTGTGAACTTTTATTATATTTTATTCACCAGTTGTAATTCCTCTTGCCCTTTGCTTAATAATTTCATGAGCGTTTCAAAGATTTTCTTATATAAGAGCTTTTTAAACAATCAAGGTATTTCCTCCATGACTATCTTACTTGTAGTTTAGCATATAACCATTTTTATAACTTTTATTTGGGAAATGATGGCCAATTTCCATAATTTAGTTAAAAAGTAAAAGTTGTTTTTAATTTTTTAAAGATTTTATTTATTTATTTGTCAGAGAGAGAGAGAACAAGCAGAGAGAGAGAGAGAACAAGCAGGTGGACGGAGAAGCAGGCTCCCTGCTGAACAAGGAGCCCAATGCGGAACTTGATCCCAGGACCCTGGGATCATGACCTGAGCCAAAGGCAGCCATTTAACCAACTGAAACACCCAGGCATCCTTAGAAGTTGTATTTTATAATACATTCTAAAATAATCTGAGAGGATTAACTACCTATATTTTCTTTCTTCTTTCTTTTGAGAGTCAGAGAGTGCGTAGGCATGTGCGAGTGCGGGGAGAGAAGGGGAGGAGGAGCAGAGGGGAGGGAGAGACAGAATCCTAAGTAGGTTCTTTCAAAAAAGAGAAATAGAAGGAAAACTTCCAAACTCATTCTATGAAGCCAGCATTACCTTGATCCCAAAATCAGACAAAGACCCCACCAAAAAGGAGAATTACAGACCAATATCTCTGATGAACATGGGTGCAAAAATTCTTACCAAGATACTAGCCAATAGGATCCAACAGTACATTAAAAGGATTATTCACCACAACAAAGTGGGATTTATTCCTGGGCTACAAGGGTGGTCAACATCGACAAATCAATTAATGTGATATACCACATTAATAAAAGAAAGAACAAAAACCATATGATCCTCTCAATAGATGCAGAAAAAGCATTTGACAAAATACAGCATCATTTCTTGATAAAAACTCTTTGCAGTGTAGGGATAGAGGGAACATACCTCAATATCATAAAAGCCATATATGAAAAACCCACAGTGAATATCATCCTTAATGAGGAAAAACTGAGAGCTTTTCCCCGAAGGTGAGGAACACAAAAGACATGTCCACCCTCACCCCTGTTGTTCAACATAGTACTGGAAGTCCAAGCCTCAACAAGCAGACAACAAAAAGAATAAAATGTATCCAAATCAGCAATGAAGAAGTCAAACTCTCACTCTTCACAGATGACATGATACTCTATGTGGAAAACCCAAAAAACTCCACCCCTAAATTGCTAGAACTCATACAGGAATTCAGCAAAGTGGCAGGATATAAAATCAATGCACAGAAAACAGTTGCCTTTCTATACACTAACAATAATACAGAAGAAGAGAAATTAAGGAGTCAATCCCTTTTACAACTGCACCCAAAACCATAAGATACCTAGGAATAAACCTAATCAAAGAGGAAAAGGATCTGTACTCTGAAAACTATAGAACACTTATGAAAGAAATTGAGGAAGACACAAAGAAATGGAAAAATACCCGATGCTCAGGGATTGGAAGAACAAATATTGTTAAAATGTCTATGCTACCCAAAGCAATCTATACATTCAATGCAATCCCTACCAAAATACCATCAATATTTTTCACAGAGCTGGAATAAGTAATTTTAAAATATGTATGGAACCTGGTAGGACCCTGAATAGTCAAAGGGATGTTGAAAAAGAAAACCAAAGCTGGTGGCATCACAATTCTGGACTTCAAGCTCTATTACAAGGCTGTAATCATCAAGACAGTATCGTACTGTCATAAAAACAGACACATAGATCAACAGAACAGAATAAAGAACCCAGAAATGGACCCTCAACTCTATGGTCAACTAATCTTTGACAATGCAGAAAAGAATATCCAGTGGAGTCTCTTCAACAAATGGTGCTGGGAAAATTGGACAGCCACGTGCAGAAGAATGAAACTGGACCATGTTCTTACACCGTACACAAAAATAGACTCAAAATGGATGAAAGACCTAAATGTGAGATAGGAATCCATCACAATCCTAGAGGAGAACACAGGCAACAACCTCTTTGACCTTGGCCACAGCAACTTCTTACTAGACACGTCTCCAGAGGCAAGGGAAACAAAAGAAAAAATGAACTATTGGGACTTCCTCAAAATAAAAAGCTTTTGCACAGCAAAGGAATCAGCTGACAAAACTAAAAGACAACCTACAGAATGGGAGAAGATATTTGCAAATGACATATTGGATAAAGGGTTAGTATCCAAAATCTATAAAGAACTTATCATACTCAACACCCAAAGAACAAATAATCTAATCAAGAAATGGGCAGAAGACATAAACAGACATTTCTCCAAAGATGGAGATAAACAGACACATGAAAATGCTCAACATTACATGCTCAACATTACTCAGCATCAGGGGAATACTAATCAAAACCACAATGAAATACCACCTCTCACCAGTCAGAATGGCTAAAATTAACAAATCAGGAAACAACAGATGTTGGGAAGGATGAGGAGAAAGGGCAACCCTCTTAAACTGTTGGTGGGAATGCAAACTGGTACAGACACTCTGGAAAACAGTATGGATTTTCCTCAAAAAGTTAAAAATAGAGCTACCCTAGGACCCAGCAATTGCACTACTAGGTATTTATGCAAAGGATACAAATATGGTGATTCTAAGAGGCTCCTGCACCCCAATGTTTATAGCAGCAATGTCCACAATAGCCAAACTATGGAAAGTGCCCACATGTCCATCAACAGATGAATGGATAAAGAAAAGGTGGGGTGTGTGTGTGTGTGTGTGTGTGTGATGAAATATTACTCAGCCATCAAAAAGAATGAAATCTTACCATTTGCAATGACGTGGATGGAACTAGAAGTTATTATGCTAAGTGAAATAAGTCAGAGAAAGACAAATATCATATGATTTCACTCATGTGGAATTTAAGAAACAAAACAGATTAACATAGCGGAAGGAAAGGAAAAATAAAATAAGATGAAATCAGAGAGGGAGACAAACCATAAGAGACTCTTAACTATAGGAAACAAACTGAGGGTTGCTGGAGGGGAGCTTGGTGGAGGGGGGATGCGGTTATTGGGTGATGGGCATTAAGGAGGGCACTTGATGTAATGAGTGCTGGGTGTTATATGCAACTGATGAATCACTAAAATCTACCTCTGAAACAAAAAAAAATTAAAAATAAAGAAAATAAAAAGTAGTCAAGTCTTTCAAGACCAAATTGATTGTAAGAAAAGACTAAATGTCAATACATAAATAACCCAAAGATATTAATGTGTGGGAAACTTTCAGTTTTGCAGCAGAAAATTAATGTATTTACCATTTATCCTTGGTGATGGCCTAGTTTTGTTGTTTTGATGGGAGTTCTCTCTCTCCTGGATCTGGATGTCTGTTTCCTTCCCCAGATTAGGGACATTTTCAGCTATTATTTTCTCAGATAAACCTTCTGCCCCCTTTTCTCTCTCTTCTTCTGGGACTCCTATGATAGGAATGGTATTACGTTTGATGGAGTCACTGAGTTCTCTAAGTCTTTTCTCGTGATCCATAGTTCTTCCTTCTCTTTTGTTCAGCTTCATTATTTTCCATTAGTCTATCGTCTATATCACTTATTCATTCTTCTGCTTTGTCCATCCTGTGGTCATTACATCCAGTCAGTCTTGAATCTCAGTTACTACATTTTAAATTTCTGCCTGATTGTTTTTTAACTCTTTTATCTCTGCAGTAATGGTCTCCCTGATGTCTTCCATGCTTTTCTCAGGCCCAGTGAGTATCCTTATGGTTGGTGCTTTAAATTCTCCATCAGGCATATTGCTTATATCTGTTTCAATTAGATCTCTGGCCATGATCTTTTCTTGTTCTTTCTTTTGGGATGAATTCTTCCATCTTGGCATTTTGTCTATGTCTCTTTTTCTATGTGCTAGAAAAGCCTGTTATGTGGAATGCTCCTGAGAGTAATGACTTTATGAAGAAAAGGTCATATAGTATCTAGGGCCTGGTGCTTCAGGGAGTGTCTCTGGTGTGTGCTGCATCTACTCTGCTGCTGTGTTTTGGCTGCTTTTTCCCTCAGGTCAGTGGTCTGGCGAGGTTTTCCTTGCCTGCAGTGGGCAGTGTTTGGACTTAGCCAGAATGTGGCAAGTTTGAAATTGGCATGCTTTGGTCTGCTTGTTAAATGAGACCTGATGCTACTTCCACTAGAACTGAAGCCTTGCAGAACTCTCTGGTTTGTTGACATGGTGCATGCAGAGGTTTCTGCTGGCCTTCTGGGGAAGAGGCCCTCTGCGATGGTCCTTAGGCACACTTGCCAGAGAAAAGCAGTACCAGCAGAGTGCAGGAGGGTGGGACTTGGTGTAAGCAGGTTTAGGCAGCCAGTGTTGCTGCTTACTGAAGTTGGTTTATGCTAAGGGGCAGGGGAGGGAAATGGCACTAGCTAACTCCTTTGTCACCAGAGAGAGGCCTCCATGCTGGTCTCAGGGAAGCACTCCCAGAAGAGCAAATATTTCCCCATGTGCACCCCAGGCATTTTTCAGATTGATGTTTTCACGCTGTCTCCAGGTTGTTTGACTGCCTGGAGTAGCACAGTTCACTTTGGGCTCTATCCTAGCTAAGCCTGATGACTTTTAAAAATCTAAATTTAGGGATCTGGTGTGGCAGGGACCTGAACTGGTCTTCTGGGGGACTGTCTTGCTGTACTGAACTGATGCAGGTTTGACCGAAAAGAGCAGTGGCACCAGAGCACAGGGACGTGGGATCTGAAGCAAAGCAGGCTAAACAGTCAGTGTCCAGGTTAGCCGCCCTCAGCAGGTGTCTCTGCACCTATGCTGAGGGGTGGTGATGGGGGAACGGGTGTCCACCAGCTAGTTTGTCCCTGGAGAGGTGTCTCTGCCATTACCACCTCTCACAGATGTGCTCTAAGAAGAGTGAACAGTCTCCCCATGTGCCTTAGGAGATCCTCAAATCATGCCATCTACCCCCGGTTGCTTGCCTGCCTTCTCTCCAGGAGTAGGGCAGTGCCCTCAGGTCTGTATCCCAGCCAAGCCTGCTGACCTCTAAAACTCTGGTCTTTGAGACTTGCTGGCTACAAAAACTCATAAAAATCAGCCCCTCTCATCTTCCCAGCCAATGCCTTTGTGCACATCCTTGTGCACTCCACTTTCTCACCTTTGTCTGTGGCCAGGGCTCCCTCCCTTTCACAGCACCCACTCAGTTTCTCCCCCAAACCATGTCTCTGTACTTCCTACCTTCCTCGATGTGGGCTCTTTTCTCCCTCTCATTGTGCAGTTTGTTCTGTCAGTGCTCAGGTCAATTTCTTGGGTATTCAGAATGATTTGATAGTTATCTAGCTGTGTTCAGGGACAAGGCCAGCCTATGGTCTTTCTACTATGCTGCCATCTTAGCTCCCTCCTTGATAAATCTGTTTAAACAAACCTATTCATTTTATTGAAATTGGAACTCAAACATCTGTGAACTCAGCTTGGATTGGAGTGCCTCATATTATCAAGTTTTAGGATTAATTCTCCCTCAGTTGAAGCAGCCTGAGAAAATGGAAAGAGCATAGCCCCAGGAAGCAGCATACTGTGATCTATTCTTGCCAGTGACCCAGTGTATGACCTTGAGCAAGTCATTTGTTCTTGCAAGGCTTCAGTTTTCACATGTGTAAAATGTAGCCTGAAGTGGATTGAATGCTTCCTTTTTCTTACTGGAAATATGCAACATGCCCTCAATTTTATTTTGTACTGGGGGGAAATGTGGTGAAGAACCTAGAGCTTTTTTTTTGTTTGTTTAGCACCTTATATAAAGTAATGAAAATGGGTATGATTACATGTGCAATTGCACAAAATCATTAACTCTACAAAGATAGAGTTACAGTTAATTCTTTGAAGGGTTGCTAAATGCTTCCCCTTCAAAATCAGCAACTGCTGGTGAGGATATCTTGGCACAGCTATGACCAGCATGTTACTGCTGCATCTTCCTGATAATCTCAGCCTACATGGGGTGGGGGGAGACGTGGGGGATGGCAATTGATTGTGTGTTGTCACAGGTCCTGAGCTGTTGTGCAATTCTTACCAAAATGATATTTGAGTGGTTTGTGCACACAAATCTGTGTTCTGTGACCACTGAATGCTTCCTAATGTTTCTTCCAATTCTGAAATCCTCTAAAGTTGCTGTAAGCTTTGTGCTAAGCTTTGTGCTACAGTACTTTCCTCCAATATCATGTCACTCTATGCCTTCCAGAAGTGTAGCCAAGAGGCACAAAGATGTGTCATTGCAGTGGGAGGCATAATCAAGAAAATTACTGCTCCATCCCCCAGATAGGAGGAGTGAGAGATTCTCAGAAGAGAGTGTTAAAGAGGAAGGAGCACTATGCCCTTCAGACCAGGGGTCAGTAGGCCTTATTCCTGCTTCTCTGAAACACACCAGCCCTTGTGTCTGGGCCCTTGCTTCTCTGAGAACAAGTTGAGTGCAGATAGTACCATGCCTTGCTGTGGACAAATGCCTCCCAAGCATTTGCCTGATGAATCAACCTAGAGACAAAACAGGTCTTCTGCTGGAGCCTACAAATTGGCTTGCAACACTCTCCCCAGAGGGCCCTCTAGTCTTGACAGAGGAGACTTTCCCAGTGCCAATCATCTGGCATGGATTTGGGGCTCATGGTGCCTAACCATGTGTAAGGATGGGGGGATTCAGGAGAATAAGACAGGAATCTTACCTTCCAGAAATCATTCTCACCAAAGGATTAAGGAAAAAGAGAAGGCACTGAGAGTGAAAGCTGATCAGAGGGATAAGGGGTTGAAGGCTGGAGTGGCTCAGATGTGTAGGTAACTAAGGTCCAGAGCATTTTGAGGCTCCCCAGTGAAGGCAGTCTGGAGCAGGCCTGGGGTGGGATGATTTGGGGTAGGGAGAAAGTAGAAAGCCAGATATTCCAGTGGGAAGTCTTACTGGCCCTCCATTTCCTGTAGGCCCAGAAAATTGCCCACTCCCTCTCTCATAACTCAAAATGCTGGTCTTCAAACCCCAGAGAAATAAACCTTCTGTCCCACCAGCCACCTACAAATGCCTCTTCTGAAGAACGGGAGATACTTTCAAAGTTATCGGGAAAAAAATGAGCTGAATAGAATGGCCCAGATGCAGTGTGATGGACCAGGTTGGTCACTCCAAGAAGTGGACAAGTTCCACACAGGACATCAAAGAATGGCTCAAGTTATGTTCCACGTGATTAAAATTATTTTTTGGCTCAGAAGCAAAGACCAGATGAATCGTTTTTTATGTCCTCTAAGAGTACTGATCCACAAAACCAGTGAAAGAGGAGCTAGGGCATGCCTACTGCCTCAGCAAGTCACTGCCATGAGGATTCATGTCGTCATCACTGTACTTCATCATCACTGTCAGGAACTCAGGGCTTCTGAAAGATATTTTCTAGATAACTGAAGTCAACCCTTCAAGTGCTAGGAGTATTTTCCTTGTGTTTTGGGAACTTAGTCAAACCTTCTAAAAATACATTACACACTTCCCTGCACTCTTATGAAAGAATGTTCTTAAAATAACTTTAGTCTTCTTTGATGAGTATATTTAATTCACAAAAACATGAATTATTGTGTTCTGTGTCCTAGAGGTGATGTCCTCACCTTTGGTTTTGAGAAGTCTGGGATTGATATTCCCCAACCTAAAGAATCCTAGAGACTGTGTTTTTTGTTTTCTTATATCTGTATTTTATAATTATCATTTCCTTTTTCATATTTAGATTGTCAGGTATCATTTCTGACATTGATGTGGTTATATTTAATAATAATTCAATCTACTGTTTGCTTCTTCCAAGTTACTGTTTTCAGGAGAACAATATAAGAATGTTTATGAAAATCATTTGCAAAGCAAGAGTAAGAGACCTTAAAATTAAGACCGAGGTGGCTCTGAGTGCTATCTATAAACTTTAAAGAATGGATTTTGTTATATCCACTTTCCTTTTCCTTCCTACCTGGCACTCAATGTCCCACAGAAGACCAGTAGCTTGAGAAGAAATTTCAGTAAAATTTGTAGTGAACATAATCCTGGGGAAGATAAGTCCCTGGGAGTAAACTAGTTATATGCCCCAGACTTCAATGTCTGACCCCCAATACTGATCACATTTCCTGTGGTATATACATGCTTACAGAACTGTTCTTTACTTCAGAAAACTGTTTTTAAGGTATGTCTATTGGGGATTATTTGACTGATATTTGCATTTTCTAATAAACTGTAAATCCCAGGAAGGTGGGGGCCATGACTGATTTTGTTCACCATTACATCCCTAGCAACTAATCTAGTAGGTGCTGAATAATTTTGGGATGAATGACAGAAGGAATATGTGGCAAGTCCAGAGGCCAGATTTCTGGTTTTGCTACTATTGTCCTGTGTGCCATTGGATAGAGCATTACACTTCCTCTGAGTCTCAGTTACCACATTTGGAAAAGGGTCTTCAACAAGATGGTCATAAAGGGTTCATCCACTTTAGACTTCTATTTAAATACAAGGAAAGGATAGAGGATGTCAAGATTAGAGGATGGTCCAGAAGGGAACTGGAGGAGAGGCAGTGGCAGGGGTGGGTCTGCTGAGCATCCCCAGGACATGGCAGGAATGACTCCTGGGAGAAATGTGATCTCTCTACAGACTTTGGAAAATTTGTGAAGAAAATAAGTTTCTCATTAAAACCCTCCTTTTCCTTTCTGCATCTCTTTCTTGAAATTCCATACCTACCACCATCATCATTACCACAGGACCACCTCCAACAAATCAGTGTCATCATGCCTCCCATTCTGTCTTGCCTCTAAGAAAATGTTGAAATAAACTCATGCATGGATAAGCACAGTTTTAGAAACTTCCTCTCACTTCCTGCTATCAGGGTTTGCATTTGCCAACTTAGCTTTTTCTAGGGAATGTTTAATTCATAAATTATTTGGTAAAACTTGAACTTAAGGCAAATTGGGTTACTTTTTTTTTAGTGGTCAAAGAGAGACGTTTATAAGGCTCCTCAAATCCCACCCAGAGGCTCCACTGCTTTGCCAGTCCCTGGTCAGCGCCTGATTCTCAGGAATGCCAGGAAAATCCAAGTGGGCAAACCTGTTCCTACATACCACTTTGTCATCAAAATCATCATTTGGGTACTTTACCTCCCAGTTCTGGGACTAGCATGAGGAAAGGGAGGCATTTACCTTGGGAGCAAAATTTAAGGGAGTCCCTAAATCTCAATAATATTTTAATGTAACACTTCAAAAATCAAAATTAATGCTAAAAATCCATGACAAACAAGATATCAAATTTTTAATATGTCAACATCAGATATGTTGCTTTTTTCTTTTGTCTTAGGTTCCAATATGGCTTGGCTTGACACTACTTTAACTCTTACTTCTTTCAATTCCGATGAAACACAGCTGTGAATGCACATAATGGAATGTGCAAAGGAGGCACATTGGTGTTGGCTGCATTACTGTTCACTGTCAGCTAAGCACCCAGGGCTCAGGTCACTGTCTTAGCTGCCCATGAACTGACAAGGAGCCCTTGAGACACTCACCTGATGCTTCCCTTCAGGATGAGATATGGAAGGACAATTCCCAAAGGCTAAGAAAAAGGCTCTCGCTGGAGCACAATAGCACTGTTCTCTGTCGAAACCATTACTGTTGTGCACACAGAAATGTCAGAGTTGTGTACAAGGTTTCCACATTTCTCCAGGTACCCATTTTACCTTATATACTGAAGATGGATCCCCGCCATGAAATAGTGAAATCCTTCATTGCTTGTTCCACCAAACATCCCTGTCATATTAAAATCCATAGACAAAACTTATTTATGTGTTTATCGTTTTCTATCACTCTAGGAGCAAATGTGGAGAGGAGGAATAAAGGGAGCTATTTCTCTTTGCTAAGCACTAAGAGAATATAATAAATGGTGACAAGGAAGGATCTTCATTCTGAGAGATGTTTAGTGACTTTTGAGATCACTCCCTACTATCTCCCAAGGGATGATGTGGGTGGGGGAGAAGGCATCTCATCAGTGCTGTTAGTCTGTCAGGTCTCCAGGTCTCCTCTGCAAATACAGCTGGGGGAGCATGCCCAAGAAAGAATGTTCCTTACTTTAGGTGAATGGGAGGATATTTTTGGAACAGAAATTAATCCTTTTTGAAAATAAACAATAGAAGGGGGACACTTTTGAATTGAGTACCAATACCGCGTAACAGTTGTGGCCAGCCAAGACATTACAAACCTAATGATGTTGGGGAAAGCAGGCAGGACTAACCTCAACCATCCGGCATGTGGTATTCCCCTGTTCCTTGTGCCTCAACATCACTGTTTTCCACCTGCAATCCCATATCCATCCTGGGTCATCTCCACTGGCCTCTGATAAAAAAATTGAGGACTAAATTTAGCATAATCTCTCACAATTATTTTTCCATTTACTAGAAGACCACAGAATGGAAAGATAGCTAATCTGAGTTAAACACATAAATGTTACTTAATGTTCTTAAGGGATCACACAAAAAATGCCTCATAACATACGGGGGGGGGGGCGGATATTTTCCCCTACCCTCCTAGATTCTTGTGGCTCTTCTATTAATTAAACTGACATAAGATAGATTAACAGGAGAAAAACATATTTAATTTCATATGTATAGGAGCACCATAAAAATATGAGACCCAAGGGCAAGTCTGGCAGTTGAGGCATATATGCCAAACTAAGCTAGGGAATGAGATAAGGGCCTGGGGCTTCAAAGGAGAGGAGGGTAATTTACAGGACTTTAAGAAGAGCAATTAGAGGGTACCTGGGTGGCTCAGTTGGTTAGGCGACTGCCTTCGGCTCAGGTCATGATCCTGGAGTCCCAGGATCGAGTCCCGCATCGGGCTCCCTGCTCAGCGGGGAGCCTGCTTCTCCCTCTGACCCTCCCCCCTCTCATGTACTCTCTCTCTCTCATTCTCGCTCTCTCAAATAAATAAATAAATTTATAAAAAAAAAAAAAAAGAAGAGCAATTAGATGTTTGTTATGCTATGCAGAGACAGTGGGACACTGAGGACTTAAACAAACAGGTCTTGCTAACCTCCCCCCAGCTTACCATACCTAGCCTGTACTCTTTGTAGTTATCTCTGGTGATAGCCCCCTTCCTAGACCAGGCTCTCTAAGTTATTTTAGGCAGTTAAGGGAAAGGTAAAAAGTTCTTCCTGGATCTTTTAAGCCTTGATTGTCTTCAGCTCAAAATAACCCACATGCCAAAATGGCACATTTTGGTGAGGCTCATTCTGAACCGCGTCAATAAGGAGGAAGAAAATCGTATGAGTAAAACATGCAAAATAGTAAGGTTATTTTCTTTTTATATTGATGGTCAATTCTCTCATGGAGATTTTGAAAATTATTAGGTTCAGCAAAAGACTGCAATGCTGATAATCTCTTTAGTTTAGGACCCCGTTCCTAAAAAGACACCTTAATAAAGGGCAGGCCACAGAGAGGGAGGATCCACTAGCCCAGTGAGGGAGGCGATGCTGACATGTCCTCAGTGCCCTTGGTGTCAACCCTCTGTAAAAGGCCTTCAGGCTCGGTGCCGTACCGGGTGTAGAGCCTAGATCCAGAAGGTCGCACCCACCTCCTCACAGCAGGTTCAGAGCCAGGCAAATCCAGGAGTTACTGTCCTACGGAGCGCCAGGGCCCTTCAATCAGCTAACCAATGGCCATGGAACTGGCGTATCAGGCCAGTGGGAGTGCGGGGAGGCTGAAGGGCGAGCTGGTCCCAGAGCGGCGGGGATTTGCAGTCCCAGTTTCAGGCCCTCCCGGAGCTGAAGCAGGCGAAGTGGTGCTTGGAGGCACGCTCTTTCCACTGCTCTCCCTGCTCCGGTGTAGGGGCTGCCATTTATCAGCAACATCTACGCGCTGGCTGCCTCGGGCAGGCTCCCCAAAATCTACATGAGAAAGCAGAGCCAGGTGTACGGTGAGATACCAGACTGACAGACTGCGGGCTGGGAGGGCCCGGGCTTTCCTCCGGGGTGGACTTGACAGCTGCTGCTGGGTCCGAGCTGTCGGGAGCCCCCTTCCGACTTGGAGGGAAATCTGCTTCCTAGTTGGAGGTAGAAGTTTTTGAGGCCGCGTCCCCGCCAGGGAAACCCGGCCCAGCCAGGGCCCTCACCAGCCCGACGCCCAGGTGGATCAGTGTTCAAACTTCCCGCCCAAGAGGACTGGGTAGTGCTCCTGCGCCTGAGCAGTGGGCCCGGGGGGGGGGGGGGGGAAGGGGGCTTAAAGGGCGCCGAATCTGTGCTCCCGCGCCTGCCCAGTAGGCCCCAGGTCCCCCAGGGCGCCGAGGCGGTGCTGGCGCGCCTGCGCAATGATGCCTAGGCCACGCTGGGACGCGGTGTGGAAACGACAGGCACAATCCTCAGTGGAACCAGTCACGGATCCAGCTTCGTGGCCTCGCGGGGCTGCATGCCTTCGTAGTTAGATTCCACCCCCAGCTTCTTGGGAAAACGAGGAGTCCGGATTCTGGAATCAAATTAATGTTTAAGAGGACGTTCTTGGATGTTTGCATTTGAGGTCTAGGTGTTTAGTGTGGAGATTAGAAAGCGCAGGTAAGGCCCCTGGCCAAGATGGTCTCTGGAAAATAATTATGAAAGAACGAATGAATTAATGACTAAAAATCGGTGCGGAGTCCTACAGCGAAGTGAGCAGGGTCGGCCTGACTGGCCAGCAACACCCTCATAGCAAACACTGGGACTGCGCCGCTGTGGGCCGGCCTCCCTTCCAGGGCGCCCTGACGTAAACTCACAACCGTCCGGCTCAGCCACTTCCGGCCCTTCGCACTGTGCAGAGAAGGAAAGTGCCGCACAGCAATGCTGAGGGACTTGCACACAGCCGCACGGCGGCTCCCTGCAGGGGAAAAGGCCAGAACTCACGCGTGCGATTGGAAGGATGTCCTAACCTCGGAAGGAGGCAGAAGTTTCCAGAGCATTGGCCCTGGCTGAGCTCACCTGTTGTGTATTGAATCCTTTCATGCCTATGCGGCAACAAGCTGCCAGGCTCGGCCAGGTACTGGGGATGAGGCGAGGAAGGCAGACACTGCCTGACTTTAGGGAGTTAGAGCCCAGTGAGAGAGAGCAACTCTAAATATCGACCACAAATTGTGAGTGCTTTGAGGGAATAGTATAGTGTTGCTGTTTGGCAATTGTGGTATTTCAGGTTGGGGCTTAAGTCTTTATTTTAACAGTGTTTACAGGGATTATACTAGGTTTCTGTGGAAGCTTACTAATGTTTTATATTGCTAGGGAAAGTTGGACTTAAGCACACATAATTCTTAGATTTTATTGTCCACTCTCCAGTTCTCCAAGAATTGAGTATTTCTCTTATTTCCATTTAATACATTTGACCTCTGGTGTATTGGTAAAAGCATCATAATATCCTAGAGGACTCATAAGATGTGAAATCATGAGACTAGAGGTTGATAAAACTTGACCTTCTCTGAATTTTAATTTTTCCTCATGTGCATAATGAGAACAATAACTGAAAACAGTAAAGTGTTATTCAAATGTTCTGGGTTGTTAATTATAGAACACATTTATTAGGCCAACAAATTTAAAAGTATTTTTAAACCTGTTATTTTAAATCATTTCTTGCAGGAAAGGAAACGAAGTTTTTCACATATAGATGTTTGAACTGAAAGGAGGTCAGTATTTACTATGAACAGTCTTTTGGGGGAGGGTGTAAATTTCCTATAATTAGAGATTACAAATTAAATTATAAATGTGTTGGAAGACTGCTATCTTAGGATAAGTAGATCTAGTACAGTGGACAAGAATTTGGTACAAATAATCAGTTTTATTGCTGGTACAACTATTTGAGGAGACCATGTTTCTTTACAAAGAGAGCTCTCTATTGGAGTGGTAAAATGGAATAGGGCTAAACTGTGTTACTAGGTGTAAGAAGGGCAGAGGAAAAAGAGGAGATATTGTATGCCTGGCTCTGCCTTACACTTAAGTTGATAACCCCCAAACATAATAACTCTTTAAGCTACGACAGCATTTGATCTTTATCCTAGTTGTGAAACACCCCTAAAGATCTCCCATTATCTTAGAGGCGGTTCCCAATTCTGACAAAGTCTCAAAGTTAGTATTAGTTGTTAAAATACTATGCCTTTTTTTGGAAGTGGGAGGAAAGTATTATCTCCTGTAGTCTTTTGTTTTCTGTTTTCCTCTCCTGCACTTCTGGAAGGTTGTGGAAATTTGTTTATAGGACTGACTTATAAATAGAATCTTATTTTCCACTATTTTACTTCATAATTTGGAGATGTGTGCTCACAGAAAAAAAAAAACTTGGACTTTAAAATTGCTTATGAGAAATGACAGTCACTTCAAATAACATCTACTTTTATGCGGTCTGTGACTTCAATTATCCTTAATAAGTCTTGAAAGGAAGACAGCCAGTTTTCAGGCAGTTGCCAGGGGCTAGGAGAAGAAGGGAATGGAGAGTTAGTGTTTAATTGGTACAGTTTCAGTTTGCAAAATGAAAAGAATTATGGAGATGGATAGTGGTAGAGGTTACACAACATTATGAATATGTATAACACCACTAATTGTTCACTTAAAAATGGTCAAGATGGGAAACTTCATGTTATGTGTATTTTATCATAATGAAAAATTGAGGAAAAGAAGGATAATTACCAGTGTTAGGTGTTAAAGATGAGTTATCACTGATCTTAATCTTTTTCTTTGGTGTAAAAAGGATTAAGACACTTGAATACAAAAACAGAGCAACAAAAAAAGATCCTCATTTTTTTAAATTTAAGATTTTCTTTATTTATTTGAGAGAGAGAGACTGAGCAGGGGGAGGAGCAGAGGGAGAGGCAGACTCCCCGCTGAGCAGGGCGCCAGCCATGGGGCTCGATCCCAGGACCCAGGGATCAGGACCTGAGCCAAAGGCAGATGCTTAAACGACTGAGCCACCCAGGCGCCCCAAATATCCCTCTTGATCTAGACTCTGTTCTGAGTCTTCATCTAAAGGACTGGCCTTAGACCCCTTTTCTTATTCCTGACCACCTCTCCTTCCAAGGTTAGTGCACGGTCTCAAACAGGTACATTTAATGCTAACAGCTTGTATAAGGGATCTGTACATAACTCTTTTCTGTAAAACACAGGTATTAAGTTATTATCATCCTCCAGCTGCTGAGTGCTGTGTGAGGCACTCTGGAGACTGGCAAAGAAAAAAGAGATAAACAACCCCTGCCTTTAAAGATACTTAGAATATAAGAAAGGAGACAGAGGTGTTAACTATCATGTATTCAGAGCTATAATAAAAATGCTGTTAACTTTGCTGCTCCTAGTGTGGTCTTTAAATCAGCAGCATTGGCATCATTGGGGTGTTTGTTCCCAGCCCAGATCTACTGATGTAGAATCTATATTTTAACATAATGATATGACTCATAATGCGTATGAGTCATCTAGGGATGCCAGTGCTGCTAGGGCATGGATCACATTTTGAGACATGAATTTGTAGAGTACAAAAGAAAAAACAATTCTGCCTGAGTGAAGAGTGAGGGTGTCTTGCAAGCATCACAGAAGGGATACCATATACACTGGGCAAAGAAGGACAGAGAAGACTTTGCTGAGCAGATGAGGGAAGAGGACAGGTGGATGGACAATCCAGGCAGAGGAGATAACACAAAGGCTTAGGGCTATGCACAGTATATTTGGGGAATAGTGAGTAGTAGTAGTACCCGAAAAATGGATGAACGGAAGTTGAAAATATAGGCTGGGAATCTTTCATGCTATGTCAAAGACTATAGACAATAAGAACTTCAGGAGTTCTTTGAGTACAGGAGCAACAACATCATATTGTCTCATTTAAGTGAAGAGGGTGGACTGAATGGGAGAGAACCAGACCACGGGAAGAAGCCAGGAGGAAGTTATTGCAATAATTCAGGCATGAAGTGAATGAGGGCTGGAATTAAGGCAATAGTTGCAGGAATGTATGTTTTTTTAAACTGCTGAGTTTGTGCTAATTTGTTAGGCAGCAATAGATGATAAACACAGATATTAGTACCTAGAAGTGGTATCATGCTGTAACAAATACATAGGAATAGAGAGCAATTGTAGAACCAGAGAATAGGCAGTGGCTGGAAGAGTTTTGAAAAGCATGCATGAGAAAGTTCAAATTGCACTGAGCAGACTGTAGTAGAAATCTGGACTTTATGGACACTGCTGGTGAGGATTTGGAAGGAAGCAAAGAATATGTTCTTGGAAACTGGGGAGGGGGAGTTTTTACCATATAATGACAGAAACTTAGCACAATTGGCTCCTGCGGTTATGTTAAAAGGAGAAATTGTAAGTGATGGACTTTGGTAGATAGCTAAGATTTCCAAGCAAAATGTTGAAAGTGCCACCTGGTTTTTTTCTTGTTTATAGTACAATCTGAGAAGAGAGAAATTGCAGGAAGAACTCTTGAAACACTTGAGCAAAAAGGAACCCAAATCTGATTTTGAAAAAAATCTGTGTGTCTCTAGATAGCAGAAGATGCTAAAATTAAGAGATGCAGTCTTAAGAAAACATGCTCTAGAGAAAAGGCTGGAGTCATTACTCTATAGCAGTTTTGCTAAAACCTAGGAAAGATTAAAAGATCAGAGTATTCAGTCATACTGTGTTCTTTCAAGAGATTCGGAGTCTGCCTCACAGATCATTTCAATCAAGTCAGAGGGTCTCCTGGAGACAAGAACATCGTCCCTTAACTGGTTCAGCAGGAGCCAAGGATAGAGAATGAATTTCTTGACAAGATTTGTGGGTGTATCTTTTGTCTAGTGGAGCAACACCTGCAAGGTTCTTGGGAAAAAAAGTTTTAGCAGAAACACTGTCAATTTGTACTAAAAAGTACAAGAAATGTACAAAATTAAATGAGATTCTTAGACCCACAAATTCTACTGGTTAGAAGCCAACTTATAAAACCACAGAGCTGCCAATGTGTTATCTTTCATGAAAAAGGAAGTATGATTCAGAGGGCAGAGCTGAGAGCCAAGGAAAATTGTTCTCAGGCCTTGAAACCTAATCAAGAGACATTTGCCCAGTGGATTTTAGAATTACTATGTACCAATTACTCCTTGTTACCTTCCATTTCCTGCCCCTTTTGAACCAGAATATCTATAACTGCTATCTTATGTCTGTCCCATCATTGTATGTTGGGTGTGTAAGGGGCTGTCTCTTTAGTTTCACATATCCACAGATGGAAGGTAATTGTCCCAGGAGTTGTACTTAATGGATTACATCCAGGAACCTCGTCTACACCTGGAATTGATTTGGATGGAATTTTGGACACTGAGGTGATGAAATGAGATTCTTGGAAACGGGAAGACAGTGAATGTATTTTTGCCTGTAAGCAGGGCATGAATCACGGAATCAAAGGGTGGATGCTGCTAGGTAGAATTCTGATATAGTCCCCAAGATTCCCACTCTCAGGTATACCACTGCACAGTCCCTTCCACTTGACCTATAAATAGTATGGATGTCACTTCTGTGATTAGGTTACCTTAGATGGCAAAGTAAAAGGATTTTGCATATGTAATTAAAGTCCCAAATCCATTGATTTTGTGTTGATCAAAAGTGAGATTATCGTAGGTGGGTTTGACTTAATTAGGTGAAAATGCTTAAAAGAGAAACTCTTCTTTTCTGAAGAGAGATATTCCACTGCTGGCCTTGAAGAAGCAAACCACCATGAGTTCTGTGGATTTGGGGACATACTCTGCTAACAACCAACATGAGCTTAGAAGAGGACAATGAGCCTTAGATGAGACTGCATCTCTGGTCTGTACCTTGAATGCAGCCTTGTGAGACCCTGAGCAGAGGACCCAGTTAATTATAATTTACATATATATATGGTTTAAAATATATATGTTTGTATATTATAAATAACATCTCTTGCAGCTTCTGTTTTTCTGTCTCTCTGGAGAACCCTGACTGATACACCTGTTGTCATACATACCTGTACTCTTCCAATTTATATTCACTAGAGTCTTAGCCATTGGCCATGGCTTACCACAGCGGCACCCCTTTTATTTTATTTTTTTATTTAAAAAATATATTAGTCTCTTAAATCATATAAAAAATAAAATTGGAGTTATAATTCATTGTTAAAATTATACTAGCTTTTATTATTGTGTGTGCATATACCTTTATTGAGATCTTTATTTCTTCATATGGTGTTGAGTTACTGTCTAGTGTCTTATTTCCCTCTGCAGGACACCCTTGATCATTTCTTGCAGGGCAGGGCTAGTGGTAATGATCTCCTTCAGCTTTTTTTTTCTGGGTATGTCTTAATTTCTCTCTCACTTTTGAAGGACAGTTTTGCCAAATACCAGATTCTTTGTTGACAGTTTTTTTTTTATTTTTTTATTATGTTCAATTAGCCAGCATATAGTACATCATTAGTTTTTGATGTAATGTTCAGTGATTCATCAGTTGCATATAACACCCAGTGCTCATCACCACATGTGCCCTCCTTAATATCCATCACCCAGTTACCCCATCCCCACCCCCCTCCCTTCTGTAACCCTCAGTTTGGTTCCTGGAGTCCAGAGTCTCTCATGGTTTGTCTACCTCTCTGATTTCTCCGCCTTCAGTTTTTCCTCCCTTCCGCTATGGTCCTCCGTGCTATTGCTTATGTTCCACATATGAGTGAAACCATATGATAATAGTCTTTTTCTGCTTGACTTATTTCACTTAGCATAATCCCCTCCAGTTCCATCCCTGTTGATGCAAATGGTGGGTATTCATCCTTTCTGATGGCTGAGTAGTATTCCATTATATACATGAACCACATCTTCTTTATCCATTCATCTGTTGAAGGACATCTCTGCTCTTTCCATAGTTTGGCTATTGTGGACATTGCTACTATATTGACAATTTTTTTAAAGTGACTTTTATATATAATCCTATTGTCTTCTGGCCTCCAAAATTTCCTTTTTCTTTTTTTTGAGTATAGTTGACACACATGTTACATTAGTTACAGTTATACAACATAGTGATTGGAAAAGTTTGTACATTATGCTATGTTCACTACAAGTGCAGTCACCATATAATGCTTTTACAATATCATCACCTATATTCCTCATGCTATGCCTTTTATTCCCATGGCTTATTCATTCCATAATTGAAAGCCTGTAGCTCCCACTCCCTTTTACCTATTTTGCCCAGCCCCCAACCCCCTCCCTTCTGGGAACCATCAGTTTGTTTTCTGTATTTGTAGATCTGATTCTGCTGTTTGCTTATTCATTCTTTTTTAGATTCCACATATGAATGAAATATATGGTATTTGACTTTCTCTGACTGACACACTTTACTTAGCATAACACCCTCTAGATCTACCCATGTTGTCGCAGATGGCATGATCTCATCCTTTCTAATGCTGTGTAATATTCCACTGTGTATATATATATTACATCTTCCTCATCCACTCATCTCAGTGGACAGTTAGGTTGCTTCCATATCTGGCCTATTGTAAATATTGCTGCAGTCAACATAGGGGGGCATATGGCCTCCAAAGTTTCTGCTAAGAAATATGATATTCTATTTGACAATCCCTTGTATGTGACAAGTTGCTTCTCTCTTACTGCTTTAAAAATTCTCTCTTTGTGTTTGGTCTTCGGAAGTTTGATTATAATATGTCTTGATGTGGGTCTTTTGAATTTATCTTACTTGAAGTTTGTTGAGCTTCTTGGCTGTGTTAATGAATGTCTCATCAAATTTAGACAAATTTCAAGCATTATTCCTTCAGATTTTCTCTTTGCCACCTTTTCTGTCTCTTCTGGGATGCCAACAATGTGCATTTTGGTCTGTTTGGTGGTTTGCCACAGATCCCATAGGCTCCACTCACTTTTCTTCAATCTTTTTCTTTCTGTTCCTCAGTTTCAATAATTTACATTTTCATATCTTCAGGTCTACTTATTCTTCCTTTTTCCTGTTCAAATATTTTTGTTTTGTTTTGTTGATTTTATTTATTTATTTGAGACAGAGCACAAGCGGGGAGGAGGATCAGAAGGAAAGGGAGAAGCAGACGCCCCGCTGAGCAGGGAGCCCGACGTGGGGCTCGATCCCAGGATCCTGGGATCATGACCTGAGCCGAAGGCAGAGGCTTAACCGACTGAGCCACCCAGGCGCCCTGCTCAAATACTTTTGAATCCCTCTAGTGAATTTTTCTTTTCAGTTATTGAACTTTTCAGCTCCTGAATTTCATTTTTTTGTTGTTTTTTATTTATACATTGTTTTCTTGATTTCTTTAGCTCTTTGAGCATCTTTGAGACAGTTTTTTAAAAGTCTTTGTCTAGTAGATTAACCATCAGGTCTTTTCCAGGGATAGTTCCTGCTGTTTTATTTTTTCCTTTGAGTGGGCAACACCTTCCTGTTTCTTTGTATGCCTCATGATTTTTTGTTGAAACTAGACATTTGAATCTAATAATGTGAAAAATTTGAAAATTAGATTCCCTCCCTTCTACAGGGTTGGCTGTTTTTGTGTTATTCTTGTTTATTGTTTTTGTTATTTTGATTGTGGTAGGCTGCCTCCGTGCCAAGGACCAGCTTTAGGTGTAAGTTTAAGGTCTTCTCAGGTCTTTTCTAAGCCTTTCCCTGGGGATGCACAGTCTCTTATTTTCTCCATACTTAGCTTGCCTTTTTTTTTTTTTTTTTAATATCTGGCATTTGTGTGTGGCTCCCAAAAGGGGGAGAAAGGAAAGATAAATTAGTGGGGAAAAGGCAGCTGGCCCATTAAATCCACTGGAAGAAACTTTAGCTGGAGATGCATGTGGCTTGAAACAGTGAGAGGAGGTATAACAATAATGACTGCCTGACTGTGTGTGTACCCTCAGTGATCAGAAACAGCTATCAGAGAACATGTTTCCAATATTTGGAGAACAGGGTCCTTTTAGCTTATCCTGGCTCCCACAAGCTGTGTGCAAGCTGCTTCAGGAACATCTGCACAGTTGCCTGCCATAAGGCTATAGGGGAGGAGATAGATAGCTGCTATTGTGATAAGAGCTAAAATTGACCAAAATTAACTGCAATTTACTGACCAAGCCTTCTCTGATGTTGGAAGCCTTCAATAGACTCCAGGGTTTCAAAATAGACAGATTCTGCAAGTACAATTTTGTCTAGGTAGGTAGATGATTCCTTTTGTTTCCTACTATGCCATCTTTCCAGAAGCCTCCCCCCACCTTTGATCTTAATACAGATACCAACCTCTTACTATTGCCTACAAGACACTCTATTACCTCATCATTCTCATCCTTGGCTGTAAAAACTGAGCATATTTAAAAAAAAAAAAAACTGATGATTGGGTACCATCCATAAAAGTCTATTTTTAGCCTCTCTTTCCACATTATCTTTTACTCTCTGTCTCAACTTTGCTATACTCTGTTTCTTCAACATGCTTTACATTTGCGTGTGGTAAATATTTAACAACTGGTGGCTGTCAGGAAAGAAAAGGCCTGATTTGTAGTTTTTGCAAAATTCTTCCATGTAAAAATACTCCCACCATGTCTGGTTTTCAGCTCCCAATGAGCTATCACTGAATACAAAGTTGGGAAGAGATGCTGACAATGACTTACATAAACTGGTATGAGCAGGCTCTATCATCCCATGGATACCAAGACTGTGCCCCTGGGCTTCATGCCTGAATGCCCCTCAATTCCTCCACCCCCACCATAGCCTTTCAATCTTCAAATCCTTAATTAAAGTTTCTTTTTTCTTTTTTTTTAAGTTTCTTTCCTTATTTTTTATTTTTTTATTTATTTTTTATTTATTTATTTATTTATTTATTTTTAAATTTTATTATGTTATGTTAGTCACCATACAATACATCATTGGTTTTTGATGTGGTGATCCACGATCCATTGTTTTCGTATAACACCCAGTGCTCCATGCAGTACGTGCCCTCCTTAATACCCATCACCAGGCTAACCAATCCCCCCTCCTCCCTCACCTCTAAAACCCTGTTTGTTTCTCAGAGTCCATAGTCTCTCATGGTTCATCTCTCCCTCCAATTCCGCCCCCCCATTTTTCCCTTCCTTCTCCTAATGTCCTCCATGCTATTCCTTATGTTCCACAAATAAGTGAAACCATATGATAATTGACTTTCTCTGCTTGACTTATTTCACTTAGCATAATCTCCTCCAGTCCCATCCATGTTGATGTAAAAGTTGGGTACCATATATACAATGGAATATTACTCAGCCATCAGAAAGGATGAATACCCCACTCAAGTTTCTTTCTTAAGGCAGCTTTTCCCCTAGTTCTGGCCAGGCTACATCTTTTTTAAATATACCTGTGCTGCAGAAGAACCTGCTATTAGTTTTATTTTATTTTATTTTATTAAGATTGATTTATTTGAGAAAGAGGGAGAGAGCACAAGTGGGGGCAGGGGCAGAGGGAGAGGGAGAAGCAGGCTCCCTGCTGAGCAGGGAGCCCGACATGGGGCTCCATCCCAGGATCCTGGGATCATGACCTGAACCAAAGGAGGATGCTTAACCAACTGAGCCATCCAAGCACCCCTGTTACTAGTTATATTTTATGATAATGTTTGCTATCTTCCCTATTTATCCACCAATGAGAGTAGGGACCATGTGTTTCCTGTTCACCTCTGTATTGCCACTGTATTAGTTGCAGCCTGCTATGGCACAATACATAAACTGGGTGACTTAAACAACAGACATTTATTTTCTTAGTTACATAGGCTGGAAATTGGAAATCAGGGTAACAACACAGTCAGGTTCTTGTGAGGTCTCTCATCCTGGCTTACAGGGAGCTGCCTTCTCATTGTGTGCTCATATAGTACAGAGAGGGGTGGGGAGTGCATGCAACTCTGTGGTGTCTCTTTGTAAAAGGCTACTAATCCCATTATGAAGGCCCTGCACTCCTGACTTCATCTAAACCTAATTATTTCCCAAAGGCCCCATCTAAAAATACCATCACATTAGGGACTAAGGCTTAAACATTTGAGTCTGGATGAGGCTGAATTATTTCATCACTCTTGGAATCAGCCAAGCTTAACACCATCTCCTAGATTTCATACCTGCCTTAAAAACAAACCCAGCATTCCTTGTCAGTTCCCTAGGTCTGGTGTATGTGACACTGCTTTCTGGTTTCTCTAGGGTTCTGTGGAGTTACCTTGATTCCTAGGACATACCCTGGGCCCAATCTTCAAGAGGCTAACCGGCAAATAGCCTTACTGATCCTGCTCTGATTTGGCATCACATCTCCTTTTCAAATCCTCACCTCTGGCCCCCGGATGTTCTGCTACTTCCAGACATCCAGTCATAAGTGATTTGAGGAGGCACGCTCCAACGAAGGCGGTCTTTCTCAGTGATGCTCTGAAAAAGATCTGGCTACCTTACAGGAGATGTCTGGCATCCACCTGCCACTTTTTAAGCTCATTTCCTATTCAGTTTTAAAGCTCCTACCATTCTTCATGGGATCTTCAGTAAATTCCTATATTTGGACAGACGGACCAAATGTTCTCATTTGCAGAGAAGAAATAATTGACTAGACCTAATCCAATGACTGATGAGCTCATTCAAGCTCTTATTATTTCTTACTTCCCCAGTTGTTTTGTTCTTCTGACATAATCCTGTTCATTTTTAGAGTTGTAATATAATACGTCATTCCTAGGAAAACTTTTCTATCTGAATTAGGTTAAGATATAGCCTCCTGTGTTACCCAAAGGATACTTTTAATCAGAATGAGTTCTAATTGCCCCCTTCCTTCATGCCATAAACACTTATTGAGCACCTACTATACTTGATTCTATGTTAAGTGTTACAAGGAGAGCAAAATGCAGTCCCTGTGTGAATGGAAATTTAAGCCTAAGAAGGAGTAGACATTAATCAAATACTCACACTAATAAATGTATAAATTAAAATTGAAATGGTGAACTAAAGGAAAGGTACATCCACTTTTTTATATTAAATATAAAGAACTATAACCTAGACTCGGGGGTAGTTATCTGGGAAGGCTTCTCTGAGGAAGCAACACTTAGCTGAGATCTAAAAGATGAATAAGTCAACTGAGAATAAAGAAGATAAGGGATTCTGGAATAAGGAAATAGCATGTGAAAAGGCCCCATGGTAGGAAGAACATGGAGATTTTGACAAACTGAAAGAATGCCAGTGTAACTGGAGTTCAGAGTGGGAAGGAGAGCATGGTGAGAATTGTGGCTGGAATAATAGGTGCCACATCATACGTAGCTTTGTAGACTATGTTAAGGGTTTTGTATAGGATTTGGCCATTGTTGGCCAAAAACACTCCTATAGCCTTCCTAGATCTACAGAAGAACTAAACTCTCCAGGAAGTCTCTAGAGTACCTACCCCACTGCCTTTATGGAAAAAAATTAATCTTATCATTGTCCTGACAAGCCTGAGTAGGAGAAATGACACTCAGATGGACAGTGCTTGACCCAGGGCCCTACAGAGACAAGGACAAGATACTTGTTAGCTCTATCCATCACTTACATGCAGCAGCTGCTACAGGAATATCCAGAAAAGTTTCAAGAACAGTGCAGAAATATCTAAGAATCCAAATAATTAAAGAGCTTTCTCCCTTATGACAGATACATTCTTGAGAATGAATAGATAATTTTGTAGACTGGATTCAGCTAATAAGATAGCTCATAGAAAACAAGTCAAGCAAGGGCTATCATAGTAAAGAAAGCATGGTTTGTTTTAAATCCCCAACAATAATCAGTTCTTGCTTAAGAGGTATGTTCTCAGTCACAGCCAATTCTCTCTGGAGAGTCTGCCCAAGGATGAATCTCTTGAGAACCAAGTGAAGCAGGAGAGCAGAGCAAGTAATTCTGCTTACTTTTGGAGGAATTTTCTAAAGGAATGATCCAAAGACAGAATGAGCTATCCCAGGAGATAGTGACCTCATAATTTAGAGGTATACTAGAAGATGACTTGGGGGAATGTTATAGAGAAGATTCAAGTATGTGGGTTGGTCCAAATGGCCTTAATGGTTTTGTCCCATCATGAGAATCTTAAAGGTGGAAATAATAATGATAAAACAGTAACTATAGGATAGAAAGCATTGAGAACTCAGAGAAAGAGGCTGGTTGTAAAAAGCACTCAATAATGAAAAAGAACAGAAGGACTTAATTTTGTTTGAAGTAGAAGCAGCTTTTGCCATTGTACCTAATCTGATCAGGGCTTGGAAACCAGGGGAAACAATTCTGACAATGTGTCCTTTCTGGGAACTGTGGCTTACAAAGTGAACTCAGGTCTGCACATCTAACCAACTCCACTGAATAGGCTTTCCCAAAATTGGGATTAAGTAGAATTGTCATGGTTTGGATGGATATTAGTTATCCATAGCTGTGTAGCAAATTACCTAAAAACTTAGCAGCTCAGAAGTACAAATATTCATTATCTCACACAAATTCTGAGGGTATGCTACTTGGGAGAGGCTCAGCTGGTAGTTTTGGCTCAGGATCTTGCCTGAGGTTGCAGTCCAGCTCTCAGCTGGCTCTAGAGTCAGATCTAGGCTCAAATGGAGCTGCAGAAACCACCTCTAAAGAGCTCTCTCACTTGGTCGTTGACAGGCCTCCATCTTCACTGCCTTCTGGCTAGACACCTCCTTTCCTTGACACATGGACCCCTCCATATAGCCTGCTTGAGTGGCCGCATTTCATGGCATCTGGCTTCTCACAGAAGGAGAGATTCAAGAGGGAGAGAAGTGTGAGCAGGTGAGTGAAACAGTGCCCCAAAAGGGAGCAGGACTTGTATCTGGAATACATTAAGATCTCTTACAACTCAAGAAGATAATGTGCTCAATTAAAAATGGGCAAAGTAGTGGAACTGGAACTTCACAAAAGAAGGTAAACCAATGACTAATAAGGACCTGAGAAGATCCTCAATTACCACCAATCATTAAGGGAATAAAAATTAAAATCTATAATGAGGTACTGCTACAGTATAATAAGAATGGCTAAAATTGAAAATATCCAGCCTTGTCAAGGATGTGGGGAGCAGGGCAAATGAGCATAAATTTCTGCTGGGAGAGTATAAAATGGCATAGCCATTTGTAAACCGGCACAGTCGATTTAGTTAAAACAGGCATTCACCATGTGATTTCTAGCTACTTATCCAAGAGAAATGACTTCAACCTGTCATAGAAACACTTGTACACGAATGTTCAGAAGAGTGTCATACATAACAACCCAAACTGGAAATAATACATATGTCCACACAACAAATTTTGGTATATAACAGAATGATACTTAACACTTTTTCCCCAGTACCTTGTAATTAATATCCAACTAATATACCCAATTAACGCCCCCAAATAGTTATATATGATATATGTAACAATATAAGTAAATGTCCCAAACATTATGCTGAGTGAAAGAAGCTAGATACAAGAGAGTACATACCATCTGTCTATGGAAAAATGAATCCACAATGATAGCAATCACATCAGTGATTGTGTATGGCAGAGGTTTAGGGAATATTGACTTGAAAATGAAATGAGGAACATTCTGGGATGATGAATATATCATATCTTTTTTGTTACATGGATAATTGTTACATAGATTATGTGGCATACTCTTGGTAAAACTCACTGAAATATAGTTCAAAGTATATAATTTTATCTTTATACTTCATTAAAGTTGTTTATAAAGGTAAGGAAAAATAAAAATATGTAAACCTAAAAGGTTTAGCATGCAAGGGAAGCAAGGGAAGGGATAGTTTAGAAACAAAATAGTATTGGGAAACTTTATTGCCTTCTCTTAGTCTTTGCAAGATCAATGACAAGGCAAAAATAATATATATGAATAATTAGCCATTTTATTTTTTACCTATAGATATAGGTAGTTGGAGATACAAATATTTTTTATCTCAGGGAAAAACTGTTTTCTTATATCCTTGAAATATTTATGGGAAAGAATCATATAATAAGCCCTGTAGAAAATCTCAATTTTCCCAGGTAAAAAAATTATATATATCAAATCTCAAAACAAAAACCTGGAACTGAATAACTAAAGTATAATTTTAAAAGCTTTTTAAACCTAAAAGTGCTCTTCTTAATAACTTTTAAGTCACAGTGCAAATCAAAACAAAAATTGCGGACTATTCAAAGAGTGAGATCTTTACATCTCATTACATGGCACATCGTTAAAGATAAACTTAGAGATAAGAATCAGAGCCTTATAAAGTTTCATAGTTTATTTATAACTCAACACGTATTTATTGAGGGCCTATCATGTTCTAGGAATTTTTCTAGATTCCTGGGATATAGCCAAAGTTACATGTAATTTCCTTCATAGAGTTACATTGCTCATGGAAGGGCATAGACAAAAAAGAAAAACAAGTACATAATATTGCAGATAGTGATAAGTTTTTTGGGTAAAATAAAGGTGAATAAAGATAGATGGAGATTGTTCAGAGAGGGATTTCATTTTGTATGCAGTACTGAGGGAAGCCTTCTCTGAGAAGGTGATGTTTCGCCAGAAATCTGAAGAAAAGGAGGGAGTCAGTCATGCAAACACTGGGGGCATAGCATAGTAGGCAGAGAAAACAGTTAGTTCAAAGGCCCTCAGGAAGCTGGGAGTGGAGTAAGCAGTGGGTTTTGTGCAGAGGATAGACACAATCTGACTTATTTTTTAAAAGGATCACTCCAGAATTGTCTACATAAAAAGAGTAGAAACAGGGAGATCAGTCTGGAGGTTGTTGTTATAGTTCATGTAAAACATGATGGAGACTTGGATCAGGAAGAGTCGGGGGGGGGGGGGGGAAGAAGTGGTTAAATACAAGTAATCAGGACAAAGAGAATACATACAATTTAATTTAGTAATTCAACTCAGAAATCTAGGAAGAGACCAGCTCAACAAACTTTTCAACAGTTATCTGGGAGAAGGAATTAAGTGGTCAGCAAAGAAATTAGTGAATTAAAAAGAAAAAAGATAGCAGAATTGAAAAATACTAAAGCTCTTCCTTGAAAAGTTCAATTAAATAGAAATTTCTGGTAAAGTAAGTGAGGGAAAGAAATAGGGAAAAATACAGATATACCACACCCAGAATGAAAAGAAAGATAATGTCAAATATGAAGATTTTAAATTATAATACAAAAGTACAAGTTGCTAATGCATGCAAAAAATTTAAAATAGCAAATTTCATAGAAATATATGTAAATCAAGAATAGATAGAATAACAATAGAGTAGAATAACAATAGCAGAAATTGAAAACCTTAAGAACTCTGTGAGAAAAGGTAAAACTTAAAGGAACTCTGTAAATAAGTTACAGGTGAATTATATAAAACTTAAAGCTCAGATAGTTTTCATTGCTTTTTACATTGACCTGAAGCATATTAAAATTTCAAAAGTTTGCTAAGTCATTTGATGACATTAGCATAGTCCCAATTTTAACTTAACAATGGTAGTACAAAATCCTTAATCACAAGCACACTGAATTTGGAAGTATATTTTAATACATATCTTCTGACCAAGTAGAGTTTTTCAAGAAGCGGTATAGTGATTTAAGACACCAGACTCTGGAGCCTGATAGCCTAGGAAGAGTTTTACATCTTGATACGGATCTGAAGCTGTATGGCTTTGGTTAACCTGTTTAATATCTCTGTATCTCAGTTTCTTCATCCATAAAATAGAACTATGATACTATCTATTTATGCAGTCATTGTAAAGATTAAGAGTTAATATTGTGAAGCATTTACTACAGCCTAGCATGTAGTAAGCACTCAAAAATATTAATTGTGATTATGAGTTTCTCTGCCTGGAAATGTATCATCATAATAACAAGTCAGAGGAGAAAAGCCCTAAGATTATTGTTAGTACCAAAAGACATTTTTGTCTTTTAAAATTTAATATTCATTTAAATTTTAAAAATTTAAAAATAATTTTAAAAAATTCATTTCATTTTAAAATTTAATATTCATTTATGATTTTTAAGAACTCTCTTAGTACACAATAAGAAGAAAGATACTTTCTTAGGATGATAAAGAAGCTCCATTTGAAATCAATAACCTTCCATCAGGGAAATAAAAATCAAAACCTCAATGAGATACCACCTCACACCAGTCAGAATGGCTAAAATTAACAAGGCAGGAAGCAACAGATGTTGGCGAGGATGCAGAGAAAGGGGAACCCTCCTACACTGTTGGTGAGAATGTAAGCTGATGCAGCCACTCTGGAAAACAGTATGGAGGTTCCTCAAAAAGTTTAAAATAGAGCTACCCTACAACCCAGCAATTGCACTACTGCGTATTTACCCCAAAGATACAAATGTAGTGATTCGAAGGGGCACGTGCACCCCAATGTTTATAGCAGCAATGTCCACAATAGCCAAACTGTGGAAAGAGCCTAGAGGTCCATCAACAGATGAATTGATAAAGAAAAGGTGGTGTGTGTATATATATATATGTATATACACACACACACACATACACACACAATGGAATATTATGCAGCCATCAAAAAATGAAATCTTGCCATTTGCAATGGCGTGGATGGAACTAGAGGGTATTATGCTAAGCGAAATAAGTCAATCAGAGAAAGATAAGTATCATATGATCTCACTGATATAGGAATTTGAGAAACAAGACAGAGGATCAAAAGGAAGGGAGGGAAAAATGAAACAAGATGAAACCGGATGGGGAGACAAACCATAAGAGACTCTTAATCTCAGGAAACAAATGAGGGTTGCTGGAGTAGAGGGGGGTGGGAGGGATGGGGTGGCTGGGTGATGGACATTGGGGAGGGTATGTGCTATGGTGAACGCTGTGAATTGTGTAAGACTGATGAATCACAGACCTGTACCCCTGAAACAAATAATATATTATGTTAATAAAAAAATAATAATTAAAAAATAATAAAATAAAATGAAATCAATAGCCTTCATCATCAGGGATAACTAATCATTTTTGCCTCAACATTGTCAGGAAGTTCTACATGATACAAAAAGAACAAAAATATGAACAAAGATTTACAATTATTTACAGATGATACAATTGTCTACCTGGAAAACCCAATGCCAACCAAAATCCAAACAGGATTTTTTAAAAATTGACAATTATTCTAACTTTCTTCTAGAAGAATAAATGTGTAAAAATTGCCAAGAACATTTTGAAAAAGACAAGCTGAAGTACTTTTGTCCTACTAGTAATGAAACCGTATTACTAGTACATAGACAATTTTCAATGGAGGAGAAAAGAATGACCAGAAGGAGATTAGCATAGAAGAATAGTGTTACAAATCAATGTGAGACATTTATTTCATAAATGGTTTTGGGAAAAGTAGACATAATCTTATTATTAATCAACTCTATCACACCTTTGTGGTTGTAAACACTATGTTTTCTCAAACCTATCATATTGTCAGGGGGTTTTTGCTGAGCCAACGTTGAACCATGCATTTGGAGGTGATTCCAAAAGCTAATGGCTTATTAAGTGGGGTACGTTAATTCCAAAACAGGAATTCTTGATACACATAATTCAACTGCAGGTCTGTTGGTTTTGTTTCACATAATTTGAGGCCATGTTGTTGGGTGCATGTGCGTGTATTATCAATATATCTTCTTGCCATTTGGCTCCTTTTCCCACCATAGGACATCTTTCCATTTAAATAAGTTTTTTTGCCTTGAATTCTATTTTGATCCTAGGTTATGAACTTATTTCAACTTATTTTTGTTCATATTTGTCACATATCCTTTACTACCCATTTATTTTAATTAATTCTGAGTCCTTTGTTCTAAATGTTTCTTTTGTGGAAAAAACACTGTTGTATTCTTTAAAAAGATGCAACCTAATAGTCTTGTCTCTTAATTGGTGACTTTAATATACCACTATTCTAAAGCTATATGAGTATTTATTATTGCCATCTTTTCTCAATTGTGCATTCACTATATATTTTGGGCGTCTTTTTCATGCTTTCCATTGAACAGAACAGATCCTCTTTGTGTATTTAAAACTTATACATTTAAAAATCAATGACAGTTGCCTTAATATAAAAGACCCATACTTATGAAATTTTTTCTTACTAAACACAAATATCATGACCATTTTTATATACCAACTACCTAGCTTACACAATAAAACAAAACTTTTGTGGGTGCTGACTAAATACCCCTCTTATTGACATTTCATCCCCACCCTGTAAAGTTACTTTTTTTAGAATGTGATGTTTATTCTCCCTGTGACTGACTGTATATATCCATAGGTTTTGTATAGTAATGATATACATGTTTTAAATTCAATAGAAATAGTATCATCTGATATGTATCCTTTGAAACTTGCTTTATTTTGTACTCAATATTATATGTGAGATTGATGCAGGTTGGTACATATATCTATATTCACTGTTGTATAGTGTGTTGTATATATCCATTATATGAGCAAACCACTTCATTATCTATGGTACAGATTATCCAGTTTCAGCAGCAGGAGATTGGAACCAAAACAAAATGAACATTCTTTAAGTCGATTTTAGGGAGACAAAATGCAAATGAACTCATAAAAAGAAACGAGTAAAATTGCTAATTTGGACATTGAGCAAATTGACATAAAGCCCAAAATCTCAATAAGAGGAAAAACAAGCTGTGGTACCAGAAATAATTTCACCAACTAATGACCCCTGTATTAGTCTGCTCTGGCAATCGTTACAGAACAGCACAGGCTGGATGGCTTCCCAACAGAAAGGTACTTCTCTCAGTTCTGGATGCTGGAATTGCGAGATCAAAGTCCCATCAGTGTTGCTGTGTGGTGAAGTCTCACCTTCAGTCTTACACATGGCCATCTACTCACTGTGTCCCCACCAGGCCCCTTCTCTGTGTGTGCATGGAGAGGGAAAGAGAGAGAGATCTCTGATATCTTTCTCTGTTTTTAAAGGGCAACAGTCCTACCAGATCAGGACCCTATCGTTAGGACCTCACTTAATCTTAACTGCTCCCTAAGGCCCTATCTCCAAACACAGTCACATTGGGGGTTAGAGCTTCAACATATGGTTTGTGGGGGTACATAGTCACTTTATAACTTTTATAACTTCCAAATCATAAATACGAGTTAGCTTTTGCCACAGATATATTACATATAAACAACCTCGAAATCTTCATGGCTTTCAAAAGCAAGTACTTATTTTTCTTGGTCATGGGCATGTAGTAGGGATGAGGATGATCTCAGCTGGTGTTGGCTGCATGTGGATCTAGACTGCAGGTCAGTTGTAGGTCCACAGGCCTCGTTTTGGAGTCCAGGCTAAAAGGGTAAAGGACACCTAAGCATGTACTTTTCAAGGTGATGGCAGTATCACAAGAGCACAAAACCCAAACACATAAACACATTTCAAGCCTCAGCTTTTCCATGTCTACCAACATCGCATCAGCCTAATCAAGCTACTTGGCCAAGCCCAACATCAAGGGGCAGGATGTCCATTTCACCTACCATGTGGCCATGGCAAGACTAAGCATATGTAATACTACCATGCATAGTGAAGACTTGGGAGCAATAATTCAATCAGCCACAGCATATATTCTCAAGCTCTGAGTGTTTGCCATGAGTCTTAATGATACTAAAGGACATTCTTCTGCTACAATGGCCCAGTGGTTTTGAGTTGTCAGGACTGATGCTGCGGCCCAGCAGAAGTCTTCTGTCTGTCCATGTTGTGCTTTGATTCCTTATCCACTCCTTACATAGCTTCTTAGGGTTCTGAGCCAGTGCACCGTATGTCGTGGTTTGAAGGTTCATTAGTCACTCTTACTCTGTGAGCTCTGAGTCAATGGAGAAGTATCCAGAGTTCTGGTGGGAATTCAATGCAGTACTAGCTTAAGTACTGGTGAAGTTGCTTTGGACCCCAGACTAAAATGGTTTCTCAGCTATTTCCCCTTCTGATTTGAACTTACTTGCCTAGTCTCAGGTATCACTCCTAGAGAGCACCCTGCCTGTCTGCCTTGTTTACAGCGTGGGAGGAAGAAAAGCTGGTCAGATGAATCTGGAGGAGGAGAATTGTAGGGCGAGAAGGGTGCTCAAACCAAAGAGCAGGCCTTGTGGAGGTCTTGAGGCAGGAGGTAGAGTCACTGGTGGCCACTGCAGAAGCATCCAGGCATTTGAAGGGTTCATGGTCCAGGTGTCTGAATTGCTGAAGATGAAGGACCCTGGACAGTCTGTCCTGAAGAAAATCAAGCCGAGAGGGGACTTGAGAGTTGACCATGAACATAAAGAGAGAGGACATAACTCCATTCATTCTCTCATTCATTCAATAAATATTTGAGAGCTACCTTTGCCAGGCATCCTATTCTGTGTATTGAGAATTAAGCAATTAACAAAATAGCCATATCCCTGTTCATGTGGGACTTACACTATTTATGGAATGGGGTACAAACACCACAGTAATTAAATAAAAAATATATAATATACTTGAATAGAAGGTAGTAAGTGGTAAAGAGAAAAACATAAGGCAGAGAAGAGGGTTAGGGTGTGTTGGCAAGGTGAGGTACAGTTTCAGAAAGGATGGCCAGGATAGATGACATTTGAGTAAAGATCTGGAGGAAATGGTGTTATGGGGTGGGGGACATTTTGCGACAGGTACAGCAAGGGGAAACACTTGAGGGGGTTGGTGTCTGGGGGTGCGGTTTGAAGCCTAGCAAGAAGGCCAATGTGTGAGAGGGAAGTCCAAGATGAGGCCAGGTAGGTCATGGGGTTGGTGGTGAGGGGAGGGGAGGGAAGATCAGTGTGGACCTTGGAAGCTGCTGCAATGTCCCAGGTGTTTACTCCATGGAATGCGGCATCAATGGAGTACTTTGTGCATAAAGGAGACATCTGGGTGATTTCCAGCAAAAATGGGTGACAGTGTGGAGTATAGAGTGAATGGAAATGAGGGTCATAATTCTAGGGGCTCCTGAAGAAATAACTAGAGTCATTGCATAGAAGGGGGTGACTTTTCCAACTACAAGACCTCACCTAACTGAGCATCCGCCAGTGAAACTGGCTGCACAGTCCCCCTGGGAGCCAGTCAGCAGCATGTCACTGACAGTCCCAGCAGGAGCCAGGGATGCTGACGCTGGGAAATTCCTACAGCAGGTAAGGCGTTCAACTCGGACATCCCAGACTCCTTCCAATACTGAGCATCTCTGATGCCACAGCATATATCACCCTAATCTCCCCCAATTAGAGTGCAGGGCTTCTGTCCCTTCTGTTCATCGCCGTATTTCTGGGGCCTGGAATAGTGTCCGGCAAATAGCAGCCACTCAATGAGTACTTGTTAAAGTATGAATGTCTTTGTTAAACATATTGCAGGCTTTTGAGCAGCATACTTTTCTTCTCAGCACCCCAGAGAATAAGAAAAGATGAACTGGATGACACCTGTTGACCTTTCCAGGCCTGTGGGTCTGTGACAGCATCTCAGACTCTGAGGCATTGTTTCTAAAGGGCTTTGCAGGCTCTGGGGTGTATGAGGAGTGCTGATGGGGAGGAAAGGCAGGGCTGGGTAAGGGCAAACCTGAGTCAAGGGGAAGTGCACAGATAACCTCTGTTATCTGTGGGGACCAGGGAACTCTGACAATAAAGGGGAATTGTCTTTGAGATGTATAGAGTAGAGTTCTCATCCCGCTAAGGGATGCTGAGGACCCATCCCATCCCAAGCATGTTGCATTTGCTTCATGGGTCATCCTCCTCAACAAAGCCTTCACAGGTCTCTAGGCTTTCCTGGGAGAAACACCATACATAGCAGTAAGCACTCCTCTTAAGTGTATCGAAAATCCTTTCTTATCTTGACGAAGTTCACCAGTGACAACATTTCTTCAAAGAGTTCCGTGCAGGCACAGGATCTATTATGTGCCCCCAGACACCCACCCGGCAGCTACTCCCCATCCCCCTGAGCTTTCGCAGGATTGCCAACATCAACAGGTTGGCTGACAGGGCCCATCTTTGCTACCAGAGAAGCCAGTGAGACATGCTGTTATACTTATTGAACAATCAAATACAAAAAGATGCACACTAGGTAATTGCAATGATTTTATTCTATATTTATTTAGCTTTAGTTTATTTCAGACAGTGTTTTTAATATTAAGCATGCAGATGTATGTGTGTTCCATGCTCCTTATCCTATGAGTTGCATTCATTATAAATTAAAAGAAGTAGTGTTCGCCTCATGGTGACCTAGAAAAAAAATATATAACAGCCAGAATTTAGTAACTTATTAATTGTGAAAATATTGACATCTATTATCTCATTCAGTCTTTACATTAATACTAGCAAGTAGACACTATTGTTGCCCTTGATTCACAGACGGGGAAATGGGCTCGGAAAATGCGTCTGGCCTATGGTCATACAGCTAGAAGAAGGCAAACTCAGTTCGTGATCCCAGGAGTAGGCTCTGAATTCAGATGTACATGACATTATAGTGTTTACACGCAAAGCATGTCATTACCTTTCAAACCCAAAAGATAGAATAATCAGTTATAAGTGCGGGGGACAGTCATTTGAATAAACAGATCTATCTTTTCTGGCAGATGATCTCAGTGTCACAGGGAGATACTGGTCAATGGAGGGGAATGAACCTAAATTCTAGGAGTTTCAGCTACTGGGACTCCCTGTTCTCCCTGCACACCCTGGAGTGGGCACATTGCCCTGTGGATTTTTTCTACTATGTGGACTCTCAGGGGGTTAAAGTGTGGACTGCACCCCTGCAATACCCAGTTTTCCATCCTCCCATCTGACACTAGAAGGGCAGTCACCTCCTTCTGGGAGTCCTTTCACTGCTTAAGCCCTAAGCTCCCTGCGGCGGCGATTGTAGACTTTGAAGCCCATGCTGGTAGGCAGCAGGTTGGTGTTTGCCACACTTCCAGCTCTGCTCAGCAAGCCTCCCAGCCAGTGGGCCACACAGGTGGCAGAGCTGCAGGATCTCTTCTGGACAGTGACTCTAATTAGCAAGATGGAGAAAGAAGAGAAGATTATCAGTGAGAGGTTCACACATAACCAGTCCTAACTCCTCCAATGCTGGGAAGTCCCCTCAGTACTACCAGCCCAATTTCCAGAGTGGGGGATGTCATACCTTTCCCAACTGCTTTCAGAAAGGGATCTTTTTCCATGTGCTCTAACCATAGACTCTGTGTGACCTCTGTTGTGAGTGGAGCCTGAGAATAGCTGGGCCCCAGTCCCAGGTGAACAATGGCAGTGTGCTGGCCTCCTGTCCGGCTGTGTTCTCTCTTACCTCCTGGGATATGCCTTCCTGGGCATGACAGGAGGGAGGGGCTGCCCTGAGCTGAGCCGGGTGGGGAGCCTCACCTGGAGCCCTCAGTCTCCTGCTCCTGCTGCAGCTCACGGGCCTTTATTTGCACATAGTCCTTCAGCACTGCAGCCAGTAGGAGTCGCAATTCCTCCTCATTGCGCACAGGGTCTGGACGACTCTCCAAAGCTGGCCTGGGGAGGGAAAGAAAACCCAATGCAAGCTCTGAGTCCCCGCCTGCCTCTCCCCAGAATAAGCAGCCAGGCTTCCTGGTAAAAATAACAAAAGCATTCTGTGAGACTCAATGAGTTGTATGAAATTTATAATAAAGAATATTGTATATCATTGTTATTTTTCAATTATGTGCTACACATCTTTGTATCAGAAAAATATACACTCCCCCATTGCCCCCCTCACCAGTTGGTAAACTTTCAGCACACCACAATTCTGAGAAAGGAACTGTCTGATCCCAGGAGCAGTGGGAGGGGAGGGTACTCCTGACAGGGCTGTCTTACCTGAATGGTGCTGCCTGGAGGACGCCCACCTGGTACAGGGCCAGGACGCTGAGAACCAGTAAAGGAGAGAACTTCCAGAAGCCCATGATGCTTCTCTGCAAGGGAAGAAAGATGTCACCTTCTGCACCAGTTTGAAGTTCTATGAGCCCAAGCACCTGGGCTCTAGTCCTGCTCCTAACTATAACACCCTGGCATGGTGGCTTCAGGCTGGTCATGTCATTTCCTCTACGATTGTTTCAACTCACCAGGGAAGTGGACTACTGGAAGATCCAGTGAGCCTGTAGCATGCATAGTTTAGCAAAGACAGATGAGTGAGAGCAAAGCTATCCTAGCAGGACAACTGAATGGAGAGGATTTTGTCCATAGCCCCCTCCCCACCACCCTACACTCTCACAATGGCCAGGTCTCCATTGAAGACAATCTCTGAGCACCCTGTCACCAAAGCTGCTCTCATATCACAACCCAGAACTGTCCTCCCTGTGTAGGGCTTTTGCTTATACCTGGCGGGGCGTGGGGAGGTAGCAAAAAGGAAATATCTCTACCAATGGAATCTTAGAGAAACTAAAGAAACAAATTCTACTGCTCACCTGCTCCGCACTCTGGCAAAGAACCTGCAAGAACCAAGCGTAGCAGAGTCTTAAATTGGGGCTAGGACTTAAAGCAGGGGGGAAAAGCTCCCAGAACTCACTAATGGGGCTTCCTGTTCAAGGCTGCCTGCCTCTAGGGTTTTGAGCCTATTTGCCCCCCACTGAGGCTGGCCAAAGTTCCAAAATGATTTCCCAGGGACCACTAGGCACAAACAGGATCCATGAGCACCCTGCGTCCCACTGTGTGTGCGGTGTCTGTGGAGCTCCAGGGTCCTGAGCGCAAGTGCAGCAAGAACAGCAAGACTGAAGCCTGTCTCAGTGCGGAGTGAAGCAGGGAGTCCCGGAACCGAGACTGTCCAGTGTTACCTGAGGCAGGAGCCTGCAATGAATTGTAGAGTAACAGAGATTTTGTGATGAAGAGACCCAGACAGAAGTGCACAGACACTCTAAGACACGCAGAGAGAGCAGCTACAAGAAAGACGAATGCAGAAGAGGGAGGGAAGAAGGAGAGAGAGAATCACACGGCTAAGCAGGAATCTCGGGGCTCACCTGGCAGCAGGCAGCAGGTGGCTTGGAGCCCAGGCGGTGGCAGCTGCGGCAGCGTTGGCGTCAGGCGATGGTGCTGTGGAAGCGGCAGGGACACTTGAGCGGAGCGGTGGCTCTGCTGCCTCCCAGCACCAGCAGCTGCTCTTATTCCCGCCGCTCTGGGTCTGGGGTGGTCCAAGAACTCTGAGCAACCAATGAGAGGACAGATCTCGTACCCCATTGGATTGTGTCACCCATTTACGTCCAGAACCTAGAACATTCCGCGGGACCATCCCACTTGTATTTGCATTGAGGTCATTGATGGGAGTGGAGGGAGGGAGAGGGATGGTGGGGACTGAGGAGAAATACCCTTAATATGAGCAGGAAGTTGAGGGCAGTTTGACGTCATGGTAAATTTCACCTGTTCAGTTCCGCTGGGTTTTGAACATGCGCCCCTCTCCATCCCCAGCGGTGCAGTCGTATAGGGCAAGATCTAGGAAGCAGGGCATCCTAGCTCCCCAAGTCTGACCCTAGATCCCCCGTCCAAGTGAGGCTTGGACGGTTAACAACGTACAGCAACATTGATTCTGGAAACAAGCAGGGTGTCTAATTCAAATAGCTGGAATTACAGAGGGGCAAAGCTCATGGGAAGCAAGAGATGGGAGTGATAGCAAGAACTTTGTCAGTAGAACTCAATTCCAGGCAGTAAAGTCAAGGGCAATTAACTTCTCAGCACCTCAATGTACTCATCTTTGAAATGGGGACCATATTCCCAGCTTGAGAACATGTGGTTAGTAGCCATGTGCCTGTCCCCCAGTGGGGGAGGTATTTACAAGAGCCCTCAGGCCCAAAGAGGAATTTTGTAAAATCACGATCTCAATTTTCCAGATTCCCACCTTGTGTGGCTTCCTGGATTCTTGCTGGGTGGTCTGTCATGTGGGTTAGGAGGACCTGGAAGCCCTGCTGGGCCTGAGCCTGAAGGTGTTAGGCACCGATGCTTCCCAAGCCTCCAAACGGACTTCTAGCCCTTCCTCTTCCTATCCTGTCATCCATCACCTCTGGCTCCTCACCCTGCTGGAGCCATTTGCCCAGCTGCCCCTTGCTTCTGGCTGCTGTTTGCCAAGTTGTCCCAGGGGCGTGCAATTCCAGTCCTGTGCCCGCCTCCCCTGCACTTCAGTCCTCCACTAGAGAGCAGAGCACGCTCGAAGGTACTGAAGAGTCCCTGCGGATACTAAAGCTCACGCGCAAAGCTTTCCCACAAACTCATTTCTGTCTCCAAACATGTGCGCACTCCCCAGAGCACAGGCCGGCGCAGGGGGTCTGACACCCGGGGCATCCACGTGGGTTCACTGTGAATCACAGCCTGAGCCTGCCTCTGAGTCTCTCTCTCTCATGGGATCGCGTGCACACTTGGCATGGTGATGATCTGCTGAAATCATACCTGCACTCACTCTCAATTGTAAGCGTGCTCTCTCACGTAGCACCTCCACTTCTCCAGGACACCAAATGGAGGGTTTTAGGACCCCTCCAACCTGATCTTTCCACTCCCAGCTCGCCTGGTGGTCCTAGGTCCTGACTTGCCACCCTTAGCACCGAGAGTGCTGAGAAAGAAGCTTCTCACTGTTCCCAGGATCTCGGAGTCTGAGCGCCGCACGTGAGCCTCAGCCTCTACATACTCTCCCCGGGCAGCCAGCGTGGCCGTGGCCGCAAGTGTGTCCGAAGCGGCAAGCGTGGCCGTGGCGGCAAGCGTGGTCCCCGCGGCAGCCGTGGTCCCCGCGGCAAGCGTGGTGTTGTGGGCACAGTGGGTGGAAGACTACTTCACGGGTCTGTGCAGTGCAGGCAGAGACCCCAGTGAGGTGGTTCTCCCAGGCACAGCGGAAATAATGCCCTGGTACGTCGTATGTGACCCGGGCAACGGTGCACCCCTCTCCTCAGTCCCCAGAAGCCTTTGCATTTCATAGCACACACCTGCTTTGTACCACATCTCCTTCCCTTCTAATTTGGTGGCCACTGTTTGCGGACACTGACTTTCCAAGATGCCTCTGTGCATCTTTCATCCATCCTTAACTCCTGGTGCTGCCCCACCATGAGGGAGGAAGTTCGGGACTGGGGATCGGGTGTGTAAAACTCTCTCCCCATGGCGGGCTGGCAGGACGGCGGGTTCTTTCTCCTAGCGTGAACTACAAAACCATTCCCCTCTGAGTCCATCCCTGATTTACCGAGTAGATTCAAGGAAGTTTAGACATTCACGCGTGCGGGCTGCTTAGATTATGTCCAGCTATCCCTGGAGCCTCTCTAAATTGAGGCTACACAGAACACGATCTAATATATAAGTCGCCAAGGAAAATACTGATTTTAAAATAGTCGCTTGAGTATTTTGCTCTTGGTTTTATAATCTTATTTCATAACTTGATGTGAAGAGACTCACGGTGTTGGACTCCATCCCCATTGCGACTCATGCGCCACCTCCCCGCCAACCCCACGCCCCGCGCCCCGCGCCGGTCTTCCGCCTCGTAGCTGCGACCACCACAACTGGGGAATGGCAGCAATGTCTCCTCCCTGCTGTGGGTGCCTGAGCACACAGGTTCAGGGCTAGACGCAGAGCCCAGCACCAGTTGGTCCTACCAGATCATCTTCCACAAAGCCCTGTAACACTGCTGCCTGGAGGGCAAGGCAAACAAACCATAGAAGTTCATTCTCAAGGAAATTTAGAAGATCAATGGCCAACAACTTCCTGATCATCTTCCGAGGAGCCCGTTCCAGCTCCTTACACGCTGTCAGGGGAACCCTCCAGTCACGCCCGCCATGGTGGAAGGCATGTGTAAGTATAACTGGGGCTCCGCATGCCTCACCCAGATCCCTGACAAGACCATGTTCCTGAGTGTGGTGGATGTCTTCACCATAGGGGCACCTCTGGCAGACTAAGACCCCCACCACTCCCAAGAAGGACCATGGACTCCCTAATAGTCCTATTTGAGGTGGTCTGAGGGCTGCACCCCAAGTGTTCTGGCCATTGCCCACGGAGGACAAACTGAAGGACGGTCAGTTGGTATTCTTGGGTCTTGTCTGTCTCTAGCTTTGTCTGGGGGTGGGGGCTGGAGTCCCCACTTACTTTTTTCCTGTTCTCCTGCGGGAGGAGAACTGGGAGTTTCAGTGAGTCAGGGATCTTCTCAGTCCCCCTGACTATCCTCTCAACCTTCTTGAATAAAATAAAGAGAAAAAATGAATCAAAACCATTTTCCACTGAGCTCATGCCTGATTATCAAGTGAAACCAAGTTTAGATCTTTCTATGTGCCGATCGCTCTGAAACAGGCAATCCTTGAAACTTCTCTGGGCTTCTCATGGGATCCCATGCACAAACAGTATGATCACGATCTGCCATCATCATACCTGCAGTGACTGTCAATTTTAAGTGCATACCCTAAAACGCAATTATGCAGCACCTGGACCCCTCCAACTGGAGGGTTTTAGGACCCCTCCACCTGATCTTTTCACTCCCAACCTCCCCGGGGAATGTCCGAGGTCCTGATTTGCTGCCCTCAGCACACAGAGTGGAAGCTTCTCACTGTCGCCGGGCTCTCCAAGTCTGAGCGCGCAGTGCACAATCCTCAGCCTCTACACACTCTCCACGCGCGACCGCAAGTGCAGCCTTTGCTGGTGCGTTGGCAGCCCCCAGCTGCAAATACCCCCACCCACAGGGTGGGCTCTGAACGCGGTTGGCGAGGCTGCCTCACGGGGCTGCGGGGGCAGGCAGAGACCCCCAGCCAGGCAGAGACTAGCCCCGAGTGTGCCGTCAGTGACACGAACCATGGGGCACCCCTCTCCTCAGTCCCCAAAAGCTTCAGCACTTTAGGACACACCTACCTTGTGCCACATCTCTTCCCCTTGCCAGTTGGTGGCCTCTGCTTGGGGACACCCTGCTTCCAAGATGTCCTTATTCAGCATTCCTCCTTTTTAACCCTTGGTGCGGCACTGCCACGAGGGAATAAAAGCTCCCAACTGGAGAACTCTGTATAGAGTCCGTATACTGGCAAGGCTGGGGGGGAATCAGCGATGGAAGACTTGGTTCAAAGGATGCAAATGCACTTAGGCACAGAGCAAAGGAAAGTGAGCTGAGCAAGGGACAGGGCTCAGGATGGTGGATCCCAGGCTCAGTGCGTCCTAGAGACTACACACAGACCCAGTCTGGGACTTTGGGGCTCAGCAGTTTAGGCCCTGAGTTTGGCCATAGGCTTTCCACCTGGAGGCGCAGGGCCAAACTGGTGAAGGTGGCACAGCAGAGAGTGGCATGGAGGTTGGGCTCTGCCACTTGGGGCTCTTGTAGGTGACTGCTCTCAGGTGCCACATCCTTTCACAGAAATGATTTCCACTCCACGACTCGAGGTTTCAAACTTAAGAACCCTGTGAAATCATTTGTAAATATATGTGTCCTTGGACCGCACTTTTCTGATGAGAGAATGAACCCTACCTTTCACCAGTGCAATGGTGACTGCAGAATGGGTAAGAAATGACTGCTCTAGTAGCCAATTTCGTGGCCACCTTACTTTGCAGGCTCAGGACTTTCCCTCTGGCTGCCAGGTATGCCTTAGGCCTTCAGAGCCAACATTCATTTCTCACTCTGAGATCTTTGGTGGCTACAAAACCCGGGCTGGGGATGTGTGACCGGAATCAGCGTGTGTACCCAGTGGGTGCTAGGGTGACTTCCAGCAATTTCAAGCTTTACTTTAAAGGCCAGTATCTCTACACTTAGATCAGTGGAACAGAGTAGAGAGCCCAGAGAGAAACCCATGATTATATGGTTGATTCATCTATGACAAAGGAGGCAAGAATATGCAGTAAGAAAAAGATTGTCTCTTCAACAAATGGTGTTGGGGAAACCAGACAGCTGCATGCAAAAGAATGAAACTGGACCAATTTCTTATGACATGCACAAAAATAAACTCAAAGTGGGTTAAAATGGGAGATCTGAAATCATAAAAATCCTAGAAGACAGCACAGGCAGTAATTTATCTGACATTGGCCATAGAAACATTTTCCTAGATATGAGTACTCAGGTAAGGTCAACAAAAGCAAAAATAAACTATTAGGACTATATCAAAAGAAAAATCTTCTGCACAATGAAGGAAACAATCCACAAAACTAAAAGACAACCTATTGAATGGGAAAAGAGAATTGCAAATGATATATCCAATAAAGGGTTGGTATTGAACATATATAAAGAACGTGTACAACTCAACACCAAAAAGCAAAGAATCCAATTTAAAAATGGGCAGAAGACATGAAAAGACACTTCTGCAAAGAAGACATACACATGGCCAACAGAAACGTGAAAAACGTGAAACCCGACGTCATTAATCACCAGAGAAATATGAGTCAAAACCATATTGAGATATCACCTCACACCTGTCAGAATGGCTCAAATCAAAAACACAAAAAACAAATGTTTGCAAGATTTTGGAGAAAAAGGAACCCACATGTACTATTGGTGGGAATGCAAATTGGTACACCCACTGTGGAAATCAGTATGGAGGTTCCTCAAAGCATTAGAAATACAATTGCCATATGATCCAGTAATTCCACTACTCGGTATTTACCCAAAGGATACGAAGACACTATTTTGAAAAGACAAATGCACCCCAAGTTTATTGCAGCACTATTTACAGTAGCCAAATTTGGAGGCAACCCAAGTGTCCATTGATAGATGAATGGATAAAGAAGATGTGGTATATATGCAATGGAATATGACTCAGCCATAAAAAAGAATGAAATCTTCCCATTTACAACAACATGGATGGATCTAGAGGGCATAATGCTAAGTGAAAGGAGTCAGCCAAAGAAAGATAAATACCATAGGATTTCACTCATATGTGTAAGAGTCAAAGCAAACAAAGAAAAAAAGAGAGAAACAAAAAAAAATGGACTCTAAAATAAGGAGAACAAACTGGTGATTGCCGGAGGGGAGGTGGGTGGGGGGATGGGTGAATAGGTTCTTGTGATGAGTAATGAATAGAATTGTTGAATCACCATATATACCCATGAAACTAATATGTATTATGTAAATTATATGTTAATTATGCTGGAATTTAAAAAATAATAAATTTTTTTTTTAAATAAAATGAAATAGGGGCCCCTGGGTGGCTCAGTCAGTTAAGTGTCTGACTCTTGACTTTGGCTCAGGTCATGATCTCGGTCATGAGATTGAGCCCCCCATTGGGCTCCTCACCAAGTGTGGAGTCTGCTTAAGATACTCTCCTTCTCCCTCTGCTCCTCCCTGCTCACACACTCTCTCTCTCTAAAAAATAATAAAATAAAATAAAATAAAAGTCATTTGACTATTTTTCCCTTGATTTTATTATCTTATTTCATAACCTTATACCTAGAAATCAGGGTAAGTTGGAAACAATCTTGTTTGAAAACACAATTTCATGGCAAGCTGATAAACTCTACCTGTAACATGTATTTACATTCTTGTAAGTTAGATTCCTGCACTTTTTCATTTAAAGTTTTTTAAAAAGATGATTTATCAGGGTGTGCCAGAGTCTTGTACCTGGTTGAAAATTCTTATGTGAATTTTTGTGCATTTAGAAGGATTACACCTAATGGGTTACTCCTTCAATTCTACACGATTGGAGTATGAATGAGACTCAGCAACAACACCAAAACCACAACAATAACAACTGCAGCAGAGTAGCAACAACACCACAAATTCATTCTCTTCAGCCTGGGGGGGATTCTGAGCTGTCAAACTACCTGAAGAATCTCAACTGAAAATTGATTGCACTGCATTCCACATGTAGGGAACATGGAAGTTGCCACTCTGTCCTAACAATGAAAAGCTGAAAAGACTGGGGAAAAAGAACAACTCTTCTAGGATCTTTAAGAGAGGTGAACAGGGCGCCTGGGTGGCTCAGTTGGTTAAGCGACTGCCTTCGGCTCAGGTCATGATCCTGGAGTCCCTGGATCGAGTCCCGCATCGGGCTCCCTGCTCGGCAGGGAGTCTGCTTCTCCCTCTGACCCTCCCCCCTCTCATGTGCTTGCTCTCTCTCATTCTCTCTCTCTCAAATAAATAAATAAAAAATCTTAAAAAAAAATAAATAAATAAGAGAGGTGAACACAGGGCAAACATTTGCCCCCAAGATTGGAGAGACAGATGAATACAGGGAGTAATGTCCTACTAAAACAAACACTTAACAAGGGCAGACCTCAGTGCTTGGAGCCAGTGCTGGGGTAGGATAACCTGACTGTTAACTGGTGAGCTGCTGGAGGCTCAGTGTGGACAACTCTGAGAGTTAAAAGATCCAGGGGGACACACTGGACCAGATAGACCTCATAGATATATATAGAATGTTCTATATATCCACCCTAAAACAACAGAATACTCATTCTTCTCGAGCGCACATGGAACTTTCTCCAGAATAGACCACATACTGGGTCACAAATCAGGTCTCAACCGATACCAAAAGATTGAAATTATTCCCTGCATATTCTCGGACCATAATGCTTTTAAACTGGACCTCAATCACAAGAAAAAATTTGGAAGAAATTCAAACACTTGGAAGCTAAAGACCACTCTGCTTAAGAATGTTTGGGTCAACCAGGAAATCAAAAAAGAACTTAAACAATTCATGGAAACCAATGAGAACGAAAACACATTGGTCCAAAACCTATGGATACTGCAAAGGTGGTCCTAAGGGCAAAATACATAGCCATCCAAACCTCACTCAAAAAAATAGAAAAATCCTGAATTCCCCAACTAATTTTACATCTTAAAGAACTGGAGAAAAAGCAACAAATGATGCCTAACCCACACATTAGAAGAGAAACAATTAAGATCAGAGCAGAGATCAATGAATTAGAAACCAGAAATACAGTAGAGCAGATCAATGAAACTAGAAGCTGGTTCTTTTAAAGAATTAATAAGATCGATAAACCACTGGCCAGACTTACCCAAAAGAAAAGAGAAAGGACCCAAATTAATAAAATTATGAATGAAATGGAACAGATCACGACTAACACCAAGGAAATAGAAACAATTATTAGAAACTATTATCAACAACTATATGCCAATAAATTAAGCAACCTGGAAGAAATGGATGCCTTCCCACAAACCTATAAACTACCAAGACTGAAACAGGAAGAAATTGACAACCTGAATAGGCCAATAACCAGTAACAAGATTGAAGCAGTGATCAAAAACCTCCCAAAAACCCAAGAGTCCAGGGCCTGATGGATTCCCTGGGGAATTCTACCAAACATTCAAAGAAGAAATAATACCTATTCTCCTGAAGCTGTTTCAAAAAATAGAAACAGAGGGAAAGCTTCCAGACTCATTCTATGAGGCCAGCATTACCTTGATGCCCAAACCAGGCAAAGACCCCATCAAAAAGGAGAATTTCAGACCGATATCCCTGATGAATATGGATTCCAAAATCCTCAACAAAATCCTAGCTAATAGGATCCAACAGGACATTAAAAGGATCATCCACCACAACCAAGTGGGATTTATCCCCGGGATGCAAGGGTGGTTCAACATTTGCAAATCAATCAATGTGATAGAACACATCAATAAGAGGAGAGAGAAGAACCATACGGTCTTCTCAATTGATGCAGAAAAAGCATTTGACAAAATACAGCATCCTTTCCTGATTAAAACTCTTCAGAATATAGGGATAGAGGGAACATTCCTCAATTTCATAAAATCCATCTATGAAAAACCCACAGCGAACATCATTCTCAATGGGGAAAAGCTGAGAGCCTTTCCCTTAAGATCAGGAACATGACAAGGATGCCCACTCTCGCCACTATTGTTCAACATAGTACTAGAAGTCCTAGCAACAGCAATCAGACAACAAAAAGAAATAAAAAGTATTCAAATTGGCAAAGAAGAAGTCAAACTCTCTCTCTTCACAGTGACATGATACTTTATGTGGGAAGTCCAAAAGACTCCACCCCCAAATTACTAGAACTCATACAGCAATTCAATAATGTGGCAGGATACAAAATCAATGCACAGAAATCAGTTGCTTTCTTATACACTAACAATGTAACTGTAGAAAGAGAAATTAGAGAATCGATTCCACTTACAATAGCACCAAAAACCATAAGATACCTTGGAATAAACCTAACCAAAGAAGTAAATGATCTATACTCTAGGAACTACAGAACACTCATGAAAGAAACTGAAGAAGACACAAAAAGATGGAAAAACATTCCATGCTCATAGATCGGAAAAATAAGCATTGTTAAAATGTCTATGCTGCCCAGAACAATCTATACCTTCAACGCCATCCCGATCAAAACTCCATGGCATTTTTCAAAGTGCTAGAACAAACAATCCTAAAATTTGTATGAAATCAGAAAAGACCCCGAATCGCCAAGGAAATGTTGAAAAAGAAAAACAAAGCTGGGGGCATCACGTTGCCTGATTTCAAGCTATATTACAAAGCAGTGATCACCAAGACAGCATGGTACTGGCACAAAAACAGACACATAGACCAATGGAACAGAATAGAGAGCCCAGATATGGACCCTCAACTCTATGGTCAAATGATCTTCGACAAAGCAGGAAAAAAGACAGTCTCTTCAATAAATGGTGCTGGGAAAATTGGACAGCTATATACAGAAGAGTGAAACTCGATCATTCTCTTACACCATACACAGAGATAAACTCAAAATGGATGAAAGACCTCAATGTGAGACAGGAATCCATCAAAATCCTAGAGGAGAACATAGGCAGTAACCTCTTCGACATTGGCCACAGCAACTTCTTCCAAAACACATCCCCAAAGGCAAGCGAAACAAAAGCGAAAATGAACTTTTGGGACTTAATCAAGATAAAAAGCTTCTGCACAGCAAAGGAAACAGTTAACAAAACAAAGAGGCAACCCACGGAATGGGAGAAGATTTTTGCAAATGACACTACAGAAAAGGACTGATATCCAAGATCTATAAAGAACTTCTCAAACTCAACACCCAAAAAATACATAAGTCAAAAAATGGGCAGAAGGGGCGCTTGGGTGGCTCAGTCGTTAAGCGTCTGCCTTCGGCTCAGGGCATGATCCCAGGGTCCTGGGATTGAGCCCCGCATCAGGCTCCCTGCTCGGCAGGAAGCCTGCTTCTCCCTCTCCCACTCTCCCTGCTTGTGTTCCCTCTCTCTGTCAAATAAATAAATAAAATCTTTATAAAAAAAAATGGGCAGAAGACATGAGCAGACACTTCTCAAAAGAAGACATACAAATGGCTAACAGACACATGAAAAAATGTTCATCATCATTAGCCATCAGGGAAATTCAAATCAAAACCACATTGAGATACCACCTTACACCAGTTAGAATGGAAAAATTGACAAGGCAAGAAACAACAAATGTTGGAGAGGTTGTGGAGAAAGGGGAACCCTCTTACACTGTTGGTGGGGATGCAAGTTGGTACAGCCACTTTGGAAAACAGTGTGGAGGTTCCTCAAAAAATTAAAAATAGACTACCCTATGACCCAGCAATTGCACTACTGGGTATTTACCCCAAAGACACAGATGTCGTGAAAAGAAGGGCCATATGCACCCCAATGTTCATAGCAGCAATGTCCACAATAGCCAAACTGTGTAAAGAGCTGAGATGCCCTTCAGTAGACGAATGGATAAAGAAGATGTGGTCCATATATACAATGGAATATTACTCAGCCATCAGAAAGAATGAATACCTAACTTTTGCATCAACATGGATGGGACTGGAGGAGATTATGCTAAGTGAAATAAGTCAAGCAGAGAAAGTCAATTATCATATGGTTTCACTTATTTGTGGAACATAAGGAATAGCATGGAGGACGTTAGAAGGAAGGGAAAAATGAAGGGGGGTGAAATTGGAGGGGGAGACGAACCTGAATGACTATGGACTCTGAGAAACAAACTGAGGGTTTTGAGGGGAGGGGGGGGCGATGGGTTAGCCCGGTGATGGGTATTAAGGAGGGCATGTGCACTGGTTGTTATATGCAATGAATCATGGAACACTACATCAAAAACTAATGATGGGATCAAGCCTGGGATCGAGCCCCACATCAGGCTCCCTGCTTGGCGGGAAGCCTGCTTCTCCCTCTCCCACTCCCCCTGCTTGTGTTCCCTCTCTCGCTGTGTCTCTCTCTGTCAAATAAATAAATAAAATCTTAAAAATAAATAAATAAATACATACATAAATTAAATAAATAAATAATAAATAAATAAATAAATAAATAAATAAAAAAGCTCCAGGGGAGGGGTGTCTAGGTGGCTCAGTCAGTGAAGCGTCTGAATCTTGGTTTTAGCTCAGGTCATGATCTCCCGGTCCCAGGATCTGGCATTGATACTCCCTACACCTTGGGCTCCCGGCTCAGTGTGGAGACTGCTTCAGATTCTTTCTCTTCCCCTTCTGCCCCTCCCCACTCCCGCTCCCTCCCTCTCTCTCTAAAATAAATAAATAAAATCTTTATAAAAAAGTTCCAGGGACACTCATTCATAGGGGACTCCCCACAGATGTGATGTGTGCATTTTACCCCTAGGAACTTGACCAGGTTCTCACAGTACATATGAGAGAAAAATCCACTGGTGGGATTTGCCACCTGGAGCTATACACCTCCTGGAATAAATAACAGAGAAAAACCTCCTAGTGTTCCCAGAGAGGGAGGGGAAAGGAACCATTTTTTAATATTCGAGAGCTTCTTCTCTAGAAGGCCTGCCCTCAGGAGAAACCAGTTAACCAGAACCTAAAATGCTGAAATAGTATCATGGCTTAACTGACCGGGGAACAGGGCGGGGGGCGGCGTGTGTGGAATACCCAGCTATGGTCACCTTTAGCCTTCCAATAGCCAGATGAGCTTAGAACCAAAGGGATGACATCAGTGGCTTTTAGAATAGACAGCGCAGGAGAAAGACATTTATGGCAGAAGGAAGGAATGGGATTTCATGTTCATGGGGTCTTCCTGGACTCTTATAGCCAGCTGACTTTCCTGCAGAGTGGAGTCAACTTGCCCTAAGGGTGCTCTCCCAACACCGCAGCACCTTCTTTGCTGTAGGTACCGGGAGAGGTTCCTTACGATGAAGGATGATTGGAAGGCAGGCAGGCAGGGACAACAGGCCCCCACCCTAAGAGGAAACCACCCTTAAAAGGATTTTACACCACCCTGGAAGGAGCCCTCCACCCTTTCCAATATGATAGATAGGTGACAAAAATCTGATTGGATGACAGGCACAGGGAGGGTTAATCAGATTGAAACAGCCCACCAACAAGCCCATAAAAACCCCTAGACTTAGAAACTCCCAGTGGCAACCCCTTCGGGTCCCCTCTCACCTTGGGAGCTTTGTACTGTCACTTTGCTATCGCTCAGTAAACCTTGCTTTGCTGCCCACCACTCTGTCTGGTCTACCTCTTCATTCTTTGAAGTGGTGTGACCAAGAACCACGGGCACCGACGGACGAAAAAAATCCTATAACACTTCCAAGGTACAGAGACCGTGTTTACAGTACCTTCAGCTGCCAGGAAAAGAACTGAGCGCAGTGGAAGAGAGCCAGGTCATTCTGAGAGGTGGACTCAGCCAGTGAGGTCTAGGAATTACTCTGTCTGGGTTCCTCTTAGATGATTAAAATTCTCTCTCGACTCAGACTCATAGGCTGCAGAATGGCTCTCCTCTCCCTGGCTGAGATCACTGTTCCACGGAGAAAAGGGATAGAAATAAGAACCTCCCACTATACCAGAAAGCTCCTTGCAGAGGTGAGTCCCTTCGGGCAGTGTTTAGGAACCATAAATTGCAGTTAAGGGGATTTCCTCTCTAACTGGAGTGATCTGGGATTGGGAAGAGTCTGGCTTTAGGTTCTTATGCAAGTGGAGTTGAGTCTTGGCTCTATCCCTCACCTACTGTCCTTGAGCAGATGATACTCCCCTGGAGCCAGTGTTTCTCACCATATAAAATGTGGATAGTAATAACTACCTGACTGGAATAAAGATATTTTATGTTAAAAAACAGACACATTGATTGGCACAGAGCGGATACTTAAGAAGAAGAGTAATAATAATAACAATATTATTATTATTATTATTTATCTAACTACATCAGCTCAATACGATAAATTAAATCAGTACATAGTCCTCCACCTTAAGAGGAGAGCCATGTGTCTTTAATTCTCAAAATAAAACCAACTGCCAAAGCCAAGCAGAAGGAATCTGCCTTCCCCAAACCCCTCAGAAGCACGCCTGGCCATGTTGCAGGCTCACTGTCCAGCAGAATTAATGACAACTTATCTTAAGCACCTAGCACTTTGCCTGGCATGGAGGAAGCACTCAAACTGATGGCTATTATTATGATGTAACCAAAAGCTAGCTCACTCTTTCAAGTGCCAACTTATATCAACTTGTATGGAAAACTAGATAAAATGCAAACTATAGGAACGAAGAGCTTACAGGCACTAAATGCAAACCTGTAAATACTGGTCAATAACTATAAAAAGGCTTTTTGGACATCTACACAATTAACCTGTACTGATGAGAACAGAAACAGGGCTTGCCAGAATTATGTGTAAACACAGAGCAAATAGATACTGAGTGAGCATTTATAAATAATGGTCAGGAACTTCATGGTCTTCTGCAACAACAGCTTTAGCTAACTCGTGTTCAGGGCACCAACGGAAAACAGCCAAGCAGGTGAGAGCTGTGTGTGAGTGCAGAGCCTACAGACAGAGTGAGAACTCAGTTGTGGTCACAGTGGCAGCCATGTACTGTTGTAACACCTATGCCACCTATCCAGAGGTGAGTTTCTTGGTTTCTTCTCCTCAGCTTTGTCTGATTTAAGGGAGGTCTGCAGGCAAGGGGACACCTGATGAGTGGGTGTTCTTGCAGCTTCTTTGATGAGGTGCAGCCGTGGTGAAGACCCAAGTCAACTGTGTGGGACAAGCCCAGCAATCCAGGCTGCCATCTTATGAGGGGTGTCCCTGGATAATTGGGCTCCCAGGACACAAGTAGAAATTGTGTTTCTATTTCCAGGCAAATATCCTTGTAGCTGGTGTGAAATCAATCAACTTGCAAATGTTAGGTCTTGTATTGACTTCTATAACACAGAGTCAGTCTTCAGCATCAAAGACCCAGAAGACCATAAAGGCCCTTTGGAAGCCCCTCAGCCCTGGACCAGTTGTCCTCAGCACCCCATGAAGCAGTCATCAAACACAGGGAAGGAATCAGTGCCCAACTTTTCTTCAGTACCAACAAGTGCCATCCACAGGAACTTCCAGTTACAATGGGAATGTGAAGAATAGGCTCCCCAAGGAGCCCAAGGGCCCAGCAGAGACCCAGAGACCATGGGCTAGAGTGGTTTCTCCTTTTCACTGCTTTGCCTGTGGCAAACGTAGGAATAACCTGTTCCTTTTGCCTCAGAACTTCGGGAGTTCTCATTGGCCAAAATACTGCCATGAAATGCTTAGGGATACCCAGGGGCACCTGGGTGGCTCAGTTGGTTAAGCATCTGCCTTCGGCTCAGGTCATGATCCCAGGGTCCTGGGGTCGAGCCCCACATCAGCCTCCTTGCTTAGCAGGGAGCCTGCTTCTCCCTCTGCCTGCCCCTCTCCCTGCTTGTGCTCTCTCTGACAAATAAATAAATAAAATCTATAAAAACAAACAAACAAAAAACCCTCATTTCTTTAAAAAAAAAAAAAAAAAGGAATAGGGATACCAGGTTCCTGAAGTAGATGAGGCACAATAGAAGGAGGTTGTTAAGAAAATTTATTCCTACTTCTGTCATGTATGTTGACCATGAAATGTTCAGGCTGGCCCTCTTCCATTTAATTTTTATTCTCTGCAGTCCTACCAGGTATGGGATAAAGTTAGATCATATCTAGTCATTAGATCAAGTATAGATCATATTAGGAAAGTGGTTCTACTGATTAAGCTTCTTTATATGTTTAGAAAATAGTAACATTTAACTAAAATAGCTGTAAGGCTATTTTACATTTCTAACTTCTTAAAATGGGAAGGAGGTGGATATAAAAGAACCAAGAACAGATGAAGGACATTGTGTGATGGCAATGAGATTTACTTGGAATTTAGTTAGGAGACACCGAGGATTATTATTTTACTTTTGTGGAGAGGACCAGCCTAATTGCCTGGTAAGTTCTTTCAGAAGAATCGGTTTTTAAAGAAGCCATCTTTCAGTCACATATGAAATGGGACTGGTTTTCTCGTGAGCTGTGTTCTGTCCCCATGGTTTAGAGCTCATGCTTTCATGAGAAATTTTATTCCCTCACATTGCTTCATCCATTCTCCCCAGTAGACATGCTTATTCACATCTATGAGAGTCTGGATCAGTTTTAGAAATAAAAGCTACTTGTAGGTATTTTAAGTAGAATGGAATTTCACACAGGGAACTAAAATGTTAAAAAAATAATGTTTGTAGTTCTGCCTTCCAGTCCCACAAAAGACATTTAATTGGACAAAATTTGCTCTCAGACAGCAGCTTTAAGGAAGTGTGGGAACAGTTATGCCTTAGTTTTCCAAATAACTAGGAAGGTTAAAAGGACACTGAGTGAGCTGTTACCATTTCTATCATAATAGCCAAGTGCTTTGAATATTTCCAATGTGCCAAGGACAAGGCTTAAAGCAAAGGACTGAACGTCTAATAATGGAACTTCATCTATCAGTGAGAGAAATTCTTTTTCCTCTTAGCATTGGGAGGGCTCTTCAGATTTAACACATAAATGATTTTTACCACCTTTACATTTGCCCTACTGGTACCATATGGTTATGATTATCCAATAGCAGGCAAAACCCTGGTTTAACCTTTCATTTTTTACTGCCTAGGAATGCAATATATTCTCATGTATAATTTTATCTTTGAGATTAGGCATTAGATTGTCTCCTCTCAGACCCTTACTCTCCTTCATTCTGATCAAGCATGAGTGCACATAATAGAATGTACAATGCCGGCTGCATTACGCTGTACTGGAAGAACATCGTGGGGTGAGCACCCAGGGCTAGGCGAGGGCCACAACTACCCAAGAACTGGCAGGAGCCCAGAAGACACTCAGCCAATGCTACCCCTCAGAATAAATCCTGAAGCATGATTTTTTCATAATCTCTGAAACAGAGAGACTGAAAGAGACTCTTAAACTTTTTGTTATTGAATATTTTGAATTCATTTTTCTTTTTTTTTTAGTTCTAATTATTTTACTAGAATATCAACTCTGGGTTGATCTTCCAGGCTATACAGTATATTCTTTCAATATATGACTTCAAGTTGCCTTTTATTTCACAATGGTTTTCTTCAATGATGATTTTTTCATATTTGTTCTGTTCTGTTCAGTAGCTTTGGCTTTCTTCCTCAGGAATTTACACACATATGCACACACAAACACACAGAGACACTTTGCTGAGGTTCTGTGTCACTTTCTCTTAAATCCTTTTTTCATTTCTTTTACATTTTTAATTTAAAATTTTCCTCCTTCCCATTTTCTGTTTCTTTTTACGTATGGCCCGTGGTATTTATTAATTAATATATTGCTTCAAGTTTAGTTTCTTTTATTTCTAACACTTTCCTTGGTTTTCTAAGCTTCATTTTCAAGTCTTCATGTTTTCTTTTCTCTGATAATATTCTTTCTGAGTTATTTTGATTCCAATTTAAGTTGTTCTTTTATTCCTTCTATTATTTTCTTCTTTTAGCTTATTTATTTAAAATACTATAGTTTTCCTTTATTTTATCATGTCTTTCTGGTGTGTTTACATTGCTTGAAAGAATGTTGTTCTGCTTCTAATTTTCCTTTTTTTCTGATAATAATCTTTTTAAGATTTTATTTTTAATTAATCTCTACCCCCAATGTGGGGCTTGAGCTCACAACCCTGAGATCAAGTGTCACATGCTCTACTGTCTAAGCCAGTCAGGCACCCCTTTTTTATTTGTCCTGGTCCCCACTGATAATAATTTTTAATGTGTTTGACTGCTTTTTTCTTTCTTATTGCTTATATTTCAATGAGATGAGTTTTTTGTACTAGAAGCCAGTGTAGTTTTCCTAGCTTCAAGATTCTAGAGCTCCCTCTTCTGTCATTTATTTGAATTGTTTAAAAATAGTGTACTTTGTGAAATGTGCTGTCTCCTTTACCCTCTTCTTTCCTTTGCCCCCATTGTTCCTGCTTAATATGAGGACTCTGTCCTATAAGTGAGACTTGGGTCCAGAATCGAGATCACCCCAGTACTCTCTGACTTAATGAGGTCCCCTTGCACTCACCTGCAAACTGTAGTCTACAAAGCTCCTCCTAGTTTGGACTGGTGTTCCTTGGGAGACTATATCTGCAGTGCATATAAAGACAAAAGATTTCTAGTCATATCCAAATCACACATAATAGGGGCACCTGGGTGGCTCAGATGGTTAAGCATCCGCCTTCAGCTCAGGTCATGATCCCAGGGTCCTGGGATGGAGCCCACATCAGGCTCCCTGCTTGGCGGGAAGCCTGCTTCTCCCTCTCCCTCTGCCTCTCCCCCTGCTCATGCTCTCTCTCTGTATCTCTGTGTCTCAAATGAATAAATAAAATCTTTAAAAAAAAAATCACACATAATGAATAAGGAAAAGAAACATACCCAATAGAAAATGTGCAAAGGTTACAAACAGGCAACCTATAGAGGAGGAAACCTGAATGTCAACTAAACCTATGAAAAGGTGCTTCATCTCACTAGTAATTGGGAATGCTAATTAAAACATGAAAATGGAGTTTCATCTGGTTCAGCACTAAGGACATTACAAGTTAATATAATAATTACAAAAGAAAAAAAAAGAATCAAATTGTGGCTCCCGTTAAAGAACAACCATCACCTCATAGGTATTCTGAAAAAAGAAAGAAAAAAATCTAATAAGAAGAGAAAATTACATCTCTAGCTTTCTCTCTCTCTGGTCTCTGGGTACCGCATCCCAGAATATTCTCTGTTTACCTCTTTATCTAATTCCTACTCATCTCTCAGGTCTTACCTTAATTGTCATTTCTTTCAGGAAAACATCTGATTCTCCTTTAGTATAAGATAAAAGCTCCTTTTGTGTCTGTCCTTGGTATTTTATACTTTCTCTACCATAGCATTTTCCAAGCATTGCTGTGATACTGTTTTACGTGTCCCTTGCTAGGTTATAGTGCTGAGTTATTCAATCAAACTTTAATTGAGGTGTTACTGTGAAGGTAGTTTATAGATGCAGTTAGCATCTATAGTCAGTTGACTTTATGTAGATTATCCCCCACAGTCAGAGTGGGTCTATCCCAAGTAGTTGAAAGGCCTTAAGAGCAGAAACAAAGTTTCCCTGCAGAATAAGAAATTTCACCTATGAAATGCAGTGTCACCTCCTGCTTGAGAGATTCCAACCTTTCTTTCCTAATTGCCTGCCCTAGAAATTTTGAACTTGACTAGCCAGCCCCCCACAATTGCATATGCCAATTCCTTGCAATAAATCCCTCAATATCTCTCTCTCTCTCTCTCCATCATCAGGTCATGATCTCAGGGTGTAGGATCGAGCCCCTCCTCGGACTCCAGGTTTAGCATGGAGTCTGCTTGTCCCCCTCCCTCCCTCCTCCCCCTGCTCTCTCTCTCTCAAATAAATAAATAAATAAGATCTTTTTTTTTTTAATCCTCAAAGCCAGAAAAAAATCTGATGGTAAGAGAGAATGACATCAAAACTTTTTTAAAATGCTGAAGATTGAAATTTAAGAGAAGGGGCACCTGGGTGGCTCAGTTGGTTAAGCATCTACCTTCAGCTCTGGTCGTGATCCTGGGGTCCTGGGATGGAGTCCCCGCATCTGGCTCCCTGCTCAGTGGGGAATCTGCTTCTCCCTCTCCTCTCCACTCATTCTCTCTCTCTCTCTCTCAAATAAATAAATAAAATCTTTTTTAAAAAAAAGAAATTTAAGAAAAACAAAACTCTGGACTGGGTCCTAAACCTATGTTTTCAAAAAAAAATGTCCGAAGGCTTATTACACCAGCATCAGCCAAGTATAAAGACATGCAGCATTCCCAGGCCCCACCCTAAGCCAACTGAATCTGAATCTCTGGGGTCAGGTCTGAGCAATGTATAGTTACTATGTTCCTCAGGTGATTCTGATGCACAGCAAGTTTGGAGAACTAACTCTAGACTATCAATCTTCACAATAAGATCCTCCCTTTCCTTCTGCATACTGATCAAGATCAGCTTCATTCTGGAAGCATTCTGTAATTCATTTTATATTAACAGAATTTCTGTGCTTCCTTTTATCTCCTAACTCCTTATCTTATTATGACATTTTATCAATGTGTTATAGAATCATGAAATTGAATTGGTAGAAGAATGGAGAAGAAGCAACATAATATTTTAGTTCACTCCACATTGTATCTTTAGATCTTGCTTTGTTATATTAGTTTAAGTATTCTCTCACACAGAACAAGAGACATAGTAATATTCAAATGCAAATCTGTATGTAACCCACATCCCTGGCATGAAAGACCCAAGGATACAGTTTTTTAGAGAGTGTCACAACTCACTTGGATTGAGCCATGACTAAGTATTTTCCTACTGATAAACTTAACATCTAATTCTTGACCCAAAGCTTTAGACAGATTTTAATTAACAATAAGAACTTAAGCTTAGAACAACAATCTAGGTTCAAATCCCATCTGCAACACTAATGTGATTTTAGAAAAGTTGCTTCACCTTTCCACTCTAGATTTACTCATCAGTTATGTGAAGATTCAATATCTCATATGGAAAAATAATAAAAAGAATAACTAATAATAACTGGGTGCTGTGCTAAATGGAAGGTAAAAGGCAAAACAAAATAAATTGCTTCTCATTCATTAAAGAAATATTGGTGATCATGCAACTACAACAGCTTTTTGACACCATGGGGACTATCATGAGCATTACACCTCCACATTCATAGTTCTAGTAAAAAAAACAATCTTCAGATTCAGAAAAACAATAAAATATGGATATCCATGATTCAAAAATCAACAATTATTGACCTAAGAATTGGGAAATAGGAACTTATATTTCCTTTTCTACATTCCCTGTATTTCTTATTTTGAGTTTAGGTTTTATCATAAGATACACTTTCAAATGCATCTACAGAGTACAGATTAGTTATGAAGTATCAGAATTACTTTCTAAGTTTTCTTTAAAACAGTATTTCTTACCTGAGGGGCATTGTAGGTATTTGAAGTGCATTTATCCTCCCTGGGTGATCATATTGGTGCACGACAGCTGTCACACATGGAGCCACCAACTCCAATGAGGTTTGAGGACAGGCAGCCAGGGCTTCCATCTGGAGTCGTAAAACTCTTTAAGAAAAAGCAAGCAATCTGACCAAGTTTGACTCCACCACAAGAATCGGAAGAACCATAAATACAAGAATAAAACAGCTTTAATGTCCCACAATAATGCTAAGTGTTCCCATAGCCAACATGATTACTTACCTCATCTTTCAATTGGCCTCAGAAATAAAATACTTTAGCATAAACTACACACATTAATAGAAAGAACAGTGTTAGTTATGACCTCACAGTCATTTACTTTACCTGACATTACAGGATTCTCACACCAGTCTACTGGTGTATTGCTTGGCCTAAGGATAAAATTACTCTGATTTTCTAAATGCATATAAAAGAAAGTTAGGAGTTAGGGTAGGTGGACAGGGTGCAGGTAGATGGTGGGAAAAGGGAGCAATAAAGAAGGAAATTTGTCCCATATTATCTGTGACTCAGATGGAAATAGATAACTAGGAATTTACTGTTCGCAAGATAAGCATCTGAGATTTGCTCTTTTCATGTTATAGTGTGCTTCATGATAGGAAAGATTTTTATTTAAAAATGTGATTAACAATGACTGTAAAGAAACTTTCATGAAAGATAACTAACTATCATACTAACAATCCCAAACATATATCAACAAAATATAGAGAAAGTGGGGGCGCCTGGGTGGCTCAGTCAATTGAGCTTCTGCCTTCAGCTCTGGTTGGTCATGATTTCCATGTCCTGGGATTGAGCTCACCACTGGGCTCCCTGCTCAGCAGGGAACCTGCTTCTCCCCACCCTCTTCCCCACCACCCCCACTTGTGCTTGCTCTCTCTCTCTCTCAAATAAATAAATAGAATTTTTGAAAAAAAAATAGAAAGTAAACCACTGTCCTCAATGAGCTTATATTAAATCCTAAGAGATTTAAATTACAGTGTGTCCAAGGCTTCTGCTTTGTCTTCTGAGCTCCCAGAGCATGGACTCATTTGGTAGAGAAGTCTGTGCTGAAGTCCTCTATGCCACATATTTTGCCTGACATTAAGGGCAGAGAGGGGAAGGATGCTGTCCTTGCCCTCTGAGAGTTTTGGCTCATGCCACTAGCGTGGTTCATACCACATCATATTATGGCTCATTGTAAATATGTCTTTTTTTAACTGTCATTTTATTTTGTTTTTTTAAAGATCTTATTTATTTATTTGAGAGAGATAGAGTGAGGGAGAGGGAGAGAGAATCTGAAGCAGATTGACTTCATGAACTGCCTGATGGGATCAATGAGACAGGCACCTCTCTTCTGGGATATTCCTTCCCAAGATCCATTAACCTCTATCTAACCATGAGAAAACATCAGATAACATCAATTGGGAGCAGTTTAAGAAATATATGATCAGTGCATTCAAAAGTCAAAGTCATGAAAAAGCTAGGAAAGACTACGAAGCTGTTAAAGAATCAGAGGAGACCATGGGGATCCGATAACTAAAAGCAGTAAGAGAGTTAACGTCAGCAACATGGCGGCAAACCGTTCTTCCTCTTTATCCCCCTTTTTAGTCAATGAATCAGTCATCCATTCATGAACAAAATTGCCTTGATTGGTCTTTTGGGTCCTAGGACTTTACTCCAAGGGACCTGGGAGGAATCTCACCCACCACGGCTCCTGGTAAGAGACAGACAAACCTCCGTAACAGAACACAGAACTGGACCCTTCTAGCCGCCCTCAGGCAAAAATCGGTGCGTGCAGACGGGGGCAGGCACTCCCACTTGCGTGACAACTTGTAGAAGTCCAGGCTCAGGCACACCATCGGAGAAAAAGAAGAAAAGAAAAAATATGAATGTGGAGGCAGTAAGAGACAATTTCCTGTCGCTTGTCCTCCTCCCCAAGGAAACAGTGAACAAGGCTGCTTTATCTGGGGGTAGTGACCTCTCCCACAGGGAAAAGGAAAGCGGTGAGTGAGTACCCGGCTGCCCCAGCCTGGCAGATCGTGACTGGAGAAACCCATTTGTCTCCATCAGCACTGGGAGTACTAAAATGGGAGTTTTAAACCTTGGGGAGGGAGGATATTAGGAAAGAGGCAGGTAAGAAGTTCAAACCACCTTAAAGGGGTTGTGCTCCGCCGGAAGTCCATTCACCAGAGTACCAGATCTCCCTACCCGGTCGCTAGGTGCCCCCAGGGCACTACTGCTAAAGCCACACCTCTGGGTACCCTGCTGCAGGCTCCCTGTGCCTGCTTTCAGGTGTGTTTGCTAGAGCTCTCTGCAGACAGCACCCTCAGAAAATAGCCCGTGGTTGGCAGGCAAGTAAGAAACCACAAACTTGAGCTATAGCACCACCTTCTGGAATACAGGAGAGGTTTCCAGTAACCAGCCTGGTGAATTTCATGAACCAGAGAAAACATAAAAACTTAAAAATCCCGCCACAGGACAGAGCAAAAAGAGTGGAGCAGGTTCAGCTTCACAAGCACAGAGGAAAAACTCTGTTAATAACAATGCCATAGGGGCGCCTGGGTGGCTCAGTCGTTAAGCGTCTGCCTTTGGCTCAGGTCATGATGACAGGGTCCTGGGATGGAGTCCTGCATTGGGCTCCCTGCTCAGCAGGGAGTCTGCTCTCCCTCTCCCTCTGCTCCTCCCCCTGCTCATGTGCTCTCTCGCGCGCTCTCTCTCTCTCTTGCTCGCTCTCTCTCTCTCCAATAAATAAAAAATCTTTTTTAAAAAATAACAATGCCATAGAATATAACATACCATCTGCTGAAGGCAACCAGCACAGAGTCAAGGAGGTCTCCACTACTTCAAATAAGGAATATGAAAAAAATCAAAGAAACATGGCATCACAAAAAGAAAATGACAAGTCTCTAGCAAGTGAGCTCAAAGGCACGGAGTATTGCGCTCTAACTGATAAAGAACTTAAAATAGCAGTTATGAAGTTTCAATGAGTTATAAGAAAACTCAGAAAGTCAATTCAATGAAATCTGGAATAAAATATATGAACAAAATGAATTATTTCCCAAAAAGATTGAAATGATAGAAAAGCAACAAACAGAAATTCTGGAGCTGTAGAAGTCAATGAATGAGACGAAGAATGCAGTAGAGAGCCTCTGCATCAGGGCAGACCAGATGAAAGAACAAACATGTGCCTTGGAAGATAGGAATTTTGAAACAACACAGACAAAAATGAAAGAACATCGATTTTTAAAAAGCAAAGAAAACCTACATGAACTACATGAACTATGGGGATTTATCAAAGACAAATATCAGAATAATTGGGGTCCCAGAGGGAGATGGGGAAAGAGAATTTATTTAAAGAAATAGTGACAAAGAATTTCCCAAATGTGGGGAAAGACTAAAAAAAAAAATTAAAAAAAAAAAAACAGAAGAAAGAGGGATTATTTCCTTTGGAGGGAGGAGTGGAAATCTGAGCCTTAAAACCTAAGAGAGAAGATGAAGAGCATTTTGGGGAAAGGGTCCATATGTAAAGTGGTACAGAAATAAAAACAGAGTGGGCCTGCCTTGGTTGTAAATCACTGTTCCGGGCAATGTGGAGCCATGATGTCTTGTTCCCAGTTTCAGGGGAGCTTTTCTGCTCTGAAATTCAGTCTTAAGGTGCTCCTATAACACCTCTTGAGTTATACTCACACATACTCTTCTTCATTTCCCCTGGTGTGCACATATGCTGCTAACTAGGGATTTTCCTGTTTCTAGCAGCACACCATGTCCAGAAACAACATTTCTTCCAGATGACCCAGTCCACCCCTGGGTGCTCTCACACCATTCTCATTGTCCTGGCTTTTTCCTGTCCTTTGGCCTTGACTAGGAAGACCAGTCCATCCTGGTTTGGGGGGTTCCATCAGGGAAGTGGCTACAGTCCAATTCTCTTTCCTCCCAGAATTATCTTCCTTGTATACTCCAGGTGATATGGTTTCATGACCATGAACTTGAACACATAGGGCAAGGGAAGAGTGACAGTGCCGTGGCGTCTGAGCTGCAGGTACAGTGAGTGGCCACGTGTACATTATTTATCTCTGCTGCTGGGCTAAACGCAACTTGTTAAAGAAACATGGGATTCCCCTTGTTTATGGTGAAAATAAATCTCCATTGAATAAGTGGATTAAGGATGGATAAATAAACAAGATAACCCTGTGCACATCCCTCTAGATGGAGAAGTTTAATAACATAAAAACATTCCCTGGTGAACGATTCTTCTCTTCACTCAAGAGTTCTGGATCCCAGGAGGGCACCAGTGAGGGTTGATATCAGGCATCTTAATCTTGGATCCCCCCATACACTGGCGGAGGATCCCTGATCTCAGAGCAAGAGTTTGAAAGAGTGAGAACTTCTCTCTTCAACTGAATAGGAATAAGACTATATGGATTCCTGGGGCACCTGGGTGGCTCAGCTGGTTAAGCGACTGCCTTCAGCTCAGGTCATGATCCTGGAGTCCCAGGATCGAGTCCCGCATCAGGCTCCCTGCTCAGCAGGGAGTCTGCTTCTCCCTCTGATCCTCCTCCCTCTCATGTTCTCTGTCTCTCATTCTTTCTCTCTCAAATAAATAAATAAAATCTTTTAAAAAATTAAAAAAAAAAAAAAGACTATACGGATTCCTTTGGGAGACTAGGACAGAGCAGGGCTGACTATCCGGGAGAGGGAGTGAGGAGAGGGGAGGAAGAAGAAGGTTGTAGGAAAGCAGGGAAGAGGGAACCCCTCCATCACCTGCCCTGGGGAATTTCCTAATTGAAAATGCCCCCCTCCGAAGCCTCCAACATTTCCTGCAGGGTTCCTGGCTGGGCCTCCCCGACCAGGAGTGGTTAGTCTACAAGGAAGACCTGGAGCCTTGTGTCTCTCACTGGAGCCAACGGCTGCTGTCACTGCTGCAACCACCGTTCCATATGGGCAGCTCATTTCTGCTCCTGCATCCATTAGAGCCTGACTGGAAGGAAGAGAGGCTATTTACAGCAAATGATTCAATTAGAACCAAGCAAGGGCAGCTTCTGCTGTTGTCTGACAGACCAACCCCAGGGCAGCCCAAAATCACAGGGATTATTTAATCTGCAGAATCCATTAGGGCTGTCAACAGGAGGGGACAGTAAATAATGTGGAAAGTGGGTAAGGGGTGTGGCTTGACTGCAGCTTCAGCATCAGCCCAAGACAGGGAGGAGTTACCTGGGGAGCAGGTGATGGAAGATTAGGAGGGAGGGGCACGGCAACTCAGATCTGGATGGCCCTCATCCTGCCGCTTGAGAGTTTTTAATACACAAACTCCAACCTTGAATGCTCATTGGAATCTCCTGGAACTTTACAAAATCCTCATACTCAGCTTCCATCACCTCCTCCAGACTTGGATTAAATTGGTCCAGCTTGCAGCCTGGGCTTCAGGGTTAGGAAGCTTCCCCCTCCTCCATGAGGAGGCTGAAAGGGAATGGAGAGATTTTGTCACTTCAGAGTGGAGAGCTGGAATGACCCTTACAGAGCACAGCTTCTCAGGTGAAGCAACAGACCAAGAGGGAAAGGCCACCTACCTGGATTGGTTACAAATAGAGGACCATAACTTTTATCTCATGAGTTTCAGGGCCAATTACTTTTCTCATTTACCATCCTTCTTCCACTTACAGTCATGTGGCCTTGGTCAAGTCTCATTTTGCTCACCTGTAAAATGGGTGTTGTCATCTAGTCTACTTATTTCCTATTATTGCCATAAAGATCAGAGTTCTGAAGATCTAAGTCTAGGGGAAGAAGGACAAGACATAGGAGAGATGTGTCTCAAGGTTTGGGACTTCAGAGGAAGTTGTCTAAATGACAGCAGTGGGGTAGAAGTTGATAAAAAAAAATGGATTTTCAAAGCCCTCTACCCTGTATTTTCTTGCCCAAGGGCCTACAATGCAGCCTGGTCAGAGTGTTGTGAGGTACCTAGTCAGGCTACATCTCCCTAGATAGGGTCAAATCCTGCCTCATTTGTCCACTAGGGAGCCAATGGTCATGAATCTTCTATGCTCTTGCCTCTGCCCCAGAGGCCACCTAGTCCAGAGCTGGTACATCTCTAGTTCACGGTCAATAATTGTTGCTGGATGAATGAGTGCATGAAATTAGAAAGAAATATGGAATTGGGACTAAAAGGAAGGAGAGTTATAGGAAAAATAATGAGAGGGAGTGTGGAAGTAAAAATTCAATTTTTGCCTTGGAGGAGAGAGGAACATTTTTATGTCTCTCAGGGAGAAGCCAGAAGGAGGGAAATGTGTGATGTAGAGAAAAGTGGAGTAATTAAAAATGCAAATCCCTTAAGCCCCTTTTAAATGAAAAATCCCATTGAAGAGAGAAAATATTTGACACCTAAGAATTCTGGTTCCCGGTTAGCTTCCCTTTTTTTCTGTCCTATCAGTTTATGAACTTCTATACAATATTGCAAATACCTCCTTATCTGTGTTTGTGTAAACTGAGTTCAATGAGCAGAGGGGAATAGATCTTGATCATATTATATCCCAGTGCTGAATACAAAATAAAGGCTCCATAATTAATGAATAAATTTATCTGTTGGTTTTCTTTCTAGGTGACATGGGTGTCCTTGGAGAAGCATACTCATTCAATAAATGGGTAAGACAGAACAATGAAAAAAAGAGCAAACAATGCAGGTAGAGGAGTGTGTCAATGCCAAAAGAACATTTATCAGCTCCATGATTCAAAGGAAGGAGCAGGAACAAACACAATCTATTTATCTCTGCTCTCTCATAGTCCTACATACTGGCATATCTTAAAGAGCTATGAGCAAAACACCTACATAATTGGATATTTTGTTTTTCAGAATGCTATTTTGAACAACTCTTTACCCTATCTGATATTCTTCATAGTTATTTCTTTCTGTTAACTGTAGAATATTCCATCCCATTAATGTACTACAACTTACCTCACTGTTTCTACTTTCTCTATTGTTGGGCATTTAGGTGGTTGAAGTTCTGCTATTATAGAGAATGCTACGGTGAAGACCCTCATACCTAGGGATTGCCCTCCTGGTGAATTAGCTCCTCCACCTAAATTACAATGAATGAAATTACTGGGTCAAAGGGTGTGGACAGTTTTATGGTTCTTAATACATAGTATCAAGTTCCTGTTTTATGTCCCCTCTCAGAAAGGTATGAGCACGGGGCACCTGGGTGGCTCAGATAGTTAAGTGCCTGCCTTCGGCCTGAGTCATGATCTCTGAGTCCTGGAATCGAGTCCCCCGTTGGGCTCCCTGCTTGGCCGGGGGCCTGCTTCTCCCTCCCCTTCTGCTGCTTCCCCTGCTTGTGCATTATCTCATTGTGGGTTGTTTTTGTTTTTGTTTTTGTTTAAGATTTTATTTATTTATTTGACAGAGACACAGTGAGAGAGGGAACAGAAGCAGCGGGGAGTGGGAGAGGGAACAGAAGTTCCACGGGAAGCCTGATGCGGGGCTCCATCCCAGGACCCTGGGATCATGACCGGAGCCAAAGGCAGATTCTTATCGACTGAGCCACCCAGGCGCCCCTATCTCATTGTTTATCTGAGTTTTGTTATGGTCTGAATATTTTTCCATTTGCTCACTATCAGCATTTCATTCTGTTTATGTCATTTGCCCATAAGGGTGCATTTATGATATTTATATATCTCAGAATAAACTTTTATATTTTATATGTAATAATTCATTTCTCTAACATGTAAAGCAAATATTTGTCCTGCTCTTTTTAATTTCACCATGACTAGTTGGTTCTTGTACAGAAGTTATGTATTGACCTTTCCCTTTATGAATTCTTTCAAAGATTCATGTTCAGACACTATAGCTAAACATATAAAAACTCTCAACTTTACTTTCTAAAGTATATGACCATTACAAAGTTATTTAATAAATTTGTAATTTTTAAATATACATTTTGAATATAACTTGATGTTTCCCCCAACTGGTAAGCACGTGGCAGTGTAGGAATCCATATGTGAGAGACTTGAGGAGCTGTGTTGTTCAAAGGGAGGGCAGGCTCCTTGTCTTGAAGCTGCATTGCAGCATTACAGCAAGCATACTGTTTGGTTTTTCAAATTATTATTCAAATGTAATTAACATACAGTGTTATATTGGTTTCAGGTGTACAAGATGATTCAACAATTCCATACATTCTCAGTGCTCCTCAAGGTAAGTGTACTCTTAATCCCTTTGATCTGTTTCACCCATCCCCCCACCCATCTCCCCTCTAGCAACCACCAATTTGTTCTTTTCATTTAAGAGTCTGGCTTTTTTTGTTTGTCTGGTTTTTTTTCTTTGTTTGTTCATTTGTTTTGTTTCTTAAATTCCACACCTGAGTGAAATCATGTGATATTTGTCTTTCTCAGACTGACTTATTTCACTTGGCATTATATCCTCTAGATCCATTCACGTTGTTGCAAATGGCAAGATTTCATTCTCTGTTATGGCTGAGTCATATTCCATTGTGTATATATACCATATCTTCTTTATCCATTCATCTCTCAGTGAAGAATTGGGTTGCTTCCATATTGTGGCCATTGTAAATAATGCTGCAATCATAGGGGTGCAGATATCTTTTCAAATTAGTGTTTTCATATCCTTTGTGTAAATACCCAGTAGTGGAATTACGGGATCATATGGTAGTTCTATTTTTAATTTTTTGAGGAACCTCCATACACCTTTCCACGGTGGCTGCACCACTTTGCATTCCTACCAACAGTGCACGAAGGTTTCTTTTTCTCCTCACCAACACTTGTTATTTCTTGTGTTTTTCATTTTAGTCATTCTGACAGGTGTAAAGTGATATCTCATTGTGGTTTTAATTTGCATTTCCCTGATGATCAGTGATGTTGAGCATTTATTCATGTGTCTATTGGCCATCTGGATATTTTCTTTGTAAAAATGTCTATTTAGGTCCTCTGTCCATTTTTGACTGGATTATTTCTGTCTTTGATGTTGAATTGTATACATTCCTTTTATATTTTGGATATTACCACCTTATCAGATATATCATTTGTAAATATCTTCTCCCCTTTAGGTTGCCTTTTTGTTTTGTTGATGGTTTCTTTCACTGTGCAAAAGCTTTTTATTTTGATGTAGTCTCAATAGTTTAATTTTGTTTTTGTTTCCCTTGCCAGAAGAGACATATCTAGAAAAATGTTTCCATGGCCAGTGTCAAAGAAATTACTACCTATGTGTTCTTCTAGGTATTTAAGGTTTCAGGTCTCACATTTAGGTCTTTGATCCATTTTGAGTTTATTTTTGTGTATGGTGAAAGAAAGTGATCCCATTTCATTCTTTTGCATGTAGCTGTCCAGTTTTCCCAACACCATTTGTTAAAGAAATTGTCTTTTTCCCACGGCATCTTCTTGCTTCCTTCGTAATAGATTAACTGACCATAAAAGTATGGGTTTATTTCTGGGCTCTCTACTCTGTTCCATTGATCCATGTGTCTATTTTTGTGCCGGTACCATACTGTTTTGATTACTACAGATTTGTAGTATATCTTGAAATCTGGGATTGTGATACCTCTAGCTTTGTTTTTCTTTATCAAGATTGCTTTGGCTGTTCAGGGTCTTAAATGTACCATTTGATGAGTTTTGACAAATGCATACACCTATGAAATACAAACCTCTATCAAGATACACAGGACATCACCATTATGCCCAAATGTTGCTTCATGACTCTTTCCATCAAACCCTGCCTCTAATACCTGCACCCGTCCCAAAGGCAACCACTGTCTTCAATTTTTTAAATCATAGTTTACTTGCACCAATTCCAGAACTTCACATCAATGGAATCATACAACATGTACTCTTTGGGTAAGAATTCTTTCACACAGCAAAATGTTTTTAAGATTACTCCCTGCTGTTTCAAGTATGAGCAGGTTTTCTTCTCCCTTTTATTGCTGAGCTGTATCCCATGGCATGAATATACCATAGGTGTTTACTGATTCTCCTGTTGATAGACACCTGGATCATGTCCAGCTGCCTTTTCTGAACAAAGCTGCCATGAATTTCAGTTGTTTTATTTTGCTTTTATTATAAAGAATAGGGGGGTGCCTGGGTGGCTCAGTCGTTGAGCATCTGCCTTCGGCTCAGGTCGTGGTCCCAAGGTCCTGGGATCGAGCCCCACATCGGGCTCCCTACTCGGCGGAAAGCCTGCTTCTCCCTCCCCCACTCCCCCTGCTTGTGTTCCCTCTCTCGCTGTGTCTCTCTCTGCCAAATAAATAAATAAAATCTTAAAAAAAAAAAGAATAGGGCTATACACTTCCATTCTTTAAGTTGTAATTCCTTTTTAATGACATATATTTACTCATGCCCTTTGTTTGATAATTTATTATAATTTCAAACTTTTTAAAAACATTTTTAAGAACTTTTTTAAATGGGAGAGGGAGAAGCAGGCTTCCGCCAAGCAGGGAGCCCGATCAGGGCTCAATCCCAGGACCCTGGGACCATGACCTGAGCCAAAGGCAGACGCTTAACGACTGAGCCACCCAGGTGCCCCAGATTTTAAATTTATGTGCAAGTTCTAGGCAATCACTAGGTTCATAGCTGAGGGCTTATTATGAAGTTCTGAAATTGAGTAAAATATCAAGAAGGCAAAAATACATTTTTTTCTAAGTTCATTTCCCCTAAGATAATAGTGAAATATTATATTTCAGAGCTTAGGTTAAAACACTGCTTTTGGATCAACCCACGTGTGAGCAAGACAATATTTTTCTAAGCCTGGCCCTTTCTCTATCTTGGCAGGATTTGAAGAACTCTAATTAACTGGAGTGTTCCAAACTGTATAGAGATTATAGTTTTGGAAGGATAGAACCAAAAGCCTTCTATCAAAGGGCCTATTCAGAAAGTAGGAAGAAAATGAAATGGTTGCTAGTCTGCTGTGTATTAGGGTATGATCAGAGAGAAATGTGGCACTTGTTCTTGGGAAGCCAACAAATCCAGAATCCAGGGAGCAGGGTACCCACGTGGGAACTCTTAGTAATCCAGTAGTGTATTAGGGAAAAATCCAGTTTTTCTTGTGCATCTCCTTTACTCACACTACTACCGCACTCCCAACACTTCTGACATCAGACATGTGCCAGTTTTCCCCACCAAATTATTGTCTGCAACACCAGCTAGGTGGCTTATGATTTAGTTCTGACACTATATACCTGAAGATAGTGTCAGATCCCACAGGTTAAGGGCTCAGTTCCCCAAGAGTGCTCCCCCCCCACCACTTCAGATGCCCATCCCAAGTAGTAGATCCTCAGGTTACCCACAATTTCTATCTGACTTGGCTACAAATCAGAGTTTCCCCATGATCCTCTCCTTAGGTTCAATTAGTTTACTAGTGTGGCTCACAGAACTCAGGGAAACATACCTACCAGTTTATGAAAAGAGATGATAAAGGATACAGATGAAAAGCCAGATGAAAAGATACGTAAGCTGAGGAAATAATAATGCCCCCCCCACTGAGGCAGTTGACATGTAACACAACACTGATTCTCCTCAGAACCCAACCCCACCTCCCCTCTTTGCTTCCAGACCTCTAACTAGACTCAAGTCCCAGCAGGCCCCTAAACGTGAGGTACAGAGTATGACCCATGAGGAGGTGTACTGCACTCCAAAAGAACTATTTGAGTTTTCTAATTTATACAAGCAGAAATCTGGGGAATATGTGTTGGAATGGATATTAAGAGTATGAGATAAGAGTGGAAGGAACATAAAGTTGGATCAGGATAAATTTATCGGTACAGACTCACAGAGCAGAAATTCTGCCCTTAATCTTGTAGTTCAGGTAGTTAAAAAAAAAAAAAGGCTCTAATTGTTTGTTTGTTTAGTTGGCTGAAACATGGACCAAAAGATGGCCCATCATGACTGAACTGGATATGTTTGACCTCCCTTGCTTTAATGCAGAGTAAGGGATTCCAGAGGCTTAAGGAGATTGGAATGCTAGAGTAAATTGGTCATTTAAAAACCTACTCCCCCAGAGTGGGAGGGCCCAGATGACATAACTTTCACCAACACTGAGAAATTAATTCACAGGGGAGCCCTAGCATCCTTGAAGTGCTCTGTGGTCACTCTTCTCTGTAGGCCAGACCTCACAGTGAGAACTGCAAGCCACTCAATTGAGAGACCTAAATGCAGTGGGAGTAATTGGATCCCAGGGTGGCAGGAGCCTTGTGACGGCATTCACCATCAAAAGCAGGTGCATATGGTTACTGTAATGGACAAGAGTCAAAGCAGCAATCAAAATAGTGACTTATGCAGACCCACGGCATTACCTAGTTTATCATGGGAGTCCTAGCAGCGAAACAAACAGGAAGCCTACTAAATTCTTACTTGACCTGGATAAGCAGAAAAGTTTAAGATCATGGTAAGAAAAACCTAACTTTGAATAATGAAAACAGAGAGTCATGGACCCTCAATCAATTCTTGGAATTGAGACAGTTTAGAGACCAAGAACCCTTTGAATGAAGGTCCTTGAGGAAGGACTATGGTACACTACCAAAAATTCATACTGCTAATCTTTTTCCCAGCCTTCCTCAAAGAGACCTACAGCCTTTTACCAGCATAACTGTACATTGAAGATAACGAAATAATCTGATCTTTTAGAGACTAGTGGATACTGGCTCCAAACTGACACTAATTCCAGGGGTCCTAGAACGTCACTGTGGCCCTGCAGTCAGAGTATAGGCTTATGGAAGTCAGGTGATCAATGGAGTTTTAGCTCAGGTCCATTTCACAGTGGTCCAGTGGGTCTCTGAACCCATTCTGTGGTTATTTCCCCATTTCCAGAATTTATAATTGGAGTAGACATACTTAGAACTAGAAGAATCCCCACCTTGGTTTCCTGAATTGTGGAGTAAGGGCTACTATAAGGGGAAAGGCCGAGTGAAAGTCATCAGAACAGCCTCTACCGAGAAAAATAGTATATCGAATGCAATACTGCATCCTTGAAGAGAATAGCGACTAGTGAGTGCCACCATCAAGGACTTGAAAGATGCAAGACTGGTGATTGTCACACATCCCTATTCAATTTTCCTATTTGGATGGTGCAGAGAATAGATGAATCTTGGAGAATGACACTGGATAATGATAAGCTTAACCAGCTGGTGACTCCAGCTGCTGTTGCTGCCCTATCTTCTCATGCTCTCAGACATTGGCATTCCTTGTTTTTGGACTTTGGACTCAGACTTAGGCCATCAGCTCCCCAGTTCCTCAGGCCTTCAGACCCAAACTAAATTATACGACCAGCTTTCCTGGTACTCCAGTTTGCAGAGTAGATCATGGGTCTTCTCAGCCTCCATAATCACGTAACTCAATTCCTATAATACATCTCCTCTTATAATTACATGTCTCTATATTTTTATCACTGTCTCTAAATCTAAATCCTACTGGTACTGTTTCCCTGGAGAACCCTCACTAATAAGTTTAATAATTCTACATTTGGAAATCTACATAAAGAAAATTATCCCAAACACAGAGAACCAGTATGAAGGAAGATATTCATTATAGTATCTATATAGCTTTACCACAAGGAAATTTTGGAAGCTTGACTATAAGCCTAATTGTAGGATTGTGTTCTAAAGATATCAACACATAAATACAACAAACTAAACTAAACTAAAACTTTAGACCACAAACTAAAACTTTAGACCAAAAATGAGATACTTATATTCTATGAATTGTTAAACTTAAATTCAGGAATGATATTCCCAACTTGTCTCAATTTAAAAATCAACATTTATGCAATTTCACCATAGGCTTTTTACTAAAATACATTAGCAAACAGTCTTCTCTATTTTCTGTCATATTTGCTAACACATCTGGTTCTCTAGGGAAATAGATGTGTTCAAAAGAAAATAGTCAGGTCTTTCAGAACTAGACTGATTATAATGAAAGACAAAATGTCAGAACATAAATTACCCAAAGATATGTGTGGGATATGCATGGGAAACTTTTAGTTTTGCAGCAGAAAATTATGTATTTACTCACTTATTTCAGAGTAAATCCTAAATTTTCCTAAATAATTAAGTAGATTAAAGTAAAAGAGACATTAAAAGAGCAAAAAATTTCTCCACTCAATTTATTCTGTGTTTATAAATCTGCTTAGCCAAATTAGTCCATTTTGCTTAAATTGGAACTCAAACATCTGTGAAATGACTTTGGAGTGCCTCGTATTGTCAAACCTGAGGTGTAACTCACTCTGACTCAATTAAGGCAGCCTGAGCAAATGGAAAGAGGACAGCCCCAGGAATCAGCACACTGTGTTCTTGTTCCTGCCTCCAACTGAGTATGTTACCTTGAGTGAATCTGTCCACTCGGGGCCTCAGCTTCCACATGTGTAAAATATAGCTTGAATTGGATTGAATGTTTCTTAAGGTTCCTTCCAATTCAGAAATCCTCTAAAGTTGCTGTAAGCTTTGTACCATGTTGACCCTACTCTACTTTCCTATAACATCAGTTCACTCTATGCCTTCCAGAAGTGTTGCCACGGGGTGCAAGGTTGTGTTATTGTGGAAGGAGGCATAATCAAGAGAATTACTGCTCCATCCCCCAGACAGGAGGAGTGAGAGATTCTCAGAAGAGAGTGTTAAAGAGGAAGGAGCACTATGCCCTTCAGACCGGGGGTCAGTAGGCCTTATTCCTGCTTCTCTGAAACACACCCACCCTTGTGTCTGGGCCCTTGCTTCTCTGAAAACAAGTTGAGTGCAGATAGTACCATGCCTTGCTTGGACAAATGCTTCCCAAGCATATGCCTGATGAATCAACCTAGAGACAAAACATGTCTTCCATTGGAGCCTCCAAATCGGCTTGCAATACTCCCCAGACGGCCCTCTAGTCTTGACAGAGGAGACTTTCCCAGTGCCAATCATCTGGCATGGATTTGGGGCTCATGGTGCCTAACCATGTGTAAGGATGGGGGGATTCAGGAGAATAAGACAGGAATCTTACCTTCCAGAAATCATTCTCACCAAAGAAGTAATGAAAAAGAGAAGGCACTGAGAGGTGAAAGCTGATCAGAGGGATAAGGGGTTGAAGGCTGGAGCAGCTCAGATGTGTAGGCCACTAAGGTCCAGAGCATTTTAAGGCTCCCCAGTAAAGGCAGTCTGGAGCAGACCTGGGGTGGGATGATTTGGAGTAGGCAGAAAATAGGAAGCCAGGTATTCCTATGGTAAGTCTTAATGGCCCTTCATCTCCTGTAGGCCCAGAAAATTGCCCACTTCCTCTCTCATAACTCAAAATGCTAGTCTTCAAACCCCAGAGAAATAAACCTTCTGTCCCACCAGCCACCTACAAATGTCTCTTCTGAAGAATGGGAGATACTTTCAAAGTTATTCAAAGAAAATGAGCTGAATAGGATGGCCCAAGATGCAGTGTGATGGAGCAGGTTGGTCACTCCAAGAAGTGAACAAGTTCTATACAGGACATCAAAGAATGGCTCAGATTATGTTCCACAATGATTAAAATTACTTTTGGCTCAAAGGCAAAAGCCATATGACTCTCCTCTTGGGTGCTCTGGGAGCCAGTGCTGTAAGGCTTATCTTGATTGTCCATTGTCATCGTCCAAGAATCAGGGTTCCCAAAGCAAGGTTTCTGGGTAACCGAAGTTAATCCTTCAAGTTCTAGCAGTTTTTTTGTGTGTTAGAAACTTAGCCAAATTGGGACACCTGGTTGGCTCAGTAGGTTAAGCATCTGCCTTTGGCTCAGGTCGTGATCCCAGGGTCCTCAGATGGAGCCCTGTGTTGGGCTCCCCACTGAGCAGAGTCTGCCTCTCCCTCTGCCCCTCTCCCTCCTCGTGCTCTCTTTCTCTCTCTCAAATAAACAAATAATAAATTTAAAAATCTTTTTAAAAAAAAGAAACTTAGCCAAATCACCCAATACATTTACACATTCCCCCTATACTCTTAAAAAAGAATGTTCTTAATTAAAATAACTAGTCTTCAATGAGCATGTTCAATCAGTTTCATCTTCTGTTTATTTTGCTTATAAGTTACTGTTTTTAGAAACACAATTTAAGAATCTTTATCAAAATCATTTGCAGGGGTACCTGGGTGGCTCAGTCGTTGGGCGTCTGCCTTTGGCTCAGGTCATGATCCCAGGGTCCTGGGATGGAGCCCTGCATCAGGCTCCCTGCTCAGCGGGAAGCCTGCTTCTCCCTCTCCCACTCCCCCTGTTTGTGTTCCCTCTCTCGCTGTCTCTCTGTGTCAAATAAATAAATAAATAAATAAATAAATAAATAAAAATCTTTAAAAAAAAATCATTTGCAAAGCAAGAGTAAGAAGGCTTCAAATTGGTACTTAAGTGACTCTGACTGATACGAACTTTACAGAATGAATTTTGTTACACTCACATCCCTTTTCCTTTACCTGGCACTCAATGTCCCACAGAAGACCAGTAGCTTGAGAAGAATCTCAGTAAAATTTGCAGTGAACATAATCCTGGGGAAGATAAGTCCCTGGGAACAAGCTAGTTCTATGCTCCAGACTTCAGTTTCTAACTCCCAATACCGATCACATTTCCTGTGGTATATACAGGCTTACAGAACTGTTCTTTACTTCAGAAAACTGTTCGTAAGGTATATCTATTGGGGATTATTTGACTGATGTTTGCATTTTCTAATAAACTGTAAATCCCAGGAAGGTGGTGGCCATGACTGATTTTGTTCACCATTACATCCCTAGCAACTAATCTAGTAGGTGCTGAATAATTTTGGGATGAATGACAGAAGGAACATGTGGCAAGTCCATTCTGGTTGCGTTGGGATTGTCTTGTGTGCCCTTGGAAAGAGCATTACACTTCCTCTGAGTCTCAGATACCACATTTGGAAAAGGGTCCTCAACAAGATGGTCATAAAGGGTTCATCCACTTAGACTTCTATTTAAATACAAGGAAAGGATAGAGGATGTTAAGATTAGAGGATGGTCCAGAAGGGAACTGGAGGAGTGGCAGTGGCAGGGGTGGTCTGCTGAGCATCTCCAGGACATGGCAGCAATGACTCCTGGGAGAAATGTGATCTCTCTACAGCTGTCTAGACTTTGGGGAAAAGTCTAGAAAAAGAAGTCTAGAAAAAGTCTAGAAAAGTCTAGAAAAAGTCATTTCTCATTCTTGTTCCTACATACCACTTTGTCATTGAAACCATCATTTGGGCACTCTACTTCCCATGGTCAGGACTCGGGTGAGGCATTTATTTACTTTGGGAGCAAAATTTAAGGGGGCACCAAAAAGCTCCATAATCAAGAAAACATTTCAGTGTAACACTTCACAATCTAAATTAATGCAAAAATCCATGAGGAACAAGGTATCAAAATTTGGGGGCATCTGGCTGGCTCAGTTGTTAGAGTATGAGACTCTTGATCTCAGGGTCATGTGTTTGAGCCCAAGGTTGGGTTTAGTGCTTACATTAAGAGAGAGAGAGAGAGACATAAAAATTTTAAAAGTTGGGGCACCTGGGTGGCTCAGTCGTTAAGCGTCTGCCTTCGGCTCAGATCATGATCCCAGGGTCCTGGGATCGAGCCCCACATCAGGCCTGCTTCCCCCTCTCCCACTCCCCCTGCTTGTGTTCCTTCTCTCGCTGTGTCTCTCTGTCAAATAAATAAATAAAACCTTTTTAAAAAAAATTTAAAAGTCAAGATCAGTATTGTTTTTTTTCTTTTGCCCCAGGTTCCAATATGGCTCACCTCAGTGCTTCCTCTGACTCTCATTTCCTCCCATTCTGGTGAAACACAGGTGTGAGTGCACATAATGGAATGTACAGAAGAAACGCATTTGTGCTGGTTGCCAACACCGTACACTGGGGGAGGAACGTCAGGTGAGCACCCAGGGCTCAGGCCAGAGTTGCAGCCATCCAGGAACTGGCAGGGAGCTCTCAAGACACTCATCTGACACTGTCCCTCAGAATGAGCCCTGGAGGGACTGTTTCCAAAGGCCAAGAAAGAGGCCCTTGCTCCAATCCAGCAACACTGTCCTCTCTTGAGACGGTTACTGTTCCACACACAGAAGTGTTCAGAGCCGTATATACAGGGTTTTCACATTTCCTCAGGCATCCATTCCACCCTGCAAACTGAAGATGGATTCCTGCCATGAAACAGTAAAATCCTTTACTTCCTGTCCCACCCAACATCTTTGTCATAATAAAATCCATAGACAAACTTTATTGATCATTTTCTATCACTCAGGGAGAAAACGCAGGGAGGGGGAGCAAAGTAAGCGGTTTTTCTTTGCTGAGCAGTGAGAAAACATGGTAAATGGTGACAAGAAAGGATCTGTGTTCTGAGGGACGTTTAATGATTCCTGAGGACCACCGCCCTCTACCACGACTATGTCCCAAGAGGTGTGTGGGTGAAGGAGGAAGCATCTCATTAGCGCTGTTAGTCTGTCAGACTGCTTGTCAGGACTCCAGTTATCCTGTGAACGTAGCAGGGGAGAATGCCAAAGAAGGAACGCTCCTGACTTTAAGTGAATGGAAAGTTATTTTTGAAATGAAGATTAATACTTTCAAAAAAATAAATGATGGAGGGATGCCTGGGTGGCTCAGTCAGTTAAGCGTCTGCCTTCAGCTCAGGTCACAATCCCAGGGTCCTGGGATCGAGTCCCACATCGGGCTCCTTGCTCAGCAGGGAGCCTGCTTCTCCCTCTGCCTGTCGCTCCCCTGGCTTATGCTCACTTGCTCTCTCTTTCTGACAAATAAATAAAGAAAAATCTTTAAAAAAATAAATAAATGATGGAAAGGGACGATTCTTTAACTGTATACCAATACTGCATAACAGCTGTAGCCAGCCCAGACACTGCACACCTGATGTTGGGGAAGCAGGCAGGGCTGACGTCTGAGACTTTTAAGGAATCTCTAAAGGTAATAATATATCAGGCATTTGTAATAGGTAATCTGGTAAATATTCTGTGGCTGGAGATGCTATGAACACCCTGTTTCAATAGGTAGATATTCCATACCTGGACATCCTGTGAAACAGATCTTCAGACCCTGGGGATATCCACTTACCAATCAGTGAGCTCCAAACAGTTAAACAGCCAAACTCTAAGATCACCTAATTGGCTGGCTTCATCTCCACTGTATTCGCATCAGAAATATAGAAGTGAGAAACTGGAAACACTCTGAGAAGATAGGGCTTGCTTAATATGTGGGGACCTGTGCTCTTGATATTCTCTCTTTGGAAGATTTTCCCCCAGATTTCCCTAAGGTTTGCCTCCTGTGGTAAGCAGAATACTGCTCCTCCCCCCTAATATGTCCATGTCTTAATGGCCACAACCTATGAATAGGTTAGGTTTCATGGCGAGGGGAAATAAGGTTGCAGATGAAATTCAGGTCGCTAAACAGGTGACTCTAGGATGATCACCTGGATTATCCAGATAGGCCCAAAATAACAAGGGTCTTTGTAAGTGGAAGAGGAAGGCAGAATACAGTCAGATCCAGGACAAGGACAGCCTGATGTTGCTGGCTTTGAAGATGGAGGAATGGGGACACAAATCAAAGAATATGGGCAACTTGAAAAGGCAAGGAAATGGATTCTTAGAGCCTCTATAAGGAATGCAGCCATACCACACCTAGCATTTAGCCCAGGAAGACCCAGTTTGGACTTCTGAGCTCAAAAGTTGTAAGATAATAAATGTGTGTGTGTGTGTGTGTATTTTAAGCCACTATTTGTGGTAATTTGTTACAGCAGCAGGAGGAAATTAATACATCTCCTTATCATTTGATCTAAGCTCAAATGTCATTTTTTCCCCAAATGTCATCTTCTTAAAGAGACATTTCTTGACATCTCTCACCCACTAAGGTATCTCACCACACACTTTTCACTTGATTATAATTATCTAAAATTATTTTATTTATTCCTCTTCCTTTTCACAAGAATGTAAATTCTAGGAGGATGGGGACTTTGTTGCTCTTTTGGCCTCTGTTATCTCCATTGCTTAGGATACCACAACATAATAGGCATCCAATAAGTATTTGTTATATCAATGAGCCTTGAGCTATTGAGGACCATAACACTCTTGCCACCGCTGATCACAGCTGGAAGAAGTGGTTAGTGGAGTCCCAGGCCTGGATAGGTCCTATGTTGCAAGGAACTGCTCAGTAGTAAAGAGAAATAGGAATAAATACCAAATGGGAATTCCCAAATAAGCAATCAGCTGCTTAATTTCAGGTAATTTAGCAAACTTAAATAGTAAGTACTGATGTGATTTGGAGTAGTGTTGCTGGGGTCCGAAGCTGAGAGCCAAGAAAGAATTCTTGAGACGTCTCTGGTGCAGAAAGGTGGTTTTACTAAAGCATCAGGACAGGCCCCCTGGGCAGAAAGAGCTGCTGCCCTGGGATTCTGAGGAGCAACTGATTATATACTTTGGGTTTGGGGGAAGTAAAGGTAAGGGAAGTTCCAAAAGGATGTTCATATGCTGAAGAAGACTCACAGGATACCTGTGTCAAACCAAGGTTCTTTTTCCCTTTAGCAAGGCATTAACATTAAGACAGTTGGGAGCTTCCTAGAGGAATGTTATACTCTGCCAGCCTCAAGTATTTGTCAATGGGCTGTGGGTTAGAAGGACATTTAATTTTATCTACATTTCCTTCTACCTGTTTCCCAAATTATCCCCCGCACTGCCCCGAGCCATTTTGATCCTTAAATTTTTAAGGTTGCTGAGGGTAGAAGGTCTTACCTTCTGTAAATTCTTCCTGCAGAATAGGGGCGTAGAAATGTCCCTACCTCTGGGTCAACACTGGTCAGTTGGGGAATTTATATATAGGAGTTACCAAAGGCAGAGGCAGCCAATCCAAGATAGACAACATATATGAACCTCCTTGAGTAGAAAGGATTTTGTGTCAGCTGGAAGTTATGGCGGTGAAGGAATCCTGGCACCAGGGAGGGAGACACCGGAAAAGACAACAAAAGGTTAGTGTTATAATAAGAAAGAGAACTCTGAATAAAAAGACCTATGATAGTTAACTAAAATTTTCTTCCTGCCCTCCAGTCCTTTAATGTCATTTGAAAAGAAATTTGAGGTCTTCCACAGGTTCACAGGAATAAGAAGGCACGTTAGTTTGCCCATTGGTTTCTGGTGAAGGAGATACAGGTTTTATTCTAGATATATGAGCCCATGAAGAGTGTCCCTCTAACTGTATGGCGGTGGGACCACATAACATGACCCATCCAGTAGGGCCCCTACCATTTTGGAGTTAAATTCCCTGCTATATTAGACTTGTGATCCTCTAAATAAACCATGTTTCTGGGGTTCATATGGGGTGAGTTGCTAGTGACTGTCAGATCTGGTTTAGAGAGGATATGATTTGTGTATTCATTTAGAGATTTATGAATTAACCTGGTTCCACGTGAATAATTTTACAGAGCCTTATAGTCTCCATCTATTGATAGGTCTACAGTGAGAAAAGGTTTTCCATATAGTAACTCAAAGGGACTTAACCCTATTGATTGTTCTGGGGCACTCCCCCTTCTGAGTAATCCAGTTTTCTTGAGTCTCAATGCTTAAAATCTAGTATCTTACAAAGATGTGTTATTGAAACATTTTCTCTCTATAATAACCCTCATTTTTAACCAGAGATAGCCATATCAGGACTAATTTGATTATAAAACACATCTAATTCTAACAAACCTGGCTTCATGACTTATGTAAGTTCAGCAAAAGTAGTGATTGATCATATAGATCTTTTAGAATTCGCTTTGCTGGGACTTTTTATAATAAGGAATCTCTAGGTTGAACTTTTAGTAGCCTCTCTAGGCCAGAAGCCAAGCCAAGTGCTTGCCATCAGACAGGCCTGGAATACCTATAGATTTGGGCAAATTCCTCTTCTGGAGGTCCCCAATATATCCTGAGGTTCCTGCACCTGCCAGGAAATGACGTTCTTTACTTACCTCTGGGAACTCTGTAAGCAAGGTGTCAGGCCAATGAGGCACCTGGGTGGCTCAGTCAGTTAAGAGTCTGCCTTCAGTTCAGGTCATGATCCTGGAGTCCCTGGATGGAGCCTCGACTGGGCTCCCTGCTCAGCAGGGTGTCTGCTTCTCCCTCTGCCCCTCACCCACTCTGTCTCAAATAAATAAATAAAATCTTTAACAAACAAACAAAAAGTTATCAGGCCAACATTTTCAAGTGTTGGCTTCATGCTTCATAAAGTCAACCTTAGTTCCTTAAAGCTGTCTGGTCATATCTGAGTCTGTGCATGTCTCTCAAATATGACACTCCCATCAAAGCCTTGGTAAAATAACTAATGTTTCCAATGGTGTCCTGTTACAAGCAGAACACATTCTTATTGACCTTATGCAAATGACTGTAATTGCCATGAGATAAAGAATACTTATGGAGACCTTTTGAATTTCAGAGGGTTCAGGTAGAAAGAAAAGTTAGTCTTCAATTTGTTCACAGAGGAATATTTTATCTTATTTTTTATACCACAGATATCTTAAGAGGAAGTTTCCTTAGTCAGGAAGAGCAAATATTAGAGAACCAGCAATGTTTTAAACAAAAGTCACAAAAACTATAATCTTCCTCAGTTTAGTTAGTTCTGGAAATTCTTACCAATTATAGTTTTGGGATTTTAAAGATATTAAAAACCTGTATTTGTCAAAAGTCCTTTTTATGAATCACCTTGAAGATGAAACACGTTTTGCAAGAGAATACGAACAATAATTATAAATAACAGAAAGACTCAAAGATGGACATGGTTAAAGATCTGATGAGAGGTTACAATACAGCTGGCAGGGAAATCTGGTTATTTCTGTGACACTTAAGACTTCAAAGATCAGAATATTAAATGATGGCCTGATACTAGAACATATTAAAACATTAGGAATTGCTTATCATCTCTAGGATAGTTATAGCATTTATCCAAGCAATACAACCTAAGGCTTATTAGACTTCATTTACAATTTAAATCTTGGGAAGTTTGTTTAAAAACCTCAAAGTTATAACACATGCCTGAATAAGATTACAGATCATTACAAAACTTACTCATTTAACCAAGGTTACAATAAGAGATTCCAAAGGCAAATATGTAGGGTTATATAGTTATTAGCAAAACTTAGCTCATTTAATATTGAGTTTTAACCAAGTGATCAAAGACAAAACCTAGAAACTGGTTTTCTAGGCAGACAAAAGAGAAAAAACTTTGTTCACATTTTCTTATCAAGCATAGAGCAACAATTCAAGAAAACTTTGTCTTTTTAAGAGAGAAAAGCAGAATTTCAATCTTATACCACTGTACTTTTAAAATCCATTCAACTTTAGTCCTGACCACATATAAAATTCCCTTCCAAAGATTTTCCCTCATAAACCTACAACTTTTTCATTCAGTTGCTTCCCTTATTCTCATCAGTCTTAATTACATTTAGCAGAATTTTAACTCTTAGAGACCTTAGTCTCAGTGAAAACTAAGTAGTAACCAATTGTGAACTGTCACACCAGAATTCTTTAGCTGGCAAATTTATGAATCTATTAAGCACAAAGCATGTTTTCAAACAGACTCAAATATCCTTAGTTTCTTTGCAATAAGAAGTCAAAAGCACAAACCTACATTCAGCAATCAGTGCTTTATTTAGTATTTTATCTCATTTGAAAAAGGCCTAGATGTCCAATGAATTCAATCCTATTTATTATCTAAGCAAAACTTTAAAGTTTCAGGTTGCCAAAGACTTTGAAAGCTATCTTAACAATTACCCATGAAAACAGACAAACAAAATTAACCATCATTTTAAATCATCTTTTTGCTAACAAATTGCAACAGAGATAACATGAGCTTATTTGATCTTTAGTAAATCTTGGTAGAATAAAAAGTTTCAATTACTTTAAATACCGAATTATGTTCCACCTGGGTCCACTTAAAAGTCAACCAATTTGCTCCGCACTGTTAGTTTTTACTGGGGACTCTGGTGGGGAAATCTGAAGTGGGTGGTGTTAAGTTCAAGGGGGTGCTCTTCGCTCCTCAACGGCAAGGGTAGGATGAGCCAATGGTGCCAGAGGCACCCAGATGGTGTAGGAACCAGTTAGGCAGGCTGCATCCAAGGTGGTGAAGATATAGGTGGAGAGGGAAAGGCAGATAAAAGCCAAGAGTGCAGAGAAAGAGGTCTCCCGGTCCTAAAGCCTGTCAGCTTGAACAGATGAGCTGACACAGATTTTCAAGCTTCGCTTCCTTAAATCTTACAATCCGAATTGTTTCCAGTGGGTTAAAAGGCATCCCAAGGGAGAGTCCTTGGGGACTGAAAAAAGAAGGTCCATTACCAAGAAAATTCCCCCCGACTGCTGGGTGGTGCCCCATGCGCAGGATAGGTCAGAGGTTCCTGGTGTCAAAGCGACTGGAAGCGTCCCTCAGACAAAATCACTAAGATCACCGCCAGCTGTAAAGGTCTTGCCTGCCCTCCTCCCCCGCGCCCGCTTTCCCATCACATTCGAGACTATAGTGGGTGCTGGCATATGGACCGAGTTTGACTTACTGTGAAGGTCCCGCCGTGAAGTGAAGGCCACAAAGAACTCACCATTTTTAACCCATGGAAGACACTAGAAAAGTTTTACAAGAGGAAAGTACCCAATTTTGTAACTTAAGTAGTTAGCAGAGGACATTGACAGAGAACAGTAAAGATAGAAATCATCATGCTCTAAGCGACATCCCAACACATGAAGTCTTTATAGCCAACTTCGCTAGGAAATGTTCCCCAGTTGGGTTTTAATTCAATCGGGTACCGGTTTTGGCCAGCTCCCAGTGAGGGTCTTGTGGCCAGAAGTGCCTAGACTACAGATGTGGAGGGTATCACATTAGACCAATAAGGAGGAACACACGGGAGTCTTAAGATTGGCAGCCGTCCTGGTGACTTAGGTGGCCATCGCATGCCCAAGACAGACAACTTTGTATAAGGACAGGAATAGAGAGGGCATCAAGTTTCTGGGTCTTATTACCATTCAGGCCAGGTTACTATCAGCCAGAAGGCAGGCTTTCTCCTCCCCATAGAGTAGCCACGGGCTAGATGATTGCAGCCTGAGCAATCCACATGAAGGCGTTCTAATAAGACTGTACTCCTTGAAAAGCCCCTGGAATGAGAGTAAAGGTAGAGGAAAACTAAGTAGTAAGTAGAGGAAAACACTCACCAAGTTGGCACCGCAGCTCAGAGTCCAGATGAAAAGACTCAAAGCCCCATGTTCCAGCGCCAAATGGCATGTTTTTGGAGTAGTGTTGTTGGGGTCCGGAGCTTACGGCGAAGAAAGAACTCTTGAAATGTTTTTGGTGCAAAAAGGTGATTTTTTTTTTTTTTTTAAATTAAAGGACCCCTGGGCACAAAGAGCTACTGCCCCGGCGGATTGGGAGGAGCAACTGATTATACACTTTGAGGTTGGAGGAAATAAAGATAAGGGAAGTTCCAAAAGGATGTTCACATGCTAAAGAAGACTCTCAGGATACCTGAGGCCTTGCTATTGTCAAACCAAGGTTATTCTTCCCTCTAGCAAGGCATTAACATTAAGAAAGTTGGGAGTTTCCTGGAAGAATGTTACACTCCTCCAGCCTCAAATATTTGTCAATGGGCTGCAGGTTATAAGGACGTTTAATTTTCTCTACATTTCCTTCTTTGTTTCCCACATCAAGTACCATTCCTAGGCAACTGCAGACTAATGATTGCCAAGAAGTAACCAGTTTGGGAAGACCAGAAAGGAGTGAAAACATACATGATTAACTCAGGTTACCTAAATATTGTGAAATCATAATTCTTAGGGGAACACATACAAAAATGCCTCATAATGATGAAAGAACAAATGAGCAAAAGAGGACAGATCTTTTTTTTTTAATATTGATGAGTCAGTTCTCAAGTGTTAATTCGGAAGATTATCAGGTTTAGTTCAAGACTGAGTTCTGATAACCTTTGCAGTTTTTCCACTCTTAAATAGGTTATTTAAGAGTACCTTACTTAGGGGCACCTGAGTGGCTCAGTTGTTAAGTGTCTGCCTTCGGCTCAGGTCATGATCCCAGGGTGCTGGGATCGAGCCCCGCATCGGGCTCCCTGCTCAGCGGGAAGCCTGCTTCTCCCTCTCCCACTCCCTCTGCTTGTGTCCCCTCTCTCGCTGTGTCTCTCTCTGTCAATAAACAAATAAAATCTTTAAAAAAAAAAATGTGCCTTATTTAATAGTTCCTAAAAATTCACCTTCAGAAAGGGCTGGCCGCAAGGGAGGAAGGATCCTCCTAGCCCAGTGACGGAGGTTGTGCAGAAGCGTTCCCCAAGCCCTGGGGTCAACACCCTGGAAAACCCCAGAGGCTCGAGGTCGCTTGGAGCCACGCCCAGATCCAAAGGGTGGCACCCGCCTCTGCACCTAGACTCTGAGCCCCACAGAGCCAGGAGTAACTGTCCGGAGCAGCCAACCAAAGGCCAGGGAACGGGGGCGGGACCTGGGGGTGTCCGACCAATAGGAATGCGGCGGGGCAGGAGGGCGAACCAGCTCCAAGGCCCCGGGGTTCGTAGCACCAGCCCCCGGCCCGGCTATGTGGGGCCCTCCGGGTGCTGAGGCATTCGCCACGGCGCTCGGAGGCGCGCTCTTTCTGCTGCTCTTCGCGCTGGGGATCCGCCAGCTGCTGAAGCAGAGGCGGCCGACTGGCTTCCCTCCCGGGCCGTCGGGGCTGCCATTTATCGGCAACATCTACTCGCTGGCCGCCTCGGGCGAGCTCCCCCATGTCTACATGAGAAAGCAGAGCCAGATGTACGGCGAGGTACAGCCCGACGGGCTGCGGGCTGGGAGGGCCCGGGCCTTCCTCAGGGGTGGACTTGACGGCCGCTTCTGGGCCCGACCTGTCGAGACTCCCCTTCCGTGTACTAGCGACTTGGAGGGAACAGGCTTCCCCAGTCGGGGGGTAGGAGTCCTGGAGGCCGCGCCCCTCCAGGGGAACCCCGCCCAGCCAGGACCTCCACCCTTCCGACGCCTAGCGGGATCAGGCGGGATCCCCTGGTAGTGCTCGCGCGCCTGCGCATGGGCCCCGAGGGCGCCAAGATTGTGCTCCGCGCCTGCGCAGTGGGGCCCCGGGCTGTTTTGGGAAGCCTGTGGTTTGGAGGGGTTTTTTTTGGCAGCCGGTGGGAGCTAGACGTGTGCGGTTGTACCCGTGGCTTCTGGCGAAAATGGGGCATCCAAGTTCTAGGTCCAGATTAATGTTTAATAGGACGTTCCTAAATGTTTGCATCTAAGGATAGCTGCTTTAGGCGTCTGCTATGGGGATTAGAAAGCGCAGGTAAGGCCCCTGGCCAAGATGGTCTCTGGAAAATAATTTAGAAAGAGCGAATGAATTAATGACTAAAAATCGGTGCGGAGTCCTACAGCGAAGTGAGCAGGGTCGGCCTGACTGGCCAGCAACACCCTCATAGCAAACACTGGGACTGCGCCGCTGTGGGCCGGCCTCCCTTCCAGGGCGCCCTGACGTAAACTCACAACCCTCCGTCTCAGCCACTTCCGGCCCTTCGCACTGTGCGGAGAAGGAAAGTGCCGCACAGCAATGCTGAGGGACTTGCACACAGCCGCACGGCGGCTCCCTGCAGGGGAAAAGGCCAGAACTCACGCGTGCGATTGGAAGGAAGTCCTAACCTCGGAAGGAGGCAGAAGTTTCCAGAACATTGGCCCTGGCTGAGCTCACCTGTTGTGTATTGAATCCTTTCATGCCTATGCGGCAACAACAAGCTGCCAGGCTCAGCCAGGTACTGGGGATGAGGCGAGGAAGGCAGACACTGCCTGACTTTAGGGAGTTAGAGCCCAGTGAGAGAGAGCAACTCTAAATATCGACCACAAATTGTGAGTGCTTTGAGGGAATAGTATAGTGTTGCTGTTTGGCAATTGTGGTATTTCAGGTTGGGGCTTAAGTCTTTATTTGAACCAATGTTTACGAGAATTATCTTAGGTTCTTGCACCGCTCTCATGGTTGACATTGTTAAAGGGAAAGTGGTTTTACGTAAAGCAAATTATATAATTCTTATATTTTATTGTCAACCTTCCAGTTCTCCAAGAATTGAGTGTAACTTTTCTCTGAATTTTAATTTTGCCTCATGAGTAATGATAATAACTAGAAACAGTAAACTGCTACTCAAATGTTCTTGGTTATTAATTGCAAAACAATTTATTAGGCCTATAACATAAAAAGTATCTTTAAACCAATTATGTGAAATGCTGTCTTGCAGAATAGGAAGATGTTTTTCATATATTCCCTATGCTGAACCTTTCATTCCCATGACTTATTCCATAACTGGAGGCTTGTACCTCCCACTCACCTTCATCCATTTTGTCCATCCACCCACCCCCTCTCCTCTGGCAACCACCAGTTCTCTGTATTTGTGGGTCTGTTTCTGCTTTTGTTTGTTCGTTTTGTTTTTAGATTCTTTCTGACTTATTTCACTTAGCAAAATAGCCTCTGTGTCCATTCATGTTGTCACAGATGGTAAGATCTCATCTTTTTTATGGCTGAGTAATACTCCATTATATATGTATACATTATATCACATCTTCATACATTCATGTTATTGATGGACATTTAGATTGCTTCCATATATTTGGCTATTGTAAATAATGCTGTAATAAACATAGCAGTGCATATATCTTTTTGAAATAGTGTTTTCAGTTTCTTTAGACAAATACCCAATAGTGGAATTACTGAATTGTATGCTATCTTTTTTAAGATTTCTTTATTTTAGAGAGAGAGTGTTCACGGGCACACGCTATTGGGGGAGGGGCAATGGGAGAGCGGAAGCAAACTCCCTGCTGAGCACAGAGTTGGCCTCAGGGCTTGATCCCACGACCCTGGGGTCACTACCTAAGCTGAAACCAGGAGTCAGACACTTAACTGACTGAGCCACCCAGGTGCCCCTGTATAGTATTTCTAATTTTAATTTTTTGAGGAACTTCCATACTGTTTTTGCAGTAGCTGCACCAATTTACGTTTTCACTAAGTGTACAAGGGTACCTTTTTCTCCATATCCTTGCCAACACTTATTATTTCTTTTCTTTTTGATACCAGCCATTTTTTTTTTTTAAAGTAGGCTCCATGCCCAGCGTGGAGCCCAACTTGGGGCTTGAACTTACAACCTTGAAATCAAGAGCTGAGCTGAGATCAAGAGGAGGGACACTTAATCAACTGAGCCGCCCAGGCACTCCAGATACTAGCCATTCTGACAGGTATAAGGTGATATCTCATTGTGGTTTTGATGTACATTTCCCTGATGATTAGTGATGTTGAGCATCTTTTCATGTGTCTTACAACATGTGTATGTCTTCTTTGGAAAAATGCCTGTTCAGGTCCTCTGCCCATTTTTAATTAGATTATTTTTCTGGTGTTGAGTGTACAATTTCTTTATATATTTTGGATATCAAACTCTTATTGGATATATCATTTGCAGATACCTTCTCCCATTCAGTAGGTTGCCTTTTCAGGTTTTTTTGTTGTTGTTTTTGTTTGTTTTTTTAATGGTTTCCTTTGCTGTGTAAAAGTTTTTCTTTTGGTGTAGTCCCAATAGTTTATTTTTGCTTTTGTTTCCCTTGCCTGAGGAAACCTATCCATAAACAAATTGCTAAGGAAATGACTAGGAGATTACTCTCTATCTTCTCTTCTAGGATTTTTATGGTTTCAGGACTCATATTTAGGTCTTTAATCCACTTTGAGTTTATTTTTTATATGGTGTAAGAAAATGGTCCAGTTTCATTCTTTACATGTATTGATCCAGTTTTCCCAGCACCATTTATTGAAGAGACTGTCTTTTCTCCATTGCATATTCTTGCCTCCTTTGTTGTAGATTAATTGACTGTATAATCGTGGGTTTATTTCTAGGCCCTCTTTTCTGTTCCATTAATCTATGTGTCTATTTTTGTGCCAGGATCATAGTATTTTGATTATTATATCTTTGTAATGTATCTTGAAATCCGGGATTGTAATACCTCCAGTTTTGTTTTTCAAGATTGCTTTGGCTTTTCAGGGTCTTTTATATAATATAAATTTTAGGATTATTTGTTCTAGGATTTCTAGTTCTGTGAAAAATGCTGTTTGTATTTTGATAGCAGTTACATTAAATCTTTAGATTGTTTTGGGTAGTATGGACATTTTAACAATATTGGTTCTTCCAATCCATGAACATGGAATATCTTTCCATTTGTGTCATCTTCAATTTTTTTTTTATTAGTGTTTTATAGATTTCAGAGTACAGGTTTTTCACCTCCTCGGTTAAATTTATTCCTAGATATTATTTTTGGTGCTATCATAAATGGAATTGTTTTATTAATTTCTTTTTCTGCTACTTCATTATTAGTTATGGCAATGCAGCAGATTTCTGTATATTGATTTTGTGATCTACAACTTTACTTATTCATTTGTTACTTCTAATAGTGTTTTGGTGGAGTCTTTAGGGTTTTCAATGTATAGTATCATGTCATCTACAAATAGTTTTACTTCTTTCTTACCAATATTGGCACCTTTTATTATTATTCTTGTTTGATTGCTGTGGCTAGGACTACCAGTACTATGTTGAATAAAAGTGGTGAGAGTGGACATCCTTGTCTTGTTCCTGATCTTAAAGGAAAAACTCTTAATTTCTCACCATTGTGTATGATGTTAGCTGTGGGATTGTCCTATATTGTCTGTATTATTTTGAGGTATATTCCCTTTAAACCCACTTTGTTGAGAGGTTTCTTGTGAACGGATGTTGAATTTTTTCAGATGCTTTTTCTGCATCTGTTGAAGTGATCATATTTTTATCTTTCATTTTGTTAATGTGGTGCATCACTTGGATTGATTTTTGAATATTGAAACAGTCTTGCATCCCCAGAATAAAGAGAAGGAGAATGCATGAAGAAAGGCTTCGTAGAGGATATTCCCTAAAGACATGGTATGGTTTGGACAGTATGGCAGTCAAGGGAGGCATTTCAAATGAGAAAACAGCCCAAGCAAAGGTTGAAAAGTGTTTATCAGTTTTCATCAATGGCACTTTTCACATCCCTCTCTTACTAGCCCTTCACCCATGGTGTTGTGTAATAGTATACTTAAATGTATGTCTTCACCACTATTCAGTAATTCAGCATATACTTATCAGTTATCAGCATCTGCTACATACTGTGCTAGGTGTGAAGATATAGTAGTAAACAAAACAGTGGTAAAAATCCCTCTCCTGGTGTAGCTTATGTTCTCCTGGGGGCTGAGGTGGACGGGGAGGAGATGGACAATATAAATAGAATAAGTAAATGATATAATACATCAGAGTACAGAGTGTGAAGTCAACTAAATTAGGGGAAGGGAGATGGAGAAGGCTAAGGGGTAGAATTTTAACTGAGGTAGAGCAGGCCTTACTGCAAAGAAGACATTGGAGCAAAGGCTTAAAGGAAATGAAGGAGTAAACTCTAGGAATAACTAGGGGAAGAACATTCCAGGCCAAAAGAACATGCACAAAGGCCATGAATCGGGAGTATGTAATATTGAGAATCACCTATAAAGAGACAAGTTGAGAGGCTGTTGTGATAACATGAGGGAAAATGAAGGTGGCTTGGATCAGAGTGTTAGGGATGGAAGGGTAAGAAATTGCCATCTCCTGTTTATATTCTGAAAATAGGAGCAACGTGACTCTAAGCAGTGATGTGGGGCTGGGGAGAAAAATAGTCGACACAGGCAGTAGTTTGGGTCCTGAACAGCTGGAAGGATGAATGGGGTGCTCATTACCTGAGACAGTGAAAAATTGTGGGCAGAGCTGGTTTGCAGGGAGGAGAAGAAACTTGATGATCACAGACTGACTTCTAGAAGGGAAGGAAAGTGTTTCACAGACCTTTACCAAAAGTCCTTGAAAACAGCATATACCAGAATAGATGCTAGTTCAAATGACAATTTCCCCAGTTTTACCCTCAAATAGGGACCAAATTTTTGAGTCAAGGTGGATTGTATAACAACTTGCGCAAACCATGGCTCCTCCTTGGTCTTTGTAATCCATACTGTCCACACCTGATAGCTTTACCCTGCAATAGGACTCCTGTTTGTTCTTGCTCCATATTAACACAGCTTTCAATCCCAGGGTCTTCTACCATCCTCCATCGGTCTTGTCCTGCATCAGAACAGGTGCCTATTCACTAATACCATCCTTTCCTGCTGTGATACTGTGATTTATAATAAATACATACTTGGTTTTTGTTCCTTTCCATGGAATTTCCTAAGTGTTAAAAGTAATAAAGGTGTCTTTTGTTATTCATGACAAACCGCTTTCAACCACACCTGAGTTTACGCTAGTGAAGGAATTTTTGGACAGTCCCTAGAATGGGAGTTTATTGCCAGGAGAACCAATCATGATTAGAGGGTTGGAACTTTCAGTCATACCCCCACTACCTCTGGGAAAGGGAGAGGGGCTGGAAGTTGAATCAGTCACCAGTGGCCCACGATGTAATTAATTGTGCCTAGGTAATAAAGCATCCATAAAAATTCCTGAATTACGGGGTTCAGAGAGCTTCCATGTTGGTGAACAGGTGGAGGTGAGTAGAGGATAGAGAGCATGCCTGGGGAGAACATGGAAGCTCCGCTCCCCTCCCCTTGCCCCATACCTTCCGTATGCATATCTTCCATATGGCTGTTCCTGAGTCCTATCCTTCTATAATAAACTGTTAATCTAGTAATTATTTTCCTGAATTCTCTGAGCCACTCTAGCATATTAATGGGACCCAAGGAGGAGAGGTCGTAGGAACCTCTGATTTATACCCTGTTGGTCAGAAGCACCTGCACTTGCGAATGGCATCTGAAGTAGAGATAGGGAGCAGTCCTGTGGGACTGAGCTCTTAACTTGGGGGATCTCCAGGTAGGTAGTGTCAGAATTGAGTTAAATTCTAGGACACCTAGCTGGTGTCCCAGAATTGCTGAGGTGTGGAAAACCCACACAGCTGGTGTCAAGAGTGTTAGAGTAGAGAGTATTGAGATTAGAGAAGACACACAAGAGGAGGCATTTTCCCTTTCTATCTGTTAAAATTACACTTCTGGGAAACGACTTTAAGACCATTCCATTACTGCTTTGGGAACTGAAAGAGCCCCACATTTGCTCAGCTGGTAGCCATTCTCTTGGCACTGAAAGTCTTACACTGCCACTTTTGACTAATACCACTGCTTGTCACACGCAGTCCATGCTACTTCCCCAAGGTTCTGGATGTTCCTTTTGCTTGGTCGGCAGAGCCTATTCCTTTGCCAAAGACTCCGTTGTTAAGTGGGTTGCTTCTGCTACTACTTGGAGGTCTTCATCACGTTTTTTTCCTGTAATTACTTCTGCTGAACTTCTGTTTTCCATTAAACTTCCTATTTGGGTTCCCCCCCCCAAAGTAGTGTAAACCGTAGTTAAATCTGCTCTACTTATTTGCAAAGAGATGAGAGTTGACTCAGTATTTTGGCCCTAAAAAGCTCTCAGCCAGGCCCTGAGAGGATGAAGATAAGCAGTCTTTGCACCCCACTGATAAAGTAGCATTGTTCCCTCATTGGACTAGCTAGAATAGACTACAGGAGGTGTTCTATGGTAAGTGAACCTGACGTGAAGCACATGAGACGCTCCAGCAAGGCATAGGATGGATCTTCTGACTTGCCTTCCCTTTAGCTGAGGGGCACCCGCCTGTGCCTATGTGGTAAATGCCTTTTCTCCAGGGTCAGATTCCCTTAGGGGCCATCTTTGTTAACTTCATGGAATTCAGAGACCCAAATACAAATGAGCCTAATTATAATATGTTTATACTTCAAATTTATCTCTCAGGTAATTCCCTCCCCTATCTAAGCCTGGAGTAATAATATATAGATGGTGCTGCTTCCTCATTTATCTTGGAAATAAAAAGAGATTCCTAGAGCTCATTGAATGCATTGAGTTGGAATGAATCTTAAAAGAGCATCTGAATCAAGTATCATATTTTCTGTGGCAACCCTGAAGCCAAAAAGGTTAAGGGTTCTGCCCAGGGTCCTATATTTGTTTAATGACAAAACTTAAACTAGAACCCAGGCTTAATGAGCCCAGTACTCTCTTCCTTATACCATTTATAAGATTATGTCTTTAGGCACTAACCGGGTAATGAAATCGTAGTGTTTGCTATGCCTTGTAGAGAGAAGGCACTCAAAACATTGTCAGTTGAATAATAAATCCTTCCATTTTCAGGGAAGTAACAAATACTGGGAGAACTGGGCTTAGCACGGGTGGATTTCCATAGTTATATTTCTCCATTTTGTCATTTAAATGTTGTTTTTCTTTTCTTCTCAAAGATCTTCAGTTTAGATCTTGGAGGTATATCAGCTGTGGTTTTAAATGGCTATGATGTAGTAAAGGAATGCCTTGTTCATCAAAGTGAGATTTTTGCAGACAGACCATGCCTTCCTTTATTCATGAAGATGACAAAAATGGGAGGTATGTGTATTTTCACCTATTTAGTGATTTACTATTTTAAATTACACTACTTATTTGATGTAACTTTAGTATTTAGAGTGTAGGTTCTGTTGTACTGATGAGCAGGAAAGAATTAATTAATTTAGGTTACAGAACTTAATATCTGAAGACCTTTCAGGCTGCATTACACCCATATTTTAGACCAGTACATGCTCATTTTGCTGTTGTAATTCTGTCTAATAAATATTGTAAATAATGTTTTAAAGAATTAGCATTTAATGATACCTGCAAGTTTTGTGAAGCAAGTTAGGAACACACATGTGCACGCACACTTGAATCAAGAGTGGTTTTTAAAGCCAGTCTTGAGTACTTGGTGACATTTTTACCATCAGAATAGAATGTGAAGCAGCCTTTCTTAACTACTAACCAGTATGACATGTAAATGAAGAATTGTGGGATTTGCGTAAAGGACTAGCTTCTGTTTGGTTTAGTGTTGATCAGCATTGGATGATTTGATATTCAACAAGGGAGGAAGGCTGAAGGTTAACAGAATTGGTGAGCAGAAAGCCTAAACTAGAATGTTGAAGTCAGATACAGTGGTTTTAATACTTAATAGTGTAAGGGTTTTACAATGATGGTGTCCAAAACTCTCTAATTTAATGAGAGCTTCACACTCAATTTCGAAGAAAAATGTAACAAAATTTGCCTTACATAGACTAAAGAATTGAAAAGAAAATAAAAATTAACCATATATTGAATTACAAAGCAAATCAACTAATGCAAAGAAAACAGTTTTAAAGGACAAATTGTTAGGCCAGAGGATAACGATACTTGAAAGCAATAAAATAAAACACAAATTTCCAGCCTCTTAATACTCTTCTCAATAATACTTAGGCCAAAGAAGAAATTATACCACAATTATAATAGAAGACCTTTAAAGAAATTGTGAAAATGAAAGATGATGTTATCAGGGTAATGTTTGGGATAAAGTATATGCTATATATTTTTCAAAGCTATAGTTTTGTAGTTTGGACTATTTTTATCATAAAGATGAAATAAGCATTTGACTTGATATTTTCAAAAAACAGTAAGACAAAAAGAAGTAGAAAATTGTGTATTATTGTAAATACATATGCACTGAACTTGGAACTGAGAATTCAAAGCCCACACTTTGGGTAAAAGTTGCCCTATAAGTGGGCTCAGCCCATGCCTGGCCCGCACAGAGTTATCACCAGGCTCCTCTGTATCCTCTTGTACATGTATCTCATATGCATACATTGCTGTAGGGCTTTGCGCTAGCTGTTCCCTCGAAGCAGGGATCTTTCCCTGCATATCTGCTTGACTCACTCCCTCATGTACTGTATCTTTACTTATGTCAGTTTCTCAGTGAGGTTTTCCCTGACCACCCTGTGTCTCCTTCCTTGCTGTAATCATTCATTCATTTGCCTGTTGTCACTAGTGTGTACGATCCATGAGAGTAGGCATCTTTGCCGCTTTTGTTTGCTGATATATCTGTGACACTTAGAACACTGCCTGGAGCACAGTAGGTGCTCCATAAATACATGTTGAATGAGTATTTGTTGAATGGTCATCTGGGAGTATAGAAAAGACAATAGACTATGGGAACATAAGATGGCTGCACAGCACTAAAGACCCCCTTTTGTATGGTTAGCTTTATCATAAGCTCCAAATTCAAAAACCCGTTGCACAAAAGTTGCTGAAATGTAAATTTTATAGGTACCTCATGTACACAAGAGAACGTGACATTTTTCATCAAAGGTACATGTATGTACCAATTATGAATGAAATTTTGAGTAAAGTGCATGTTATATATATGTGCTAAATATATTGTTTTCCTCTCTCTCTCTCTCTCTCTCTTTTTTATACATTGATTGATTTTGGGTCGCCTGGGTGGCTCAGTCGGTTAAGCGTCTGCCTTTGGCTCAGGTCATGATCCCAGGGTCCTGGGCTCAAGCTCTGGAATCAAGCCCCGCATCAGGCTTCCTGCTCCGTGGGGAGCCTGCTTCTCCCTCTGCCTGCCACTCCCTCCTGCTTGTGCTCTCTGTCAAATAAATAAATAAAATCTTTAAAAAAAAAAAAAGATTGATTGATTTAGAGAGAGAGAGCATGGTGGGGAGAGGCAGAGGGAGAGGGAGGGAGAGTCTTAAGTGTACTCCATGCTGAGCTCAGAGCCTGATGGTGGGGCTCGATCTCACAATCCTGAGATTGTGATCTGAGCTGAAATCGAGGCGGATGCTTAACCCACCTGAGCCACCCAGGTGCCCCTGCTTTTCTCTTTTTTTCTTTTTTAAAGATTTTATTTATTTGACAGAGAGAGACACAGCGAGAGAGGGAACACAAGCAGGGGGAGTGGGAGAGGGAGAATCAGGCTTCCCGTGGAGCAGGGAGCCCTATGTGGGGTTCGATGGGATCATGACCTGAGCCAAAGGCAGACGCTTAATGACTGAGCTACCCAGGTGCCCCACCCCTGTTTTTCTCTTGATAGGTAATTTTTTTTTTAATCTTTTGCAAATCACTTTTTAAATTCAAGTATAGGGGCGCCTGGGTGGCTCAGTCGTTGGGCGTCTGCCTTCAGCTCAGGTCATGGTCCCAGGGTCCTGGGATCGAGCCCTGCATCGGGCTCTCTGCTCTGTGGAGAGCCTGCTTCTTCCTCTCCCACTCCCCCTGCTTGTGTTCCCTCTCTAGCTGTCTCTCTCTCTGTCAAATAAATAAAATCTTTAAAAAATAAAAAAATAAATTCAAGTATAACTAACAACAGTGTCATATTAGTTTCAGGTATACAATGTAATGATTCAGTAATTCTGTATATTAGTGCTCATCATAAGTGTACTCTTAATCCCCTTCACCTATTTCACTCGTCTCCCCACCCACCTCCCCTCTGGTAACCACCAGTTTGTTCTCTATATTTTAGAATCTGTTTTATTGTTTGTCTCTTTTTTCTTTGTTTTGTTTCTTAAAGTCCACATATGAGTGAAATCAAATGGTATTTGTCTTTCTCTGACTGACCTATTCCACTTAGAATTATATTCTCTAGATCCATCCATGCTGTTGCAAATGGCGAGATGTCATTCTTTTTTAGGGCTGAGTTATATTCCATTTGGAATATATATACCACATCTTCTTTACCCATTCATTTATCAATGGACACTTGGGTTGCTTCCATATCTTGGCTATTGTAAATAATTCTGCAATAAACATAGGGGTGCATCTTGATAATTTAAAAGGAATATATTCTATAGTAGCCACATCATAAGAGCAGAGTATACTGTGGAGACTCTGAAACTTTAAGGCAGCAATACCAACATTAGAAATTTGAGTTTCATGTTTGCCCTGTCTTCGTTTGGGCTGCTTTAGTAAAAATACCAGACTTAGTGTCTTAAACAACAATCATTTATTCTCACAGATCTGGAGGTTGGGAAACCGAAGATTAAGGTGCTAGGAGATCTGGTGTCTAGAAGGAGCCTACTTCCCAGCTTGGAGACAGATGTCTTCTCCCTGTATCCTCACACAGCTGAGAATAGTTATCTCTTCTTGTGTTTCTTATAAGGGCACCAGTCTAGCTCATGAGGCTCTACCCTCATGACCTAATTACCTCCCAAAAGGCCCCACCGCCTAATACCATCACTTTGGGGGTTAGGCTTCAACATGTGAATTTTGTTGGGACACAAACACTCAATTCATAGTATCCTTCTTTTTTCTTGAGTATTTCTACCACACTGACACCTCATTCAGGCTTCCTTAGCCTCTTCCAGAGTTACCTTGTTAGGTAACATATGCCTTTAACAGGAGAGAATCTGTATTCTAAAATCTAGAAACAGAAACAGAAAATTTTCTAATCCTACAAGGATGGTTTTCAGTTGTTTTCTTAGTCCAAGATAAAATTTGCCCATAGAACATGCAGTGGTTTGTCTTTTGTAGATGAGGCTTAGAGTAATAGCTAGATAATAAAGTCATCGGGTCTAGTTCACCTAGGATGAATTACATAGGACTGTCCAGTTTCTTGTGGTAGGAGAATTACAGGTCTTTTCTGCCTGTCTCCAGATAAAAAGAAGACAAGCTTTATCTGTTGACAATATTCTGTGGCTAATGATTAGCAAAGAACAGGGCTTAAGCACTAGGTCTAGTTTTAGTTTTATAGAAAGATAATTTGGAGAAGAATGACTAACCATCCTTTTTTACTCCATAGCATTTTCAGGTGTTAGATACAGGAATGTAGGAATGATAAAGTTTTTTTAATACTTTGTTTTTTTTCCAGGCTTACTCAATTCCAGATATGGCCGAGGATGGGTTGATCACAGAAAATTAGCTGTAAATAGCTTTCGCTATTTTGGATATGGCCAAAAGTCTTTTGAATCTAAAATCTTAGAAGAAACCAAATTTTTTATTGATGTTATTGAAACATACAAAGGTAGACCATTTAACTTTAAACAATTAATAACAAATGCTGTTTCAAACATAACCAATCTGATCATTTTTGGAGAACGATTCACTTACGAAGACACTGATTTTCAGCACATGATTGAGTTATTTAGTGAAAATGTGGAACTGGCTGCCAGTGCTTCAGTCTTCCTGTATAATGCCTTTCCATGGATTGGCATCTTACCTTTTGGAAAACATCAACAGCTATTTAGAAATGCAGCTGTGGTCTATGATTTTCTCTCCAGGCTTATTGAAAAAGCTTCCATCAACAGAAAGCCTCAGTCACCTCAGCATTTTGTCGATGCTTATTTAGATGAGATGTATCAAGGTAAAAATGACCCATCATGTACTTTCTCCAAAGAAAACCTCATTTTTTCCGTGGGTGAACTCATCATTGCTGGAACCGAAACTACAACCAATGTGCTACGGTGGGCAATTCTTTTCATGGCCCTTTATCCTAACATTCAAGGTGAGGATCCTCTTGATCTCAGGACTGTCCCTACATTTAGGGCTCACACATGTTTTAGAGTCTTTGGCTATGTACAAAGCATTTTATTTAGGAATTTCTGCTGTGCTAGCCAAGAAGAAAAACATTTCATAGTTTGTTTTTTTTAATAAAGATTTTATTTATTCATTTGACAGAGAGAGACACAGCGAGAGAGGGAACACAGTGGGGGAGAGGGAGAAGCAGGCCTCCTGTGGAGCAGGGAGCCCGATGCGGGGCTCGATCCCCAGACCCCGGGACCATGACCTGAGCCGAAGGCAGACGCCCAACAACTGAGCCACCCAGGCGCCCCAACATTTCATAGTTATAAAGAGTTTCACATCTGTTCTCTCAAGTCATGTAAAAACCTCAGAGATAAGTCTTATGCCTGTTTTATAAAAATGAGGGAAAAGGCTAGCTAGCTGCCTTGCCCAAGATCAGCCCTTGGAAGTGGCAAAGCTGGGACCTGAACCCTGCTTTTTTTTTAATTCAAGTTTTATGTTTCACTATTTCCCTTGCTGAGAGTGATGTTATTTCAATTGTAGGTTTGTTTAATTTTTTTTTTTATTACTTTTAGTGTTTTTTTCACAGCAAAGGTACTCAGAGCATTGGTTTCTGGTGGCACACAATATATGGCATATTTTCAGATAGAACTCCCAGATAATGAAAAATCTGAATCTGGTTGTAACCATACCTTGTTGACTTATTATAGGTTACCCAAAGGGAAATTACTTTGGATATAGTTCTAAGAATTGCATAATAACTTGAACACTTTTTCTCTGACAGGACAAGTTCAGAAAGAGATCGATTTAGTTATGGGACCCACTGGGAAGCCTTCTTGGGATGACAAAAGCAAAATGCCTTATACGGAAGCAGTTTTGCATGAAGTTTTAAGATTCTGTAATATAGTGCCATTAGGGATTTTCCATGCAACCTCTGAAGATGCAGTTGTACGTGGTTATTCCATTCCTAAAGGCACAACAGTAATTACCAACCTTTATTCTGTACACTTTGATGAAAAGTACTGGAGAAACCCAGAAATATTCTCTCCTGAGCGATTTCTGGACAGCAGTGGATATTTTGCCAAGAAGGAGGCTTTGGTTCCTTTTTCCCTAGGTAAGAGAACTTTCACAGAGACACGACTTTGGGACAGGATAATGATTGATCATGTATGACATCTTAATCTGAAATATTCTGTTGTAGGATTAAAAATTCCAACTCTGAAAACACAGCATTGATTCTTACAGGAGAGACTGGTTTAATTAGAAAGTCATTAACACCTGTTTCTCCTCAACACTTAACTTAGTAACTAGAAAGAAATGGTTGAGAAGCTCTGGCTTCTTCTGAAACTTTTTTGCTTGTGGATTTGAGCTTGTAATCAAAACTTGTAGAGCTAGAAGTCAGTAATAGGTAGCTTGAGAAACTGAGACCCAGGGGGAAGAAATGACATCAGAATTTGAAGTGCAACTGAAACATAGCTCTCTTGGCTCCTTATTTATTGTACCTCGTCTCCAAAAATATTGCTTGTTTCCTCTTGCTGTCCGTGAAAAAGTCCACGGACCACAAGACCCATGGAAGACAGACTGAAAACTCTTCCTTTCATTGGGGAAGGGTTCACATTTAGTCATTTGAAATGAAATTCACTTCTCCTGGATCTAGAACAAAATGGCATGCCTGAGATTGGATCTTTCATGGCATATCTTGGGCTGTGTTGCAACGTCCAAGGGAAGTGTGGAAGGGGATTAATAAGCTTACAGAAGCCCATGATCTGACAAGAGAAGGTAAAGAAATGGGCTCTGGGAGCTGAAGTGCCAATTGTTATTCTCTTTAATAAACATAACTGCCTCTAACTTTCTTTAAATACCAGATTTCCTGAATGTTACCCATATAGTAGACGTAAATTTTGGTAAATACTATGGATTTTTAAAAATTGTGTCTGTTCTTTTCTGTTTAGGGAAAAGACATTGCCTTGGAGAGCAGCTGGCTCGGATGGAGATGTTCCTGTTTTTCACAGCATTGCTCCAGCGGTTTCACTTGCATTTCCCGCACGGGCTGGTTCCAGATCTGAAGCCCAGATTAGGAATGACATTGCAACCCCAGCCCTATCTCATCTGTGCAGAAAGACGCTGAAAGTGCTGGCCATCTTGTGGGAAAAGGTTATCTGGTTGCCTTTTATCCCTGAACCTTGATTATCTAACCAGTGTGTGTGTTTATACAAAAATCACAGCATCATAAAGCCAAACGAACACAGTCTTTGAAAGTAGTACTAAAGCAATAATAAGCATTAAGTATGGTTTTTTCCAAGCTTTTGTGACTTCTGAGGTGGAATTACCTGTGGAGGAAAACAAAGGTACAAATGACAGGTGTTGTTTAAGTAAGCTAGGCCATGGATGCCCTAAGCAGAGCCTGACTTTTCAGCCTCTTGCTGAGCACCAGGTACCCCTTTTTCTTTCTTGACTCCATCTTGCTCCTGTCCTGGGGGCTTTGCTTCCAAATGCCAATGCCAGTTCCCTTCTGATAAGATATTATCATTAGTGGGTAGTGTGGTAGGAGTCCAGTTTAATAGAGGACTAAAGAAATTAGAACCTAAATAAATGAGTTTGGAGGACAGAGGTATTTTAGACATAGTGGCAGATAATAGAATAAATATCTGTGTATTTAAGAACCTGCCAGTGCTTTCAAATCTTGCTCCCTATTATGTGTGCATAAGAATTACCTTGTTCTTATTACAAATGAGAGTCCCTGTGACCGAAGTATTCATCCCCATAGCACCAGTTCAGTAGAAGGAAATTACAGTAATGTAATTATAATAAAAAATGACACCCAAAAGAAGTATTAATTCTTCATAGACACATTTTTCCTAGTACACTTTTTTCCTAAACCAATCACAGTTCTTAAAGATGGAATCATTTTACCTTTTAAAGATCTCCAGCCATTTCCTTGGATTACTGTTATTTTTCTGAAGAGAATATTTTACAAATCCAAAAAACATGCTTTAGAGCATTATGGGCTTCTAGTAATAATGATGGCAGGAAAATAAGTGTGAATTGTGACTGTCCTGATCAAACTGGTAGGTATATTCACCCATTTATAGTTTTTTTAACATGATTTCTTCTAAGGTTGTACATCAAGGATTTCTGCTCTTGTAACTTGGCTCATGAATAGTTGCAGCCTTAGAGTAAATGCGCATAACAACGACTTCTGTTAAGAATATGAATTTAACCTTAATAACCTCATCTGTTGAATATTTTCAAGTTTCTCTGTGATGAATCAGGAGTCTTTGCATCTCTGATATATTAAGATGTTTCTGGTTGCAAGAGGAAAAAATCCTGGGAAAATTTACTTAAATAATAAAGGAGAAATTTGGCGGTAGTGTGGCAGTTTTAGAGTAGGTATGACCTACATACTCCATGGTATCATCAAAGATCTGCTTGTTTGCATTTTGTGTCCCAGATGGTATCAGCTTTATCTTAAGACTGACTCATGGAAGTCCATGTGCTTTGCCTCCTTGTTTAGACTGAGCTTGGGTTGTTTCTGGGGGAGTGAGGGAGCTTTTCAGATATTCTCCCAAAACTGTTCTTTGTGTCCCATAGGTCCTAACTAAGTTACGTGCCCATCTTTTAAAACTCTGTCTTTTGAGTGGGACTATGGTTCACTTAGGCCTCACTACTAGAGCCAGTGATGGAGTTGGCTTCCCCCAAAGTACATGTGCTACATTGGGGTAGTATAGTTATCTATACAAAAATAAGAGTTATAAGGAGAAGAGGAACTCCTGACTAGCAGACTAATTACAATATCTGACTCATTGCCCTCTAACCACTTGCTAAGCCAAGCAACTTTCCCACCTGCTTCCCTGACTCTTGACAATTGTGTTCATTCAAATTACTTTTTGATCTTTGCTTTTCCTTTGGCACCGCAAATCTCTCATCCCTGGGCCTCCTACTTACTGTCATTTCTCCTACAAATGCCTAGGTTGAACTCTACAGACTGGGGATTCTGGAAGCTTGGTGGTCTTAGGAAAGAAATTTAGTGAACTAGAATAGATTATAATCAAAATTAAGGAGGTCTTATTTTGCTCTTGATTACTACTATCACTATTTTTTTCTAGGATGATTAAAACCTTCATAAATCTACAGAGAATAAAGAACATGCTATTTATTTTCTTTACCTTGTATCTTTTTTTTTTTTTTTAAAGATTTTATTTACTTATTTGACAGAGAGAGACACAGCCAGAGAGGGGACACAAGCAGGGGGAGTGGGAGAGGAAGAAGCAGACGTCCTGTGGAGCAGGGAGCCCGATGTGGGACTCAATCCCAGGACCCAGGGATCATGACCCGAGCCGAAGGCAGACGCTTAACTGACTGAGCCACCCAGGCGCCCCTCTTTTTCTAGTTTCTTAAATGGGAGCTTAGAATATTGTTCTGAGACTTTTCCTCTTCTCTAATATGTGCACATAGTATTATAAATTTCCCTGAAAGAGATATTTTATGACTAGGGCACTATGAAATTTCCATTCCTTAAATTTTATTTATTTATTTATTTACTTACTTACTTACTTACTTACTTACTTACTTACTTGACAGAGAGAGACACAGCAAGAGAGGGAACACAAGGAGGGGGATTGGGGGAGGGAGAAGCAGGCCTCCCGTGGAGCAGGGAGCCCAATGCGGGACTCGATCCCAGGACCCTGGGATCATGACCCGAGCCAAAGACAGACGCTTAACCGACTGAGGCACCCAGGCACTCCGGATCTTTTTTTTTTGTTTTTAATCAATACATTAGATCAAGAGTCAGCAAATTATACCCTACAGTCAAAATTTGGCTCACTGTGTTTTGTATGGCCTACAAGCTAAGAATGGCTTTCATATTTTTAAGTGGTTGAAAAAATACTTTGTGGAACATGAAAATTTTCTGAATTTCAAATTGAGTGTTCATAGTTACATTGGAATGCAGGAACTCTTTTTTTTTTTTTTTTGGACACAGACACAGCGAGAGAGGGAACACAGGCAGGGGTGGAAGGAGAGGGAGAAGCAGGCTTCCCGTGGAGCAAGGAGCCCGATGTGGGGCTCGATCCCAGGACCCTGAGATCATGACCTGAGCCGAAGGCAGACGCTTAACAACTGAGCCACCCAGGCACCCCAGAAACACTCATTTTTAAAAATAGATTGCCTACACCGGTTTTTTGGGCAATGATGGCAGAGTTGAGTAGTTGTGACAGAAAGTGTATGTGGCACCCTCATGTCTTACCCCTTGGCATGCTGCTTGACACACTGCAGTGATGTGGTTGGAACATGACAGCATTCCCAGCTCTATGCATATCTCCGTATTGTAGCATTTTATTTAAAAACCTTAAACTTTAATTTTTTTTGCCAGTGCATACTCCTCATATCAAACAAAAACAAGAAGAGAGACAAAAAGTGAATTTTGAATGTCATGCTTTTAGGGCATAGTGGAGTGTGGATTATTTTAACCAAATTAGGTGGCAAAACATGTTTATTATAGAATAGCGCTGTAGCTCTGCCGAAAGAATACAGTATGCTTTGGCACTACCACACTAAGCACTCATCACATTATCCCTCATAGGAAAGCAATGGTCAGAAAAATTAGGTTTTTGGTTTGTTTTTTTTTTTTTAAGATTTTATTTATTTGACAGAGACGGAATACAAGCAGGGGAGTGGGAGAGGGAGAAGCAGGCTTCCCGCTGAGCAGGGAGCCCGATGCGGGGCTCAATCCCAGGACCTGGGATCATGACCTGAGCCAAAGGCAGACGCTTAACAACTGAGCCACCCAGGCGCCCCCAAAATTAGGTATTTTTAATGATCGCTAACAATCTAACATTCTCACAATTTCTTCATGAAAAATGAAAATGAAGCTGCAACCAAAGTAAGTTTCTGAGTGGCTCATTTGTTATCCAAGCAGAGCAAGACATTTATTACTTGTGAATTAATTATGTTTAATTGAAGCAGCCAAAGAAATGTGTCCAGGGGCGCCTGAGTGGCTCAGTCGTTAAGCGTCTGCCTTCGGCTCAGGTCATGATCCCGGGGTCCTGGGATCGAGCCCCGCATCGGGCTCCATGCTCCGCGGGAAGCCTGCTTCTCCCTCTCCCACTCTCCCTGCTTGTGTTCCCTCTCTCACTGTGTCTCTGTCAAATAAATAAATAAAATCTTTAAAAAAAAAAAAAAAAAGAAAGAAAGAAATGTGTCCAGAAAACAAACTTGTTTAAGACTCGTAGTCTTTGAGTGAGAACAGTTGCTCAGAGTTGAGGACATTGGAGCAATGTCGATAGTCAATTAAAAACAATGCAGATGATTTTGAGTGATTTTCCAGGCTCTTGATGAGTAAACAGATGTTACCCGTACTTGTCGTTTATTCAAGAAATCCATGCCAGGTTGGACTGAAAATTTAGCCTCGGTGACTGGTCCGCATCAAACGACTACAGGAGAGGGTATTTTCAAAGAAGATGAGGAAACACTGATTCAGTACAGCTTGAGATAGAATCAGCTAAGATACGTTACAACTGATAGGAAAAATACATGCAGGACATAAAAAGGCATAAGCCAATTGTGATTCATCAGTAGGTACTTTGCACAAAATACTTGAGTCTGTCATACGTTACAAAACTGGTGTTGTCAGTGGTGAACTTCATTTATTCTCATGGACTTAACAATCATTAGTTTTGTGAGTTTTTGTCAGAAATAGAAGCTGACTGTCCTGACTTACTCTACCAAGCCACAGTTCAATGACTTAGCAGTGATACCATAAAATGTTATTGCAAGTTTCTTAGCTCGGGACTAAAATTGAAATTTTTCTGAATAAGAACAACCACCCTCAACCACTGTTATCAAATACTGAATGGCTTTAGACACTAGCTTTTAGAGCAGACTTGATCATTCTTGAGTTTAACCTAAAATTTTGTGGCAAAACAGTACTTACATAGGAAACATACTGAGGTAAAGTTGTTTCAACAACCTAGTAACACTTTGAATCACAGTATAGTTGACCCTTGAACAACACAAGAGTTAGGGGCACCAACCCCTGTGCAGTTGAAAATCTGGGCGTAACTTTTGACTTCCCAAAAAACTAATAGCCTACTTTTGACTGGAAGCCTTACTGATAATGTAAATAGTCGATTAACACATATTTTGTATGTTATATACTGTATTCTTGCAATAAATCAGAGAAAAAATCATAAGAGGGGGACACCTGGGTGGCTCAGTCGTTAAGTGTCTGCCTTCGGCTCAGGTCATGATCCCGGAGTCCTGGGATCGAGCCCCACATCGGGCTCCCTGCTCAGCGGGGAGTCTGCTTCTCCCTCTCCCGCTCCCCCTGCTTGTGTTCCCTCTCTCGCTGTGTCTCTCTCTGTCAAATAAATAAATACAATCTTTAAAAAAAAAAAAATCATAAGGGGGGCGCCTGGGTGGCTCAGTCATTAAGCGTCTGCCTTCAGCTCAGGTCATGATCCCAGGGTCCTGGGATCGAGCCCCGCATCAGGCTCCCTGCTCAGCCAGAAGCCTGCTTCTCCCTCTCTCACTCCCCCTGCTTGTGTTCCCTCTTTCTCTGTGTCTCTCTCTGTCAAATAAATAAAATCTTTAAAAAAAAATAAAAAGAAAAGAAAGAAAATCGTAAGAGGGGCACCTAGGTCACTCAGCCGGTTAAGCGTCTGACTTGATTTCAGCTCAGGTCATGATCTGAGGGACAGAAGATCGAGCCCCTCGTTGGGCTCCGCACTGGGCATGGAGCCTGCTTAATATTCTCTCTCTCCCTTTCCCTCTGCCCCTCCCCCCTTACTTACATGCACTCACTCTCTCAAAAGAAAGAAAGAAAAAGAAATCAGAAGGAGAAAATACATTCACAGTACTGTACTGTAAAAAATCTGCATGTAAGTGGACCTGCTAAGTCCAAACCTGTGTTTTTCAAGTGTCAGTTTTAACATCAAGCTACTTTATATACTTGTGCTGTCAAAAGTTAAAACAAAAAAATGAGGCCTTCATTCCCACACATCTCTCCGGCAGATATGTTTTTGAGCTCAAACTAAAGTTCCAGAAGCACTTTTTCAGAACTGAATGCAAGTACAAAGGAAATTTCCATATTTCAAAATGTATTTATGCAATCAAAGTGCTTCCATCTAACTTCCAATGCAAGTGATTAGTCTGTAAAGTATTGACATGGGAAAAAGGCAAATATTGAAGAATTTAATAGAATTCTATAAATGCCTTCCCAGTAACTAATATACTCAATTAAAATCAGATGCTCATGGATTGATACCAGTATTTGACAGTGCCCATCTTTGTGAAAAGGCACCTTCAAATATGAAATCTGTGAATCTCATTACAGATCAACATTAACAGATGAACATTTGTAATGTTTTGATGATAGGAAAAATGAACTTTGAGCCCCAATTAAGCAAAATTTTATCTCCCAGAGAAGAATTCCTTTTTCCTCATTAATGAATCAATATTACTTTTTTAAGTACTTAATTATTATTATATTTCAAATGTTATCAATAAAAATTTTGTAGAAAATTTTCACTCCTGTAAGTACCTACATAATATTTTGGCCTGAAAAGCCTAAAATATTTACTATCCACCTGATTTGAAAAATTTGCTGACTCTGGAATTAGACAAGCAAACTAAGCACTAGCTAACTTGATTAATCAAGGAAAAGGAGGAAAGAAAAAATACTCAAAATGTGAAATGATAAGGGAAAATAATCACGGAAACAATTTTAATAATCATACAAAATAAACTTACATAACTCAATGCAAAGAAGTTTGAAGATCTGAATGAATCGATAAACTACGAAAATAGAATTTACCAATATTAGGGCATCTGGGTGGCACAGTTGGTTAAGTGTCCAACACTTGGTTTCCGCTCATTGTGATTGTAGGGTCATGAGATCAAGCCCCACGTCAGGCTCTTTGCTCAGTGTGGAGTCTGCTTGAGATTCTCTCTCTGCTTCTGCCTCTCTCTCTCATAAATAAATAAATAAATGAATACATACATGTATACCAATATTGACCCTAAAAGAAATAGGTTCAACAGATCAGGTTTCATAAAAGAAGTTGCCAAAAATGTAGCCTTCAAAAAACTATTTGAGCTGATACACTAATAATGAAGTAGCAGAAAAAGAAATTAGGAAAACAATCCCATTTACAATTGCACCAAAAATAATAAAATACCTAGGGATAAACTTAGGTAGTGAAAGACCTGTATTCTGAAAACTATAAGACATTGATGAGAAATTAAAGATGACACAAATGGAAAGATATTCCATGCTCATGGATTGGAAGAAAAAATACTGTTGAAATGTCCATACTACCCAAAGCAATTTACAGATTCAATGCAACCCCTATCAAAATACCAACAGCATTTTTCAAAGAACTAGAACAAATAATCCTAAAATTTGTGTAGAACCACAAGATAGTTGAAACAATCTTGAAAAAGAAAAAGCTGGAGGTATCACATCCCCAGATTTCAAGATATACTACAAGATTATCACAAGTAATCAAAACAGTATGGTACCAGTGCAAAAATAGACACATAAATCAATCATTCAGAATAGAGAGCCCAGAAATAAACCCGCCCTTTTATAGTCAATCTACAAGACAGGAAGCAAGAATATGCAATGGGAAAAAGATAGTCTTTTCAATAAACAGTGTTGGGGAAACTGGACCACTTTCTTACACATATACAAAGATAAACTCAAAATGGATTAAAGACCTAAATGTGAAACCCACAACCATAAAAATCCTGGAAGAGTCCATAAGCAACAATTTCTCTGACATTGGCCATAGAAACATTTTTTTAAGGTATGCCTCCTCAGGCAAGGGAAACAAAAGCAAAAATAAACTTGGGGGGCGCCTGGGTGGCTCAGTCAGTTAAGCGTCTGCCTTTGGCTCAGGTCATGATCCCAGGGTCCTGGGATAGCGCCCCGTGTGGGGCTCCCTGCTCAGCGGGAAGCCTGCTTCTCCCTCTCCCACTCCCCCTGCTTGTGTTCCTGCTCTCGCTCTCTCTCTCAAATAAATGAAATCTTAAAAAAAGTAAAAAATAAATAAATATATATATATATATATACATAAACTATTGGAACTACAGCAAAATAAAAAGCTTCTGAACAGCAAAGGAAACAGTTAACAAAACAAAAAGACGACCTACTGAATGGCAAGGATATGGGAAAAAAAGGTACTCTCATACACTGTTGGTGGGAATGCAAACTGGTGCAGCCACTATGGAAAACAGAATGGAGGTTTCTCAAAAAATTAAAAATTGAATTACCATATGCTCCAGTAATTCCACTACTGGGTCTTTACCCAAAGAATATGAAAATACTAATTCAAAAAGATATATGGACCCCTATGTTTGTTGCAGCATTATTTAAAATAGCCAAGATATGGAAGCAACCCAAGAATCCATTGATAGATAAATGGATAAAGAAGATTGGTGTGTGTATACACCATGGGATATCACTTTGCCATAAAAAAGAATGAAATCTTGCCATTTCCAACAACATGGATAGATCTAGATGGTACAATGCTAAGTGAAATAACTCAGTCTGAGAAAGACAAATGTCATGATTTCACTCATATGTGGAATTTAAGAACCAGAAAAAGACAAAAAACCAGACTCTTAGGGGTTGCCAGAGGGGAGGCAAAAGGGGGGATGGGTGAAATAGGTGAAGGAGATTAAGAGTACACTTATGATGAGCATTATAGTGTATACCTGAAACTAATATACCACTGTACATTAGTTATACTGGAATTAAATAAAATAAAATGTAAAAAAAATTTGAGCTGTCCCATAGCATAAAAACAAAAAGGAAATTCTAAAATGCTTTTTTGAAATCAATAGAAATTTTATTAAATTCTTCAGAAAAGATCCACCACTACATTTAAAATGAATGTATATGGGGGCGCCTGGGTGGCTCAGTTGTTGGGCGTCTGCCTTCGGCTTGGTTCATGGTCCCAGGGTCCTGGGATCGAGCCCCACATCAGGCTCCTTGCTCAGCGGGAAGCCTGCTTCTCCCTTTACCACTCCCCCTGCTTGTGTTCCCTCTCTCGCTGTCTCTCTCTCTGCCAAATAAATAAAATCTTTGAAAAAAATAAAATACAATAAATAAAAATTAAAATTAATGTATATGATCAAATAGAGTTTAGTCTTGGAACATAGGAATGGTTCACCATTAGGAAATATTATTAATCATATACAAAGAATTGAGGTGGATATCTTCATAGATGCTGAAAAGTCATTTTTTAAAAAAGATTTTTTACATACAGTAAAATACAGATTGGTAGAATGAATACATGAATATATACATATATATATATACCTATTTAAAAAGGATTTGTATATTTGCAAATATATGTATATAAAGTATATATACACATTCCAAATCTGAAGTGGAAATATTGGAAATATTGTACTCTTCCTTTAACATTAACAAGAAAATGAGTCCACTATCTTCACTACTGTTTTCACATTGTACTAGCTAACACAATTAGACAACATTAGATTGAAAGAAATGGGGGGAAAAAAGTAAAAGTATTTCTATTTGCAGATAGTATGACTATATCCCATAGAATCCATGAGAATAAATAGATAATTCAATAAAGTAACAATATAAAATTAAAATACAAAAACATCAATAGCTATTCTATGTCCAGCAACCATTAGGTGTATGAAAGAGGAGAAAGTACCGTTTTTTCAATATCGATAAAAATGAAATAGCAATAGCAATAAATATAACAAGAATATGTAAAAGATGAGTGGGAAAAACATTATAAACATTATAACACTCTTGAAAGAGCCTAAAGGAGACTTGTACAAATATTCTTAAGAAGACAACATAAATATGTCGGTTCACCATAGGTTAATGTATACATTTAATGTGGTCAGGTGTTTTTTTTTTTAAACAGAACTAGACAAGCTGTTTCTTTTTTCTTTTTGGGGGGGGAGCAAACATAGGCTATTTATTCAAAGTTTGCTATATAGCAAAGGAGTCATCAGTTGTGTTTTGGAAAGACTTAAAAACAGGCAAGGGAATATGAAAATTTTATACTGAAAATAAAAAGGCATGGCTTCAAGTATGCTATGTTTGGAAGGCGTCCATTTGGGGAAACTGGAGAGAGGCTAACTAGAGGGCAGGCATCTTATGTGATTGGTTTGGGGAACATAATGGCTTTTCTTAGTTGGTCCTGAGTTGGAAGTAGAGCCAAAAAAATAGAGAAGTTGTCAGTAATTGACCAAATCCTGACCATTCTAGACTGGTTGATGTAAAGGTTGTGGATCAGAGTTCTGTGGTCTGGTCATTGTTCATTTGTACGGTCTCTCAAAGCCTACGAATCTATTTTCCCTTCATAAAAAATATTTTACTGTGGCACAGTGTCTTTGTCTGTTCAGGCTACTATAACAGAATGCCATCAACTGATGGCTTATAAACAGCAGAAATTTCTTTCTCACAGTTCTGGAGGCTGGGAAGTCCTAGATCATAATGATAGCAGATTTGACTCTTGGTGAGGACCACTTCCTGGTTCATAGATGGCTGTCTCCTCTCTGTGTCCTTACATAGCAGAAGGAAGGAGAGAGCTCTTGGGGTCTCTTTTATAAGGCTATTAATCCCCATCACGAGGGCTCCATCCCCATGACCTAATCACTTCCCAAAGGCCCTATAGACAAGCTATTTCTAAACAGCTGTTTCTAGTATAAAGTTTGAATAATAAGATAGCATAATAGGGGTGCCTGGCTGGCATAGTTGGTGGAGCATGTGACTCTTGATCTCAGGGTTGTGAGTTCGAGCCCAATGTTGGGTGAAAAATTACTTAAAAATAAAATATTTAAAATAATCTTTAAATAAAATAGCATAATAATGATATGAATAGATAAACAGAAAAATAACAAAGAAAAATCCAAATACATTAAAAAAATCAAGTCAGTGAAACAGAAACAAAGATGGAATTTATTTATTTTACTTTTTTTTAAAGATTTTTGTTTGAAAGAGAGAGCATGAGTGAGGGGGAAGGGCAGAGGGAGAGGGAGAAGCAGACTCCCCACTGAGCAGGGAGCCCAACGCGAGGTTCGATCCCAGGACCCTGAGATCATGACCTGAGCCGAATGCAGACGTTTAACCGACTGAGCCACCCAGGCACCCAAGATGGACCTTTTTAATAAATGGTATTGATATTGAGAGTACTCTGTAGTGATTTGGAAACAGCTAAAAATTTGGATTTGTATTTCATAGCATATGCCTTGATATACTATAAATGACTCAAAAATCATTGAGTTGGCACTCAATGATAAATTTATAAAACAAAGCCATAAAAATGCTAGAAAACATGGGTGAATCCGTCTTTAACTTTGGAATGAGAAAGCCTTTCTAATTACAACTCAAAATCCAGACACTATAAAATAAGACATACATTTTTGAGGACTGGGTCCACATTCTGTATGTTGGTTTTCCTTTTTTTTTTTGTTTTCTTTGACATCATTTATCCTGGTGATCTCTCCATATCACTATATAGAAATGATCCCCACCTAGTATAACAGAACTTTGTTAATCAGGGCTGGTGCATGTAACCAATAGGATGTGATGGAAGTGATAATGGTGGCTTCCAAGGCTTGTCTAAAGGCATTGCAATTTTTCACCTTGGTCTCTGAGCTCTCATTCTGTGGGAAGCTGGCCACCATGTCATGATGACATGCAAGGAGTCCAGTTGAGAGACTCACATACAGAGAAACTGAAGGCCTCCCATCAATTGCCAGGATCAACTTGCCCACCATGTGAGTGAGCCACCTTGGAAATAGATCCTCCTCAAACCTTCAGATGACTACAGACCCAGCTAGCATCTGACTGTGATCTTAGGAGAGATCCTCAGCCAGAAGTGCTCAGGCAGCCATTTCCTGACTCATAAGAACTACAATAGATGATTATTACCAGTATATTTTGGGGTGATTTCTTAGAGAGCATTAGCTAATGAATACAAAGAACAATGTATAGAATATGTCCCCTTTTTGTATGAAGTGGAGAATAAAAATGTGTTTTTGTGCACGTATGCACTTGTATTTGAATAAAAAGCACTAGATGGATTAATACAAACTAATGAAAATGGTCATTCCTAGGAAACTGAGAGAAAGGGGTAGATGAGGATGGGATAGAAATGAGACATCTTAGTATGTGTTCATCTTTTATTAAGTTTTTGATTATCAGTAATTGTATTTATTATATATATAATACAAATACATATAGTGACTATATAAATATAAATGAATAGAACTGAAACCACAAAAAACAAAAGTATTTTTGAAAATTAAAATTCATCTTTTTTTACAAAGTACTAATACCCAGATTAAATTGGGAGTGCTAAGGACAGAAATTAGGCATGCTTATTTTCAAAGGTCCCAAGTGATTTTAATGTGCAGCTTATATATATAGAAACACTGCCCTAGGAGAAGCACTTTTTCAACTTTCCAAAACTGACAGGAACAGTAATGGAAAATTTAAACAGTGCTATAACTAATAAAGAAATTGAATTCATAATTTTCTTTAAATTCAAAATTTTGGGGGCACCTGAGTGGCTCAGTCGGTTAGGCGTCTGCCTTTGGCTCAGGCCATGATCCCAGGGTCCTGGGATTGAGCCCCACGTTGGGCTTCCTGCTCAGTGGGGAGCCTGCTTCTCACTCTCCCTCTGTCTGCCACTCTCTCTCTGTCAAATAAATAAATAAAATCTAAATATGTATATATATATAAATTCAAAATTTTCTTTAAATTCAAAAATTTTCTTTAAATTTTCTTTGTAGACAAAAAAAATTCTAGGTTTAAATGAATTCACCAGTGAATTCTAATGACAATCTTACACAAATACTTCTAGAGAATAGGGAAAGAAGGCACACCCCCCCAAATGATTTTTTTTCATGCTAGAATAACTTTGATACAAATTCATGTCTGTTTAAAGAAAGGGAAATTGTAAGCCAATCTCACTCATGAACAGAGATGCAAAGAAATATGTATGTGTAAATCACACACATAACCAATATTCTTATAAGGACACCCATCAGATCTGATTAGGGCCTCCATAATAGCCTCATTTTAACTTAATTGCCTCTTTACAGGCCCTGTCTCCAATTACAGTCACATTCTGAGGTACTGGGGGGTTAAGACTTCAACACATGGATTTGGGGGTATACAATTAAGCTCATAACAACAAGGTAATGGAGAATTCTGGGGCAAGATCTAAACAAAAGAGGAAATCAGGAGAAGTGTGCTTGGATTGTGTCACACTCATTTTCTCCTGGAGCTAGAAACCAACCTGGGGGAGGCAACTCAAAGGCTAAGAAGTTAAGCACAGTTTTTGATGGATTCACAGAGCGAGGGGCCAAAAACTTGGAGAATATAGCCTACCAAGGGACCCTAAAAAGCTATCCTCTCAGAGTAAGAGTGAAAAAATGGGCTACACTGAAGTTGAAGCCCAGCTTTGATTTACTTCAGTCCCTGGTCGGACTAAGGTGATTCAAGATTACTAATACTAATGCCCCAGCATCCTGCCAGAGGCAAACAAATCCTCTCTGGAGGAAGATAAAAATCCTAGGCCTGAAATATTTCTTCAATTTTTTCATATACATTGTTGGCACTCAATGATAACTAGCATGTAAGGAGACAAGATAATGACTAAAACCAAAAGAAACAACAGACAACAGAAAGACCTTTAACAGATCCAGATAATAGAATTATCAACTGCAAACTTTACAATAAACATGCTTAATACATTTGTAGTGGACACTCTTGTTCTCTCTCTTTTTTAAGATTTTATTTATTTATTTGACAGAGAGAGAGAGCAAGCGAGCACAAGCAGAGGGAGAGGCAGGCCCCCCGCTGGGCAGGGAACCCGATATGGGATATGGGACTCCATCCCAGGATTCCAGGATCATGACCCGAGCGAAGGCAGACGCTCAACCGACTGAGCTACCCAGGGGCCCCACTCTTAGTCCTCTACCATGATTTATTTACTAGGTGGATTCACTCACTCCACCTATACCCCTATTCATACTCCCAAGTGTAAGCTGCTCATACTCTTTCCCAGAATAACTGTCCTCAATTGATGAGGTCATCTCTCCTGGAATTCCCTAGGAGCTTAGCCTGAACCCTCCCATCCCTGCCCCAGAAGGCAGTAACTGACTAATTCAGGAGTATTTAAGTTAAATACACACATCACTTGCCTCAAAGAGGACAACTGTATGATGCTATTGGTGTTTCAGAACTCCATCCTATGGGATCAGGCTGAGGACTTCAACCACATCAATTATCTTGGGCTTCTTCCCATGCCTTATCCTGCTCCCCTCAGAAGTTTTCCCTCAATAAATCAGTTGCACAAGAATCCCTAGCTCAGGCTCTGCTTCTAGGAAATCTAACATAATGTTCAAGATTGAAAAATTCATCAGAGAATTAAAAATCATAAAATGAAAATTCTAAAACTGAACCATAAATTAGCTAAATTATAAGAACTTAGTGGATAGATTTAATAGTGGACTGAAATGTAGTGAAGTGGCTAGAATTAAGCATAGAAAGATAAAGGATGGAAAATGAAAAATGTGTAAGAGATGTAAGGGAGATAACAACATTTAATATTTGTGAGCTTGAAAACCCAGAGGGGGAGAAGAGAAAGAATGGGACAGAAGTAATACTTGAAGATGTAATGGCTAAGAATTTTCCAAAACTGATAAAGGACTTTAAGCCAGAGATTCAAGAAGCCCTATGAACGCCATACAGGGTAAATAGAAAAGAAAAAAAAAATCACTTCAAAGCAACAATAAAACTGATAGCTAATTTCATAATAGAAACAGTGCCAATCCAGAAGACAAAGGCATGATATCTTTAAATGCTGCAAGAAAATCATCTAGAATATTACATTCAGCCATGATAATCTTCACTCCAAAAGGTGAAAGACATTTCAGACAAAGAGAATCAGGTGAGTGTCTTCAGCAGGGAGAAGAGGAGATTGAGATGGAGAAGAGGCATGTGAGAGCTTCTGGGGAGACAGCAATGTTTGCTGCATAATGGTGTTCATAGTATCTTATTTTGCTGCATGTATTTCTGTATACTGCCATGCATATTTCACAAAAACGTTAAAAATTTTACCCATTGTACTCATTTAAAAATTTTTATTTTTTTATTTTTAAGAGAGAATCTTTTTTTTTAAAGATTTTATTTATTTATTTGACAGAGAGAGACACAGCGAGAGAGGGAACAAAAGCAGGGGGAGTAGGAGAGGGAGAAGCAGGCTTCTCACTGAGCAAGGAGCCGGACGTGGGGATTGATCCCAGGACCCTTGGGATCATGATCTGAGCCAAAGGCAGATGCTTAATGACTGAGCCACCCAGGCGCCCCATGTACTCATTTTTTAAAAGATTTTGTTTATTTATTTGAGAGAGAGAGAGATTGTGAGTGGGGCACGGGCATAGGGAGAGGGACAAGTGGACTCCACACTGAGCCCAACTCAGGGCTCAATCTCATGACCCCAAGGTCATGACCCGAGCTGAAATCAAGAGTCGGATGCTCAACCGACTGAGCCACTCAGGTGCCCCCCATTGTACTCATTTTTAATTTAAAAACATTTCATTATAAATTATCTTCTAAAGCAGTGAGCCTGTATACTGAATATTTTTCAAATGTTCCAGATGTTTTTCAAATATTTTTCAAATCATGTGTGGTAATGATTAATAAGAGGTCTGTAATGTTGAGATTTATAAGGAATATATCTGGCCATTCATGCAACAAAAATATATTTCTTATATATATTTGGTCTTCGTTCATAGTTCCTGGCTTACAGCTCCCAAAACCCTTGGAATTTCCTGAGTGATAAGAGCAATGAGAGCATCTTTTGCTATAAATGTTTGGTCTCTTGTCCTCAGTTTCTAAATAAACGCTTCAGAGCCATAAAGGTGAAATGGGTTTCTTGTTACTCATAACAAGCCCCTTTCCACCACAGCTGGGTTTATGTTAATGAGGTGACTTTGGGGTAATGCCTAACTGTGAGGACTGGTTGTCAGGGGAACCAATCATGATCAAAGGATTGGAACTTTCAGTCCCACCCCCTGATTTCCGGGGAGGAGACAGGGCTGGAGGTTGAATCAATCACCAATGGTAAATGATTTAATTAACAATGCCTGTGGAATAAAGCCTCCATAAAATCCGAGAAGGAAGTGGTTTGGAGAACTTTCCAGCTGGTGAACCAGAATGCTTTCATGTGCTATTGTGCTGGGTCCAAAACTCCGTAAGGACAGAAGCTCCTTTGTTTGGAAACTTACCCTCTGTATCTCTTCAGCTAGCTGTTGGTTTGTATCCTCTAATATCCTCTGTAATAAACTGGTAACTCGTGAGTAAACGGATTTTTTTAAGTTCGGGGAAGGACCCTAGCAAATTAATGGAACCCAAGGAGGAGGTTGTGGGAACCTCCAATCTGTAGTCAGTGGGTCAGTCAGTGATTGGTGTCTGAAGCAGAGGACAGTCTTGTGGGACTGAGCCCTTAACTTGTGGAATGTGATGCTATGTCTGGGTAAATAGTGTCGGAATTGAGTTGAATTGTAGGACACCCAGTTGGTGTTGGAGAATTAATTACTTGATGGTAATGTGAGGAAACCCCATTCCCACATTGGAACTGATTCTAGAAACTTTAGGTTTAATTTTAAAATAAAACTTAACATTTAAAAATTGAGACATAAAAATCTGTATTTTGAGGCTTTTCTTTTAAAAAATGAAGTTCTATCAAAGCTGGACTGGCATTTTGAATGGCAAAAATCAATTATAGCTTAGTTGCAGCTTTTTACATGCTTTATCCATATTTACTGCACCAAGTCCACATCATTAATTGATCACTTCTATCTGGTCTTGTAGGTATTTAAATATGTGGCCTCCACTTAAAACATCTGAAGAAAGCTCTCACTTGCGTTCCACTGTGAATCTACTTCTATAGGCTAACTATTCTAGGTTCTTTACATGATTTGGTCCTTCGCACTCTTCTCTGGGTCTCTTTTAGTTACCAGTGGTTTTTTGTTTTGTTTTGTTTTGTTTTGTTTAAAACCTATCGCCTGGCTATTTCAGAATGGAGTGGATGCAGACCCAGTATTTTGAGGAATGGAGTTTAAGAAACGCCCCCCACGTTGGTCTTTTTTTTTTTAAACCAGAAAAAAAAAAATACAGGTAAGTAATAACAGCTCCCAGTGCTTTTATTAGTAGTGATCTTATTAAACCAGCCCTTCATTTATCCTTTACTAATAGCAGTTATTTGAACTTAAATGCAGGGAATCATGTTTTTCTTCATGAATTTCATCAACTTAATGGTGGATTTTCATATCTTTATTGATCTTCTGTGTCTTCATTCAGGCTGATAATATGAAACAGCTGTTACGGGAAAATAAAGATAAAACTTCAGCAAACAGATACCCACTTAATTGTTTTCCTGATGAAATTAATTGTGAATATTCTCATTAAAATCTTATCCTAAAAAATCTGGGAAACCCCAAATGGGAATTTTAACCATGTGAAGCTTTTTCAAGAGAATTAAAATGAGTCTAAGACCCTAAGCTTGAGGACCATTTCCAAACTGAAATTGGTAACAGCAGAATTTGAGACTGTTCTATAAAAAATGGGGTAGAAGTTTGTACACTGATAGCACATGACAAAAATACTAAACTTTCAATTAATTTGAAAAAATCATGTTTCTCAATTCTTTGGAATTTTCTCTTAAACAGTGATATTTATAAAAATGACAGTTTTGTGTCTTCCTTTCCAATTATTATGGTCATTCTTACTAAGTGTAGAAGCTGTAATACATTGTTGATGAAAGTGAAGATAGTGAGCATTCTCATCTGTTTAAAGGAATGACATTTTACCATTAACATGACATTTACTGTAGTTTTTCTTCATGCCCCTAGAACATCAGTTTGCTTCTATTCTTTTTCCCCCTTCATACCTACCTTCCTTCTTTCATTCTTTCCTTCTCCCTTAAATGATAAAAGGGTAAATTATTTATCTCATCTATTGAGATGATCTTTTTTTTTTTTTAAGGTTTTATTTATTTATTTGAGAGAGAGTGAGAAACAACATGAGAGGGGAGAGGGTCAGGGAGAAGCAGACTCCCTGCTGAGCCAGGAGCCCAATGTGGGATCATAGGACCTGAGCCGAAGGCGGTCACTTAACCAACTGAGCCACCCAGGCACCCCTTTTTCTTTTTTGATTGGTTAATATGTTTAATTACATTAATTACTTTTTAATTGAAATTTTATTGATATGCAATATTATACTCTTTTCAAGTGAACCACATAGTGATTCAACATTTAAATATACTGGGAGCCCTTACCATAGTGTTTACCATCTGTACCATACAATGTTATTACATTATTATCGACAGTATTCCCTGAGCTACACTTCACATCCACGTGACTGATGTATTTTATAACTGGAAGTTCATACCTATTGATGCCCTTCACCTACTTCACCCATCCTTCCCACCCTCTCCTCTGGCAACCACCAGTTTAATATCTGTATTTATGAATCTGTTCTTATTTTTGTTCATTTGTTTTGGTTTTAGATTCAATATACAAGGGAGAGTGTATGGTGTTTTTCTTTCTCTGACTTATTTCACTTAGCTTAAGGACCTCAAGGTCCATCCGTGTTGTCACAAATGGCAAGATTTCTTCCTTTTTTATGGCTGAATAATAGTCTGTTGGACATATATGCCACATTTTCTTTATTTATTCATCCATCAGTGGACACTTAGGTTGCTTCCATGTCTTGACTATTGCAAAGAATGCTACAATGAACTTGGGGGTGTATGCACCTTTTTGAGTTAGTGTTTTTGTTTCCTTTGGATAAATACCCAGAAGTGCACTTACTTGCTGGATCATATGGTAGTTCTTTTTTTATTTTGGGGATAACTTTCATATGTTTGTCTTAGTGGCCATGCTAGTTTACTTTCCCACCAACAGCACACAAGAGTCGCCTTTTCTCCTCTTTCTTGCCCGCACTTGTTAGAATGGTTACTATCAAAAAGACAGGAGATAACAGGTGTGAGGTGATCACTCACTGTGATTTTGATTTGCACTTCCCCGACTAGTGATGTTGAGCACTTTTCATGTACCTCTTGGCCATCTGTTTCTCCTCTGGGAAAAGGTCCATTCAGAGCCTCTGCCCATTTTTTTAAATCGGATCGGGTTTTGGTTTTTGTGGTGTTTGTTTTTTGCTATTGAGGTGTATGAGTGCTTTGTATATTTTGGATAGTAACCCCTTATCAGATAGGGCCTTTACAAATATCTTCTCCCACTGAGTTTTGCCTTTTCGTTTTGTTGGTGGCTTCCTTCACTGTGCGGGAAGCTTTTCAGTTTGATGTAGTCCCAATTGTTTGTTTTTGCTCATGCTAACCTATCAGAAAAACCAATGCCAATATCAATGTCAAGGAGGTAACTGCCCGTTTTGTGTTTTATGGCTTCAGGTCTCACATGTAGGTCTTTAATCCACTTTGAGTTTATTTTCTATATGGTGTGAGAAAGTGGTCCAGTTTTTTTTTTTTTTTTAAGATTTTTTATTTATTTATTTGACAGAGAGCTAGAGAGAGAGCATAAGTAGGCAGATGGCAGGCAGAGGGAGAAGGAGAAGCGGGCTCTCCACCGAGCAGGGAGCCCGAAGCGGGGCTCAATCCCAGGACTCTGGGATCATGACCTGAGCCGAAGGCAGACGCTTAACCAACTGAGCCACCCAGGTGCCCCGAAAGTGGTCCAGTTTCATTCTTTTATGTGTAGCTGTCCGGTTTTCCCAGCACCATTTATTGAAAAGACTATTCTTTTAGCATCGTATATCCTTGGCTTCTTTCTCATAAATTAACCATGTATGTGGATTTATTTCTGGGCTCTCTCTTCTGGTCCTTTGATCCATGTCTGTTTTTATCTCATTACTATTCCGTTTTGATAACTGTAACTTTACAATATAGTTTAAAATCAGGAAGCATGATATCTTCAGGTTTTTTTTTTTTTTTTTTTTTTTTAAGATTTATTTATTGAGAGCGAGCAGGAGGAGGGGCAGAGTTAGTGTTTTTGTTTCCTTTGGATAAAAACCCATAAGTGCACTTACTTGCTGGATCATATGGTAGTTCTTTTTTTATTTTGGGGAGAGAAAGAGCGAAAGAAGCAGACTCCACGCTGAGTGCAGAGCCCGATGTGGGGCTTGATCTTACAACCCTGAGATCATGGCCTGAGCCAAAATCAAGAGGCGGATGCCTGACTGAGCCACCTAAGCACCCCTAGTTTTGCTTTCTTCTTCTTATGATTTCTTTGGCTATGTCTTGTGGTTCCATATAAATTTGTCAATTATATCTCAATCTTAAAAATGCCACTGGAATTTGGTAGGGATTGCATTGAGTCTATAGATTGTTTTGGGTGGTCTGTACATTTTTTTTTTTTTTGTCTGTACATTTTAACTATTCTTTCAACCATGAGCACTGAATCTTGCATTTATTCATTTTTCTTCAATGTGTTACATTTTTTAGTGTGTATGCTCACTTTTTTTTTTTTTAAAGATTTATTTATTTTAGAGAGCATGTGCGTGAGCATAGAGGGGAGGGGCAGAGGGAGAGGGAGAAAAAATCCAAGCGGACTCTGTGCTAAGCACAGAGCCGGTCACCAGGCTCAGTCTCACAAGCCTGAGCTCATGACCTGACCTGAAACCAAGAGTCAGTCGCTTAACTGACTGTGCCACCCAGGTGCCCCTATATTGTTCACCTTCTTAGTTGTATTTTTATGTATTTTCTCTTTGAAATTCTAAGTGAGATTCTTAATTTCTCAGATATTTCATTGGTTTATAGAAATGCAAGAGATTTATTTTGTACCCGCCAACTTTACTGAACTTGTTCATTCTAAGTTGTTTTTTTTTATGAAGTCTTTAGGGTCTTCTATATGTATATAATATCATGTCATCTGCAAGTAGAGATGACATGATATTATACTTCTTACTTTTACTTTTTTTACATTTACTTCTTTACTTAGTTTTTTTACATTTTACTTCTTCCTTTCAAACTGGAAGCTTTTATTTCTTCTCTGAGTGCTCTGGCTAGGACTTCCAATACTATGTTGAATGAAAGTGGCGAGTGTAGGCATCTTTGTCTTGTTTTTATTTTAGGTTAGCTGTGGGCTTGTCCATCTATGGTCTTATGTTCCTTTTATTACCCACTTTGTTGAGATATTTTATCATAAACATGATGAATTTTATCAAATGTTTTTTCTGCTCTTCTGAGATCATGATTTATCCTTCATTTTGTTAATATGTCTATATTCTGTTTCTCTAACTTAAGCTGGATGCTTAGCTCATTAACTTATCAGCCTTTTTTCTAATATAAACCTCTAATGCCCTAAGTTTCTCTTCAAGTGCCATTTTCAACACATCTTAATTTTTGGAAAGTAGTACAGGTATTTTAATCGTTCACCTCTACTTATGTTTAAATGCCCTTTTTTTTTTTTTTAAGATTTTATTTATTTGACAGAGTTAGCGAGAGCAGGAACACAAGCAGGGGGAGTGGGAGAGGGAGAGGCAGGCTTCCCCCTGAGCAGGGAGCCCGATGTGGGGCTCAATCCCAGGACCCTGGGATCATGACCTGAGCCAAAGGCAGATGCTTAACGACTGAGCCAACCAGGCATCCCTTAAATGCCCATTGTGATTTATTTAGCCTGGAGTTATTTAGGAGCAATTTCTTTAATCTATCAAGCATACATAGAAATAAGTAACAAAAAATAACTGAAGACTAATGGTCTTGTGGTCAGAGAACATGGTTTGTATGATACATATTCTCTGAAGCTTATTAGGACTTGCTTTATACACAAGTATGTAGTCAACTTAAAGTGTTCTTTGGATTTTTAAGGACAAAAATTTTCTTTGCTGGGTTTTATGTTCTGTATATGTCTAATGAGACTGTTCACTGTGCTGTTTTATATTTTTATTAACTTTTGGTCTGCTTAACTTACTGTGTTAAATCTCCCATCCAGGTTGTAGAAATGACAATTTTTCTCTGTAGTTCTACCAACTTTTGATTTATGCATCTTTGAGACTATTTTATTAGGTAAGTACATGTATTTTATGTACCTGATAAATTGCCTTTGCAAAACAGAGGTAATAATACAATATCTGCCTTAAAATGGTGGTGATAATATAAATTAACATCAAATCACTGAGAACGATGTTTAACAGTACATTGTAAGTACTACTACATGCTGGCTTGAAAACAACCCTGACGGATTAGATGTGCCAATCCAAAATACTATTTACATTTCTTGTGGGTATTGATATTTTAAAATTCGTTCCTACCTTTTTCTCCCCCTATTTGTCCTATTGTTTCTCTTTACTCGTTTATGACATTTTTATCAATTCCAGGTTTTTTACTCCCCTACCACGACCAGTTTAGAAGTTATATACTTTTTAGAACTTTAGTTTCCCTTAATTTTTGCATTTTTCCTAATTTAACAAAGTCTAAAGTTAGTATCTTAATTTCCATTTTGAAACCACATAAGACCCTTAACTTTATTTCTTGATTAACATGTTATCCAGGATTTTAAGGCACACAAAATAATTTTTTAGTTCATATAAATAATGATTTAAGACTTACCTAAATATGTTGTTTATTAATCTGTTTACTTTTCCTTCTTGCATTGCCTATCTTCCCTCTGGGTCATTTTTCTTCTTTTCTTAAGTATGCACTTTAGAATCTTGCTACTCTTAAATGTGGTCAACAGACTAGTAGCATCATTACATCACCTGAGAACTTTTTTTTTTTTTTAAGATTTTATTTATTTATTTGACAGAGAGAGACACAGCGAGAGCAGGAACACAAGCAGCGGGAGTGGGAGAGGGAGAAGCAGGCCTCCCGCGGAGCAGGAAGCCCGATGTGGGGCTCGATCCCAGGACCCTGGGATCATGACCTGAGCCGAAGCCAGACGCTTAACGACTGAGCCACCCAGGCACCTGAGAACTTTTTAAAGAACTCCACTTTCAGGGACCTACTTTTAAGAAATACAGACTCCTGAGGTCCACTACAGACTTACTAGATCAGAATATGCATTTTAACCAGATCACAAAATGATTTATATGTACATTACAGCAAACTTTAGAAGTACTGCTCTAAAAATTTCATTAGATTAAGTCTGTTGATGGGCAAAGATCAGTGTTTATCTGAAAATGTCTCTTTATTTTACCCTCACTTTTGGTAGTTTTGGTGATTAACTCTAAGTTGACAGATTTTTTTTTTTTTTTTATTCATTTTTCCCTCGCAGCACTTAGCAGATAATGTTGTAGTGACTTCTGGCTTCCATTTTTGGTACTGAGAAGTTTGTCATCAGTCTTATAGCTACTTGTACCTGGTGAATCTTTATTTATTTATTTAAGTTCCATGCCCAACATGGGGCTTGAACTCACAACCCTGGGATGAAGGCACATGTTCCACCAACTGAGCCAGCCAGGCGCCCTCGTACCTGGTGAGTTTTAAATTTCTAACTGCTTGCTCATTTTTTTTGTCATTTTGTATCTTATTTCCTTAAACATTTCATGCATGGTTATTTTATATTGTTTTGATAAGGCAATGCAGCATCTGCAGGCATTGGGTAGTCTAAATCTGCTGTTCTCCTTTAGGGTTGTTTCCTTGTGTTTGGTGACTTTTAGCAAAGTTCTCCAGAGAAAGAGAACCAATAGGATATACACATACCCCTGTCCCTCTACCACATCCACAGTCTACTCCTTCTTGGGTATGCCCTCTCGCAGTGAATGAGATGCACAGTTGCCCAAAGCAGAAATCTGAAAGTCCCGACGGTCTTCTAACCACCATATCCAGTTATCACCAGGGCAAACGGATTCTCCTACATCTCAAATCTCCAGTCTACTCACTTCTCTGTTGTCCTATAATCCTTCCATGTCCAGATCAGGGAGATCTCCCCATGTCTAATCTTATTCTTCCATTTGACATAGTATGTTATTTGAACGATCTTTATAAAATGTAAATGTAATCAGGTCACTCTTCCAGATGAAAACTTTTTCAGTCCCCCATTTCCTTGAGGAAAAAAGTTTAAATGGCATGTCATGCTTTACCAGGCTCTTCATTAGCCACCCTCTCTCTACCACTCCCTGCCAGCCACCCTCAACCTCTTTCGGCTCCTCCAAGGTGGAGACGTGTTCTTGTCTGGGCCTCCACACACACTTATTTATTTATTTATTTTTTAAAAAGATTTTATTTATTTATTTATGAGAGACAGAGAGAGAGAGAGAGAGGCAGAGGGAGAAGCAGGCTCCCAAGGAGTAGGGAGCCCGATGCGGGACTCGATCCCAGAACCCTGGGATCATGACCTGAGCCGAAGGCAGATGCTTAACCATCTGAGCCACCCAGGCGCCCTCCACACACACTGTTAATCTCTTTCCACAAGCAATTACCTCCAGGGTAAATCATAATTCTTGCGCCATCCCCACCCACTCTCTAGAGCTCCTCAGATTAGCCTGGCAACTATAAGAAAGAAACCAGAGTTGGCTTTATTCATCTCTTTTGTGAAGTTCGTTCCTATGAGATGCAATCTAGAGAGAGGAAATTTTTGACTTCATCAATGCTAGAGTTTACAGGATTCTTATAAAAATAGCAAAGGCCAACAGCACTAACAAAGAATAGCAGGAAATAGCCTTCAAATCAGGAGATAACTTTACAAAGTAGTTTGTTTTTATATGGAAAAATAATGTATGGGTAAGTACACAGATATAGCACTACAAAATTATTTCTAAGACCAGTGAGTTAAAACAGCAGCAAATTCATGATGAAAATTATAATAAAATTAATCTGATTCAGTAGTAACCAAAATAGAATATATAATATTGCTTATGTCAATTTCTTTTTTTTTTTTTTTTTAAAGATTTTATTTTTCAGAGAGAGCACAAGCAGGGGGTGTGGCAGACAGAGGGAGAGGGAGAAGCAGGCTCCCCGAGAGCAGGGAGCCCGATATGGGACTCAATCCCAGGACCCTGGGATCATGACCTGAGCCGAAGGCAGATGCTTAACGACTGAGCCACCCAGGAATCCCTTATGGCAATTTTTCAAGTAAGATTGCATTTAATAGCACTGTATATACTTAATATAGTCACATTCATTTCTTAAAGTTTATGAATTTGTTTCAGTAAGGATACTTCTCAGTGTTTCTTTGGTCTATTTTAATATGTCAATTATTTAGCAAAGATTAAATTATTTAAAAATGAGTTCTCGGTAACAGTATTTTTAATAAAAACATTCCTTTTGAGAAAATATATACATTAACCCCAATACAAAATTTTAATAGGAAATCTGAGTCTCATTATGCATATGTGCACATGTGAATTTATACACTTGTACTTTGCAATAGCAGAAATATACTTATGCAGGATGCAAAATGTATACCAGGGAAGTAAGAGCCCAGGATATATATTTTTTAAGTGCAAACTCAATAAATTAGTTAAAATTTTATTACTTAGTAATGTGCGACCAGGTTACAAATTATGTGGCAGTTGTAGCAAAAGTGGCAGGGAGGAACTTCGCACTCAACATGTCTAATAAATAAAGCTTGGTGATTCATTCAATATTATACAAGATCAAAACTTCCAACATTTCTATAGATCTTTAATATCTTCGAGATATGCCAAATATTCTAGGTAGGTAAGAAATTGCCTGACATTATACTTAAAACGAATCATCTTGGAAAATTAACGGTTTTACTGTCTACAAAAGCCACACAGATCCAAAATAGGGCCTCCAAGAAAGAAAAAAAAAAAAGATTGGTCTCCCATCCTGTTATCAGTTAGGCTGTTCTTTAGATCATCAAAAATCTTTCATGATTCAGGTACATATCTGTACCCTAGGAGTTCATGAACATTGTAAATATGGTCCATTTTCTTTGCAATTAAGTATTCCCACGTTTTTGTTTTTTTTTTTTTTTTTTTAAAGATTAGACTCACAGCTGGGCTCTAGCAGGTACTGAGTGGTCCTAGGTCACTTCTGTCACGTCGTCTCGAGGCGGCAGGAAATGCACAAAGATAAGCATCAGTTTTACAGTGACTAAACGCACAACACCTAACATGGATCCAGACATAAGCATATTCCAATTATTTGCTGTGGCTTTCGGAGCTCCTATTTCTTTTGATTAGACTCAAATTTATCTAAGAAAGAATAATGCTCATTTCATAAAAGGTTAACATCTTTAGGACAATTCCTTTTTCTTCTGACAAATCTGTGTTTATATTAAACTAAATGTTTAAAAATACGAATCCTGAGCAACAGTAGTTAAGAACAGTTTTGACTAAAGAAGAAAATCCCTTCGTTGTTACACCCGAAACAGCTTCAAAAATCCAACCATGGAATGTAAGTCAGTAAGACTGGAATTCAGACTTCTGATGTCCATGGTAAACCTGAATACTCTGAGCAGAACTCAAACACACATAGTAGGTAACACGCAACAGTAAGAAGCATCAGAAATTGATGCACCTGGATTCTATTATATTTAACAAAGGTCACTCAGTCTTTCATGGATAAACCCAGCTGGGAGCACAGCACTGAACAGTGTCTTGCATTGAACAGACCTTCTGAAAGGCAACACTGGATTCCTTTTTAGACAGGCACTGACTCCCCCACCCCAGCCCCGCTCACGCCAAAATGTTCAAAACACCTAAAAGACACATTCAGAAAAAAACAATATGAATCCTGTTTTCACGAAAGCAAAAAGTTCTGGCCACTTTGGAAACTGAAGTCACTTGAATTTTTAGTTCTAGCTACCGCTCATGAAAAAGAAGAGCTTACTACCCGACAAAGCATTATTATGACAGAGTACTGGTATACCAGTGAAGGCTTCAACGAAGAGCTTTGCAACATGAGTCAACGGAAGCCATGCTCTAAGGATGCTTGTGTCGTCCGTGTGGTGAGCGCACACAGCAGTGGGGGCCTCCCCCAGTAGCCGGGCCTGTCCCCACAGGAATGGTCTGTGTTGGGTCTGTCCCCTGAGTGCCAGGCAGGGATTTCTGACCCCGGGCACAGCCCTCCAGGCTTCTACGATATGCCTTTTCTTTTATTCAAACTGTCTCTCCTCCTCTTCATCTGCTTCTTCAATGACCTGAATGTCCTCTGCTTGAGGTAAGGAAGGATTTTCCACCTGCAGTTTATTCCCATCAGCTTTACATTTCTCTTCTTCCTCTATCATTTCCTTCCATATCTTGTGGTTTTCAGTGAGGTGGTGCATTAGCTGACAAAATATTCGCCGTCTGCCTTTCCTCCTTTGTGGTTCTGTGAAATTTAAAAGCAGTATATTGTAATCATAGTGATACAATTCCCTCGTTCATTCACTAAATATCCCAGTGCCTATAATTTCCCAGGCACTTATATATGGCGCTGGGGTTGTAGTCATAAACAGTAAGATAGAAATAATCTCTGCACTATGGAGCTCATCTTCTAATGGAAAGCCCTAGGTAAGCAAAAGCAGCAAAACATGAGATGGTGGTGTTGTTAGATGAAAATAAAGCCGAGAAGGGGATTAGGGAAGACTGGGTGGGGTGAGAGGGGAGAAATGAACGATAGCAATGTGAAGTTCAACAACCTTTTTAGGATTTAAGTACTGAATTAAACACCAGTATCAAGGTTTCAGTGAATATAAATAATTTTTGGAAGCCAGTCAACTTTGTCCATGATGATGCTCAGAGGGTAGAGGTAGAAGACTACTCTTTATTATGCTAATCCTGAATACAACTGGGGAGGTGGGGGTAGTTCTTTGTAATTATGTTATCAGTTTCCATTTATAGCATGCTTGGAATGCTAGATATAATTTATTGTTTTAAGATTTTATTTATTTACTTGACAGAGAACAGGAGAGAGCACAAGCAGGGGAAAAGCAGGCTTCCCACTGAGCAAGGAGCCCAATGTGGGACTTGATCCCAGAACCCTTAGATCATGACCTGAGCCGAAGGCAGTCGTTTTAACTGACTGAGCCACGCAGGCGCCCCTTAAATTCTACTTTAAAGAGCAAATAACAGATTTCATTTATAGCTACAATGGTGACAAATGTTTTTTTCCATTTATATGCACTGCTTTATATAGAAAACTATGTCCCTACAGTTTGGCAATTCAAATCCATAACAACACAAAACTTGGTTCTCCCCTTAGGGCTAGAGAAGATGTTTCCTCTTCTCCCAACTATTGTGTTCCATCTTCCAAGTCTTTAGGAAGGGCAGATTTTAGCGGGTGGGGGAGCGCTAGCCACGCGAACACCTCACCTCACAAAATCAGCCATGGTGACACAGCCCTACGGTGCGAGCAAAGGTAGAGCCTCCTGAAGTGGACTGGCCCCAGAGAGACACCACTTTTTTTTTTTATTTGACAGAGACACAGCGAGAGAGGGAACACAAGCAGGGGGAGTGGGAGAGGGAGAAGCAGGCTTCCCGCCGAGCATGGAGCCCCATGCGGGGCTCGATCCCAGGACCCTGAGATCATGACCTGAGCCAAAGGCAGACGCTTAACGACTGAGCCACCCAGGCACCCCAAGAGACACCACTTTAACCAAGCCCGCGTGCGACCGCATTAGCACGTTCCCCGGCACACAGGAGTTAGTTACTCAAGAGACCATTCAATCTGAACATTCAGAGAGTACTCAAGATAGAACTACTCAATCTGTAGCTTAAAAACAAAGATCCAGGGGCGCCTGGGTAGCTCAGGCAGTTAGGCGTCTGACTCTTGATTTCAGCTCAGGTCACAATCTCGGGGTTGTGAGATCAAGCCCCGCTTGGGATTCTCTCTCCCTCCCCCCGGCAAAAAAAAACCACCCTAAAAACAAAGATCCAAACTTAATGTTACTAACTGCAAATATCCATTTAAGAAATTATAGCATCCCTATATTCTTACTAGGATTTAGACTGTCTTCTATTTCTTCATCATCTGTATCTAATTCTTCACCATCTTCTTCGTCGTAACAACTCTCGGTGTCCTCGTCGTCTTCTGCTTCTACCCACTGACCCGGCAGCAAGCCAGCCGCGTCGTAGGAATTACACAGAGGACCCACGATGTGGGTGATGAAAGATTCTTGGAGTTTTGCTAGTTGAGGCGAAGAACGATCCATGAAGGGACTGATGGGCAAACCAAGGTTTGCTTCCTCATCTCCCTGATCATTTTAAAAAGAAAAGTACATTTTGAACTGTTGAAAGAATAACCACTGAGCTTTGCTGTTAAAATTATCTTGAGGTTTTTTTAATATGCATAGTCTACATCAAAATAATTTTTACAAAGAAGTGTCTAATTACTGTCATTTCAACTGTATGAATTTCTCCAATATTTGAGAAATCCTAAACAAGATTTTATTTTCACACCCCACCAGTTAACCAGGATGACTGATGTTCAGTGAACAAGAAAAATACACACCAAAAAAAAAAATCAAATCTAACAACCTGAAAAATTTTATGTCTTTCTCCTAGGGGGAGATGGTATCAGCCAAGTTGTTGTACCTTAAATGCCCAGAGTTGAATTTTGCAATTGCCTTTCAACACCGTTTCTAACAGCAGAAGCAGAGGTATGGGTGGCTGAGGTGAGGGGTCGGGGTCCAACCGCCTGCCCTCTGACACCCTCCCCCTGTGGTCTCCAGGGCTTCGGAGAGCGTAATGTGAGATCAGACAGATGCAGTTTTCAAAGCCTGCTTTTGCCACCTACTACCTGTGCGGTGCTGAGCAAGCTCTATGCCCATTTCATGTGTAAAATTTTAATGTACTTTACAAAGTTGCTATGAGGATGAAAAGCAATATTAAGTATTTAGCACAGTACTGAGCATTCCTCAAAGGGTACTATTGACCTTTTTGTTCCTACTGTCTGAACTGGTGGGGAATGAAGAAACTTCAGAATGTATAAACTGTGTAGGCAAGCAGCGTCTCTCTCTGATGAGGCAACACTGTCCTAGGGAAACAACCAGAAACTGTTCTAGTGACTGGCCCATGATTAAAAATCTAGGATTTTACCTTCGGTGAGGAAGAAAACCACTGTTTACCAAAAAACCCCCCCAAAAAACAAAAAAACAAACCTCAGTTGGGTTTATTCCACAGGATTCTACAATTTTATGTTTGGCTTTTTTTTTTTTTTTTAAATAGGAGTTTGGCTTTTCTAAGCCCATGGCACTTAAATGGCTAGAGGGATATAAAGACAGGATGATAAAATAAAAAGTTGGGCAAGATTAGAATTTTGCATCCACATCCGAAGGATGCTTAATAGTATAACCAGATTGAGAAAGAAATTTAATAGTGTTGATGAAGATTGAGTAGGACTTTAGATTAGTTCCTTTAACATGTGAATAATGAAACTTAGATTAAGTAAAACTGTCTGAAATAATGTTTTTAGTGATAGATCTGGAATTACAATAGCTGACATTTTCTGAGCATTTATGTGTCAGGAACTGTTCTAAGAACTTTATTAATTCACCCAATCCTCACAGCAACCTTATGAGGTAGATACCATCAAATATTTCTATTTTATCAATGAAGAAACAGGCACAGAGGTCAAATAATTTCGCTAAGGTCACAATGCTGGTAAAGAGAAACCAGACTTCAACCTCAAGCATGGATTCCAAGTTTAATAAGCATTCTATATACTTAAATTATAAATTCAGTCTAAATGAACTTTTCTAATGTTCTTTTTTTGGGGGGGTTCCTCTACATTTATTGCAACTGCTAAATGATTAACAACATTCACAACTTCTTAGATTTAAAAACAAAAAAAACCAAAAAACTTCCGTTTTGTAACATCACAAATGTCTTCTAGGTTTTACCAATTTTCTAATGTTCTTTTACTGAATTAGTGAGTCTTCTAAAATTGGCATACACTACTATTTTATTATCTCTGTTTGCACAGATAATATAAAGATGGCATTTTCCTTAACATAAAATTCTTTTGTGAATACAAACTGAAGTCTGAGGCCGGCTTCAATTATCTTTGAGAATGAAAATGGGAACATGCAAATAGTATATTGCAACCTCTAGGTAGATATTTATAACCATTTAGATCTCCAAGTTATATATAATTTCGTTCAAATGTATCAAAATAGTAAATAATAATCTTGGAATACTTATGTATTCCCATGGTTTTTTCACCGTATAGTATTTTGTAACTTGTAAATAGCAGAGTAAGCCTTGTGGTGGGATGTTTAGCTGAGGTGGGTGAAAGACACTGCACATTCACTCTTCAGTGCAGTCCAGGTGTAACACGGTATAACAGATTCATTACCCCTACTGGAGTAGCGACTCCTGGTAAGAAAACTCTGTCTTGAAGGCCTCATTTGGTAGACCTCTTGATCTTGCCTAATTATTAGGGTCAACAAGGATTCCCAAGGAATGCAATTCCAAAGTCAAGAAGATGTATTCAGTATTTTGGAGATAATGAAATGCTGGCTTGTGGGGAAATCCATATACTTCTACGTTGTAGGGAGCTTCAGAATTGAACAAAAAAAAAACGATAAAGAGTCTGTAAAGTGGTAGTGAAACCAGTAACCAAAGGGTTAATGGGACTAATAAGTGCACCAAATCTGCTTGTTCTTGGAATGCAGCTTGCCACCATGTTTCTATAGATAATGTTCTTGCCCGACCTCACGATAGCAGAGTGTTGATTTAGTGGTTTGGCAGAGACTTAAGGCTTTACCAAGAAACCAGCCAGAACCGGTCGGGACCACCGACCTTCTCTGAGCACGGACAAGTGTCCAATAGATAAACTTTTAATGTAGGAGGGCCTAACCCCCCGCCTCCCTTCTATCATGCTGAGGATGCCATTTTCTGGTCCTGGGTCACATGAAAATATATGCGGAAGCTCCATGCAGGTGCAGACAATGAAAGGACTTCAACCCTTTTCTACTTCCTAACTTCCTTTCCTTGATTTTGAAATCCCACAGCTCCTCTCCCTTATACCCACATCCTTTTCATTTGCCTTTACATGTTCCTGACTCTCCCACTTTGAGGAGGCAAATCTGAGGCCTGCCCTTCCTAGTTTGGCTGCCTCTCAAACTCTTTGATGTATACTCAACATCTCAGTGACCGGCTTTGCTACGTGGGGGGCATACAAACTTGAGTTCAGTTACAGGAGTATTAGTTTAAAGACATGATTTTAAAACCTATAAGAGCATGTTTTTATCTTTGAATCCTAAAAAACCACGAAATACCCACTTTATCCCCATTTCTAGCCCTCAAATGTCTTCCCCTCTGCCAGGACTTTTACCCAGTGGGTGTTTCTAAGGCAGTCAGCAGTCTTTCTACAGCAGAGTTGAAAATAATTATATTTAAAGAATATCAACCCAAGTATACCCTGAATCAATTAAAAACAATTTCATCTGGAAAAGCTATAGGCACTCAGGGTTTTAAAAGAGACCTTACCTCTAGCCTCAAGGGACATTCGACCCATGGCAGTTGGGAATGAGCTATTTTTTAAATTTTATCAGCAAAAAAGAGCTGAGAAAATACTAAGACCAGCGCAAATTCTACAATTTCTAACCATTTTTGGTCAAAGTAACCAGACTTCAAACATTTAACATAGCTATCCAAATCCCAAAGACTTGTGTTTTCAGAAGGCAGCTCTCAAGAATCCCACCCACCTCAAGTTTCCACTTACCTGCTCATAAAATTCATTGACAATGCCCTCTGTCCATTTCAAATGCAAGTCCCGAACTTTCGCCGGGCCGTTGATGTCTGCCAGCTTGATGCACACCTGGCATACTAAGAGGCGGTCATTCTCATTGCTCCATTCTATGCCGTTACTATTTACATCGTTGGCCTATTTTGGACAAACAATTATTTTAGGTTCTGAGGGCACAGTTTTGTCTTTTTAACCAAATTATCTTAAAACTGCTTCCTGTCTAAATTACAGGAAGGAATATGGGTTAAGTTTCCCTTTGAAGTGTCATGATTTTGTTTCATTGGAAGCAAAGCACCATAAAAACATAACAAACCATAGGTTTCAATATTCGCGATTGCCACAGAAAATTGTGACATGTGTATATATAACATATATGTTAATATATATGTATACGTAAAACATCAATAAATCATTTAAGAATTGTAACTAATTCTGCAAAAAAGAACACTTAGGATCCACAGAGAAGTTGGCTTCAGCTGTGAAAGGAAAATATGTAGTTGAAAGAACACAAGTCTTAAAAGCTGATCCCTATGGTTTCAAATCCCGACTCAATGATTTATTCATTGTGTAATACTGGAAAAATTACTTAATCTCCTTGAATCTGTCTTCATCTATAAAACAGAAAAAGTAGTACCAATCTAGCCATATTACCATGAGGATTAATAAATGAAAAATGCTTTGTTCATAGTAAATGTAATTATCATCACTAATTAGGCAAATTACTCTGCCTTTCAAAAACTCAAATTTTCTCTTGTAAAAAATGAAGTAAATGGGCCAGATCAGTGGCTTCTGAACTTTGAGGGTATTTTGGGCACCAAACCCTTTTGTCAAAGGAAAATTTATGTAGACCACCACTACAGAAAACACTTAAAAGGAAAGCTTTTCTGATTGAAACCATGTAGGTATGGGATTTTCCTGAGAGACTATGGAATAGAAACCGCTGAGGAACACAGATTCAAAAGTATTGGACTAGGTGATCTTTTACCTGTGAAAACTTCTATTACTCTGACTTAAGCACTTAAATGCATTTTATTATTAAATAAAATAGAGCTACACAACTATAAAATAATTTTAAAGGCACATGGATTTCTCGCTGATTTTTAGAAGTATTTGATATCACGACAGCCACATATAGGGTCGCCACGCAGGGGGTTAAATCTAGTATTCCCTTGTTACCAGTTCCTCCAGCCCGAAGGTACACCTCTCCTTTCTGTCACAAATGTCATTGGCAACAGCTTCCTGCCAGCCAAAGCAGGAGCAGCCTTCCCGCAGGAATCTGTAAAGCAGTGGTTCTCAGAGGGACAGAACACCTTCCAGGGAGTACCCCTGTCACCTGAGGACAGTGATTCTCAATTCCCTACTGACTGTGAATCCCTGACGGCAGGGATTTCCACCTGTTCTCTCCTTATTCTCTGCTGGCGCGACTGGGCAGAGAGGGCGATCCCAGGACTCGTTCAATGAGAACATTATTCTCAAGTGGAAGAGTGGAAGCTACTTCTCTCCCACACCAGCCAGTTAAAGACTAATAGGAAGAAGGGATTAACAGGTGCAGTGAGGGATGCATAACTGGCTCAGAGAAACACATCTTTAATTTCATAAAATAACTTACTTGGCACCGTGCACAACGTTCTCCAGTCTGCCCCTAAAAGCTTTTGACATCATGAACTGGCTTATCACCATGTGAAAGAAAGTTGTAAGTCTATGTGTCAGAAAGGAAAGGTAGCAAGTGATAGTACGTTTAGGACATGTTATAACAAAAAAAAGTTATTTTAAAAAATACTGACATACATATCGTCTCACATCAGATATTATGACTTTATGAGTAGTATTAATTCTAACTTAACATTATAAAAAACACTTATCAGTAATACCGACAATAGTGATTTCCATCACTGAAACCAGACAGTAAGTTGTGTCACCAACCTTGGCGTTGAATTCAGCAAGGAAATCAAAATGCTTTTTAAGATCCGTGGCAAGGATTGCTTCAATGACCAAAAAACGAAAGCGCTTGAATTCCACATGATCGAGATTAAGAAGGAAGTTGTATTCTGGGCGAGAGAGATACAGATTCCAAGCTGATGCAGCATGATGATTTTCTAGAACAGATCTGTCGTTGTACAAAACTGCCTGAAAAGTAATAAAAATGAGTCAGGCGTCTCAGAGATATTAATCTTTAATAATAAACAGAGTTAGGTTGGAAGAATACAAACAATGAGTAACTACTACATGCTAAGCATTTTAATATCTGTGAAGAAGGCTTGTGGGCATTTTCTAAATGAGTTTACCGAAGTACAAAAAGGGTAAGGTAGACCTTGCCAGCATCTACATCTAGTAGGTGAAAGGGTAATTCGTCTCCCAAGTCCATCTTTGCAGACACCATGCTGCCCTCAGGAGATGTAAAGTTGATATTTGAGGTCTACTTCATTGAATCCAATGAACCTTCTTAGATAATGCTTCTGTTAGTGAAGTCTTTAGAGGGAGAGCAGGTGTAGGGACACATTTCTCTTCTTCAAGTGGCGTGTGATCAGTGGTGCTGATGACCAAAGAGGAAGCAGGAGTGCTGTCCCGGGTGAGGGAGAGTCCTGCATGTCCAGGAAGAACACATTCCTACACTCTGATCCGGGCACAGTGCCCGGGAGTAAGAGAAGCGTGAAACAGGTAACACAAATCCTCTGGTTCAGCTGCTGTGCAACTCTTCACTTCTTATCCACCTCATTTCAATGCAAGACCCTCAGGACTCTAGAACTTCGGAATACAGATTTAAAAAAACCAATGGCTTAGAGAATTGCTAGAGCCTCTTCTATCTCTAAAAATCAAGCAATTAAAAAAATTATTAAATAAGCATAGTAATTATTTTAAAAACGTTCACAGTGCTAAAGGCTAGGAATAAAAAAAAAACTTGTCCCTGTTTTCACAGAGCTTCTTGTTAATAAGAAAGAAGGACAGATAAAAATAGAATGCAATCCACATTAAAGTACACATTCTGGGGGGCGCCTAGGAGGCTCAGTCAGTTAAGCGTCTGCCTTCGGCTCAGGTCGTGATCTCAGGGTCCTGGGATCAAATCCCGTGTCGGGCTGCCTGCTCAGTGGGGAGTCTGCTTCTCTCTCTCCCTCTGTCCTTCCCCACTTGTGTTCTCTCTCTCACTTGTTCTCTCTCTCTCAAATAAATAAATAAAATCCTAAAAAAAAAAAAGATACATATTCTGGGAACTAAATTAAACAAGTTTATGTGTGATTTGTGAAAATAAGCCATAGTCTAAATATAAGACAGATACTTAACATCATTTGTTTTTTTACACCATTTGATTTTATGAAAGTAATGATGATTTAAGCTTTGTAATGGGACATATAAAGGCTGCAAGCAATCTAAATGTCCATCAGGGGATGAATGGATAAAGATGTGGGGGGGGTGTGTGTGTGTGTGTGTGAGAGAGAGAGAGAGAGAGAGATGGAATATTTATTTAGCCATGAGAAAGAAGGTAATCCTGCCATTTGAGACAACATGGATGGACCTTGAGAGCACAATGCTAAGTGAGTTAAATCAAGAAAGACATACTGTATGGTATCTCTTATATGTGGAATCTTAAAAAGCTGAACTCATAGAAACACAGACCAGAGGGTGAGGGAATTGGGGAGATGTTGGTCAAAGGGTACAAACTTCAGTTATAGGATGACAAAGTTCTGGGGACCTAATGCCCAGCATTGTGATTACAGTTAATAGTACTGTATTATATATTTGAAAGTTGCTAACAGACTAGATCTTAAATGTACTCACAAAAAAGATATATTAGGTGACATCATGGTAGTATTACAATGATATGTGTATCAAATGAACATGTACACCTTAACACAATGTTACATTATCAATTATATGTCAATAAAAAAAATAATGTCAAAAAAATTTATACTAGCCTTATTACAACTTCCAAACATCATAAACCTCAAAGAGAAAGATTAAGCTTCAAAGACTCCCTAAGGGGTCATTTTATATTTAATAGTGATTTCACTAATTCATATTCAAATCTGATGAAAACTGATAAACTATTAGAACAGCTTTGTCTGTTCAGGAAGAAGTAACCAAACATCCAGCTCAATAAAGCACAACATAGAGTAAGTGCCCTGTAGAGCTAGCTGACGTAATAAACTCTTGGCTAGCAAGATCAGGAAAAGAAATAAGTTCAGAATTTCTTCACCATTCAAACTGCCCTTTGAAATTACCAAAGAAATATAAAATAGGGGCAAAAAAAATCTGAATCAATATTAAAATCTAGATATTATCATCATACTGGAAATTTCAAATACATGGGGAAAGTGGGAATGGATTGAGGAGAGGCCAACTAAGTTATTGCATGAGAAGGAAAAACCCACCTGGAGAATAAGTGGACGGAGTCCCCTGCTGGACCCCAATAAACCCACTACCTCATAGATGAGTAGAGGCAAGAAACAATCATGGAGCAGTAAGTAGGAGGCAAATGAGCGTTCCACTTTAGGAAGAATATTCAGTGAACACACAGAACAATAAGCCAAGCTTAAACCTGGTAAGAAAAACATTCTAGGTAAAACAGATGGTGAAGCCTCAGCTGGCTTTTCCTGAGGGCTTTCTGACAACCAGAGAGGGAAGACCAGCCCCAGCTAATTTGGAGCTGCAGTAACTATGCTTGGACTTTGTGCTAAAGCATCTTGATCCCGGCTTTCTCCAGCTAGGGATCCCCTTCCTTCGCTCCACAGGCAAATCTCTAATTTGGCAAAGCAAATTTGTTTTTCACCCTCTTTTTGAGTTGGAAAGATGTGAAACAGGATTTAATACAAACTGATAGAATTAATCTTAACAAATTAAATAAACACCTTTCAATAAATGAAAAGAGAAAACTCAGCAGACATATCAAAGACTTAGATCACACAAAGAGGCTGACAAATCTGAGCAAATGTCCCCCTTTGAAACACAAGAGACAAGAGGAAACATTAAAAAGTCTCTAGGTCCTAGTCATGAGATTAAAGGGGGTACTTCCGAAAAGTGAAAAATCTTGGATTAAGAAAAATTATTTTCATTTAAAAAAATTCTTAACTTAAAAAAATCCAACAGAGGTAGTAAATCAGGTTCTACAGAAAACAAAACAGCTAGTTTTAAAAAGAAAAAGAGAGAGAGAGAGAGAAGGTACTTCTCCTTAAAGAAATAGTCAAGATCGGGGCACCTGGGTGGCTCAGTCATTAAGCATCTGCCTTCGGCTCAGGTCACGATCCCAGGGTCCTGGGATCAAGCCCCGCATGGGGCTCCCTGCTCCGCGGGAAGCCTGCTTCTCCCTCTCCCACTCTCCCTGCTTGTGTTCCCTCTCTTGCTGTCTCTCTCTGTCAAATAAATAAATAAAATCTTTAAAAAAAGAAAAAAAGAAATAGTCAAGATGAACAGCTGTCATTTTGGGATCCCTTTATCCTGAAGTTCTGGGTTTGTTCTCAAATTTCTGGTAATCCTGTATCTTCTAAGATCCTTTGTCTTCCTTATCACCCTTGTTTTGCTAAGACGTGATTTTTAGATAACTTTCTAAGGGTGAATGGGTACGTGATTTATTTTATTTCTGTATATCAGAGATTCTCTTTATTTTGCTCTTAACACTCAGCTGTAGCTTAGCGGGATACAGAAATCTAACTTGAAAATAGTATCTTTAGGCCAACACTCCTCATCCCCTTCCCGGGTTACTTCTTTCCTAGCACCTACGTCATAATCGTCTCTCTGCCTCCTACATACACTCTTTATTCTTTTTCTTGCTTTACTGGAATGTACGTTCTTTGGGGGCAGAGATGTTTTTTGGCCTGTTTTGTTCAATAATAATGCCTAGAATAGTGCCTCTACCCCAGTAGGCACCCAATATTTGTTTATTCCGGTACCCTTGAGCATCCATTGTTGCTAAAATATGGTGCCAGTTGGATTTTTGTTCTTTTATACGTGTACTGCTGTCATTCTCTTAGGAATTCCTTTCTTTTTTTTTTTTTTAAGAGATTTTACCATGGCACTCCATGTGCAGGTTTTTTCCTCCCCATTCAACTTCTCTGGGACCTGCTGAACCCCTCTGATCCAAAGACTGGCTCTTTCTGGAACTCCAATAGTCAGTTCATGACCTGGTCCACCATGCCCCATTTTTCCCTTTGTGATATTTTCCATCTCTTTCTCTTTTTGGTCTGCATTCTGGGAGAGGTAACCTGGAGTTTACTTCCAGAGCTTGTGTTGAATTTTTAAAAATTTTTTGCAGTAGTATTTTTAGTTCCTAAGAGCTCTAATCTGTTCGCTGGTGTTTCCTTTTTCATAGCTTCCTGTTCTTAGGGACGCAGTGTTTCTCCAATTCTGAGAGTATCTTTTTGAAAAACTTAACAGCTTTTCTATTCCCTAGATTTCCTCCCCCCCCCCCCCCCCGTAGTTGGTTACCATGTCCATTTTAGCCTTTTCTTTCCAAGCTACTGGTTAATGTCATGTCTAGTGATCCTTGGTTGATCTGTTGATATTAAAAAAAAAAGAATTCTAGATTCTCTTCTGTTTATTTTAGTGTTGAGTCTCTTCTTTAATTTGGGAAGATGAGTAGGAACTCTATGAATGTGGATGGCGTTTGTTACTTAGTAGGTTTTGCTTTACAGTTATGAGACCAGTTGTCAGCTGTTAAGTTTCCAGAACGAGAAGGATTTACCCTGGAGTACTACTACTCACAACAAGTAATTCTTACTCTCTTCAATACCTAAGGGATGAGTTTCTGCCTGGAGGTAAATGCAGGGTTGTAGTAGCTTTATATAAAGATGTGTAGTGTACGTGTACAGGGATTGGGGGTGCATGTGCACACGGTCATGTGTGTGTGTGTGTGTGTGTGTGCGTGTGTAGCAAGCCAGGGCAAACGGCATCAGGAGTCTCTCCAGAGTTCCACTTAAGCTGTAGCCACCTCTAATATACTTTCACCTCTCCATAGTCATCTGTTTTTCATTTTCCAGAAATAGAAGTTTCTGGAAAACTCTTTAATCTTCTGATGATAATACCTTTCCCCCCCATTCTTCTGTTATAATGAGTCGAATGCATGTGTTTAGTCCCCATCTTAATACGTATTTTGGGAGATAAAACATTTATGAGTGTCTCCAATTTACAAATCTCAACCTCAAATTTCATTTCCTTTTACCCCAAATATCATGAAAATATTCTCAAACTCTAATACCTCAGGCACTAATCTCCATCTTTTAGCCAGCTTTTCATGTGGAAATAGCTCAGAAATCTCTTAGAATTTTAATACTGGCATCTCTTCAGGATAAACCTAAGTGTTTCACCTTCTTTCACAGCAAAAATATAAAATAATCCTCCTATACCTTCCCAGTGTACTTTCCTTACCATGAGAATGAAGAACATTTGATCCAATTGGTGGTATTATACACTACCACTGAAGCAGTAACATTTTTCACTAATTGTGGCCTAATTAGACCCATTGAGCTTCCCAAAATGAGAGGACCTACTTTATTACCTAATAAACATACCTCACGCTTTCACAGAAGGGTCCTTATCTCACACGCACTAGCTGAAGAAGGTTTCGTGAATTTCATTACTTTGGGAAGAACAGAGTATATTTCAGACAAGCTAGCAGTCTTGCAGAGCAAAGAAATCAGGCATCCTTCAACATTCAACAAGTACTTACTAAATGACTTTTATGTGTTAGGCACTATTCTAGGTATTAGGGAATAAAAGGCAAAAATCCCTATTCTCATAAAACCATATTCTACTGAGGAGAGACCTACAAGAAACAAAATACATAGTATGCTGAACGATCACTGCTATGGAAAACATAAAGCAGGTTAGGAACATAATGAGCGCCAGGAGGGGGCTTGTGGAATGTTACATGGAACGAGGTGACAAAGTGAGCCATGTAGATGTGTGGGGAGAGAGCACTCCAGGCAGGGAGGACAGGAAGTGCCAAGGCTCTCAGTAAGGGAGTGCACCCGGGATACAGAAGAAAACAGCCAGGAGGCCACTGAGGCTGGACCTGGGTGAATAAAGGCAGAAGACCCAATGGGGGCTAAATCAGGTATGACCCCCGAGCCATTACAATGACTTTTCCCAGGACTGAGGTGAATGCCGCGGAGGGTCTGGAACAGACCAAAGGGGAGCCGGAAGTAAGCAAGGAGACTGGGTGGAAGGCTATACTTTCTCAGTGGCTGAACTCCCTGGCAACTTCCTTTCCATTCCGACACTTCCCATTGTTTCCTCTACTGGCGGTCCTTAACAACGAGAAGTTAGAAATTCTGTGTATTACTGATATTATATCCAGACTTCACATTTTTCTTTTAATTAGGACAACAGTTTCGAGCATATAACTTGTAGGAATGATTTTCACATATCATTGTTTTATCTGCAGGTGAGAGAGGTAACACTGGAGTTCGCTCACTCAGCATCTCCTTGAAGGAGAGGTAGTAAGTCTGACTCACCTGTACTAGAAGCTGATGAATGACTTAAAGCCAAGAGTGAAAGAGAAGAGTTAGTAACTTCCGTCTATATGATACCTGATTCAGGAGCCTCTCAAACACACAAAATGGAAAATGTCCCATTATGTTGTCCCCTTACCCTTAATCATATCAGGTCCGTATTCTGAGGTTCAGAAAGACAAGGGTGACTTGCCTAAGATCACACGGCTAACGACCGGGTAATCAGAAATCCAATTCGGGTCTCTTGATCTCAAGACCAGTGCTTTTTGCATTGTGCCCCGTCCACCCAGCTCCACGACTCCCCACAGGACCAGGTTTTTAAAGACGATGGAGTGTGAGGCGAGACAGAGAATGCACCTCTGCTTCCTGCAGAATGGCAATGCACATGAGGAGGCATTTGTCCTTAGTTTGTCATCTCTCCCTCAGCTATTCTTAGAAAGTGGACAAATATTAGTATCTAGATCGAAATTCATTGAAAAGTTACCTGCAGAAATCATGAGCTATTAATAGATAAAGCCTCACTGGAGAAATGAATCATGTAGCATTTTAAACCCTCTCTCCCTCTCTGTCTCTGAATCCTATTCTTGTTCTGGCTAGAGAACCGATCTCCTCTTCTTTTAAACAGTGAGAGTGTGGGAGAGAGAAGTGTGAAGAGCAACACAGGATGGCTACAGAAGATGAAAAAATCAGAAGTGAGGTTTATACACAGAGCAATGAAGTGAAGACATAAGCTGAATTCAGCAAGCAGTCACTTGTTCTTTGAAAGGCACACAGTTAGAAACAAAGATGACATTTCAGGAATCACCAGCCTAAACAAACACCCACAACCACTTAAAACCAAGGATTTAGTTCCAAGCCCTAATGTCTAAAGCTACTGCTATTACAGTATCCATTTGTGGGAACTCCTACCTCTTATGCAAATTTTGACGGTAGAGGAATCTTGTACCTTATCAGCTGTACTGGATACAAAAATAACGTGGTACTAGAAGAAATGTTTACATACACTAATATATGCAGCACTAAGAGATTTAGAGTCTGAGTCTTAAGGGAAAAAAGAGGACAGCAACGAAAATGATAGTTCTTCATCATTACGCTTTTAGCCACAGAAAGGAAGAAGGAAGAATCAGGCTTACATCTAGTCAGTCTTATGAATTTGATCAAAGGCAAAAATATTGGCAGCAAGGCTTCCAGAATTTCATAATACAGCGAGTTACTCTTTGACGACCATTTTATTTATTTTCGAGCGGGGGAAGGTAATTTCTTCTTCATTCTTTGGCACATCTCATGTCAGTGCCATGTGTTAAAATCCAATTAATTACCACGCAGATGGAATGGCTATCTGAGTCAACTGAAGGGTGGGTTACAAAAGGATATACCACATGCTTGTGAAATTTCAGAATCACTCTTGAATCTTTCTGAAAACGTATTTCCTACCTGAGGGGCATTTGTAGCCACTAGAAATGCATTTGTCCGCCCTGGGTGATCGTAATCATGCATGGCGGCTGCCACATAGAGAGCCATCAATTCCAGTGCAGGAATGTTTGAAGAAAGGCAACCATAGCTCTCGTCTGGAATAGAGCAGCTCCTCGAAGAAATGTAAGCCAATTGCCCAGGGTTCATTCTGCCATCAGAATCTGAGGAACAAGCAAAATAAGCCAGCATGACACATAACTTCCTCACAAAATGAGACTAAGGAGGGGATTCCCCATAGGCAATATGATTATTTATCTTACTTGTTGACTAAGCTAAGAAATACACTCTATTTATAAACAGGGACTTAAAACAAGTCTATTCTTTCCAACACACATGCTACTAGAGAGGAACAAGGTTAAACATGACGCAGAAGTCACTTACTTTATAAAGACATTATGAGATTTTTATGATGCTCTCTTACTCGAGCTAATAATTTTTTAAAACCTCCGGTTTTCTTAACATTTATTATTGAAGGACTAGAGATAATGGCCAGGGCATAGGAAGTAACAGGAAAAAGCAATCTAGAGAATAAAATTTCGTGGAAACTGTATGAAGATTTAGGAATTTAACGTATTAACAAACTAAGCTTCTCAACATAGATGCTTTTCAAATCTTACTAGAAAGATTACATTTCATTGTAGCCCTGACTACAATCTCTCCTCCCTTCTCTTTTTCCATGAAGCCCCTTATAAGACAATGGCAAGAAAAACTACGGAAAATGAAAAGACGTAGAAAACTGAGGAATGTCTCATAACATAACTCTCTTTTTATCTTCTAGTTAGAAACAATATTTTCACTATCAACACTGTGCTTTCCATGTCTTAATATCTTACCATTGATTTCTTCATTTTTTTTTTGTATTTTAGTGGCTTTATCTATTTAGATGGTCATTCTATTACTTTTACTAAAATGACCTTAAAGTATAAGAAGGAAAAAATAAATTATATTTAGAGTAGACAGCAAATAAAATCACAAAGATATTAGAGAGATACAAAATTTCACAGATTGACTTCATCAGTGGCAAACTAGGAATAATGTCCTGGCTTGTCAGAGTCCAAAATGATCTTTATCATAATTTACTTCACTAAATATTTGCCATCACATGAATTAAAAAAAAATTTTTTTTTTAAAAGATTTTATTTATTTATTTGACAGAGAGAGACACAGCAAGAGAGGGAACACAAGCAGGGGGAGTGGGAGAGGGAGAAGCAGGCTCCCCGCGGAGCAGGGAGCCCAATGCGGGGCTCGATCCCAGGACCCCAGGATCATGACCTGAGCTGAAAGCAGACGCTTAACACCTGAGCCACCCAGGCGCCCCACATGAATTTTTTTAACATAATGACTTTAATACACACTAGTGATAATTACAAAGATACCTCATTATTTTTACGCTGTTTCTATTTTTTAATTAAACTGAGTTTTAGAATCACCCACACTAGAACTTTTAAAAAATAATTATAAAAAATAAAAGCAAGACAGTTAAATGTATGGATAAAGATATATTTAAATATTCAAATTTCTAATAAGACTTTAGTTATCAACATTAGCCAATAATTTGATTTTTCCCTATGTTATATGCATTCTGGATTTCCCCTAGAATTATAAATATACATATAAAATACCAAAAATGGCAAAAGACATCCTTTTAAACTCAACTACTTAAAATTGACATATTAGGATCCTAATACATTCAGTTTTGTTTTAACATGAAATTAATAGTATGAAAAATAAAATAGCTGGTAAGGACAATTCAACGTAACTATCACAGATCCTATTTGTTTACTTTCTTCAGAAAATGGTGATTCTTTTAATTGATTAATTTAAAAGGAGGCCTCAGTAAAAGGCATCCAGACCGGAAGAGAAGAGAATAGTGTAAACCCTGACAGTACCCCCCACCCTTTTTTGTAACATAAGTGCCTGATTTAAGCTTTGATCTCCCAGGCATCCATTTCAAAGATGCCAACTGCAAAGAGACACCCTGCCAGCCACCTGTCTAGACAAACAGCCAGGCCACTTCTGTTTTAGAAATCCTGGTTCATTTCAATAACTGACCATGTGGGCTGCTGGTTTTTTCTCTATCCATGCTTTACATTCCTGGTCTTATGCTTTAAATTCACCAATAAAGAGTGAGCCAGTGAAACCCCCCTACTCTTGACCCCAATAAACCTCAGGTGCATCTGCTTGCATGCATGCTTGTGCATGTTCTCTCTCTCTCTCTCCCCCTGTGACCTTGCTCTGTGGTCCCAGCTATGCTGTGTAATTTTCAATTCCTATAACCGTTATTTTTTTAAAGTTTCTTGATGGTTATTGGTAAAGGGCATCTTGCAATCATAATAACCACAAGAGCTGGTCCAGCCACAACACTGGTTATTGACAGGCTGAGACCAACACACAACAAAGAGGTAAAACTATCTCTACTTATAGATGACATGCTCTTGTATATAGAAAAAATACTACGAAATCAATTAAAAAACTATTAGAACTAATAAAGGTGATCATCAAGATTGCAGGATAAAAGATCACTATGCAAAAATCAATTATTTTTATATGTGATAGCAATGAATAATCAAAAAATGAGCCCCAAGAAACCATTCCATTTACACTAGCACCAAAAAGAATAAAATACTTAGGAATAAACTTAACAGAAGTACAAAACCAGTACTCTGCAAACTAAAAAATATTGTTGAAAGAATTTAAAGACTTAAATAAGTGGAAAAAACACCCATGCTCATGGACCATTAGACTTACTATTGTTAAAATAACAATACTCCCCACAAATGATCTACAGATTCCACATAATCCCTATCAAAATCCTAGCTGCTTTTCTTTTTTTTTTTTTTTTTGTAGAAAGTCACAAGCTGGACCTAAATCCATATGGAAATACAAGAGAACGAGAATGGCCAAAAAAATCTTGAAAAACAACAAAGATGGAAGACTTAAACTTACCAATTTCAAAGCTTACCAACAAAGCTCTGAAGATAATGTACTGGTATAAGGACAGACATAAAAATCAATGGACTAAAACTGAGAGTCCAGGGGCGCCTGGGTGGCTCAGTCGTTAAGCGTCTGCCTTCGGCTCAGGTCATGATTCCAGGTCCTGGGATCGAGCCCCGCATCAGGCTCCCTGCTCTGCGGGAGGCCTGCTTCTCCCTCTCCCACTCCCCCTACTTGTGTTCCCTCTCTCGCTGTCTCTCTCTCTCTGTCAAATAAATAAATAAAATCTTAAAAAAAAAATAAAAAAAATAAAAAATAAAATAAAACTAAGAGTCCAGAAATAACCCCTCATATTTATGGCCAACTGATTTTGCACAAGGGTGCTAAGACCATGCTGAGAGCCATCTATGTGCCCTGCATGATGTTAGGCTCTTTCATACATGTTGTTTCATTCAATGCTCACATCTTATAAGGTAGAAATTGATTTAGTAACATTTAAGAGCTGACTATGTGGAGTATATATAAAGAACTCTTTTCAACAAATGGTTCTGGGACAACTGGATATTCATGTGTAAAAGAAAGACCTCTTCCTTTATCCCCCAAATTAGTTCCAATGGGTCATAGACCTAAACTTCCTATAACTATGAAACTCTCAGAAGAAAACATAGGAGTAAATCTTCACGATCTTGGGTCAGGCAAAACCCTTCTCAGATATGATACCAAAAGCATGAGCAACAAAAGAAAAAGATAAATTAGACTTCATCAAAATTAAAAGTTTTTGTACTTCAATAGACACTATCAAGAAAGTAAAAAGACAACTTACAGAATGGGAGAAAATAGCTGCAAATCATAAATCTGATAAGGGACTTATATCTAAAATATACAAAGAACTCCTACAGCTCAATAATAAGACAAATGATCAAATTTAAAAATGGATGGAAGACATGAATAGACATTTCTTCAAAGAACACAAATGGCAAGGCATTCAACAATATTAGCCATTAGGTAAATGCAAATCCAAACCACAATGAAATACCACTTCACAGCCACCAGAATGGTTATGAAAAAGATAATAACAAGAAGTGGAGAAAAATTGGATTCTTCATACGTTGTTGGTGAGAAAATAAAATAGTGCAGCCACCTTGGAAAACATTTTGGCAGATCCTCAAAATGTTAAGCACAGAATCATCTTATGACCCAGGAATTCCACAGCTAGAAATGAAAACATATCTACACAAAACCTAGTACAAGAATACTTACAGCAGCATTATTCATAATAGCCCCAAAGTAGAAAGAACCCAAATGTCCACCAATATTTGGGTGGTAGGAGAATGAGAAAGAGAAGAAAAAATTTGCTTATTATATAAAATAAATATCAATAAGGAAAATATATAGAGAGCCATTAATAGATTTCACTTCTGAGACTGGTCACATAGCTGTACTTCAGATTTATCATTTTCTTATTCCACTAACAATTCCATTTTCCCTTTGTCCTCAGCCAGCATCTCTACTGATCATGGTACTTTGCCTAGGGAAATGATCTATATTTTCAAGGGTCTGCACTGTTGAGATCCTGATGATACTGGATTACTGTAGTTTTCCATTATCTTTTGTCACTGGACATGGGAGTACCAAAAAGGCCAAAAAATCCCCTGGGTTACGGACGTACATCCTCCCATGTATAGCAGGAACCTTATTTCCTCTTGATAATAAGGATCAGACAAAATCAATCACTATCGTCAAATGTGCTAAAATATGAAAATATTCTTCTAAGAAAATAAATACACCTACAAACAAAAAAGCTGAAGAAAATGATCTGATGGAAGCGCAGAACTAATGGAAGGAATGAGGAGGGCTAAGAAAGAGTAAATAGGGAATGGCAGAAAACGTAATGGCAGTAACTTTGGACTCAATGACCAAACACTGTAAAGCAATGGCTAAGTCTATGACGTTTGCCCTGATCAGCATGATCACATTTCCAGGCATCAGTAACTAAGTGTGTGTGTGTGTATCTCGCCGAAGTAGTTCTCCCCTCTTTTACAAACTAGACTAAGAGAACCAACCATGTTATGTAAATTCATTACATTTGTACAAATAATTGTATTCATGATGAACAGAATTAACTTCTTTGTGAGCAAAACATAAATGTTATGAAAGGTTTTTAATGTCACTGTTTAAATGCTTACATGAGGCTTTTAAGTATGGCCACTTTCATTGTGAAGGTTATATATTTTAAATTTACATGATACACCTAAAACAGAAAACCAAGAATTGAAAGAAAAGACCAAAGAAACGATTATCACACTATTCCGGATAGCAAGCAGCAGGACGGGACACAGAAAAGAAACATGGTAGATCCAACAGTATTTCATCTAAACCTAGCTCTTAAGGTGGGTCCTAGGTTTCCTAATTTGCATGCCATTATTATGCATCAAAATTTATATACTCATTTACATGTACCAAAGGTTACTTAGTGAAATTTTTAGAAGAACAGAGGTAATGAAATGAGATAGCTTGATTTATTATTTCTAGACAAATAATTAAAAGGAAGATTTGTAGACGGAAGTACCTGTTTCATTTCCTGCTGCGTGGTCATTGTGGATCTGCTGTAAACCAGGAACTGGCCGCGTTGTCAGATACCAAACTGCATGCAGGACATCTGTGGCATGTATGCGATTATGATCTAAAGTCACCAAAATGTTTTATAAAAATGTTATGTTTAACATAGGACATTTCTTAAAGTACAATAATTTTCTACTATCCTATATCCGCATAAATAAAATGTATGGCTTGGAATAACTTCCCACAATTATATTATATTTCATTTTAATTTTTTTTAATAGGCTCAATGCCCAACACGGGGCTTGAACTCACGACCCTGAGATCAAGAGTAGAGTAGCACGTTCTAGTGACCAGGCCAGCCAGGAACCCTTGTTTCATCTTATTTTTTTAAAGTCTCTTGATGTATTAAAAAGTTCTTTTAAAAACTTTCACATATACTATGAAAACATAGTAAGACAGTCAAAGGAAAGGCAAGTAACAAGGGCTAACTGAAAGGCATTGAGGGGCGCCTGGGTGGCTCAGATGGTTAAGCATCTGCCTTCGGCTCAGGTCATGATCCCAGGGTCCTGGGATGGAGTCCCGTGTCGGGCTCCCTGCTCGGTGGGGAGTCTGCTTCTCCCTCTCCTTCTGCCCCTACCCCTGCTCATGTGTGCTCTCTCTCTAATAAATAAACAAAATCTTTAAAAAGAAAAAAAAAAGAAAGGCACTGAAAAATTTACTGAAGGTTGCTATTTTGTAGCTTTAAAAATACTATGTAAATAGTGTCTGGATTATGGAGACCCATGTTTGCACACAGGCAACACTTACAAATTCTGGATACTTGAACTTCCCCACCACAAAAAACACATACACCAAAAAAAAAAAAGAAAGAAAGAAAGAAAGAAAAGATGAGACACACCTATCTCTCAGGCCTGCTAGAAGGATGAAATGTTAAAATGGCATATGAAAACATCCAGAACAGCATCTGAGACATAGTACATAATCGAGAAACACTGGTTTACTGAAATATCACTATGTGAAAAGGCAAGACCTACAAGTGAAACCCAGCTTTTGCCATTTCTAAGAGTTTATGATCTTGGGAAAGTTTCTTCTGAGTTTTTACTTCTCACCTGTGAAAGGTAGATAATATAAACTTTCCAACAAGGATTAAATGATATAATCTTCATAGATGTCATGATTACAGTCACAGCTGATATGCAATAAAAGTTCAACACTTCAACAGATATTTAATGAGTACCAGGTAGAACCAGCAGATGACACAATACTAAGTGTTCAGGCCATTGACACGACATGATGTCAATCTGCGAGGAGCTTAATTATTCATATAGTCAACTGACCATTTACTATATGCCAGGAATTTTGATATGCACTTTCCATGGCTTATCTTATCACTACCTATGGAGTAGAGACTACTGTAATTTCCATTTACAAATTTGGATACTAAAGTTTAGAAAAGTTAGATGCAGAGGCTCTTTTCTTAATATCCTATTTGGAGCTGATAGTAAAGACTCTTTATTGCCTCTTTATTTTTCCCATTCTCCTTCCTTTGAAGTCCATTTTAAAGTATCACTTTAAATGAGGCTGGGGGCCTCAGTTGGTTAAGCATCTGCCTTCAGCTCAGGTCATGATCTCGGAGTCCTGAGCAGGGAGCCTGCTTCTCCGTCTCCCTCTGCCTCTTCCCTCTGCTCGTGCTCACTCTCTCAAAAAATAAAGTATCAGTTTATTCTATTTATAAAATGCAGTCACTTTTTAAAAAGCATATTTTGTAAGTGGTAATTACAGCACATATAACTCACATTAAGTATCATCATTATTAATGAGTTATACCAATTTAAGAATAATTTGCTCTGTGTTTATATAAGTGATTTCCCATAATGTGTCCATATGAAGGGAAACTGTAGAATATATAGATGTATAAGGAAACCTGTATCATTTCCTAATATGAAATTCAAAGTATATTTTACCATAAAATCAAATAGCCATTAGCAATTAATCAGGTCAGGACACAGTTAAAAACAGAAATTCTATGGATAATTTTAAAATATTTTGAAGTCAAGAATTTTCTGACACTCTTGACTTAATTACCAAACATTTTAAAAGATACTCAGATGAATAATTACTAACATAGAAAGTTGTACACCATATAATAATTAAGGGAAAGAGCACAGTATATGTCTATATTATGATTCACTTTATGAAACATTATTAAGAAAATATACCAAAATGTTAATAGTAGTCCGTTAGCTCTAGGTAGCAGCATATAGATTACTTAAATTTTTCCAAACATGTAATTTAAAAAGTGTTTAGATCTGAAGGGAAAAATAATAGTTTCAAAACCAGTATTATCTGAACTTAAGCAATAAGATCTGCTGATACTTACAAGGAATGTCTCGGTAGCCATTCTCCAATGCACGAAAATAGGTCATGAACTGTAGAGTGGGGATTTTAAATATTTCCAATAAGCCAGTGTCTTGAAATAAGGTATACATAACCTAAATGTCAATTAAAATAAAATTTACTTTAAAAATCAGAATTTCTATTTGTAGTTGAGTAGAATATGTTTTTGTGATTTGCATTTGGGAATGTTACCATGTATATATGTCTTTAAGTTAATAATTTATTAAAAAATTCTTTACAAGATACAAGAAATTCTTTTCAAAATATTAAAAAGGAAGACATCACCCTAAAACCCTTGAAAACCAAAGAAAGATTACCATATCATGTCCCAGTTTTAAAATTTTTCCATTCTTCCCTTTAGCTTTTTTATTTACAATTTATTAAGGGGCATATGAAATCTATTCTACTCTAGTCCTGGGTGTTAACAGAAGTCAGAACAATGTATTTATTACATTTTTGTCCCTAAAGACTTCAATGAGATGAAACCATATGCCCTCCACATAATTTATCCTTATGCTTGTACATTTCATAAATAAGATACTTTGAAGATAATGAGAGTGATATTTTGGGAAGGTTAATCTGATGCTGTTGTATGAATTTCTCAGGGGGAACCCTGAGTCTGGGTGGTTAGAAAAGAACTATTTTTCCATGGTTCTAGCATGAAATGAATCATCTGGCCTTGGGTAAAGCACAGGGAGGGCAGGTGAAAAAAATAAGCACAGGTTTCAGTGGTTAGAACTAGCTCACCTTTCATGTCCTTTTCAACTGCAGGGCTCAATATAAAGTAACTCTTTATTCTGTAGTAAAACTAAATCCCACTAATATGGGCCCAAAAAACTACTTTTCATTTATTCAAACAAAATTACATGAAACACATTACATACAATAATTATTTTCATATATGGGTTTATGTATATAGGTTTCTCTTCTCAAATTTTCTACTGAAAATTTCATTTGTGAAAAAAAGAATTCAGTGAACAATGTTGAACTTGTGCCTAACCCAGTAGTACACGTTTTTAGACTTTGCGTTTTATAAAGATTCAAGAAAAAATTAATTTATAATTAAAAAAAGTAGAGATGTTAAACAAACCTGACTAAGGATCCTTCCTGATTTCTCTCCCATTTTTTCTACAACTTCAAATATTTGAAAATTCCAGTTGCTCATCTTTTCTATTAAGGAATCATAATCTTCTATTAAAATCAGATCCAGTGATGCTTCCTGTTCAATCTGCACATATAGGGGGAGAAAACAAACCAACTTAACCTTACCTTTTAAAAATATTGTTAAATCCATATCTAAATGAGAGCACTTAAAACTGAACATTAAAAAATGGTCAATACTATTTTCAACAAAAGTTATTCTCAAATATAATCTGTACTTCCAATTTCCCCTCTTTGTAAAATGCTATCTTCAGAAAAATTAAAAATGTCTTCTAGGCATCAGAAGACTTATTAATCTTCACAGTACTTTTATAAATAAAAATATTTTCTTTCCAAAACACTATATACAAGTCTAAAATCCACTATTTGTATTTTAGAAGTTACAGGTATCAAAGGATAATAGAAAGAGACTCCTATCTTATACTGGTATTTATTACTAGTTTAACTCCCAAAAGGAATGGATGATTTTTTCCCTAAAAAGCTTAAATTTGGAACTTAAGAAAAACACTGCTATTATAAGTAAGTAGATTTTGTTTTTTAATGCTTTGTGCACCTGTTCCTCATACTTTTAACATACACAATGAAGAAAATATCAGCATAGAAAGTAATATATCTACTGTAAAACTAAAATATGTTCATGTGTTCGTTTTACAACGAATGCACTTTGCTGTTCTAGGATGATGGATTCAGAAGTACAATTGACCATTGGACAACACCAGTGTGACCCATGCAGGTCCACTTACACCTGGACTTTCTGTAGGACAGTGCTGTAGATAGAGCACTCCCAGGACTGTAAGGACAGCACATACAGGACTGTATTTTCTCATCCTTAGGAGTTTTAATCACATTCTCTGCCCTAGCTTATTTTATTGCAAGAATACAGTATGCAATACATATACATATACAAAATATGTGTTAATTGATATATGTGTTTATGCTACCAGTAAGACTTCTGATCAACTGAAGGTCATTAGCAACTAAGTTCTGGGGGAGTCAAAAGTTATATGTGGATTTTTGACTGCATGTGGGAGGGTCAGCACCCCTAATACCAGCCTTGTTCAATGGTCAACTCTAATTATTATTTTTAACCCAAGGTTTTCTTTAATATGATATAAGGACTTTTCAGTAAAAAATTTAAAAGTACTATTATATTAAAAATCTTGTTCTGGGCAAAGATAATGAAACTAGTACTAAACTAATGTTATATTTCACCTTAACATAATCATATGGAAAGTTTATCTTTTACATTTGGTTGCTGTTCATTCTGTGCCTCTTCTGTTAGGTGATTATCACCTTCCAAAAATAATTTTCTGTAGTCTCTGTTCTCTGTTTCCACTTCCTGTGCTTCTGTGCAGTTGAATGATTGTTTTGAGGGAATGGTGCTGTCTTCGTCACCTTTCAAAAAATACACAGAGTAATGATAAGAATAAAACTTGCCCTATATGCATAGTTTTATAAGGAAAATTACTTATAAAAAATATAAAATGGGGTGCCTGTGGCTCAATTGGTTAAGCATCTGTCTTTGGCTCAGGTCATGATCTCAGAGTCCTGGGATGGAGCCCCACGTCAGGCTCTCTGCTCAGCGGGGAGCCTGCTTCTCCCTCTCCCTCTACCCCTCTCCCCCTGCTTGTGCTCTCTGTCAAATAAATAAATAAAATCTTAAAAAAAAAAAAAAAAAAAGGAAAAGGAAGTCCCTATCAATAGGAAGTTTTTAGCAATTTGATGTATGCAATGTCCAACATCTGAAATTGTTTGAGTTTTGGCTATGAAAACTCTAGATTCATAATTATAAATGAATGAGATCAAGGCACATCTAAAAATTAAAACACAGTATCATTTATTGTGAATTATTTCTCTACCAATGTGATTAATAATGCTCTTTTTTCCCAAATCTCATGGAAAAGGGAAGCAGCACCAGTAGCTAAATAGCATTCATTCACATGTAAAAAAAAATCATATTCATTCTGTTGGTAATATTATAAACAGGAAACTTCCCCAAAACCCATCAACAGTAGAATAAATAAATGTAGTATATTCACACAACTGAACACTATGGAGCAAAGAGAATTAACTACAACCACATGCAACAAGACGGATGATTCTTAAAAATATAATGTTGAATGAAGGAAGTTAGACACAAAAGTACATACTCTGTGATGTTCTTTATGAAAAGTTCAACAACATACCAAAACTGATACATACGAGTACTGAAAGCCAAGACAAATGTTATCTTTAGAGGGTATACCTGGAATGGGGCATGAGGAGAAATTCTGAGGTGCTGGTAATATTTTGTTTATTAGTTTACTGATCTGGGTGGTTACACAGGTATGTTAAGTGTATGAATACTCATCAAGTTATAAAGTTATGATTCATTTACTTTTCAATATGTAGGGGGTTTTCCTAAGTAAAAGATTTTTTTTTTTTTAAAGACTTTATTTTATTTGAGAGAGAGCATGCACATGCATGCAACAAGCGGGGGGAGGGAGAAGGGGAGAGGGACAGAATCTCAAGTAGACTCCATGCCGAGCACGTGGGGCTCGATCTCACGATGCTGAGATCATGACCTGACCCAAAACCAAGAGTCAGATGCTTAACCGACTAAGCCACCCAGGCGCCCCTAGGTAAAAGAGTTTTTAAGAGTACATATTAGAATTGAGTTTCAGAAGAACTAGGCTCAAATCCTGATTTTGTACTTGATAATGGCAAGCTTTTTCCCCTGTAAAATATGGATAATAACATCTATTTTACTAGATGTTACATATAATAAATGATCAATAAATGTTAGTCAAATCTTAATCTAACATTGAATATACTAAAAAATCATTAACTAATGATGATCAGGAAATATCCTTTGGAAAATACTATTTTTTCCCAATGAAAAGCATTTAACAAATGAAATTTAGAATATACAACTACTCTTGGTAAGTTAAGGCAGTACTACTAATATAATATATATAATAATATTCTAAAATAGCCATCATGACATATGAGGTTCATTAAATACGGGTGTTTTTTAAGATTTTTTAAAGATTTTATTTATTTATTTGAGAGGGTGGGAGGAGCACAGAGGGAGAAGCAGACTCCCGAATGAGCAGGGAGCCTGATGCGGGGCTCGATCCCAGGACCCAGAGATCATGACCTGAGCCGAAGACAGACGTTTAAATGACTGAGCCCCATACGTACTTTTTAATGATCCAAACTTCTAATAACTCTATCTTACATAGAACAGTAATAAAAACAGTTGAAATAAATGTAATAATTTCCTTTCCGAAGTTGGCCACAACACTACGTCTTACCCCCCTTGCACTCTTTTGAAATGTATTCCTGTTGCTCCTGCATCTATTTCCTAAGCCCCAGGAATCTGGACAGCCTGCGTGACTGCTCTGATTAATAGGATATGGCAAAAGTAATGCTTTGTTCTGGGTTGAGCCATTAATTTGACTGGCAGCTTCTACTTCCTCCTCTCCTGGAATCCAGCAAACATGCTGGAAGAAGCCCATAGACAGATCATATTTAGATGGACTAGTCAATAATCAGCAGATACATGAGTAATCCATCTTGGAAATTCAGCCCAATCACTCCTTCAGATGACTGTCACTCGTACCAATATCTGACTGCAATCACATGAGAGTCCTCAAGTGAGAATCTCCCAGCTCTTACCATTCAATCCAAAGAAGTGTGTGTGTATAATGTAATAACATACTATAAAATCTACCCATTTTAAGTGTATAATTCAACAATTTCAGTATATTTACAGAGTTGTACAACCATATGACAATTTTAGAATATTCTCATCACCCCAAAAAGTACCCTCCTGCTTATTTATAGTTAATCCCTATTTTCATCCTAGGTGATCACTGTTCTGATATTGTCCCTATAAATTCACCTTTTCTAGCATCTCATATAAATAGAATCATACAATATGAAATCTTTTGAGCCTGGCTTCTCTCACTTAGAATTATGTTTTGAAGTCTATCCATGCAGTGTCATGTATCAGAAGTTTGTTCCTTTAACTGCTAAATAAAATTACATCGTATGGATATACCACATGATAGTTCTCCATTTACAAGTTAATGGACATTTGGATCATTTCCAGTTTTGCAGTGTCATCAATAATGTCGTAACATTCACAATCTTGTCTTTGAGCGCTCATATGTTTTCTCATGGATAAATTCTAAGCCATGGTATTACTGCGTGATATTGTAAATTTATGTGTAACTTTTAAAGAAACTGTCAGAATGTTTTCCAAAGGGGTATACCATTTTATATTCCCATCAGCAATGCATAAAGGTTCTAATTTCTCTGCATCCTTGCTAACACTCGGTATTGTCTGTCTTTTTTATTATAGTTAGTCTAGTTTGAGTGTAGTGCTATCTCACTGTAGTATTAATTTGCATTTCTGCAATGACTAATGATGTCATTCATCTTTTCATGTGTTCATTAACCATTTGTTTATATCCTTCACCAAATGACTCAGACCAAAATATGTGACATCTTTTGCCCATTTTTTGAGCTGTTTGACTTCTTAATAATGAATTATAAATGTTCTTTATGTATTATGGATATAAGACCTAATCAGATATATAATTTCCAAATATTTTCTCTCAATCAGTGGTTTGTCTTTTCATTTTCTTATTGTTGTCTTTTGAAGTGCAAAAATTTTTATTTTGCTGAAGCCCAATTTGTCGTTCTTTTCTTTCATGGACTGTGCTTTTGGTGTGGTATCTAAGAATGCTTTATTCAACTCAAGGTCACAAAGACTATATCCTGTATTTTCTTCTACAAGTTTCAAGTTTTTAACTCTTACACTTAGGTCTATGATGTATTTTGAGTTACTTTTTATGTATACAGTAAGGTAAGAGTCCAAATTCTTCCTTTGACAAGTGAATATCCAATTGTGCTGGCCCCATGTGGTGAAATAACTATCCTTTCTCTTTGGAATTATCTTGGCTTCTATATCAAAATTCAGTTGATCATAAATGCAAGAATCTATTTTTGGATTTGCTGTTCTGTTCCACTGATCTACAGGCTCGTCTTTGGGCCACTACCTCACTATCTTAATTACCGTGGCTTTACAGTAAGTTTTGTAGTGTCAGTCCTCCAAATTTGTTCTTTCTCCATTGTTTTGGTTATTGTTGGTCATTATCTTTCCATGTAAAATTTAAGACCAACTTGTCAATTCCTACAAAAAAAAGAGCCTGCTAGAATTTGATAAGGATTACAATGAATTTATAGATCAATTTGGGAGCCCTACTGACAATACTGAGTTTTTCAATCTTTTAATATGAAATGCCTCTCAATTTATTTAGATTTTCTCTAATCTTTATCAAAGTTTTGTAGTTTTCAGTTTATAAATCTCCCCTTCTTTGGTTAAATTTATTCTACTTCATTCTTATCAATACTATTATGAATTGAAATGTTTTCTTAATTTCAATTTATGATGGTTCATTGCCAGTATACAGAAATACAATTTTGTACATCACTGATCTTGCATCTTGTCTCTGCTAAACTGGTTTATTGGTTCTAGTGTGTGTATGTGTATTCTTTGGGATTTTCTACACAAAGGTTCATATGATCTATGAAAATGGGACAGTTTTATTTCTTTATTTTCATTCAGGATGCCTTTATTTCTTTTTCTTTCTAATTCTCCTGGCAAGAACCATGTAGACTAGATGTGCTGAATGCAGGGGCGCCTGGGTAGCTCACTCGGTTAGGCATCTGCCTTCGGCTAAGGTCATGATCCCAGGGTCCTGGGATCAAGCCCGGTGTCTGGCTCCCTGCTCCTGGCTCCCTGCTCCATGGGGAGCCTGCTTCTTCCTCTCCCTTTGGCCCTCCCCCTGCTCGTGTGTACTCATTCACTCTCTCTCTCACAAAAATAAGTAAAATCTTTAAAAAAAAAAAAAAAAGGTGCTGAAAACAAAAACCTTTATCCTATTCTTGACCTTAGGTAGAAAGCATCAGTCTTTTTCCATTAAAGATGATGTTCAGGTGTGTGTTTTTCAGATGTCCTTTATCAGATTGAAGAACTTCCCTGCTATAACTAGTTTGAGTGTTTTTATCATGAAAGAGACTTAAAAAAATCAAAAAAAAAAAAAAAAAAAAAAAAAAAAGAAAGAGACTTAGATTTTATCAAATGTTTTTTCTGCACATATTTAGATTTTCATGTGTTTTTCTCCCCCTTTGTTCTATTAATGTGGTATATTACATTGATTGATTTTCAACTGTTAACCTACTCTTGCGTTCATGGGATAAATACCTTTTGGTCAAGGTGTGACCATTTCATATGTTGCTGGATTCAGTTTAGTATTATTTTGTTAAGGATTTTTGTGTCTATACACATAAGGGATATTGGTCTGTAATTTCCTTGGATACTGTCTGGTTATGACATCAGGATAATACTAGTCCTATAGAATGCGTTGGGAAGTTTTCCCTCCTATTCTACTTTTTGGAAGAGTTTGTGAAGGACTGGTCTTTTCCGTGTGTGTGTGTGTGTGTGTGTGTGTGTGTGTGTGTGTGTGTGTGTGTGTACAATGTAAGAACCAAAAACTACTGAATTGTACACTTTAAAAGGGTGACTTTTATAGTATGTAAAGGGATTGATAAGAGCCCATAATCCCTGTGGAGGCCCATCTACTTCTGGTTTACCTTTATTCTTAGGGTGGAGGCCTACAGAGTTTACCAAGTTATCCCTACTATGGTAAGCCTTCAACTCCAATCTCTGTCTCCCTAGTCCCACAGAACTACCAAAAGGACTGCTCATTCTATTAGTCACCGGCCCCTCTAGAAGGAGCAAATACCTTTTTGATAGTCCCAAACTCCAGGCTCATTTTTGTGAATTTCTATCCTCCTCCAGATCTTGTACTGGTAATTCTGAGAGCTCGTTAGTTTTCAACGGTTTTAAGCACGTTTTTGTTGTTAATAATTTGTCTGGCTTTTCTAGCTACTTTCAGTGGGAATGATGGTCTGAGTTACCTAGTTAACTACTACTGTATGCCTGAGTCATCAATTTTTTTAAAGTTATAAAACAACCATAACTTTATCACCAACAATATTTCTTGTTTGAGGATATAAAATGTTTTGGAATATTAACAAATTAAAATTTAAAACAACTCCTCTCTATGCCATTAAAATGTATGCAAACTCTCTTGGGCTTAGAGTTCAACATTAATATAATTAATTTCACTGTTTATGAATTCTAGCCATAACCTGAAAAGACCACATTCATTTCCACAGCACACTGTAGTCTTCAAAACACTTTCACCATCTGTTATTTGTAACTCATTCCTAGTAACTCCTCAACTTATCTCCTAAGTAGGTAAAACATTCGATCTTCATTTTAAAGATGGATAAACTGAAGTTAAACTCACTCATTTATTAACTTCTAAAACAATGTCAGAAATTGATCTGAAATTCAAACACACATGACTTTTGCAAACTCACCTGACTTTCCACCGTGGCAGTCTGTACCAGACTCAGATTCGGATGTTGACACATATTTCAATATTTGATGTCCACAGCTTATAGAATAAAACAGATAAATATACCTTTATAAATGAGGCAAGCAAATTTTGGCCTAAATACAATTAGAAAATCTGCTTAATTTTTAACCAATATCCTAACTGCAAAATATCATACAAGTCCAATCTCTCGATAAACCTAATAGGTAGGCTTTATCCTAGAAGGCATCCTGTGTCCCTGAAGAGAATAACATATTTTGAAAGTCAGCCCTGAGGTCTGAAGTAAACACTTATTACTGATAAAAAATGGAAAAATGAAATCAAACACCATATGAACTGGGTAGTACGGTACTATACAGCAAAATAATTCTCATAATTTACTGGCATCTTGAGATAGATAGAATACCACTATATATCACTTAATTGGAAAATGAGTAATAGCACTAAAATGAGAAAAAGTTTGTTAAAAATAAAAACTACTCGATAAAGATATAGTCTTAAGCAAATAGAAAACTAGTAATACTTTATGAAAATAACGTATTTTTAAATAGAAATAATGAAAATTTGGGAAACTTACCTGTTACACAAACTGCTATCAGAATTTCTGAGTTGCTGATAAATATCTGGTGAATTGGGTGCACTGCCCAGAGATCTGTGTAAAATAACACTTGGCTTAGTAAGAAAATTGGCAGTGTCAGGAAATTCTATGTGTGATCGACTGGTTAGAGAGCCAGGAGACACTGGTCCATGGCTGGGAGAATTCACAGGACTCAGGCTGGGGAAAGCACCTTAAAAAATTAAAAGAGAGGGAAGAGATCAATAAATAAATACGTATGCACACATAGGCGTTTATTGTCTCTGTGTATTTAAAAAGAACAACTTCCTTCTTTAAAGAAAGCAAAGTATTTACAATTAAGTGATAAAAGAGATTTCTAGGTGGAGCTATCTTCAAGACATTGTAGGCATTATTTGTCATCATCAGTGAGTGTGAAATAAATATTGCAGCAAGATGGCACAGATATTAACAGTGTAACTAAAATGTACAAAGTGTGGCACAAATTTTCCTAATTCACATTGGCCTTTATCTTTCACATTTTATATCCCTACCAGCTTATTATCCACATGAACAAAGTATTGCTACCAAAGTTTATTGAAGAACGAAAGCTCTTAACAACATTAAGCAAGTTGAGCAATGACAAAATTATATGTTAATGTAACATCAGATTCCTTTTAAAAATATATCCATATCTTTCCAGCTCATTCATTCATTTAACAAATATCTGAGAGCCTCCTATATGGTAGAAAATGTGCTGGGTTTAACAATGGAGAAAAAGATACTATCCCTGCAACTCAACAAACCTAGTGACTAGTAGAGAATACAAACAAGTGCTCATTGCTAAAACATGAAAAAAACAGAGGGCTTCAGAAATACATCTCTAATGCTACTGATTTGCTCCAAAAACCTTCACTGAGTGCCCTGAACTAAGGTAGAATGGGTATATCTGGAGAAAGGTAGGCAGATTTAAAACTTTATTTGGAAATGAAGATCCAAGTAAAGTGTGAATCAGAGGGGAAAGCAAGTAACAGTTATTCAGGAGCTCTGATATTTTCAGGCATAGTGGTATGTGTGTGATGGTTAATTTTATGTGTCACTCGGCTAGGCTGTCTACGGTGTCCAGATGTCTGGTCAAGCACCAGGCTAGATGTGGCTGTGAAAGTGTTCTTCAGAGGTGATGAACATTTAAGTCAGTAAACTGAGTAAAGCAGATTACCCTCCCTCCTCATGTGTGAGGGCCTCATCCAATTGGTTGAAGGCCTTGAAAGAAAAGACTGAGGTCCTCCAAAGAGGAAAGAATTTTGCCTCCAGACTGCTTTCAGATTCAGGACTGCAGTACCAACTTCTCCTAGAATTTCTAGCTGGACAGCCTGCCCTGCCAATCTCAAACTTGCTAACCCTCACAATCCTGCAAACCAATTCCTTAAAATAAGCCACCTCTCTCGCTCTCTCTCTCTGTAAATACATATACACACATTCTATTAGTTCTCCGGAGAACCCGAATACAATGTGTTATTTTATTTAATACAATGTGTTATTTTCATCACCTTGTGAGTTAAGTAGTATTTTCATTTTCCCATGTGGGGGAAAAAAAAAAAAAGGCTAAAAACTTGATTTAGTTAACACAGTTATCACCGGGAGATCATACTTCTTCCTGCAGAGCTGCCTCTACTGTTCTATCAGACTGGTTTATGGAGAGGCTCCCATAACTTCATACAGTGTTAGAGCTGAATGGGATTTTTTTTTTTTTTTAAATCTGGCCAGCCCATTTAATGTTTCAGAAGAGGAAACTGAGGACCAGACAAGAAGGGTCTTGCCTGTCATAATGATTAGTTACTAACCGGAAACTGAGGTTCCAATTTCTAGCCCTCTTTTCTCTAATTATACTAGTGAGTGTCCAAAATCCTGACAGATGGGCTAAGAAGAATAAAGGGTAACATGATCTTAGGGTAGAAATTTGATACGACAGAGAAAAACCTAGCAACCCTTAAAAAAATGCTTTCTACGATATAGATTCACCATTTTAATTTTAAACCTTTTTTAGTGTGAAATATAACACACATACAGAAAAGTTACAATGGGAATGCTCACCACTCAACTAAGACATAAAGCATGGCCAGAGATCAGAAACCCCGTCTTCTAGCTCCCCTTCCTCTCATTAAAGGAAATCATATTTTTACTTGTATGGTATTGTTTTTCTTGCCTTCCTCTATATTTATACCACGTAAGTACGCAGTTTTTAACAATTTAGGTTAGTTTTGCCCTTATTTTCTAACTTTATAAACTGAATTAGACAGTAAATATACATGCTTCTTCTATGCTTTGCTTACATTTTAAAAAGATATTTCCAGGCAGTTGGGTATGATTGCAGTTCTCCGATTTTCAAGGCCGTATAAAATTGTACTCATGAAGATAGCACAATTTTATTTCTCTCTTCAAGTACTGAACTGCCAAATTGTCTTCCAAAGTGGTTGAAGCATTTCGCTTTCCCATCAATGTGTCAGCGTTCCCACTTTGGAACATTTTTACCACTTGTTCTTGTCTGTCTTTAAAATTACAGGCCTCACAGTGGGTATGAAGTCTTGGGTCAGTGTGGTTTTGATGTGCATTTCCCTAATGATTAAAGATATTGAACATCTTTTCGTGTGGTATGGGCCACTGGTGTATCTTCTCTGGAGAAGTATCTTTTTTAATGAGGTCATTTGTCTTTTTATTATTGAGTTGTAGGACATCTTTGTATATTCTGGATACCAGGACACTATCAAATATACAATTTGCAAATATTTTCTCCCATCCTGTGTCTTTTCACTTTCTTTAGGTGTCTGTAGAAATACGAATGTCTTTAATTTTAATGAATTCCAATTATCAGTTTTTCTCATTCACGAACTGTGCTTTTGCTGTCATATATTAGAATGCTGTATTCGACACCCAAAGTCACAAAAATTTTCTGTCTTCTTCTACTAGTTTTGGGCTTTAACTCTTACAGTTGAGTCTATGACGCATTTGTGTTAATTTTTGAGTATGGTAACAGGTAGGATTCCAAATTCATTCTTTTTCCTGTGTATATCCAGTTGTCTCAACACCATTTGTTAAAAACACTGTTTCTTCCCCATTGAATCATCTTGGCACCGCAGTTGACCATGTAAGGACTTATTTCTAGACTCTCAATTCTATCCCACTGAGATGGAATATCCTTATGCCGGTACCACTCTTGATTACTATAGCTTGGTAATAAGTTTTAAATTTGAAAGTGTGAGTCCTCCAATTTCTTCTTTTTTATTAAAAATCGCTTTAGCTATTCTGGGTCCCTTGAATTTCCATATGAATTTTATTTTATTTTGTTAAGATTTTATTTATTTGAGAGAGAGTGCACGAGTTGAGGGGGAAGGAGCAGAGGGAGAGGGAGAAGCAGACTCCCTGCTGACATGGGGTCAATCCCAAGAGGAGATCATGACCTGAGCCAAAGGCAGACACTTAACTGACTGAGCCACCCAGGCATCCCTCCATTTGAATTTTACGATCAGCTTGTCAATTTCTGCAAAGAAACCATCTCAGAACTTAATAAAGATGGCATGAAATCTAGAACAATTTGGAGAGTATTGCCATCTTAACAATACTACGTTTTCTGATCCACCAACACAGGGTATTTTTGTATTTATTTAGACCTTTAGTTTCTCTCAACAATGTTTTACAGTTTTCAGTATACAGGTCTTACGCTTTTTTGTTAAATTTATTCCAAGTATTTTATTCTTTTTAATACTAACTTTACATGGAATTATTCTTCTTTCAGTTTGCATTATTCATTGCTAGTATATAGACATATAATTGATTTTTGCATTGGGATCCTGTATCCTGCCATACTCATAAACTTGTTTATTGGTTTGTAATAGACTTTAATGAATTTATTCAGATTTTATAAATACATGAGGTCATCTGCAAATACAGTTTTACCTATTCCTTTTATCCCTTCTTACCTGACTGCTATGGCTAGAACCTCCAATCTAATATTGAGTAGAAGTGGCAATTATTTTATAACATCAAAATTATTTTATAGTTTCATTTTATAATTTCTAGTTCTTTATATTCTCTTTGATGAGACACTGTTGTCATAACTCTTCTTAAACACTGTAGATATCAGCACCTGGGTGGCTCAGTCAGTTAAGTGTCTGGTCATGATCCCGGGGTCCTGGGATCAAGCCCATGTCAGGCTCCCTGCTCAGTGGGGAGCCTGCTTCTCCCTCTCCTTCTGCCCCTCCACCTCACCCCCCAGTTGTGCTCTCTCTAATAAATAAAATCTTAAAAAAAATTCAGATATGGTTTCCATTAGTACTTTAAACATATTTATAATAGCAGATTTTAAGTCATTTAAGTCCAAGTCCAAAATCCAAGTCCAAAATCCAAGCCCCTTCAGGGAAATTTTCTGTTGACAAAAATTTGTTTGTACATGGCAAAAATGTGTTTCTTTGCATGTTTCATATTTTTTTGTTGAAAACTGGACATTTTAGATAATATATTTTAACAATTCTGGTATCAGATCCCTCCCACACCCAAGGTTTGTTATGTTGCTGATTTGTGTTTGTTTTCTTGCTTTTGGTTGTTGAATGACTTTCCTGGACTAATTATGTAGATTCTGTTTTCTCTGACTGTGTAGCCACTGAGTTCTTTGCTAGTTGTTGTTGCTGCTGCTGTTGTTGTTTTACCTTTAAGTTCTTGATTTGTTTTTTAAGCTTGACTTCCTGTAAATCACCCATGGATCAGAATAATTTTGTTGTCAATCAATGATGAGTCTGAAAGGTTTCTTTAAATGTCTTGCCTATATGTCAACTGTAGAAGAGAATCTGTTGAAAAAGACACACTTCAAACTTTAGTTTATGAAACAGCCTTGGATTTCACGTCCTGCTTGTGAGAGGCCTCTAGGTCAGCTCCACGTGAGTGCCTGGGGCCTTCTCCTACGCATGTGCACAGCCTTGTAGACCGCCCAGGAATCTCTCAGACGTTCTCAAGTTCCCTATGGTAATTGACTAGTATCCAGGATTTCCTCTTAAATTCCCAGGTAGCTCTTGTTTGCCACCCCTGAAATCACAGCCTTAGGCAGTCACAATGCTGCCTGGCACAAGGTTTGGGTTTTCTGTTTGTTTTTTAGAGAGCTGAGCTCTGAGTCCAAATACCCACAATACCCAAATACCCACGGGGAATAGAGATTTCCCAAGGAGCTTCAAGGTGGGACAAGGAGTTTCCTATATACTCTCAGTGGAGTTCTAAAAGAGGTCAGATCTCCCTGATCATAGCAATGTTACCTGCTTTCAGCAACAGTGCCACTGAGGGAGAAAGAGGGGATGGGGTAGCCCCCAAATAAGATGTCACAGGACCCACGGGCTTACCCAGGCTCAGCAGTCTCTCTTATACAGAGGACTTCTAGTTTTTTCTCAGGCTTTTGTTAATTCCCAATGTTGTGAAATGGCTGAGTTTCATTTTTTGCCTTTTCGTTGATTTTAGCAGGAGAGTGAGTTTAGGAGATCTTCTCTCTGCCGTTCCTGAAGTCAATCTCTATATAGAGTTTTAATACTTCGAAACTCATTGAGACTTGTCTCATAGTCCAACAAATGGTCTGCTGTCCTCCATCTTGTGTGTATTCTTGGAAAACATATTCATCCTGGGATGGCTGAATGTAGTGTTTTGCAGTCAATTACGTCAAGTCAGTCAAGTCATGTTGCTCTAACCTTTCATATGTCTATACTAATATTTTGGTCTGCTTGTTCTACTAATGAGAATGGGGAGTTAAAATCTCCAATTACGAATATGGATTTCTCTACTTTCCCTTTAGTTCTGTCGATTTTTAACTCATGTATATTATAGCTCTGAGATCAGACCTACCTGCATCCTTGGATTTAGAGTGTGTATCTTGTAAAGAGCATATGCTTGAGTCTTGTATTGTTAGCTGCCTGACAATCTTTGTCATTTAACTGGAGAGTATTTTCAATTTTTTGTTGAAAACTGGATGTTTTAAAAATATGCTTAGCAACTCTGGCAGATCCCTGCCTCTCCCCCCCAACCACAAAGTGTATGTTTAATGTGATATAGTGTTCAATCCACTATCTTCCTATTTCTTTTTTAGTTGTTCCTTCTTTTTGTCTTTTATCTTTTCTTGGATTCTTTTGGATTATTTTTTGTTTGTTTTTTAAAAAATCATGCCAATGTTACCTCCTATATTCATTTTTTATTTATACCTTTTTCTTTCATTCTTTTCGTTGTCACTCTGGATACTAAAATGTGCATCTTTGAAGTACTACTTTCTCTCAAATTTATACTTTTTACTACTTTTACTAGTTTAAATCCATTTACCCCTCTTCCACCCTTTATAAGCCCTTGTTACCATATATTTGACTCCTTCATATATTACGCATGCTAAAAGGAAGTTATTATTGTGTTTTTAAATCAATATTCACTATATTCACCCATGTATTTAGGCTTACTAGTGCTTTTCATTCATTCCTGCCAGTATATGCTTTAGTGTGGATCATTTTCCTCCTACCTAAGCTACTTCCTTTGCTGAATCTTAGTATTGCAGGTCTACCAGCAATAAATTCTATCAGCTTTTGTCTATATGAAAAAATACATTGCTTTAATTTTTAAAAGATATTTTCATTAGATAAAGAATTCCAGGTTGGCATTTTTCATTTTATTTTTCATTTCATTTCATTCAGAGTTTCTAACCTATATTACTTTTCTTCTCTTTAAAGAACTTCTTTTAATATTTCTTGTTTACTATTTCTTGTCTGTCAAGTCTACTGGCAACAAGTTCCCTCAATTTTTATTTGTCTGAGAAAGTCCTCCTTCACTTTTGAAGTAGAATTTCAAAGGGTACAGAATTCTAGGTTGGTGTTGTTTTTCCCCCCTTCGCAATACTTTAAATGTTTCACTCCACTTGAATGGCTTATGAAGGTTAAGTCTGATGTCATTATTATTTTCGTTCCTCTACAGGTAAGTTGTTCCCCACCCCCACCGGCCTTTTTAAGGATTTTTTATCTTTGCTCTTCTGTAACTTGAAAACAATATGCCTAGGTATTTTGATATTTATCCTGTTTGGTGTTCTGTGAGCTTCCTGGATTTATGGTTTGGTGTCTGATATTCATCTGAGAAAATTCTCAGTCATTACTGTCTCAAATATTTCTTTTCTTCCTTCTTGCTTTCTTTTTCTGGTATTCCTTTTGTAGTTGTCCACAGTCCTTGGATATTCTGTTTTTTCAGTCTTTGTTTTTCAGTTTTGAAGATTTCTGTTGACATATCCTCAAGCTCAGAGATTCTTTCTTCAGCTGTGTCCAGCCTACTCATGAGCCCATTGAAGGCATTCTTAATTTCTGTTACGGTGTTTTTGATTGTGAGCATTCATTTTTGTTTTATTATTTAGGATTTCCACCTCTCTTATTGCATATTATCTACTTAATCCATTAGAGCCTTTGGCATATTAATCATAGTTGTTTTAAGTTCCCAGTCTGACAATGCCAACATCCCTATCTGATTCTGATAGATTACTCTGTCTATCCAAATTGTGTTTTTACCTTTTGGTACGCCTTGTGATTTCTTCTTGATAGCCAGACATGAGGTACCAGGTAAAAGAAACTGCTGTAAATAGGCCTTTAGTGAAATGGTGCTGAGGTCTGAGGCAAGAAGTGTTGTATAGTCCTGTGATTAGATCTCAGTCTTTCAGTGAGCCTGTGTTGCTGGACTAAGAACTTCACAAGTGTTTCTCAGGTTGTTTTTGTTTGTTTGTTTTGGGGTTTTGGGTTTTTGTTTTGTTTTGTTTTTGCCTCTCCCTTTGGTGGGAGAATGACTAGAGCTGACTGAAGTTGAGTATTTCCCTTCCCCCAGGTTAGTCAGGCTCTGATAAATCCTCAGCCGATTAGGCTCTGGTTGACTAGTTTCTCCTGAGGGCAGCTTTGTTAAGAAGAGGAAAAGTGCTCTGGTGTATTTAAACATGGTTCCTTTTCCTTGCCCCCTGATAGCAGCATTTTCTCCACTATTTCTGAAAGAATCTGGTCAAGCTCCTAGAGGTGAATCTCACAAAATTGTGGGGGGCTCCTTATGACTGGGTCTCCCTGGAGTTTTTAATTCTCAGAGTTATCCTCCAGCAATTTGCCAGATACAGTTCAGTTCAGGCTTTCCTACCCCAGCACTGGTTCCAGGCAGTGGTTCTGAGTTGCCCCTTGTGAGTCTCTGCTCCAGTAAGTCATTACTTCCTGTATTTGCCTATCTCGCCAATCTTGGAGGAACCCGCTGCCCTGTTTCCTCACCTCTCACAGATCCTAGAAGAGTTGATTTTTTAGTCTGTTCAGATTTTTACTTATTAGGACAGAATGACGGCTTCTAGGCTCCTTAACATGCAGAACCAGAAGCCATAAGTATTCTGTTATCTATATATTTTTTCCCTCTCTGTGTTTCAGTTTGGATATTTTCTATTTTTCTGTCGTGTCCAATCTGTTCTTAAACCATCCTATAATTTAATCAACCACATTTCTCAGTTCTAAACTGTCCACTATTTCTTTTCTGTGTGTTCAGTTCTGTGTTAAAATTATCAACCCATTTTTGTCCATCTTTCCTTCTATTTCTTTAAGACTTTGTTAAATCCAACATCAATATCTTATGTAGATCTCCTTCTAGTGTCGGCTTATCAGTAACATGTTCCTGCCTCTTCACGTTTTATTGATTTTTATTTTATATACAACATCATAAAAGAATTTTGTAATTGTATGTATATTCCATTACCAGACATAATGTACTTTAAAAGTAGGTATCAGTGTTGTTCTGTTATTGCTATGTTGTATCTGTATCTTTCATCTAAAATATTTTGAAGTGTTCTATAATCTTTTGAGTTAAAGAAAATTCCTTAATTAGTGGGGGTGGGTGAAATGGGTAAAGTGGGTCAAAAGGAACAAACCTGTAGTTATAAAATAAATAAATCAGAGGGCTGTAATGTACAGCATGAGGACTACAGTTAATAATACTGGACTGTATATTTGAAAAGTGCTAATAGAGCAGATCTTAAAAGTTGTCACAGGAAAAAAATTTGTGACTATGTATAGTGACAGATGTTAACTAGACTCACTGGAGTGATCATTGTGCAATATACACAAATATCAAATCATTGCTGTACACCTAAAACTAATATACTGTTATATGTCAATTATACCTTAAATAAATAAACAAAATGGGAAAAATTCTATTAGAATGACTTACTAGGATATAGTCAGGTTTTTTCCACTCTCACAGTAAGGTAATTTTGCCACACTACAAAAGAATACCCTTCCCATACAATTTTCCCTTGTTCTGGATATGTGAATCTGGGGATCTGCAACTACTCAGGTTAGTTAAGTAGTTCTGTATTTTATCCCTGAATCCCTAGTGCCTAACAAAGTGCCTGGTACACAGTGGATGTTCAAAAAGCATTACGAATGAATGAGCAAATGGTCAACTAATGGCCAATCCAAACTGCTTAATCGTGTTAACTTAGGACACATAAAATGGTATTCAAAATTAGCTCTAAATGTATAATGAAAAAATTGTGCACTACCAGATACTTTGAGACCTCCCACATTTAAATCATAAAGAATGACTTCTTACCAGCTCTTCTCAGACCTACATGGTGAGTTAGGGATACAGAAGATGACCTTTGCTTCGCGATTGTCAGTAGATTTGAACTAAAAGGCCCATTTAGATAGGATCCTTGACTAAAAGGGAAAGATAACAGATTAAGAATTTTAAAGCCATGGCAAATTTCCTCTTTTTTATTCATGATCTTCAGTTCAACTAGGAAACATCTGCTTATACATTCAGAGTTTAGACATCTATCTAGTACTTAAGCCTAAAGCAGGGGCCAGCAAATGCTTTCTGTAAAGGATCAAGTAGTAAAAACTTCTGGCTTTGCAACTACTCAACCCTGCCACTGTAGCATAAAAAGCAGCCACAAATAATAATAACCAAGTAAGTATGATTGTGTTTCAGTATAATTTGATTTGCAATAAACAAAAACAAATTCAAAACAGTTATGGACTATATTAGGCCCACAGGCCGTATGTAGTTTGCTGAACCCTGGTATAAAGCAGGTTATCAATATTATCTGGAGGACTTCTTAGAACACAGATGGCTAGTTCTACCCCCAGGATTTCTGGTTCAGTAGGTCTGGGGCAGGGCCAGTAATCTGCATTTCTAGTAAGTTCTTAGGTGACGCTGACATTGCTGGGTCCAGGGACCTCACTGAGAATCACTGGCCTAATAATACAGTTTTCATTATTTCCTGCTCCCTCTCTTCACAGCTATTGATTACCCATTAACTCAGTCATTTCCTATAACTGAAATATTTATGGTAGGTTTTAGAGCTCTTATGAAGAAATTAAACATAGGTAGGCAATCACACACTACAGCAATGTGATATGTAAAATGCAATTTAAGATTATATATCTTAAAGCTTTCCAGTGCCAAGCATGTATGAAGTACACCATAAATTTTACATTTTCTTCGATATTCACTAGCCTGTTTTCTTCTGTCAACTCCTCATGTGGGCACTTCACCACAGGCTCAAGGACAAATCTAGATTCTCTATTTTTCACTCAGTATTTTTTAGTGTAGGCTAAGTTCTCAATAAGTTCTTCTCCAACTGCTTCATCTTTTCTGTACTTTCATACCCTGTTACTCAAGGAAGGCCTATTTTTTCTGTGACCTAAAAGGTTTTTCTTCATGTCCTATTACATTTATCCATAGTGTATTATAATTTCACTGCTTACAGATTCTTTTCCCTCATTATTTTGTGATTTTCTTTGCGGGCTCTAACATCGCTCTCCATCCCCGGTGGATCTAGCTCAGTGCCTGCTACAGGTGTTCGACAGGTATTGTGGAATAAGTGAATGATCTCTTTAGGTTCCTAGTCTCAGCTTCCTAGAGAACAGATCATTTTTGCTCCCCAATTTTGGGCGAGTGGACTCTTTTTCTTTCACTAACTCTTGCTTTGAGGCTCTCCTTGGATCTTTTTCTAGAAATCTAGTTTGTTCTATATCCCCATGGGAGAAAAAAATTCTGTATTACAAAAAGAGAAGGCACGTAAAACCAGTTAGCGACCATTAAAACTTCCTTATTGACATTAACAAAAATTATAACAACAGCACTATTTTAAGTATCTATTATGTACCATTCATTGTTTTAGGTAGTTTACATATGTTTATCTTTTTTAAGTCTCCTATTTAACAGATAAGGAAATGGAGACACCAAGAGGCTAAGTAACGTCCCCCCATCCACACAGCTAAAGTTCACAGTGGCAGAGCTAAAATTCAACCTCTAATTTCTTTGACTCTAAAAGGAGAAAGCATTTATTTTCTACCTATTTTTAAAAGGTCTTGCCCACACCTTCCACAAAACAATTCTGATTCTAGCTTTGTGTGTTTCCCCATCTGTAAAATTAGAGATTTAGATGTAAGGCTTTTTTTTTTCGTGTTAGGGGTAGAATTTATTGACTCATCAGTTGCATAAAACACCCAGTGCTCATCAGATCATGTTCCCTCCTTAATGCCCATCCCCCAGTTACCCCATCCCCCCACCCACCTTCTCTCCTAGAGGTAAAAACTTTTAACATCTAACTTTTAGAGTCTATCATATTTTATTCTCAAGCCAGTAGTAATGATAATTTGATGATGTGACAAAAAGAGGCAATTCAAATAATACCCCCCAATAAACTCATGTCCCTGCTTGTGCTCAATTGTTCTTTGTATTTAGTACTCCTTGCTCACAAGTGGGGGAGACTAGGGGAGCACATAAGAATACCACTCAGGGCTATATTCAAACAGAAAAATCTGTGTACTCTACCAAAGTTTACTCCCTGATTAATATTCAAAACAAAGACAAGACTTTCTCCTTTTCAAAACAGACCCACTGCACTGCTCCACAGTTTCCTACCTTGATCCAGAGTCTTCTAATACTTGAAGTATACTATACATTCAGTTAGCCGTTTAGAATTGAGAGGTACAGGTCAAATTACAGGTTTTCAGCAGAGTTCTAGAATCGTCTCATTAATTTCTGGCCTACAACCAGATAAATGTACACTCCAATGAGATTACATAAAATACTGAAGAAAGCAGAGGACAAGAAGGATAGGAGTCTCAAGGTTTATTAATAGATGGTAGGAGGATGACTGAAGTCAGATTTGGGAATCATTACAAGAGATTGTCAAAAGTTATGGTCACAGAGTTAAGCCATATGTTAAGAGTTGATTTTTAGATAACCAATGCAAATTACCTTGATAAGGTTTGTATCATCTTGTGTGGGTGTGTGAGAAGCTGTATAAACTTGTTGGCTGTATGATGTCCAGATTCACAGAGCTATTCTCTTGAGAAACTGGGTGAGATGACACCATTAGCCCTCTTAAATCTCTGCAGTTCAAATAGCATCCAGGCATTGGTATAAATCTCTAATAAATTATGAGACACAGAATTGAGAAGCTGGTTCCTAGTACATTATTTAGGGAACATAGTTCCTAACAAATTATTAGACTGAATTACGGAGCAGTTATGGAGATGAAGGATGAATTGGGGAATAGGTTAAAGGCAAGTCTCTTTAGTGTAGGAGTAACTATAGTTGATAGCCCAGGGAGTTTTGGAAAACTATTTGCCTATTTTTCCCCAGGGAAAGTCTGTTCAAAGAAAGTGAGCTGTGAGTCTAAAATATGTTCTGTTTGTCCACAGGGAGGGATGGGTCCTAGCAGTCAGTCCAAGGATACAAGTTTAGCCATTTTTTAACCATAGCTACTAATCCTAGAACTCAGAGATGGGTAATCCAATTGTCAGCTAACCCAAAAAAGCATTATTCCACATCTCCTGGAACTTCCTGACCAGAGAACCTTCAGCTGAAACTTCAGCAGAAGGCAGCATCCGCTGTCATAATCCAATACGGACACTATACTCCTGCAGGACATTTGTTGAGCAGCTGTTTATCTTCAAAGACCCATTTTAATGCAATCAAACTCATCACAGCAATCAAGCAGGCCTCAGAAGAGCAGTAATGACTAACCCACGGTAGAAAGTGAAAGTGCCATAAAAGAGGCAAAGAAAAGGTGTTAAGGAGATTCCAAGGTGAAACAGATTACTTCTCCTTGGAAACCAAGGGAGGAGGAGATCAGGGTGTTATTCTTAAAGTGAGACCTGTTCCAGGGAGAGAGAACAACTACCGGGGGGGGCATAGAAGTAGACAAATGGAGGGAACAGCAAAGAGTTACTCTTGACTGGAGTTTCAAATAAATAGACAAAGACTGATGTATTTTGGTGTTGTAAAGTAATGGCCCTCTTAATTAAAATTTCAAGTTCCTGTAAGAGATGAAAAGTGATAAACTCTTCAGGGTAGATAATACAGTGGCTGTTCTTTCTTCTGGTTTTCTTCCTTTAGATTCCTTTTATCACAGCTATCATAGGGTTTATAATACTTCACTTTTTTCTCCAGACAAAGCATGAAGAAAAGCAAAATTAAATCCTATATTACTCTTTACTCAAACAAGGTGAGCTGGAAACTATAATTCAGCTTAATTTTCAAATGAGTTAAACTAAAAACAAAATTATCAGAAAAAGTTCAAGGAAGAGTTTAGTGCAAGTCACATATTGTTTTCACTTAGAGAGCTTTCCAGGTCATTTTTCTGTTCTCATTCTTTGCAAGACTGCTCATGTCTTTTAGTTTGTTTAAATATTCCAAGTAAGGGTGCAGCTTTGTCATGAGGGAATAACAGGGTTTCAAATCCCAGGCTAAGGATTTCGGCACTATTCTATAGGCATTGGTAAAGGGTCCGAAACATAATGACTAGAAAAACTGAATAATCAAGGTTTTGTTTAAGGAAGATTTGTGGTGGAAGGGTAGGAGATGGATCAGGCGGTGAAGGATATTAGAAATGGAAAGGCCAATTAAGAGGATAATAGCTCAGGTAAGGAGTAAAGAAAGCATGAAACAGTGTAGGCAAAGTGATAAAGGAGAAGAGGGAGCAGAGAGGAAACGAGATGCAGACACAGGGCTGACAACTGGTACCTACAGGATAAGGTGGCAGGATGCAAAGATAACACCAAGTTTTCTAGTTAAATCCATTTTTTTAAAGTAACCACGAAACTAGAGGGTAGCAGCATTATGTCAGGAAATAAGGGCAGAAAAACAGTAACATGAAAAAGCACCTGGAGGGATGAGAAATTTGGTTTCGGTCAGAGCTTCAGAGAATGAGAGGTTCAATACTGGAACCACGCTGAAAGCACAGTCAGGGTCATTTAAAATCACAGTCAGAGAAGCTATAATCAGAATCCAAGGCTGCCTTCAAATCAAGACTCAAAAATGTAGGCCATGTGATCTCAGTTTTGGGGTACTCTAATAAAGTCAAGAAGAATGCCCTAACGATTCCAGATTCACAGGTCTCTTCGGTTAAAGCTACTAAAGCCTAAAGGTTCCTGAACAAAACATTACCATACATGAAAGATCCATAGCTACGCTGTCTAACATGGTTGCCATACAGGTCTGTATGACGGTCGTATATGGCCCTTTGTGTTTTAGTTAAATTAATTAAATCAAATTTAAAATTGGTTCCTTAAACATACCAGATGCCTTTCAAGTAATCAATAGCCACATGTAGCTAGGGACTATCATACTTGACAGTGTAGATATAAAATACTCCCTTCATCACAAAAATTTCTACTGGATGGCACTGATCTAGAGACTTGAATTCTGAAAGGAATAGTGGCTGCAAATGCTTCATACGCTACGTTCAAAGCACACTTAGAAATGTATTACTGAAAAGCTACAGCTTCTGCACACTAGAAAAGTTACTACTAGCCTGACCTCTTTCAAGTAGATGTTGCATGATACCATAAGTTACTTTATTCTCCAAATTTCTAAATCTTTTATGAGGCATATGGCTTTGTTTTAATGAGAGATAAGTAATTACATATTGAATCTGTGAACATTTACTTTTATATGAACATTTCTCAGAATTAATTTTCTTTGGGACCATGGTTCTATTTTAACATCAATCATCTTAAGTCTGCAGGATAAAACTGACCTTAACTCACTGTATCAAGTGTTTCTTTAATTGCAAATGTACTGCTTTTACATCAGTGTGATTTTGAAAGATTAAAAAGCAATCATTTTCATCATTCTTTTTTAAACCAAACAGTATTCTCAAGATGATGTTTCCCATGGTTAAGAAATATGTCATATTTTCAGTTCCTATCATCGCTGACTTCCCCATATCCTGCTTCCATTAAAAAACAAAAAAACCCAAAAAACCCCAAAAAACCAATACTGTCATGTTTAGGCTCCAGGCAAGCTTTGCATTCTCCAGGATTATACTTTTTATACATCAATCCCTTCCTGTTTTATTTATCATTTCACTCTATTTTTCTTTTATAAAAAAGGAGTTCATCTACTTGAATAGATTATAAAAGATTCAAATTTAAAAATCACACAAAATCTGAAACATTATTTGATCATATTTCCTATATAAACGTTAATGCAACTTTTAACAGACAAATCCGTATGATCCAATCCTGCCATCTGCTGTTTCAAATGTGTAACTATACAGTTCCAGCTAAACAAAGTACAACACATGCCCAGTAACAACAGTGGTTTAATAGAAAAGATTACACTAATTCTAACTCTGTTAACATAGTCAGATGAGTGACCAAAGAGAAGTTCCTAACTCACACCGGAGATCACTATGTTTCTGGCTATTGAAAAACAAAGTAGTGAATCCTTTGTTATGAGGGTAAATGGGTATATTTACAGTCAGAAAATTTCAGCCCCTGCATTTTCCCAGCTTCATTTAGCTGGAGTTACTGATGCCTTTCATGTGTAGGATTAGCACTGGTCAGTTCCAAGTCACTCTTCAAGTGAGTACAGAATATATGAGTAGTCTTAGTCCTCCAGCACGAACAGGGTTTGGAAGAGTTTTGCTACCTTGTATCTAACATCTGAGATGAGCCCTGGGAATGTGCTCTTCCCCTAACAAGTCAGTCACTCTGTTGACCTGTCTTTTGACACTGTGCACTGGATGGCTGTGATTGTCCCCATAATGGCGACTAATACTAATCTTAAAGCTTTCTCACTGCCCTGTCCTAAACTGACCCCAGATTCCTTACACTGCCTTCCTGATTTCTTCTTAAGGCCTCAGCATGCTTTGTACCCAACGTACTGCACTTTTTGGAGAAGACACGTTAGCCTCCTTTTTAAGAATCAGTTTCTCTATCATGCCTTATTACTACCCATGCTGACCTATATCTAAAATACTTCAACTGTTCCTTTCTGCTCTTAGTTATTTCAAACTTCATTCAACAGAGACAAAATGGATGCATTGGACTCAAGTTTCTTTAAAAGACTGGGGATTTTACCTTGAAATGCCAAAGTCTTGGTGTGGCCTCTTGCCATTATTGCGTTCCCACCTTGAAGACTGTTCACCGGGAGGCAGACCTGAGGTTGCGGAACTCCTCCTCAGCTGTGGAGTTGGTAAACTATTCCTACTGTTTAGTCCCTGTTGAATAATGTAACAATGGTTAAAATTGTCACCCTTAGATACGCTGTATATGTATTAGTAAAGATGACGTGTGAAAATATCAATACAAAGTCTATTTTTAACATGTACAGGAGAAATAGAACACTTTACTCTGAAAATACGTCAAATTTACTCCAAATTCTACATTCTATACTGTTGTTCTATTTAGTGTTCCTCCCACTAAAAAATGATTTCTGAACTCCCTACAATTTAACAAGATCTTTATTCTTTTATACACTTCACTCCCTCACTGCATGAGAAATAAACACTTGACAATCTCAAAAGCAAATATGAAAGATTTACCCTGAAAAACAATTGCAGAGGTCAAGCTTAGGATCAGGGACTATAAGCCCTATATCCTAAACCTTTTTTATTTTCAGTATAAGGCTAATGTACATAGGGTTAACCTGGAGAAACTGAAAGATTCACAGCTATCTTTTCAATTAACAATTAAACTCAGAACACCATTAGCATTAATATTTTACCTTAATTTTTGAAAATATTCTAAACTGATCCAAACAGCCAATTAACCAAAGTATTCTTTTTTTTTTCAACCACTGAATAGGTGTTTTACTGAGATTTACATAAAACTGTCTTTGCTTCTTCTGAATTTCCCCCATTAGCAAATACTGAAACCATCTCAGAGATAAGCATCTCCTATGTTTAAGTTTCCCAAGCATGTCGATTTTTTTTTCAAGATTTTATTTATTTATTAGAGAGAGAGAGAGAGAGCACAAGCAGGGGGAGCAGCAGGCAGAGGGAGAGGGAGAAGCAGGCCCCCCACTGAGCAGGGAGCCCGATGTGGGGCTCTATCCCAGGACCCTGGGATCATGACCTGAGCCCAAGGCAGACGCTTAACCGACTGAGCCACCCAGGCGCCCCGCTTGTCAATTTTGTAAAGGTTCGTAGTTAGACTCACAGTGAAAACGTTCTTTGTGGAACATAATCCTTTCTGGCTATAATTTAGGTCCATATAGTCTCTCTTAGTTCTTAACACATACATAAAACATTTACATTAAATTACCTCTTACAACTCCCTTTTCCTTACTAATTATTTTTTTCATAAATGGCTATTGTTCTTTTCTGGAGTAGTATCAGGCTTTTTCTATTCTTTCCCAAAAGTAGAGACAAATTAGATGTGAAATTCAAGAAAGAAGTTAAAGAACACAAAGAAAAGAAATAAGGGTTACTTCCTGGTTCTTATAGGACTTACTCCTATCAGTAGATTCCAGTACCAAAAATAAGCCTGATTAACTAGAATGTTCAGGAAATGAGGCACTTAGGCATCCTGTTTAATTAATATTGTTTAAAATGTTTCTAAAATGTACCAGTACACTTTTTTTTACACAGTAAACATAGTAACAAACGTAATATTGGTATCAGTAATATTTTTCTGATTAAGATTTCTAAGAATTATTATTATTATTTTTTTTTTTTTTTAAGATTTTATTTATTTATTTGACAGAGAGAGAGACACAGCGAGAGAGGGAACACAAGCAGGGGGAGTGGGAGAGGGAGAAGCAGGCTTCCCGCGGAGCAGGGAGCCCAATGCGGGGCTCGATCCCAGGACCCCAGGATCATGACCTGAGCCGAAGGCAGACGCTTAACGACTGAGCCACCCAGGCGCCCCAAGAATTATTATTTTTAAAAATTGCCCTTCTGTTGTGTCAAGTATACTTCAATTGAAAAAAGAAAAAAACTACTATTCAAAACATCAAATATCAATGGAAAATACAAAGGAAGAGCAACATAGCAAGTGAAAACTAACTCAAGAATATATTAGAGTTATTTTATTGATGAGTTTATTACTGTCACTTTTTGATGCCTGTGATTAACCTATTTCTCATAGGCAGAGTGCTAAAAAGAATGCCATATAACTAAGTAACATTGTTAATTGGATTTTGACTAAGGCAAGTGCTACTGTATATATTTCTTAAAAATGGAAGCATCACATGATCACCTATCATCTAGATTTGTGATCAGTAATTATCAAACTTTAGCCCTAATTGGGCTTAATTTCTCAACATTTCTATATCCTAATGCTGAGAACTAACACAATGAAATTAACTGATCAAAATCCTTTCAAAACTGTATTTAACTTTTTCTAAGCTCTATATACATTACAATGAACAAAATTAACTGATTTGACTTTTATCTTCTCTTGATTAGTTTCTTTACCTGCAGAATAAATTAATCTAGAATAATCTCTAAAATGTTTTTATTTCTAAAGTTTATGATTTTAGCTATTGATAAAGATATTGATTAGTCAAATAAAGCAATTTTAATTGCCCTCTGAACAAGCACTAATATAGACCTATTTAGAATAGTATTTATTATTTCTTAAAGAAAATCCTATTTTGAAGCATTGATATTTTAAAAAAATTAATCCCATATTTAATGATGGAAAAATCAATATCTATTGGGCTATAGCAATCTCTAGTGAGTAAAGGGGGAAAAACAGAGACCAAGAAAATGTGAAAATTAATTTATAAAATAATGCTATGTAATTCATAAAATGAATATTGTAACAATCAATTCTTTGTGGTTCAATAAGAACAATTCCTGGATTCTAAATCATACAACAGATTAATGACATGATAGGACCACTGGTTTGTTATACAGGCCTGGAATTAAATTTGTGTGGTGTTTTCTACTTAAAAACAGTGACAACGATGATAAATAGTTATAACCAATGAAGTTATAACTGCTGATTATAGGAAAGTTACTTAGAATAAAAGCTGAATACTCATTTAGAATTATTTGAGATTTATAACCACCTCCAAAGTCCCAAACAGCTCAATATACTGTATAAAAAAAGCTGATCCTTGAAAAAAGACATTGTATTTTATCTAAGCTATAAAGGAGCAGTTTTAATTTGAAAATATTAAACGTGGTAAGTAGGGCTGGCTGATTACGGTATCTTGACCTTGTGAAGTTTTCGATCTCCTTTCTCAGTTGGGTCCTCTATTTCTGAGCAGGGGTAAAATCCAGGAAATGGCGTGAGAGGATTAAGCTTTGGCCTACAGGAACCTGAGAAAGCACCCATCAAGCTACTGATACTCCGCAGGGAGGAAATGACTTGTGGGGGAAGGGTTGGATCGATCAGCAGATCTGACACCATATTGCGAGCTTCATTTAGCACTGAAAGATCCACTCCACTTCCACCTCCAGAATTCTAGAAAAGAAAAGAAAAAATAATATTATAGATTTGTTAAGAAAACACTCTAACATTTAAGAAACACTCTATTAAGTCGATATACATATACTATGTACATCCACAGTGGTCCTTTCAGTTAACCTTACACACTTAAGAGGAAGTTGAGTGTAGTGACGAGGCTCTGTTGCAAAGACATCAGAATTTGAAATCTACACTTTAATCTTAATTGTATGATTTTGAGCAAGTTATTTAACATCTGAACCTTTTAGTTTCTTTACCGTAAAATGGAGATTATAAAAACTCCCTCATTAAGGGCTGACATGACACTTTAGTCTGAGAATACATGTAAAACACATAAGGGAATATATTTAAAGTGCAATAAATCACAGTATAACCATCAATATTATGGAAAATAAGAGGATAAAAATACAGAAAAAAAGGTATCAGAGTTTGAAGGAGATAGTAATTAACTTTGAACTGAATGGTCACCAACAACTTCATGGAAGGGTAACATCACACTTGGCCTTAAAGAGTGGATAGGAAAGATATTTTTTAAATTTAGAATAAATATTTCATTGATGTCTACATAAGGCATGATTTTTACTTCTTGAAAATACATATATATGATGTTCAACTCAATTACCATAGAAATGAGTGCACGGATAATCAACAGTGAATTAAATGTTACTTTTGTTGCTTTTATTTTACCTTAAACTTACATTTGAGTGTATCTAAAATTCATAATTATCAAATGTATTTAATGAGTTCACCATAAAACTGTTTATTAACTCTCCTCAACACATTTCAGAACTAAGAAATGTTATGAACAGTAATAACTTACTGTTAGAGCAATAATTAGCTAAATAATGTCTTTGCTCTTTGGGGAATTTTTTTTTTCCTTGTGAAGTATTATTTTGCCTCAGCTTTTATTTGAAAACATTCCCTATTACTAGGGGATAGCCCAGCTATTTCTAATCTTTGTAAATAAATACTTCCTTACATATGTCACTATAGATAATTAAGCATATTCTGACAAATAACTTCCCATAAAATTGAATTGCTGAACCACAGTAAATGAACATGCTACAATTTGATCATTACTATAAAACTGCCCTCCTGTATGTTGGTTAAACCTATACTTCCACAAATTGTATTATAATAGCATCTGTTTCCCCACATCCAAATGAGAAATCTGTTATTTGAGTTGGTGTTCCCATACAGATCATGTGTCATTTCTCTCTAGTTGATTTCAAGGTTTTTTCTTTGGTCTTTAGTTTTCAAATGTTTATGACATGGCTTGCAGATTTGTTGGGGGTTTTTCATATTTGGGATTCACTATCTTCTCAAATTTGTAGGATTACTTCTTTTGCAAAATTTGAGGAAGTTTTCAGCCATTATTTTTTCAAATAATCTTTTAAACTCACTCTCTCTCCTTCTCAGACATGGATATGAATTTTGGATCTCTTGTTATTGTCCCACACATCCCTAAAGCTCTTCATCTTGTTTCCATCTATTTCCTCTCTGTTGTTCAAATCAGGTAAATTCTGTTGCTCTATCCTCAAGCTCATAAATTCTATCCTCTGTCATCTCCACTCTCCTAAGCCCATTCAGCAAATTTTTCATTTCCATTATTGCATTTTTCAGTTCCGTAGTTTTCATTTCTTTCTTTTTTATAACTTCTACAGATCTACCTCAGAGATGTTGCAGGTTTGATTCCAGACCACTGCAACAGAGCAAATAGCGCAATAAAGTGGGTCAAATAAATTTTCTGGTTTCCTAGTGCATATAAAAGTTATGTTTACAACATACTATAGTCTATTACGTGTGCAATGACATTATGTCTAAAAAAAACAATGTACATACCTTAATTTAAAAATACTTTTATTTAGCCACCTGGGTGGCTCAGTTGGTTAAGCATCTGACTCTTATTTCGGCTCAGGTCATGATCTCAGGGTTGTGAGATCAAGCCCTGTGTCAGGCTCCATACTAGGTGTGGAGCCTGCTTAGGATTCTCTCTCTCTCTCCCTCTGCCCTACCCCTCCACACTCTCCCCGCCTCTAAAAAAAAAAAAAAATAGTTTATTGCTAAAAAATGCTAACCATCATCTGAGTTTTCAGCGAGTTGTCATCTTTTTGCTAGTGGAGGGTCCTGAATTTGATACTGATGGCTGCAGACTGATCAAATCAAGGTGGTGGTTACTAAAGGTTGGGGTGGCTGTGGCAATTTCTTAAAATAAATGAAGTTAGCTGCATTCAGTTGTCTCTTCCTTTCATAAAGTTTCTCTGTTGCACATGATGCTGTTTGATAGCATTTTACCCACAGTAGACCTTCTTTCAAACTTGGGAGTCAATCCTCTCAAAACCTCCTGTTGCTTTTTCAAGTTTATGTCATACTCTAAATCCTTTACTGTCATTTCAACAATCTTCACAGCATCTTCACTAGGAGTAGATTCTATCTCATGAAACTACTTTCCTTTGCTCGTTCATAAGAAGCAACTCCTCATACGTTCAAGTTTTATCATAAGATTGCAACAATTCAGTCATCATCAGGCTCCACTTCTAATTGTATTTCTCTTGCTATTTCTACCACATGTGTATTTACTTTCTTAAGTCTTGAACGCCTCAAAGTCATCCACGAAGGTTGGAATCAACTTCTTCCAAATTCCTGTTACTGCTGGTATTTTGACCTCTTCAATTGTGAATCCTTTTCAGAAGGCTTTCCCATTTCTTTGCCCAGATCCGACACAGGAATCACTCACTATAGCAGGTATAGCCTTATAAAATGTACTTATTAAATAATGAGACTTGAAAGTCAAAATTACTCCTTGCTCCATGGGCTACAGAATGGATGTTGTGTTAACAGGCATGAAAATATTAATCTTGTTGTACATCTCCATCAGAGCTCTTGGGTGATCAGGTGCATTGTCAATGAGCATCATATTTGAATCTTTTTTTTTCTGAGGAGGTCTCAAAAGTGGGCTTAAAATGTTCAGTAAACCGTTGCAAACAGATGTGCTTTGTTGTTCCAACTACAGAGCACAGAGTATGTTTAACATAATTCTTAAGGACCCTAGGATTTTCAGAACAGTAAATGAGCACTGGTTTCAATGTCAAGTCACCAGCTGCATTAGCCCCAGTGAGAGAATCAGTCTATCCTTTGAAGCTTTGAAGCCAGGCACTGACTTCAATCTGGCCGTGGAAGTCCTGGGTGCCATCTTCTTCCAATAGAAGGCTGTTTCACCTACATTGAAAATCTGTTGTTTAGTGTAACCATCTTCATTAATTATCTTAGCTTAGGTCTTCTGGATAACTTGCTGCAGCTTCTACATCAGCACTCACTTGCACTTTGATGTTATGGAGATGGCTTCCTTCCTTAAACCTCACGAACCAACCTCTGCTAATTTCAGACTTTTCTTCTGCAGCTTCTTCACCTCTCTCAGCCTTCACAGAATTGAAGAGAGTTAGGACCGTGCTCTGGATTAGGCTTTGGCTGAAGGGAATGTTGTGGCTGGTTTGATCTTCTATCCAGACCACTAAAACTTTCTCCCTATCAGCAATAAAGCTGTCTCACTCTCTTATCATTCACGTGTTCACTGAAGTAGCACTTTTACATTTCCTTCAAGAACTTTTCCTTTGCATTCACAACTTGGATGTCTGATGCAAGAGGCCTAGCTTTTGACCTATCTCGGCTTTCGACATGCCTTCCTCTGGAAGCTTACTCATTTCTAGCTTTTCATTTAAAGTGAGAGACATGTGACTATCTCCTGAACACTAAGAGGGCCTTGTAGGGTTATTAGCTGACTGAAGTTCAATATTGTTGCATCTCGGGAAATAAGGAGGCCAAGGAGAAGGGCGAGAGATCGGGGAACTGCCGGTCAGTGGAGCAGTCAGAACACACACAATATTTATTAAGTTCACGATCTTATATGAGCATGATTCATGGCACCCCAGAACAATTACAACAGTAACATCAAAGATCACTGACCACAGATCACCATAACAAGTATAATAATGAAAAAGTCTGAAATATTTTAACAATTACCAAAACGTGTCCGAGAAACATGAAGTGAGCAAATGCTGTTGCTGAAACAGTAAAAACAGACTTCTTGACGCAGGACTGCTACAAACCTTCAGTTTGTAAAACAAAACAAAACAAAACCGACCACAGTATCTGTGAGGTGCAATAAAAGGGGTGTGCCTGTATTTTTGTTATTGTTGAGATTTTCTATTTTGTTTATTTGTAATTGCTTGTTAGAATACTGCTTTAAAATTTCTTGTCGGGGGTACCTGGATGGCTCAGTTGGTTAAACACCCGACTCTTGATTTCGGCTCAGGTCGTGATCTCAGAGCCCCACAACAGGCTCCCTGCTCAGTAGAGAGCCTGCTTCTCCCTCTCCCTCTGCTCCTCCCCCTGTTCCTGCTCACTCTCTCTCTCTTGCTCTCTAAAAAAAAAGAAATAAAATCTTAAGAAAAAATTTCGTCAGATAATTCCAAATTTGATTCATCTTGGTGTTAAGCATTGATTGTTTTTTTCTCATTCAAGTTGCGATTTTCCTGGTTCTTGGTATGAAAAGTGATTTCTTTATTTTATCATCAATATTTTGGCTATTATCCTAGAAGACTCTGGGTCCTATTTAAATCTTTTGTATTGGGAAGTGGTCTCTTTGTTTAGATTTAGCAACAGGTCCTGGTCTACTTTTTCAGGCTGTGGTTCTAATGACAATTTAGTTTTCAGGGCATTCACAGTGGTATTTTAGTCTGTCTGATTGTTTTCTGGTGCCACTAGGGTTCCCACTGGTCCTTGCCGCTACCTCTGTGGGTGAGGAGATGGGAGGAAGAGGGAGGAATTTCATCACATTGAGCCACCTGGTACCTCTCGGTGGGGCAAGAGAGTCTCCAGACCACAGGGACAAAGAGCACCTTCTGGACTAGACACATGTTGTGGCTGTATCCCCTCTGCCAGGCCCCCTGGCCACCCAGTCTCTCACTGGGTAAAGGGAGTCTCCTGCTCAGTAGGGAATGAGAATCCCTCCCCTGACCTCTTATTGTCAGTGGAGTTCCTGATCAGTTTTCCCTTGCTAAAGCAACTAGACTCACTTGGTGTTATTGGCAGGACTCTCATTTAATCTTGGGGAAGGAATCAGCCCACCTGAATCACCTTTTGCTGTTAGGCAGGGGTTATAAGAAACCCCATCACTATAGTTTTTCTCCATTACTGGGGTCCCTAACCAGTCCACCCTCCTCTTTTCCATTTTTCAGAATTCTCCTTTGGTTGCCTCTTGTTACTTCCAGAGTTTATAGTTATACTTAGTGGAGAAGAGCAGGGAGAATTAAAGCTGATGATACATGCACAGCACATAGTGCGATGTATAGTACATAGAGGTAAAGTTCAGTAAGTAGTACTATTATTAATATTACGGAAAGTGACGAAATAAAAATACAGATAAAGTGGCATCAGAGTTCAAAGAAGATACATAAACTTTAATCTGAATGGTTAACAGAAACTTTATGGAAGGGGTAGCATTTGAGCTGAGATATTAATTTGGTAGGATTTTATTTCTAAAGATTAGGGAAAAATAATTCTTTTACAATAAAACTAAAAATGTATTTGGGGGAGCTCATCAAGAAAGAATGCACATAAAGGTACAAAAGCAGTAAAAGAGCAAAGTACAGGGAACATAAAATTATTAAAGTACAGGCTTCATTTTTTTTTTTTAAGCGCAATGGAAAATAAGGTTGGAGAGCCATGTGGGGACCAAATTTTTGAGAACATAAGATTCCAGGCTAACGGATATGAGCAAGGGAGAATCACAGATTTTGAGCAGGTTAAAGAGGAAGAGTAAAGCGAGGAAAGAGAAAGGGAAGTAATGGAGGGCACTGAAATGTTAGAGAAGGTGAAAAGACAATTTTTACATTAAGAACTGACAGAGATACGGGAAAAGAGCATTCCACGCAGGGAGATCAGCAAGTGTGAAGACCCAGAGGCCCAGCCTGCCTAGCTTGTTTGAGGAATAAGGAGGCCCAAGTAACTGGAGCAGAGTAAATGAAGGAGAAATTAGTACAACACGAGGTCAGAGAAGTAAATGGGAATAAAGTGAGGGACCATATTGTGTAAGGTCACTTAGGTCCATGATAAGGACTTCAACTTTTATTCTGGGTGAGGGGAGTGTAGTAAGCAAGAGTGACAAATTTTTAAATCTGAACTTAAATTCCTATTTCCCATTGGCTTATATGTGGCAAATCTTGTTTTTGCCCAGAGAGCTAAGAATAGATTCCACATTTTAAAGGATGACTGAAGAGGAGGAGGAGGGAGGTGGCTGTGTATCACCTGCAAATGCTAAAATATTTACTATCTGGCCCTTTATAGAAAAAACTGTGCTAAATCCTGTCTTACACTATAATTTCAGAGATACTTAGAATTCATTATTATATATTAATATCATATTAGCTCACATTTTTATTGAGTGCTACTATCCCACCAGGCACTTATTGTTGTTGTTGTTATCGTAATCAGCCCTCTGAGGAAATTGGTATTATTCCCAATGTATAGATGACAAAATAGGTTCAGAGTGACTTAAGAGGCTTGCCTTATTTTTCAGCAAGGAGGTTGTATCAAACCAACTCTTCTGCCTAGAATAACTAGTCTAGAAAAGCTGAAATAAAATAAAAATAGCACCCATTTCAAGGCATCAGAGAACAGTCAAGCAGCTGGGCCTTGAAAGAACAAGAACTCAGAGTTAATAAATTAAAATGAATCCACCATACTGTGCTACTTTTCCCCTCAAGGACTCTGCTGCGGACTCATAACTGGCCGGGGCAGAGAGGATACGACACAGAGCAGTTAAGAGCCTAGGAAACAGCGGAGCTTTCTCTAGTCACAGGAGGCTGGAAGACCAAAACATCAGAGTTATCAAGACAGGCAGGGCTTTAAAGGCTAAGCAAGATCTCAGAGAGAAGAAAAAGCAGCAAGCTTGACTTCAGAGCTGCTTGCCCCTAAAGGCATTTGCCAATCTGCAAACAGTGGCTGAGATGGAGAAAGCAAGCAAAAATTGTCAAACAGATTTCTATTTTGAAAGTAAAATAGAGCTTTCAGCAGTCTCAGCTGGAGAGAACAACAAAAAAAGGAGTTCCTAGAAAGCACCACTAACCAAACTGTAATAAGAAGAGACAGAAAACGGGAATAGGCCTAAAACTACTGAAGAAACTGAATCCATAATTTAACATTTGTTCATAAAAAAAGCTCCAAACTGGGGTGCCTGGGTAGCTCAGTCGTTAAGCGTCTGCCTTCGGCTCAGGTCATGATCCCAGGGTCCTGGGATCGAGCCCCACATCAGGCTCCCTGCTCAGTGGGAAGCCTGCTTCTCCCTCTCCCACTCTCCCTGCTTGTGTTCCCTCTCTCGCTGTGTGTCTGTCAAATAAATAAAATCTTAAAAAAAAAAAAAAAGCTCCAAACTGAGATGGCTTCACCACAGCATTCTTTCAAACATTAAAGAAAGAATACCAATCTTACCAAATGTTTCTAGATAATAGAAAGAGAGTGAATATCCCACTTTATTTTATGAGGCCACTATAAGCTTTATACCAAAAACATGCCAAGAACATTATGAAAAACAAGAATTATAGGCCAATTTTCTCATAAACATGGATTCAAAATTCCAAAACAAAAAATAAAATCCAGTGGTACATATACATATTATATATATACATATTTTTTAAATATCGAGCCCCGTGGCAGGCTCTGTGCTCAGTGGTGAGTCTGCTTGAGTTCCTCCATCTGCCTCTGCACCTCCAGCCCCCGCCCCTGCGCCCACGTGCACGCACTTTCTCACTGTCTCTCGCTCAAATAAATAAATCTTAAAAAAAAAAAAGAAAGAGGGCGCCTGGGTGGCTCAGTCGTTAAGCCTCTGCCTTCGGCTCAGGTCATGATCCCAGGGTCCTGCGATCGAGCCCCACATCAGGCTCCCTCCTCGAGGGGAAGCCTGCTTCTCCCTCTCCCACTCCCCCTGCTTGTGTTCCCTCTCTCGCTATCTCTGTCTCTGTCAAATAAATAAATAAAATCTTAAAAAAAAAAAAAAAAAAGAAAGAAAGAAAAAGAGGTGAATGAAAAGAGGGAGGTTAGGTGAGCTAAAAAAGGGAGATAGGTGCTTGATATCACATAACAGTCTCTCTGATTACCAGTCTATGCTCTTAACCATTACTGCTTATTTATCTTTAGATTTTACTAATAATTTAAATACTCTTTTAATTGGAAACTGAGGATCTTGGTGAGTATGACTAATGAGAAAGTCCTTGTGTAGGTCAAAGAACCAGGCTTTTTTGGGTCAGAAGTGGGCTTCTTGATTTTATCTGACTGCAATAGTTATGCTTTTTATTCACCAAAACCCAGAGAATATTTTGTTCTTATGGGCTGTTGTGGCTCTCCCATTCACACCTTAAAAACAAAACCCACTGAAAGGAATATTCATTTTTCAAAAATTGGGATAGAGACAACTACATAAATCTAATAAACAGGTGTAATGTTTCTGTAAATATAAAGGACAGAGATTTGATATTTATTAATGTTTATCTATTAGTGAAAACCATCAGGTTTCAAACCAGCATATTATAACCTAATTATAATAAATATATTTTATATTACAAATAATTATATTTATATATTTTATCTATTTTGTTAATATTTATGTTATATACTTACATATAATTTATAATTATTATAATATTTTTTTAAGAATAGAATACACAAACACACATTTCAATACAATGGGAAAATGGGAAAAGATCTGTAAATATATACATCAAAAGTTAACATAATTAACATAGTTATTGCTTGATATTTAGGAGTGATTTTTCTTTTTCCTCTTATACTTCTATTTTCAATTCTTCTGACATAAATATGTATTACTTAAGTGATCAAAAAAGCTTAAAAGTATATATGATTCCATTTATATATATAAAGTTCATAGATAAGCCAAATTAATTGCTGGAAGTCAGTGATGTGGAAAACAAAGGCAGAGGAAAAATTATTAAATTTCCTTACTACCTACAGCCCACTGACAAGTCCTTGAAACAGGCAAAGTGACATTCCTCCAGAGACTCAACTGACTAATACTTTGCTAAGGGCAAAAGGCAATCCTAGCTGACCCCCTTCCCCCGCCCCCACCAGGATCCTGTGAGTCTACTTTAACATATAAAAATTCCTTTTGGGGGAGGGCGCCTGGGTGGCTCAATGGTTAAGCATCTGCCTTCGGCTCAGGTCATGATCCCAGGGTCCTGGGATTGAGCCCCGCATTGGGCTCCCTGCTCAGCAGGAAGTCTGCTTCTCCCTCTCCCTCTGCCCTTCCACCCCCATCATGTTCTCTTTCTCTCAAATAAATAAATAAAATCTTTAAAAAAATAAAAAATATATAAAAAAATAACAAAATGTCAAAAGTTTCATTACAGTATACTGAGACTAACATTATGTGTCAACTATACTTCAATTTTAAAAAAAGTTTCATTATCGACATTATTAGTGATATTTACTATATTTACCTGATAATGAGGTTTATACCATTGCTTTAAGTCCCAATCCCAAAGAATCATCTGGAAAAAAAAAAAATACATTTAGTTACAAACCAGAAGTAAACAAATACATGTAAAGACAAAATGCAACATCTTCAATTAGAGATACCTAAAATAGCTTACAGTTTGGGAGAACAATTGGGGATGTGAGAATAAAATTATCTATAGAAAGAATATTCCATAAATTATACACCCTGTGATTGGGAAATCAAGAAAATTGTCAGAATAAAGTCACTATAATAAGATATATTAACCTTCAAAATATCCATTACCACAAAAAGGAAAATACAAATCAAAATAACACCCAGTTACTAAAAATACAAGAAAAATCACAAATCATCAGACACTCTCCCTCCCCCCCACCATCTTCAAAGGATCATCACTCATCATTCTAAACCAGTGTCCATGGGTGGTGCTATTTCCTTACTAATAAGGCAGTTCTCTCAAAAGCAGTAAAAAGCTTGTCCTTGGGGTTAGATTAAGTATAAAGTAATGGATTATAAAAAGCAACACTCAACCCTTTTGATATGCAGATAATTAGTGATGGTTTTCCTGTTTGTCTCCTTTATAGGCTATCAATGATAACTTCTTAGTCCCAGACTAGTATTTTCCTGTCCTTTTTCTCCCCAGCAAGCTTTCTGGCCACGTCTCCTTCCAATAGTCATTATGCTCAAGGAGAAAACATTAGCTTTTATTTGGCAATCTGTAACTGCTATCTATAATTAATCCTAAATTTCCCTTGAGTTTACTTAATTAATAAATAGGTCTCCTTTTGCCAAAATAAATTGATTATAATTTCAATTTTCTACATAGCTTTGAACCCTAGTCTCTAATTTAAACTTAGTTAATTTGTAATATAATCACCTGATTTCTATATACTGAACAATTTTTTTTTTTCAAGTAAATTCTACCCCCAACGGGGGGCTCAACTCACAACCCCAAGATCAGGAGTCTATGGACTGAACCACCCAGGCTCACCCGAATAGTGAACTATTTGTGTTGTTTTTTATCCTTGGTTTTCTGTCTTCTATCTGCAAAAGATCTTAAAGTGTTATCCACTCTATCACTGGTCCAATATTTTATCAGGAGTTGGCATATTTTTTTCTGTAGAGGGACAGATAGTAAATATTTTAGGCTTTACAAGCCATCTAAGGTCACTGAGACAATCTTTTTGTTTGTTTTACAACGCTTTAAAATGCAAGAACATTCTTAGCTAGAGAGCCTTAAAAAACAGGCTTGCTGGCTGGATTTGGTCAGTGGGCTATATAGTTTGCTGACCCCTCTTTTAGATGATATACCCACCCTGAATCACTCAAAAAATTGTCAGTTGTCATTATCACCATCTCCTTGTCAACATCCTTGCAGAAAGTCATCTCTTGCCAGTGAAAAGAAACCTATTTCTTCCCAAAAAACATCCAGACATACTATAATAACTAAGTCTAAAACTCATGGACCAGTACCCACAGAATGGCTGTGGTATAACTACATGCAAAGTATTTCATGAATATTAGTAGACTCATTAAATATATGCAGTATTTTATATGGCCCTAAGTGTAATCCTGACATAATTATTTAAGGTTGGGATTTGACCAGCATACATTCTAGATTCTAGAGACATTAATTAATGCAGATTAAGATGTTAATTACTTTCTCAGAACACTCAAATTAAGAGTAATGTAACTTGGGGCACCTGGGTGGCTCAGTTGGTTAAACAGCCGAGTCTTGATTTCAGCTCAGGTCATGATCTCAGGATTCTGGGACTGAGCCCTGCGTGGGACTCTTGAGCTCAACCGGGAGTCTGCTTGTCCCTCTCCCTCTACCACTCTGCCCCATTCTCTCTCCCTCTCTAAAATAAATAAATCTTTTTTTTTCTTTAAAGAGTAACATAACTTAAATCCCTAAGTTTCTTTTATACTTGGTATTGCTATGCTCCACTGACTGAGCCACCCGGGTGCCCCTACAATTGGTATTTTAGACCCAACTGCAATACTTTACTTCTGTCCTTAACTTAGCCTGCCCAAGTTTTCTTTTGAGATTGAGGATGTCAACTAGCCTATTCACCATTCCTCTCAACATTTGTAAATCTGAGGTTTTCTTAAGTTACCAATAAAAGCACAGAATAGATAGGCGTGAAGTCAGAGCCACATGATGGGTCACCAAAAATTACCTAGGAGATAGGCATCAATTCACTAATTTGCATTCTAAATCTACAAACTTGCCTAACTGTACTGTCCTCCAATCCATACTTCTACATTTCTTCTACAAAGTATGCCATCAAACAGTGACAAATGCCTATTCCTCACTTTCCCAATTCATGAGTCTAAGTAGAAGTTGATCTTTTCCTAAATCAAGCACATTTTCAGTAGGACAGTTTCTTAACATTGAGTCTTCCTTGCTCCCCACTTCATTCACCTATCTGATAATTAAATACTATCTTTTTAAATGCTTGTACTCTAATGCCAGAACCATATCTGTATTCATATCATGCATTCTTAAGGTAGTCCTACCACTCCCAAGCAGGTGAAAATTGGTTCTTAGGAGACCAAAAAAAAAAAAAATCTTAAAAATAATAAAATGGTTGTAGCCCTCCCAATGCCACAGTACATAAACAGAGAGACTGTTGATCTACAGTAGTAAATTTCATAGAAGAGGAGGAATGATTAGAGGGAAAAAAATGTCTAAAACAGCTCCTTAAAGGAATGATAATGAAAATAAGTTTGAGAAATACTGATATAAAGTAGTCTGGCTTCTTGCTTATAGAAGCAACATTAGCTTATATTCTGAGAGAGACAGTGTTGAGGATGCCCACTCAGAAGCTGCGGCTATAACACAAGAGGTAATGTTCATCCTATTCTAACTGCTCTTGGGGGTCTCTGTCTGAAATGCCCTGCATGTTAGGAACTGAAAAAAAGATACAGTGAAAGTCACAAACTGCTAGTAGATCGTCTTCTGTTTAATCTGAACAACTAGCAATTAGTGATTTTGAGAGAACAAAATTTTTGCCTAAGTAGTAGAAGATGTATGATCCAGGAATTCTGCAGCTAGGTATATATTAAAGCATTGTTATACCAAGTGTTCTCTACAGTAAGATAAAGAAAGAAATTAAGGGTACATGTTTAGAAATTTTTATAGCAATTTAACATTGCTGAAACATTTTTAGTGTATTTTATAAAAGCATTAATCCACAACAGATTAGGAGAAAAATCTTTCCAAAACTTGGACTTTGCTATACACTTTAACCTACCTGCACATAGCTGCACTGTTTGGGGTAGCAAGCAAACTAGATATAACCCAAATGTCTATCCATAACAAAATGGAGAATACTCATACCATGGAATACAGCGGTGAAAATAAATGAAGTACAGTTACATACTGTATAAATAAATTCCGGAACATAAGATTGAATAAGAAAAGTCACAGAAGAATACATACAGTATAATTTCATACATGTAAAATATACTGAAATATACTTTTTAGGAATATAAACATACAGGAAACTATAAGAAATTCAGGACGGTGACTGTTTCTAAGGGAGAAGAGAAGGAAACTGGATCCGGGAGTGGCGTACAGGGAACTTCAAAGTTAGGGTATGTTCAAAATTAATGGTAATGGAGAGTAGCTGGTGTTTGTTATCTTTCGTCTAAACTTTATGCATATTTTACAAGTATTTATGAAGCTTTACTTACAAATTAAGAATTTAGGAAGGGAAAGAAGTGAAGACAGTGACTAGTGAAAACTCTTGAGAAGACTCTTGAGAAATTGTGCTGTAAATGGCAAGAATGAAATGGGATAATAGTTGGAAAAGAACGTGGGGATTAATACTTTTTGTTGTTGTGACATGGTTAACAAAAGCTCTAGGTCTAGGGGCACCTGCGTGGCTCAGTTGGTTAGGCGGCTGCCTTCGGCCCAGGTCATGATCCCAGGGTCCTGGGATCGAGCCCCGCATCGGGCTCCCTGCTCTGCGGGAAGCCTGCTTCTCCCTCTCCCACTCCCCCGGCTTGTGTTCTTTCTCTAACTGTCTCTCTCTCTGTCAGTTAAATAAATAAATAAAATCTTTAAAAAAAAAAAAAAAAAAAAAAAAAAAGCTCTAGGTCTAGAGCTCGTCTGTTCCTGATAGGAATGATCCAGGACAGTAGGAGAACTAATAATACAGCATAGATTGAGAGATATTCAAAAATAATGAAATCCTTAAGGAAAATACTGCTCAATGGCTCTATAATATTAGGACTTAGATAAAATTTAAACTAGGAAACAAACATAATACTCCATTATTAGCCATTATTTATCAGATTATGATCTATAAATCACTTGTTGTTCATCAGTGGTCTGGAATATTTAGAGGGAAAAAGGAATCTATGTAGTTTACATATATTTCAAAATTATGAAATATAAGATTAATTCTGATTTCCACAGAAATCTCACCATCTTCATTGTAATAACTATTATATTCTTAAAAGCTAGGCAGGTGCCCTAAGGCCTGTGTAAGTCTTTACAAATCATCTTAACTGAAGCATTTTTATGTCATTGAAATATTATTGTTTACATCTATTAAATTTGTTTTCTTTTCCTTGTGTTGCACTATATCTCCAATCAAAAAAAGAAGTGGCTCAAAGTTGGTTTCCTAAAGCTTAAGGTGTTGATAAAAACAGAAACATAAATAACTCAGAATAAATGCTAAGCCTAGCTCAAGAACAAGACTCTAGGGGCAGCCTGGGTGGCTCAGATGGTTGGGCGTCTGCCTTCCACTCAGGTCATGATCTCCAGGTCCTAGGAGAGAGCCCCAAGTTGGGCTCCCAGCTCAGCAGGGAGTCTGCTTCTCTCTCTCTCCCTCTGCCTCTCCCCCTGCTTGTGCTCTCCCAAATGAATAAAGAAAATCTTAAAAAAAAAAAAAAAAAAGAACAAGACTCTAATGCAAATGGAATACAAATCTAATGCAAATACCACACAAATCCACAAAAATGAAAATATTACTAAGACATACAACAGTGACTATCTAAAAGCTAATTTTTTTTAGACTTGTAATTCATTTACCCTATATTCTTCCACGTTTTCCACTTTGAAACTTTATCAAATAATGATAATAGGAAGCAATGGAAACTTTTCAGACATATTCAAACAAAACATAAAAATCTTTTTGGTAAACCAATAGAATTTCTCTAGAACAAGAACATAATGCTTTCTTATATGAATCTGAAGATTTTCATTCTTAGAAGAGACAAAAATTATAGAGGCACCATCCAGATTCTGTGCTCCTCACTGCAAACGCATATATTAAAAAAAAAAAAAAAAAAAAGATAAACTATAGCCGAGAGACTTGTAAAGCCAGCCACACAGATGATAAGCATTATGCTGGAAGAGAGAACACATCAAATAATTTCCAACATATACTTACCATATGACACCTTGGGGTATCACAGAATTGAAAAGGCATATGATGCATATGATGCCACATTTGCATACAGTAGATATTTCACTTTATTGCTGGATAAATGCACTCATGTGCTAAGTCTGAATCAACTCTTGTTATGTATGTGCAATACTTACGAGGAAGGGTGGTAGACAAGTTTTTATGTGTCTATCACTGAAAACCCATACTACAAGGGTATATTTCCCCCTATTTAATGATTATTTTGTGAACTCTGACAGAAACTGAGAAACGTATGTTAGAATATGTTCTGAGAGAATCAGTTATCTGTACAGCAAGGAGAAGTCTTGCTAAACAATGAGAATATCTCCTAACTGCAAGTTTATACACTACTTTATTCACAGAAAACAGCTGGTGGTTGAAACACATATGCGGGTCATGATTCAGCGTTTAAGAAATAACATAAATGTAACTGCACTCAATTTTTGGCCAGAGAGTATACATCCTTTCAGTGTGTTGTGGAAAACAGAGCAAATATAAAAATATTAAAAAACACATATAAAATATAAACATAAATAGCAAATATAATAGAAGCATTTTCTTCAATAAAATGCACAGAACTTCTATTTCTCAAGCTTTTAAAGATTTGTTTTTGAGAGAGAGACAGGAGGGAGAGAGGGAAATCTCCAGCAGACTCCCGGCTAAGCCTGGAGCCTGATGTGGGGCTCAATCCCACAACCCTGAGATCATGTCCCCCAGCTGAAATCAAGAATCGAGTGCTTACCCAACTGAGACACCCAGGCACCCCTATTTCTCAAGCTTTTAAGTATGATAATGGCCATTAAATTAGCAACTGACACAGCTCTGAAAATAATCTTCAGTGAGAAATCTCTTTACAACTACAGGATCCATGTTGAATCTGAGTATTCAGAACCAATAGCCAAAAACACTTGCTGCCTTTCATTGCCCAATTATGATTTTGCTTGGATTTTTCTATTTTAAGAGAAATAGAGAAAAGAAAAGAATCTGGTTGGATATAGAATGAATCTACAACACACAACCTATTTATTCTCATCAGTGAGCTACAACAGAGATACCCTTAATGTTGCAAACAATGTTCACGGATATAAAAATATTGATTTTTTTTTAATTTTTAAAAATTATAATGAATCATTTTTATACATTCGTCTAAAATTGGCAGGTACCTACCATGCATACTGAATACATAGTATATGGTACATGGATATTAAAAGTTGAAGAAAAATTGGCGGAAACATTCTTTCCTCCCATATACTAATAAATAGCTCTTTTAAAGTCTTACTTCCAAGCAAACAGTATATGTCCTATATATAATGTTGTTCCCAAGTCAGCAAAACTTTAGGCATCTAAACTTTAGTACCAATACCAAAGTAGATTCTGTAAATAATTTAAATATAAAAATAAATAATTTAAATTAGCCAAATTTCTAATCACCACAGAAAAAGAAGTTATGGTGGGTATGGTATGTTTTCAGAATATGGTTCTACTATATTAGAAGACACCATGTAATGAAAGTATGAAATTTTAATTGCGGTTTTAGGAGCTTCCAATATTTATTATGTTTCCTTCTCAGCTCATATAGAGTATCAGAAATTATTATATATTTTCAAACACTGTGGTTATCTGTTCAAAACTAATTTTAAAAACAGCTTTCTAAGTAGCGTATGAGGTATATACTACCAAGAAAAATTTTTTTTAGTGGAATTGATAAAGTGAACCCAAGACTGTGCCTTCATATAAATTCAACTCTGTGGTTAAAAAAAGTTGAATCCTGATAAGTTTCTGTTTGAATGTGTTTATAAGTCCCACATGCTTTACAGAGCTCTACAAAACCACCAATGCCACAGTGAGACAGCAGCAGCACAACCAGAGATGTTATCAGGTTCTATTACGTCAATGAGGTTTTATTTCATTGTTCCCTATGTAGCAAAAAGAAAAACATATATGTGCCTTCAAGTCAAACTCACAGAACTGTTGTACTTCGTGAAATTCAAAAAATATTATGGTACAGCTGTGAATTAACTGTTACAATACCCTTTATTCTCATATTTCTTAATTACATTTTACTTGAGCTTTGTGTGTATAAATCTATGCTAATGGAACTGACTGCATTTCAGTATTTCCCACTTACTCTATTTCTATGCCTTCCGACGTAGGCCCAATAAAGAAACCATTTAACTCTATGATTGTGTTTATTGAACATAAACCAAAAACATAAATGGATAGCCAAAGTGCTAAACTAACTAAAACTGTGCTTTCTAACAGTTTAAAGTGCAAACACAGTATCCTTGACCCCTGCGTGACAGAGAAGGGCCCCAGGCAGAGTGAGAAGCAGAATGAAGGTGTGTAGGTGTGTGTATATAGGGAAGGTGGCGGGAGGCCTAGTATTACTTGGATACTGCTCCTACTAATCCAACAAATCATATGATTATGGTAACTTAGACTGTATGCTATGTACCAGCACTATGTTAGACACTTAATACATACTGTCTCCTTTAATCTTTACTAGAATTCTCTGTGGTAAGTCTTATTTCCCCATTTTACAGATGACACAACAGAGACTAAGAAAGGCTAAGCAACCTGCCCCAAGTCACATGACTAGTAAGTGGCAGAGACAGAAACTAAAGTGGGCTCTAACTCCCAACGCTTCAAGGATTCTTAACCATGATGCCACACCACCTTATTATCATTTACTAAACACTATTACATGCTAGCAGTGTGCCAGGCACTCAGCAGCCACATAAAATCACAACAACTTTGCAAGCCCCCCAGTTTCTATATGGAGAAGTTGAGGCGTGGTGACTATATTAATAATTCTGCATTTGCCTCCCAGATTGCTTCTCTGCCCTTCCCTGGTTCCTAGGGAGGCTGATCCCCATATTCTGCATCACCTAAGCTCCCATGCAGCTGGTTTCTGCCTAGGCTGGGATCCACCAACAGGAAACTGGAATCTGAGAGGAAAGAGAAATCAAGGTTCTTTTCTGTTGCCTACGTATGCACCATTGTCCCTGGCAATAGCTGCCCCCCTCCCACGCCCCGTGACTACAGCTCTTACCAGATGGCCTTCCCTTCATAGCTGAAGCTGTGACTCTGAGAACACCATTTCCACCCCTGTTCCTGCAGCCCCAGGGGAGGTAATAGCTTTTTAGGGTTGATAGTCTCTAACGATCTCTCGTCCATTCTCTTAGCCCTGGTCATTCTCTCAAAGTCGATTCGTCATTAAAATCTTTTTATCTGAACCACCTTGAAATGAATTCTATTTCTGCACCCCTAAATAGTACAGGGATGGTGTAACTAAGTTCACACGTCAGCTAATAAATCACAGAGCTAGAATCTGAACTCAAATTTTATCTCCCTCCAATTTTATTCCCTTTCTACTACGCTAGAAGGGTAATTATTCAAGCTTATTATGAGACCTTTCTTTTCCCAAAGACCCTGTTCTTATTTATCAAGTCACCCTGTAAAATCTGATCCCACCTTCCACGCATTTCATGCAGTTACTACAGAGGGACTTTCTGGGCTCTAGTCAATGGCCAGTTTTTCCATAAACATACTAGTCCAATCCCATGTTGCCTACTTGAAGACAGTCACAAGCTACTCTCTCCTTCTCTCCTACAACATCATTTTCTCTCTCCAAAATCATCCCTATTAGATTATAAACACGCTGCGATTTCTCATATCTCACCTACACACACCTTCTCGGGATCACATTTACACCCAGCCACTGTCCCATTTCTTTGCCCCCCTTTAGAGCAAAATTCCTCAAAAGAGTGATGTTTGCCTGTTGTTTCCAATTCCTCCCCTATGATACTCTCTTAAGAGGACCTGATCTAGCTACACTGGTTTTTTTACTGGTCCTTGAACATGACAGGCAAGTACCAATAAAATTCACTCCCCTTTCCTTTTTCTTAATAAATTCAAAAGGAAATAAATTACACAATACTGTAGTATAAGGTGTGATTTTCTGAAGCTGGACTGATAATTCAGATTTTATAAAGTAGCACCTGAAACACAAGTTTCACTTTTTTCCTGTCAAGAGTACAAAAACCGGAGACAAAGACATTTAAAGGGACAGGAATAAACATAGGTTGAGTGAGTATAATACAAAAGTACTGAAGTCATACATTGTTTGAAATACACAGAGCTTTAACCTGTGAAAGTACCAATTACTTAAATCTCTACGTCCTACTGATAAACTAATAAGCCCTTAAAATTTTTGTTCATTAGCTCTTAGGAGACTATTTTGTTTTATCATTTGACGCTCTGAAACAGAGTAAAATACCTTTATTTAAACCTCACAATTTTTCATAATCATTTAAAAGTTACAGAACAGTTCCACATACCATGGCCTAATTAGTGTGCTGAGGGAATTCAAGCAGAGAGAGCCATTTTCTAAGGATAATATGTAATAGCTTCAATTTTACCAGTGTTCTTAATCTCTTATTCTCTCTACAGGTTTTCAAAGTTTTACCTACCTGCTCTTCCTCCGGACCTCCTATGTCTTTCTGGATATATATATATCTTGGTGCATGCCTCAACTGCTTTCTCTAGCCTATGACTGAACAAAATGTTATCTCCACCCCTGACACAGACTCTATATTCTCACCAAAGGATATACATTCTGGGGATAATGTGCCAAAAATAACTGGAAAAATTGAATTGTAAACCTTTAAAGAAAATAATTCCTATTTCCCCCCTACCATAAATAAATAAAATCTCTTCCTTTTAAGTTACAATGTGATTTTTAGTATAATTTAAGCAAATAAGAGGATTAAATTAATAACAGCTAATATTTTTTAAAACCTTACTAAAACACTTGAAGAATTCAGGATTGCATAAGGCATATCCTAATAAATATTCTAGAATTCTAAGTGTGGTTTATGAACAAGACCAAAACAGAAAAAAATGGCTCCTCACTTCGATAACAAAAATATGCTACAAACTTGATCCTGGGTCTGGAAAGAAAATCGGGAGATCACAAGGGCGTTCTGGGGGGATGTGAGATCAACCTACGATGGTGGTCTTAGAACCAAATCTAAAGACACCCTCCATCTCTACATACAGTAACAGGTAGACTGATGCTAGAGCCCAGGCTTTCAGACACTGTACTATACTGCTTCCTACCTACTTACGACTCAAACAGAGGAGTCTTGGTTGCTCTTTTCCTCCCAATCAACTCTATAGGGCTCACATAACTAAGAGATCCACAATCACAGACATTCAAGTAAAAGAAAGGAACTAGCTGGTCCTATAGACAGGCACACCCTCTGACTAACAAAGCAGATACAACATGTATTTCTTCTCTGGCCGCCCTTTAAAATTTGTCTGGGGACAGATAAATTATAGTTTAAACTTAAGAATGGTGAGCCAACCAAGACACAGGCGGTACTGGTGAAACAGTTACATATATGTACTGAGGAAAAATTTAAAAATAACACATGCAAAATCTGCTGGAAATCCCTTTGTTCAGGAACTCTGCTCTTTGGCTCTTTGGTATCTATGTCTCATCTAATATGTTTACAGAGACACATAGTCTTTGTATTCCCAAATAATACAATGGAGTGTCCTAATGGTATTTTACCATGGGCAGAGATTACAATATATTTCATCATCAATGTGTAATCTCTGCCTCAAGAGGAATACTGAAGAGGATTGGAATACTCTTTTAGAAAAAAGAGGAAAAAGCTAGAAATTCCTTTCAAGGGCTTAACTCTCGGCTTTGTTACCTCTCTGCAGTCTACCCATCCTACCCTGCCTTTGATCATTAGAACTATCAAAGCTAGCTGTGGGCCCAGGACCATTCTGGCTGTTGAAGTCTCCCATTTTCAAACATGGGTTCTGTCCAATCCATCTTTGGAGAGAGGGTGGGAAGCCCTGTAGGTAATATCTAAATATTGTTTGGGTCATGCATTTGAAAGAGAACAAATAGGGGCGCCTGGGTGGCTCAGTCATTAAGCGGCTGCCTTTGGCTCAGGTCATGATCCCACAGGAAGCCTGCTTCTCTCTCACCCACTCCCCCTCCCTGCTTGTGTTCTCTCTCTCGCTGTGTCTCTCTCTGTCAAATAAATAAATAAAATCTTTAAAAAAAAAAAAAAGAAAGAAAGAGAACAAATGGTCAGTCTCAGTCTTTCAGTGTCCTCAAATTTCTGTCTCATTGCAACTAAAACAAAGTAAAACCTAGTTAAAAGACAAGAGGCATCATATGCAAACCATATGGTCTGGCAAACCATCTGCAACAAAAGAGAATGAAAACATGTATGTCCATTATGGTAGGGGGTCTGTTGGGAGCTTTATATACGTTATTACAGTCAACCTTCATATTCATCCTGTGAGATCAGTATTTTTTTAAATGTATAATGAAACTTAGATTAAAAAACTTGCTGAATGAATTACTCATTTTAAAAATTCCTCTCTCTTCTTCCTCATATCAATCTAATTCAATCTAGATATTTCTGATTTTCTGTCATCACTATATTTTTTACATTTTTATTACATCAAGCCTGGATCACTTACAACAACCTCCAATTTTCCTCTCTGACAATTACATCTACTTTATACAATAAAATCAATCTTCAAAACCATGTGTATCATGTTACTACCCTATTATAAATATTGAGAGTATATTTAAGCTGAAGGGAATTTAGAAGTCAACAATTCCAATATGCTCATTTTACAGATAAAGAAAACAAGGACCAGAGTAATTAAGTTATTTTCCTTGTCTTTCTTACCTCTGCACCTAACCTCATTCAACTGAAAAAATCTACCTACAGGCAGACATTCAAATTAAAAAAAAAGGGGGGGGGTGGGGAACTATTGGTTTTAAGTGAGGCAGGCCTTCTGCAAAGAAAATACAAACATCTCTCTCTGATTACCTTTTATAATTCTATCAACTCATCTGTCCAACTATACTCACATCTCATTATCTCCCCAAACCAATGGGCGGGGGTGGGAGGAGGTAGATCTTAAAATCCACTTACCACTTTCTACATCTGACTTAAACCTTATTTTCCTTGGTTTTATTCTCTACTTCCTATTTCTTAATCTCAGTTGATGTATCTGGCCTCTTCAAACAGAAGACATACTTAAAGGCCACAGTGAAAGTAGTCTTTAAACAATAAACCTTTTTGGAAACAGCAACTGCAAGCTAATTTTGAAACTAATAATCAGAAATAGATTATTCAGTATGAACAAGCACATTGCCAGTATGGTAAAGATTCAAGACCAGAAACAAAGAACTCTGATTCTGCCAAACGGCTACATCTCCAAAGCATAAAACGCATTTCACACAAAAATGACTATATTGGAAAGCAGCACAGGTATTTTCTTGTCACTTGTGTGAATCTAAACAACTTTACATGGATAAAATTTTAAATAATAATTATTGTTATTATTGTTAATAATTTTAACAGAGATACATTTACTAGGCCCTTATCTGCCTTTATATTACAACTGAATGTTAAGTTTAGGAGATAAAGATATTAAAGAAAGTTGTCATAAAAGCATCAAAGTAGATTGTAATTAACCAAGAAAGAAATTTTAAAATCAATGTATAGTAACATAACTATTCTTTTGCATTTAAAATGAAAATTTACCATTTTTATTTGGGATTTTATTGGCAGACAGAAATTATTCAAGTTGCCAGCAGTATCTGTTTGACAGTGCTAGGCATTAGTTGAGTAAATAAGTTCTGTCATGGTAACAGAGCTTAAAATTAAGCAAACAAAGATACTAGCCCCATAGCGACTTGATTTGAAAATGAAAATAGAACCTCTAGTCTATAAAAAAAAAAAAAAATCAGATCCCCAAGGATCCTCACAGTATATCCTAAAATTGTGAAACAGTATATACTAAAAGCTTTATGTTTTGCATGCGCAAAATGACTTTTTTAAATACAAAGATAAATTTGACACATTTTAAGAAAAATATCACCATGTTGGAGACCATTAAACACTAATCTTCCATGTATAAAATAAAAAGTCTGAGAATTACTTAACACGAATTACGATTTATTATAATGTGATATGGATCAGCTAAAGAAACTGACAGATCAAAATCAAGCCTCAAGTAACTTCTAGAGAGCCTATACAAACTGAGAGCGACTTCTGACTGTTCAGTGTGAAATAAATTTATTTTCCCAAAATTGAGCTTTCTGATAGTGCTGCACAAGTAATAGTTACCATGAGTAGCTCCAACTGGCATAAAAAAGGAAACCAGATAGTTATATTAAGACCTGTCAGTCATCATATATTAGAATCTTAAAAATACTTCTATTTTTAACTTGATAGTCTTTTTTTTTCCCCCTAAATTAACAGCTGTTCATTCATTAGGGGACTAAAGCACACCAACCTAGTGTTTTGCTGAGATTAGTGAGGCTAGCACAGTGACAAATTGTGCTAATTCGTGACAACAAAGCCATTAAAAAATAAACTAACCTAGCCTTTTTGGTATGCTGATGGTTAATGAGGATAGCTAAATAAACCATTAGGCTGGCAGCAGGTAAGTCAGCACCAGCACTGTTTACTAATTCACCAATTAGTAATACAAATCAGACGCAAATTATGGACCTTCAGTCCCTAGAAGGACAAGGTCTGATTTGGTCCCACCTGTGATCTCAATATCTAGCAAAGTGAGTACCTAGCACATAACAGTTGCTTACTAAATACGTGTAAAATGAATTAACCTATAAATATCACTCATCACATTTTAAATCTGAAATTTTGGTCATGGGATCTATCAATACTACTACTAATAGCTAAAATTTATTGAGAGCATACTATACGCCATTATGTCACTTAAGACCGGCTGTTGTTCTTGTTTTGGCAGTTGACTATGGCTGAGAGACACACTAATTACTTGCCCAAGTTTACACGCAAGTTAATGACAGAGCCAGAATTCAAACTGTGGCTTTTCGTACTACAAAACCCAGAATTTTAATCTCAGTATTATACTGGAACGTTCACATGTCATTATCATGCTGAGAATCTCTACTATGTAAGTCTCTTTCACCCTATAGAAAAGACCAGTTTATAAAAATATGAAAATGATGAATTTACTTGTAAAACATTATTTGCCTTCCTGGCTTTTATTACTTGGGCTTCTGCTAAAGTTAAGTTCTTAACCACTTAAAACAACATCTGTTTCTATTAGAGAGTTAAACAACTTCATACAGTGGAAGAGTGGCCTACAATTTAGAATACCAAGGACTGCACTACTTTTGTTCCAGATGTCAGTACAGAAAAGAATGCACTGTCTTAAATTTATTGTGAGGGTAAAATAAGAGTGTACTTTATAAAATGTAAACCATTACAAAAATGCTCATAAAATACTTTATCCGTCGATACGCCATTGTCTAAAATACTGTTGTCTGGATTGCTCACGCTTAGTAGATGTTACCATGTGTTATTGTATAAACAATCATGCTCCTGGGGCTGGATAGTCTCCATTTGTCCCTGCAAATCCATTCTCCAAATGGCAGTTTTCCCTGGGAGGCTGACCTTCTCGGACTGCATCAAAAGGTTGTTTGTCATCCGGCTCTTCGGAGAAGACTACAGGAGACACCAGCGGAGATGAAAGGGCAGGAGGAAAAGGAGGTGCTCCTTCCTACACAGTACAGTCAGGCTGTGGCTGGATTCCTCCATGAAAAGCTTCAGCTTCTGTTGGGGACCCTGTCCTGTAGCTCCTACAGCCACTCCTTGTCTCTTCAGGCCATGGGTGGTAATAAGGCTTGCTTCCCTCACCTCCCTCACACTCTTACAAACTGTCCTTGGTTAAATGAACCTCTCTCCATTTTAGTGTGCCATTTGTTTCTTGCTGGGAACCTGAATGGTACACTACTCAACTAGATTATGTTCCTTGATGATTTAGACTCTGTTTCTCATACTTCTTTTTTGTCATCCTTAGCACCCAGCATAAACACCTGCATACAAATAAAGGATACTAAAAAGACACTGGACAGGGGTACCTGGGTGGCTCGGACGGTTGAGCGCGTCAGACTCTTGGTCAGTCAGTTAAGTGTCTACCTTTGGCTCAGGTCATGATCTCAGGGTCATGAGATCAGGCTCTGTGTCGGGCTCCGTGCTCAGTGTGGGGTCTACTTGATTTTCTCTCTCTCTTCATCCCTCCCTCTGCCTCTCCTGCTTGTGCCCCCCCCAAATAAATAAATCAATCTTAAAAAAAAATAAAAAGACATTGAACAGAAAATAAGACATTTTAGTTCTACCTTCAAGTCTACCAATGACTAGCTCCCACTAAACCTTGGATTCTTAATCACAAAATAAGGGATTTGGATTAAACTGGATTAAATGGTCATCTAAAGTCTGTTCCAAGAATGAAGTAGAGTTATTTTTTCTCTGCTAATAGTTGAAACCCCACCAATAGAGATTTCTTTCTTTTGTGTTTGGATAAGTATGATATCACTTAAAAACAAAGTAATCATTGTTTAGCTCCATGTTGGCAAACTTCTTATGTAAAGGGCCAGACAGTAAATATTTTAGGCTGTGTAGCCAGGAAACAAAATCAGTACTATGTAAGTACTTCTATTAACAACAGAAAAATGTATAGTTTTTATTGACAAAATGCAAAATATAACAGTGAGTATAAATTTTTATAATGCCAGTGTGCCGATAAGAAGAATGGAATTACTTGGGGAGGAGAACATTTCATTTCATTGTGACTCAAAGTTGGTATTCTCTATCATCAAAATCAATGTTCATCTATTAATGCTCACCTGTATGATTTTAATGCTCACCCGTATGATTTTACATATCCCACCTTTCAAAATGTCTTTTCATTGATATAAATACACCAAATACTGACACCAGTCCACAAGCATATGATTTTAATTGAGCATATTCATTACTTGAAAGGTATTCATAGAATTAGACTCTTCTCCTGGTATGTGCATTTCAGCTTGTCATTACATTGTTCCAATAGAAGGTTACTTGAAAGTTCCTTCACTGGGCAGTTAAATGGATTTTGAAATTTAAAAAAATCCTTTACTTGCACTGAGTTCCAAAAACCACTGCCCGAACTTTACTTTGATCTTGGAAATATATCTGCTGCAAACTGGTGTGGAAATGTAGATCCCACTTCTTGTTTTAACTTTTGACATGTGAAGTATATAAAACAGCTTGACATTATTTGTGATTCAAACAACATTCATTCTCATCAAAATTACTTTTATTGCAGCATAAATTTGGCATTTAAGTATTGTTATTCCTTGTAATTTTAGGTTGAATCCATTAAGAAATAATTATCAAGTCTACAGCATAAGCTAATTTCCAAAGTCATTCAGTGTTTAACAATGGTTGAGGGTGGTTCTCTCATTTAGAAAAATTTCAATCTCAAAATATACAATAGACAATAGTGGATATATTACAGCGATTGTCTTTCCAAAACTGAGCTACATCCTGACTTGCGAGAGAGCAAAGGGGAGGCCAGGGGTGCATAGTCAAAGGTGCCTAGAAAGCTGAAGTCTAAAGAGACTGACATTAAAAAATGACATTAATAAAAATAATAATTAAGGATGAGGAGATTTATAAATGGCAAGTTTAACAGGAATGTTGTCATATACAAAAATCCATATGTATAAACTAGATAAATTGGAGATGTGGCTGCTCACTTTCCAAAATACAGTTCATTTTTCAAAAGGACTAACTGCAGAGTTCTTTTAAGCAATGTCATCTATAAAATAGTAATAACACTCATACTCAGGTTATTCAGATCAAATGAAGGCCTTATGTATTACTGTAAAAATTGATCTCAATAAATGTTAACATTATTTACTACTACTGTTTGATGTTAATAATGAGTTCTCTTGACTTAAAGGTTTACAAAAAGTTAAGGAATAATGAACATTAAAACTAAAGTGTTAAAGAAACTATCCAGTAAAATTATATTATCAAATTAAATTATCCAATTATCAAGGGAAAAAATAACATTGAATTTCCATAAATACCCATACAAGTCAGAAAGGAACAACTAATTCATGAAAAGTGAACTATCCTTCTGTGCCAAAAATGCTTTCTAAAGTCTTTGCCTATCTACTGAGCCAAGTTCATTCTCACAACCCATATTACTTTGTCTAGGTCTTTGTTTATAAGAGCTGCTGTGAAAAAAAAAAAAAAGTGTATGTTATTTAACACAATATAAACAGGAAGTTCCTAAAACATAGCTTCCAAGATCACTCTATTTTCTTCAAAAATAAAAATAAATAATCCAGTAAGATTTTGTTGGTGTGAAATAAACTATTTTCATAACAATTCTTGTTTTCTAACTTCCAAAGCAAGACACCATTTAGTCATCTAACATCAAGTGAAGATTTAAAAATCTCTAGTGCCTGCTTAAGTTTCCCCAGAAAAGTAACCATCTTAAGGTTTTATGTACATTTTACTTACTAAAATATCTGAACACCTGAGTTGAATGAACAATGCAGAAAATGTTATTCATTACCTTTCTAAGGAAAACAATAATGAATATGAGGGAGTTTTTAATTTTATAGACCATATCCGTAATTATAAACTTATTTTTTCATTATGCTAAAAAAAGTTTGAAAACAATATGCTAGCTGTGACCAGACGGGGAATTCCTGCTCCCCTCTGATCCCCTAAAATGGGTACTTTTAAGCTTTTCATTCACTTTTCAATTAAATTACCTTGCCTCTATCATTTAAGTAGAGAGGCATAGAAGTAACAATTCTATCTGTAGAAAATGCTGATGATATGGGGATGGATGCTTAGCTTAACATTTACTTAAGGAAATCAAAGTTATTGGATTCTTAGACAAACATAATTTTCAGCCTAAGGAAATCGGAATTGCTGTCTGAGAATAACATGTCAACTTTAGACACCAATGGTTTAATTTATGACCCAAGGATTATCAGAATATCAAATGTTATTACAGAAGAGACTTCATTTTAAAAAATCCTGAGAGCATTCAATTGTATTTTAACATTAAAATTCAATCTTTTTAAAAAATAAAATAAAATTCATTATTTGTTTACATTTCCATCTTATCTCCTAGACTCTTTGATGGCAAGGTTCCTGCCTTAGTTATCCTCAGTGACTAACGAAGTACATGGTTCATGGAAGGCACTCAAACAAATGCATACTGAATAGATAAATGAGAAAATAAAAGCCAGCTATCAAAGCAAGCCTAAGAAAACTATGACCTGCTGAAGTATTTATAGGAACGTCACCTTCTTAACATGAAATTTTTGCAGACTATGGAAAAGTTTCCTCCAAACACCCTAGCACAAATTACTGAATACTCTGAGATTAGGTTGGTTTGGCATTTATCTCACTACTTGGTTTTTAAAATAAAGAAAGCTTTTACAATACTCAGAAAGTCATGCAGCATACATTTCATTCCACATGTATGAGGGAAAGGCAAGCGAACAACAGACAAATTACTATGATAGCTCTTTTCCAAGAAAGCAAGTTTCACTGCTGTGCTGGTATTAGTAGCCATTTACACTTGGGATATATACCAAGTTCATTACATCTACACAACAATCATTACATCTATACCACTTTACCATAATTAACAAGCCTTTGTTGAAAACTGTTATGGGAGATTTCCTATGACCAGGATGGACATATGGACACACTCATTTCCATTCCCTCCCTCCTTCCCCTCCCTCTCTCTCCATAGTGGCTTGCTTGAAATCCCAAAAATCAATCACATCTTTGGCCCTTGGGTGACAGTGATTAGAGCTGGTACCTAGACTGGCCTCTCTCCCCCCACCCCTCTATTCCAGTTTACCCTAAGAAATGCAGAACTTACTTTGTCCTACTTAATATGACCCCACAACATACTCTCTGATTTTCCCTTGTTTTCTCTATTCCTTAAATATTTTCTTCTGTGCTACTCAATGCTTTTCTTTCTCCTTCCTTTCTTTTAACTTTTCCTTTAGTCATAAAATAAAATGATTTCAAAATATATACTGATAAAACTATATAGACATGATTTTTTTAAAATCACCTGAGTAGAAACTTTCATAGTTCTCCTTCCAAAGAACTAAATTATTTTTCCCTTATGTTAATAGCCAGTTGATATTTCCTGTGATCCAATGCCTCACGGATAAGAAAAAAATAAAGGGGGTGGTGACAGAGATCCTAGGTTACTGACAAAACACAAATAAGTTATGTTACCACTTCCAAACACCATCATTCCAAATATCTGAGCCACAAATAGTTTATCGGATTAGCTATAATCACTAAATAAGGGTCCCAAGGCAAGGGGATAAATAAGAGCAACGAGGATAGTTCAGAATGTAAAAGTCCACAGACCCTTCTAGATAGCTTTCAGAGGAAGAAGGAAAGAAGGATGAGGCAAAAGAAGAGAATGGGGTAGGAGAGCAAAAATGACAGAATGACAGATGCGTCTGTACTGCATGAAGACAGAAATGCTTATTGAAAGGTCGGGGCTAGCTGGAACCAAAGAGAAGATGCGAACAGTGACCGTGTCGGCTCAGTGTTTAGGATGGTCATACAGAAAGTCTGGACACAGTCACGTGTCTCCTTACATTTGAGAAAACATTTCAAAAATTTCACAGTACATATAGCCATGATTCCATAGCATCAAACTCAATGGAGGGAGGAACTTTAAGACAGATAGGAAAAGAAATTTAAGTTGACCAGTAGATTCAAAAAGGTCAAACCTCAAAAATATCCATTGCTTGAAAAACACAAGAGAAAACAAAAGGAAGTCTCTCTCTTTTTTTTTAATGTTTTGGATAGCTTAAAGAACAAAAGAAAAAAAGTAGGCTTATCTCAGAAGATAGTATGATTCGAAGAAAGAGAAAACAAAACTCTTTAACTCCTAAATTGTCCCAGTTTGCTGTCAGGGATTGAAAAGCCTGAACACACACTGTAATGCTGGAACTAAAGCCCAAGACAGGTTAAGTCTGAAGTCCCTGTCGAGATAAATTAGTTAGAGGATACTAAGAGCAGTAGTACATGAGGTGACTGGTAACCACCAAAGAATCCTAGAAACAAACAAATGTAATTAATTTTACAAGATAGAATCCATAAAATACAAAAGATGAGGGTAGCAGGTGCCATGTCACAGCTCCTTGGCCCACTCTTAGTCATAGCTATGGTGGACTGTCCTGGGAAGATTCCCCTCATATTAACAGAATGGCACTTCAAACAAGCATTTGCTCATTTTTCCATTTTCCCATCTCAGGACTTTCAATGGCACTACAATGGTCCCCTCAGCCTGTGAGCAAACACAGCCTGGAAATATGGGCAAATTAGGTTCCCCAGGTTGAAGGGGGAGGGCAATCCTCAACCAATGAAGGACAAGACTGAGTGATAAAGGTCCCAGTCACCCATCCTTTAGACAGAAATTCTAGGAGGCATTCTGAACACTTTTCAAAACAGAGAGAGTGAGTTACTACTAGACCCATACTACAAGACATGCTAAAGGGAGTCCACTAGGATGAAATGAAAAGACGCTAAAAAGTAATTTAAAGTCATATAAGGACATAAAGAATGGTAAAGGTAGCTGAGGTAAGTAAATACGAAAGCCAGTAGTACTGCATTTTGGTAACTTCTTTTATTTCTATAGGATTTATGTTTTTTAAAGATTTTCATTTATCTGAGAGAGAGAGAGAGCGCGAGCGCACTAGCAGGGGGGAGGGGCAGAGGCAGAGGGAGAAGCAGACTCCCTGCTGAGCAGGGAGCCCAATTCAGGGCTGGATCCCAGGACCCTGGGATCATGACCTGAGCCAAAGACAGATGCTTAACCAACTAAGCCACCCAGGCGCCTTTATTTCTACAGGATTTAAAAGGCAAATGCATAAAACAATAATTATATAACTGTGTTAAAGAGGGAACATAAAGCATGAAGATGTAATTTGTGACAATAATAATATAAGGGAAAAGGGAACAGAGCTGTAAAGGATCAGTTTTTGTTCACTATTGAAATTATGTTGGTATTAATACAAACTTGATTGTAATGAGATGTTAATTGTAACCCCCAGGGTAACTACTAAGGAAAAAACAAAAAACAAATAGGTTGAAATTGGAAGGATGGAAAAAGATTTTCCACGCAAACAGTAAGCAAAAGATAGCTGGGGTGGCTATACAAGACAAAACAGACATTAAAACAAAAGATTTTAAGAGACAAATAAGGACCATATATCCTTGATTAAAAAAAAAAAACCTCCCATAGGGCAGCTATTTCCAAGAATTATTGTAAAGGATTAGATGAAGTAATGTCTGTGAAGCACTTAACACAGTGCTTAGTATATATGAAGAGTTCAGTGAGTGGTGGTAGCCATTTTAATTATTAGCCTTCTTCTAACTACTGTGTTCTCCTTCTGCCAAACATATGGTTTGGTTCCTAATCACAAAATTAACACCAATTATCACCAATCAATACAGTCTCTCAGACACAGTCACAAAGTTGTAAACTACCCAACTACAAGAAAGTCTATCACTTATAATTTAACTTTTTCTACCTTCTGTTATAAAGTCCATTCAGTTCTATGGATTAGCTTCTGAAGAAGTATTTTAAAGCTTTGAAGTAGAAAATACAGTATCACAAATTACCAAACAACAAACATGTAAGGGAGGTTAAAAAAAAAAAAAAGCGCTACTAAAAAGGAGGTTAAACCAACAGTGTGTAAGTACCACTGAAATAAACAATGATTTTCATAATAGAGAAAAAAATTATTGACAAAAATTATTGTTATTATTATTACCTTTTCTTCAGTACTGTAATACTTAGGGAGGACCTATCAATGTCCCCAACAAAAGGCAGTACCTAAGGAGTTATAGGTACGTCCCTGACAGTGGAAAGCACTGAGCTAGGTTTCAAGAGAACACCTGAGAGTCCCAGTTTTACCACTTACCAGCACTATCTTCTAACCTTTCTGGCTTCCAGTTTCCTTGTCTATAAAAGAAAGGAATGGGCTAGCAGAGGTTCTCAAACTTTGTGAGAATCATTTAGTAAACTTTTAATAGGACAAATCCCTAGACTCCACACTAAGCCTATTAAATCCGAATCACTGGGAGCAGGGATAGGGACACAGCACTGTTAAGTCCTGCTCAGCTGATTCTGAGGTAGAGCCAGTTATGGGGATGACTGCACTAAAAAGCTAAGGTCCCCTTCTAGTTCTGAATTCTATGGTCTGTATATTTGTGCTTTCTTTATTCTGCCTTTATGATCACGAGACCAACTACAGAATAAGTTGGTATCAGGAATGTACTCAAAACAGCTAGTCTAGCAGTATTATTATTAGGATTAGAAGAAGCTAATCTTTCATCTCATACCTTCTCTATGCATAGAAATCACAGTATTAAAGATAAAGGCACTTCACAAAAGTCCCAAGACTTGACTCTACTATTTACTAACCACAGAACCTTGGGCAAGTCACATAACCTGTGTATATGTGATCTTCCTCATCTGAAGGATGCTACTGGGCTAAAATGAATATACTGTACTAAGAAATCCCTTGTATATACTGTACTAGTTTAATATATTAATAGTTAAAACTCTTTATTACCAAGAAAAATTAAATATCACAGAGCATATTTGTTATTGTTAAACTAAGGTATGTATGTAATACACTTGAAAGATTTTTCAACAGAAGTTTGCTTTTTTTTCTTTTAAGATTTTTATTTATTTATTTGACAGAGAGAGAGGCAGTGAGTGAGGGAACCCAAGTAGGGGGAGTGGGAGAGGGAGAAGCAGGCCTCCTGCTGAGCAGGGAGCCCGATGCGGGGCTTGATCCCAGGACTCTGGGACCATAACCTGAGCTGAAGGCAGACACTGAACAACTGAGCCACCCAGGCGCCCCAAACAGAAGTGTGTTAAAACAAACTTGCAGTGCTTAATTATTCTATGTTTCTAAAAATTGAATAAACTATAACCTATGAGCCATGTGACACAGTCTGAAGTAATTTGTTAATTGTAAGATTAAGATCAATTCACTGCTGCTAGTTTAAGAGTCTATAAATTGTTAAACATAAGAATCCAGTTAGGGGCACCTGGGTGGCTCAGTCGTTAAGCGTCTGCCTTCGGCTCAGGTCATCATCCCAGCGTCCTGGGATCGAGCCCCACATCGGGCTCCCTGCTCGGCGGGAAGCCTGCTTCTCCCTCTCCCACTCCCCCTGCTTGTGTTCCCTCTCTTGCTGTGTCTCTCTCTGTCAAATAAATAAATAAAATCTTTAAAAAAAAAAAAAAAAAAAGAATCCAGTTAGGTGGAAGTAACAGTGGATTTTAAAGTCTAATCAAAGGAAGCTGAACCGTAACAAATGAAGAATAAAAATCCTGATCTCAGCAAAAAACACTAGGAATATCACTGAATGTAACATTGATTTGGATTGTCTGATGTATGAATGCTAATATCCAAACTGCTTATAGATTGACAAAACAGTAATTTTAGGAAAAACAACAAGGGTCTTATGATAAAATCCAGTGTATATATTCCACCCTAAAATTTCCTAATGCAAAATGCAAGTGGGGGGGCGGAGAGATCCCAAAGTACAGTTATAAAAGTCAAAGTTTTTTATTCCAGGCAATAATATAGGTTCATTTGGTTGTAGTTAAGTTTCTTTTCCTGGATGAAGCCTACAGACTTTCTAAAAGAGTAATGACAAACACGTGTTTTGAGAAAATAGAAATGCCACAAGCTGAAGAAGTTCAGATATATTACGTCAGAAATTACCTTTACTCCATAATGGCTCATCTCAAGCATGAACACCCTATTTCAGAAAACAGTAGAGCTGAGGCATATCTGTCACCTGGTTTTTCAAAAGAGGAGGCTAGAACAATATTTGACTCAGTTTCCAAATTTCCTAAAATTCTTTAACCAAGAATATAACCAAACAGCACGAGGGACCGTTTCTTGGTTATGTACTACTATTGCCAAATCTTTTTTTTTACTCCTATTATCTTCCTTTCCATGTTTCTTTCTCAAGTTTTCTTTATTATATTCCTTTGGTTTGTTCAACCACAGTGTATTCCACAGATCTCCCAGTGACATCTTTGGGTAATGGTTTATTTAATCAGTAAACTTAAAACTAAACACATTTTTAATTTCTTCTCTGTAGTAACAATTCCTTGAAATTACCCTTTAAATTTTTTCTGCCATGAGTTTAACTTTAATTATAATGAAAGGAAAGAGACAAAAGAGAAATTGGGTTATTCGTCAAACAAATTATCCAGACCCTACACTGAAGACAAAGGAAGTGCTGAAGAACAAATCTAGTTCTTAGAAAGCTAAAAGGCAAATTAATAAATATCAAAACATAATTCTACAACATTTAAAATATATTTCTTTAGGGGCGCCTGGGTGGCTCAGTTGGTTAAGTGTCCAACTCTTGATTTCAGCGCAGGTCATGATCTCAGGGATGTGAGATCGAGCCCCTCATCAGAGAAGTCTGCTTAAGATTCTCTCTCTCCCTCTCCCTGGGTCCCTCTCCAACCTCACACGCACAAGCTCTCATGCTCGCTCTCTAATAAATAAAATACATTTCTTTAAACTAAAGTGCTCACTATAATTGATATGTCATTATATCACAATTATTAAAATCCAAAAGGTTAATAAAAGTTAGGTGGAATAGGGGCGCCTGGGTGGCTCAGTTGGTTAAGCGTCTGCCTTCGGCTCGGGTCATGATCCCAGGGTCCTGGGATTGAGTCCTACATTAGGCTCCCTGTTCAGTGGGGAGTCTGCTTCTCCCTCTGCCCCTCCCCCCTGCTCATGAGCTCTCTCTCAAATAAATAATTAAAATCTTGAAAAAAAGAAAAGGTTAGGTGGGATAAAACAATTTTGGGGTGAAAATCAAAGATTATCTGAACTTTAAGTACTTTCTTCCTATCTTCCTCATTCTTCAGCAATAGGTTATTACAATTTTTTTTTTAAGAAACACATATAATATGTTAAGGGATCAGCAAATTTTTTCTGTAAGGGCAAGACAGTAATATTTAAACTTTGTGCCATGCATATTCTTTTTTGTTGTTTTTTAATAATCCTTTAAAAGAGTAAGAACCATTCTTAGTTCACATATGCTGGATTTGGCCCATAAGTTGTAGCTTATTAATTCATTATTATGTACCTAATATAATCCTAAGGATGTATGAATATTAAGTTATTCTAGCAATCCTAGGCGGCAGGTGCTTTTATTACCATCATCTCCATTTTTAGAGCTGGGGTAACTGGGGTACAGAAGGATTGAGTAATTTGCCCAAGGTCATAGAGCAAGGAAATGATGAAACTGAGGTTTAAAATCTGGGCAATTTGGTTCCAGAATCTATGCTCTCAACTACTAGTTCTATACTACCTCTACTATGAAGGACTGAAAGTATCGAAGTCAATTCAGAAACCTTCCCGTCAACAAAGAAGGTGGGGTACTAACCACTCCCTCTACTTTCAGAGAGGGGGAAAAAACATCCACCTACCAAGAATCAGACTACAATTCAACTTCCAGCAATACTGGATGAAGGAAGATCACAGAACCTTCATACTTCTGAAAAACAATACTCAACAACTTAGAAACTACACTTATACTATACAATCAAGTCTGGGAGTGAATAAAGTCATAGTCAAGTATGGAAGAATTCAGAAAGCATATGGTCCACATATTCTTTCTTCAAAGGCTGCTTGAAAATGTACTTTAGCAAAACAAAGGAGTATACTAAGCAAGAGAAAAAACAGTTAAGCCTTAAATTATTAGGGAAATTCAAAGGAAGAAGAGTTTGCTTCTAAGGGAGCCAGAGGAAGAAGGTATATGGGATTTGATTACTCCAAAAAGAAAAGAGGGAGAAAAGGGGAAGAAAGAATAGGGGCAGGGGGAGTGGAGCAGTATGGAAGGTTAGTTCATTTCAGAAAAGAGACCAGCATAAGCAGGGACCATCTCTTAGTTATCCCTGTGTCCCTGTATCCCATCTTGGTTAAAAAGGACCAAAATTAGCATCCAAGTAAAGACATTCTCAAATCGCAGTTCCAAAACAATACTGATTTTGTTAGGACTTCATAGATGGTTTCTTAAGTTTTCATGCTTTTGTACATGTTTATATTATTTTTACATATAAAATATATCAAACTAGCCAAATTTCGTTAATGTTTAGAATCATGAAAAGCAGCACATTGTTTGCATTTATTGGAGAGAAAAAAACGTCAAGGACGTCTTAGATGGGCCAAGTAGCCAAGGAAGTCCTTTGAAAGAAAATAACTTCGCCTCTTTGTAATTTAGTTTCTTCATCTGTAGAATAGAGTTGAACAGGTAGCAGTAGCAATGCAATACAGTATGTCTTTCCTAAAGCTGAGTTCAAATGTAGACTCTGCTACATAATAGCCATGTGACCCTGGCAAAAAAAAATGGAGTAAATATAGTACCTGCTTCAAAGGGCTAGTAGTATGAGAATTAAGGAAAATAACGGGTGGAAATCACTTATCAAAGTGCTTGTGCTTGAACAAAAAGTAAGCACAGTAAGTATTAATGCTATTAACACTCTGCCAATGTGTTTTACATACCTCACACACACCTCCACCCCTGCCCCCCACAAAGCTTAACAATCTGGATCTAATGACCAAAAAAACCTGCAAACACTGAACATACTGAAAAAAAAAATATTTGATTTAGTAGTACCTAAATAGCCAGCAGATCTTATAGAAAAATTAAATGGATTATCTTCAACACCTCTATTGTAATATCCACGCATTTAATATGTCCTGGCTTTTTGGCTACGGCAGTCACAACAAATAACAAGCCTACTTGTGTCCTAACGTCCAAAGCAAATATTAATTAAAACCTGTAGCTAAACTTTTAAGACCAAAGTTGGAAAGAGTTAAAGAATTTATTCTAGTCTCCATACTTCACAGAAATCACCTGTAAGTCCGGGATGATTCCTGACTAAAAGAATCACAAATATATGGGTTTCTTCTCGGATCACCAACATATCTGATCTGCAGGTGTTTGTTTAAGAGAATTTAACTGCCTATGAGTCTTTCTTACAAGATAACAGATTATGTGTAACAAATTTTTTTAAAAATTAGAAGAGAAGATTAAATTCTGCCAAAACTGGGGCACCTGGGTGGCTCAGTAGGTCGAGCGTCTGCCTTCGGCTTAGGTCATGATCCCATGGTCCTGGGATGGAGTCCTGCATTGGACTCCTTGCTCAGCGGGGAGCCTGCTTCTCCCTCCACCTCTGCCTGCCACTCCCCCTGCTTGTGCTCTCTCTGACAAATAAATAATAAATTTAACATTACTGGTCTACAATTTAAAAAAGAAAAATATACATCAGTGAAAAGTAAAAATCTCACCTGAATTTTACAGGCTCAAATTTTTCTTTAACATTTTAAAATTAGACACATCTTGATAATGGTTGAAATAGAGTGAGTTCTGAAACCAGACCCAGTTCAAATACAGCTTGGCCACTTATCCACAGTGTTATCTTGAATAAGATACAACTTAATCTCTACACTTCTCAGTTTTCTCATCTATATAATTCTACCTATTTATAAATTACGTATGAAACTGTATACTTATTATTTGTCTCTTAGTAAAAAGCTCTGTGAGAACAGGGACAGTATCTGTCAAGACAACTGTCCTGGATTCTTCAGAATCACTTCATTGGGAAAAAAAGATGGTGGGGAGGGTGCAGTTCTAGATGAAAGAGACACAACCACATGCAATGTATAAACCTAGCTTAGTTCGGAAAAAAAAAAAATGAGAGCTATAAAAGATATTCTTGGGACATTTGGGAAAATAAAGAATAGATATTAGACACTGTAGAATCATTATTAGTACTCTCAGATGTGATAGGATTTTATGGTTATGTTGGAGTCCTTATTCTTAGAAATGCATGCCATATAAAATATATAGGATAAAGTGTCACAATTACTAATGGCTTCAAATAGTTTAGAAAATTTGAGCAAATACACCAAAATGTAAACAATTACTGAATTCAGGCACAGTATATACAGATTTTCACTGAACTATTTCTACTTCTCTTGTGTTGAAATTTTTCATAATAAAACACTAGTAGAAAAAGAATAGAATCATATGCTCCAAAAATTCAACAATAATTCAGTATTGAGCACCTATTCAAATACTTCACCTTATTAATCCATTACAAAAGGGAAAGCATGTAACTGTTCAATAGATGCTGAAAAGTATGGTCTTGGAAGTCCTGACTTTGTGCAATTAGAGACAAAAGTAAAATCTGAGATTGGAAACAAAGAAAAATTATCACTGTTATGGATGATAAAATTGTTTACTCGCAAACTCCAAGAAAAACAATCTAAAAGTTATAAGAACCAGTAAGTTCAACAAGATTGTCATCGATATATAAGCTGCATTTAATTTGAATTTGAGAAGAAATGATATGTTTGAGTCAAAACGATACTTAAAATTTTGAGTTAAGGTGATTCCTATGTATATCCTCACACTGAATGTTAATAATCTTTAGTTTTCAGTAAAGTGTTCTCTTTCTTTTCAAGATCTTACTTACTTACTTACTTACTTACTTATTTATTTATTTATTTATTTATTTATGTCATAGAGAGAGAAAGAACACAACCAGGGGGAGCAGGAGAGGGAGAAGCAGGCTCCCCACTGAGCAGGGAGCCTGATGCAGGGCTCGATGCCAGGACCCCGGGATCATGACCTGAGCTGAAGACAAGACGCTTAACCAACTGAGCCACCCAGGTGCCCCAAGTGTTCTCTTTCAAGTACTTTTTAATACAAAAAGAACACTTTCTGAAACAGAATATCTTTTCCTTTTCCTCCTGTAAAGTAATGGTAGTGGTGCGGTCAATGGCTGAACCCAAGCTTCTGCACAAAATGACATCCCACCCTGTGATGTCTCTTAAACTTATATTTTCTAGCTAAAAGTCAGATCTTTCTTAGCCTTTTTCTTTTTCATTTTCTTTTATCACTACCAATGGCTCCCTTTTCAGGACCATTTCCCACAGAGTGACCCTATACAAAAACCTTTATCACTTCATGGGAGTTACTGTAAACAGGACAAACAGAAAGTGCTAAAGTAGGACTCCAACTAGGCTTACCTGCTAGGAGAATTCCACCGCCCAGCTTGGATAATATGTAATTAAAAGTAATTAAAAGTCATGCCATAACAATTACTATCATTGTACTTGTGGATTTGAGAACTCACAAAGACCTCAGATCTCATAATTTACTAAAACTATTGGTCAATTTCCAACTTTGATGGATTAAAAGAAATAAACTGGAGAGAATAGGAGTAAAATAGAGAAAGTAGAGGAAAAGACAAGAGACAGAGACAGAGAAGAAATTTTTAAAAATACACAATTGGGAGTTTTATTGTCTCTTCTTTTAGACCATCCTAAAAGATACCTTTTTGTAAGATAAAACATTCACTCCTAAAATTTCAGTACACCTGACACTATAGCATCCTCATAAATTTTTTGTTGTAACTCTTTGTTGACAAATATTAGTGAAACTTATAACCTAATAAGTAAAAAAAAGTTCATGCATCTTACAAAGAGAAATCTGAATGCCATTTTTATACTGTCATTTTGTAAAGCAATGCAGATACTATTGTCCCAAAATAAGCTTAGTTTATCAATTTGCCAAAATGAATTTTTCATAATGTACATTTAAAAAATATTAATAAATGCATCTAAACAATGGGAATTGAAATAATTGCATTATGTCTTTATGAAACTGCACAAAACAGAAATCATGTAATCAATCTAAAGATCAGTATTTTATACAAGGCAAAACAAAACAGCTCTAGAATGCGAACCTGATATATTCTAAATTGTTCTGTTTGATTTGGCAAACACAAATGATCCATCCTACTAAGTTATCTTGAACAATGGTATTTTAAAACATCATTATTTTCCTCTCAATGTTATCTAACCATGAAAAAAAGGACACTAAAAAAGACCTCCAAAATCATATATTAGAAAAGTAGTTCCTCTGAGTATATTTCATTTGATCTGTTCTTCATTTTGAACTCGTCTAGAGTCATGGTTCTCAATGTAGTTGCCCCAATTAAAAATATAGTTGCTCAAAACCCATCCCCTGACATGCTGATTAAGCATTAACAATTCCTATTAACAACTGAAATGTTCAGTCAAGTTAGGTACCAGTATACAATCTAGACATACGGAAAAAAAGGTCACACTTTTCTAAGTGTTTTCATTATTTTTCTCTCTCTCTTTTTGCTCTTCCCTCTGCTTTCCCAGCTTTTGGCATACTGTCTCCCTTGGCCTCAACTTGAACATGTAGACACACTCCCATCCAGGGCCTTGGACCCGCATGTAATGTTCTTTTCCAAGATACTGCATGCCTCCCTCCCATGCCTCTATTAGGTCTTTTTTTTGTTCAAATGTCACCTTCCTAGTAAGGTCTTCCTCAAAGACTCTGTTTAAACTCCAACTCCCCTGTCCCATACCTAGAACTAGTTCCCTTTTACCCTTCCTTCCTTAATTTTCTCTGTAGCACTTACTTATCAACAGCTGACCATTATTTTTCACGTTTATTTTCTGTCTCCTTCCACTAGCATATAAGCTCAAGGAGGGCAGTTTCTCTATGAAAACTAAATTACAGCCTGACAGTTAAACAGTTCCAAACATTAATGTCTTTCTACTTAAAAAAATAAGGAACATTTAAATAAAATGTTCAGAATACATTTTAAAAAATTAAGCATGCTCTTAGTTATATACCAAAGGTCCTTAAAAAAAAGTACATAATCACTACTTCACAGATGGATCTTAAGTCATTTTTTCCCCTATACTCCTCAGTTTCCATATCTATAAAATTGACATTATACAGGGGTGTTGTAAGGATACAAAGAAAAATGCTTTAAAACTTTAAAGTATTATACAAATGTAAAATGATGGTGGTAGGGTATAACCAAGAGTTATTTATTTAGAATAGGAACAAAATTCTAAACACAAAACACAGGGAACTGAGACACACTGATCTAACTTGATTGCCTTTTACTGTATGCAATCCAGGGGACACCAGAGAACCCATTCTGGAGACAGGTGGAAACTGATGGCAGCAACATCAATGTCAGAGGTGATAGCAGGCATTCATGGGCTACAGCAGTCAAGAAGCAAGTGAATATTCACTGTTTGGTGGCAGCCACGCACATATTCACCAGACTGAGGTGCTGTGATTTGGGCTGAGTCTTGTCTGCTGCCTAACTTCTAGTATTCTTGCCTCCTCACTTTTTTTGAGCCTAGTTTTCCAGCCTTCCTAGTAATTCTGTGAATTTCTCAGTATTTTTTCCACTATTTTTTTTTTTTTAGTTCTCAAAACAGCCAGAGTTGATTTCTATTATTCACAACTAAGAACTTTAATTTGTATACCCCTACTTAATATTTTATTTGATCATTTTAGTCATGCATTATGTTACAAAGCATTTGAACACTCAAATGCAGAACAAAATTTAGGACTATGATTCTATACTCAAAATTTGTTTCTGCCCTTACATATAGAAATTATATATTGTACAATGGGTATAGTCCTGAAAGTTACATCAACCAACTACTGAATATCAATCTTGTTTATCTCACAGTAGCTTGGTCTTACAAATGTTTCAGCAAAACTTTTTTTAAGGTGTTTTTTTTTAAAGATTTTTATTTGTCAGAGAGAGCACAGCAGGGGCAGGCAGAGGGAGAAGCAGGCTTCCGCTGAGCACGGAGCCCAATGTGGGACTCGATCCCAGGATCCTAGGATCATGAACTGAGCCAAAGGCAGATGCTTAACCGTCTGAGCCACCCAGGCACCCTCAGCCAAACTTTATGCTTGCAAATTAAAATATGAAAAGTCATAAGATCTCAGTATTGTATTATGTAGTATTTAATTTCTACAACCAAGACAGGATAAAACAGAGAAGTAAGCAAAGGTGGCAGTAAAATGTAGGACTTACTTTTGCTAAAGCAAAATCCCTTATTATAGAAACTACAACTAGCCAAGTCCCACCCAAAACAGAACTTTATTGCTTTTGGTCAGAGGTCACTGGGAAAATAAGCACAATGTGATCTTTGAAATGTTATAAAATGCAAACAAACAACCAGTAACATAAAAGTCAGTATATTCAGTCAATTTCAGCATCATCAGATTAATACATTTACTATCATTTTATTTGAAATTCCTAAAACAATTAAACTATGAATCTGATCAATGAAGGGATTGGGATGCTTTCTTACATACCCACATTGGTCAATAATGCATTTACTGCTGGCATTCTAAAATAAATGCTAAGGAAAATTATGTCCAAGAAATAAATGTCTGATCTTGGGGCACCTGGTTGGCCCAGTCGATAGAGCATGAGACTCTCAATCTCAGGGTCATGATTTCAAGCCCCACGTTGGGCATGGAGCCTACATAAAAAAAAAAAAAAAAAAAAGAAGGAGAGGGAGAAAGAAAGACAGACAGACAAGACAGGAAGGTGTGATCTTGCCCTTATCTGAAACTGTATCAGAGGTACTAGAGAAGGTTCTCTAACTCAGGGACTCCTACAGACAATAAATGAACTGGGTAGAGGTTTAGTAAACAGGAGGTTGTTTATGGGTATCCTCAATGTGGCAGTGAACACAGTCTGAAAGCATGCTTCTATAAAAGCTGTCTGAGCCCCAACAAAACACCAATGATATGTACATTTGACAGATCTACTTTAATCACTTTTAATTATTCTATAGCACTCTGATAGATGAGGCAGTTGTGCAACTTGGTACTTGTATTTGAAAAGACCAGCAGGCTTATATAGGAGTGTTAATACCTTAATGTTTGAGAGCCAAGTGAATAAAAATGTAAATATCATAGAAATTCTGCTATGACAGAATATTTTCTTTAAAGATTTTATTTATTTATTAGAGCGAGAGACAGAGTAAGCAGGGAGAGGGGCAGACAGAGAGAATCTCAAGCAGACTCTGCGCTGAGCACAGAGTCCCACAAGGGGCTCAATCCTAGGACCCTGAGATCATGACCTAAGCCAAAATCAAGAGTCAGTCACTTAACCAACTGAGCCACCCAAGCACCCTTCTTGGTCCTTTTTAAAAAGAAAATTATTGGAGTGCTTGAGTGGCTCAGTCGGTAAGCATCTGCCTTCAGCTCAGGTCATGATCCCAGGGTCCTGGGATTGAGCCCCACATTGGGCTCCCTGCTCAGTGGGGAGCCTGCTTCTCCCTCTGCCCCTCCTCCTGCTCGTGCTTTCTCTCTTTCTCTCAAATAAAAAAAAAAAAATCTTTTAAAAAATTAAAATAAAATAAAAATAAAATTATTCTGGGGTACCTGGGTGGCTCAGTTGGTTAAGTGACCAACTCTTGATTTCAGCTTAGGTCATGATCTCAGGGTCATGAGATCAAGCCCCCCACTGGGCTGTGTACTGGGCATGGAGCCTACTTTAAAAAAAAAAGAAAGAAAGAAAGAAAGAAACCAAAAACAACTCTATGAAGCAACAGCATAGATTGGGCTTGAATATCAAATAGAGCTAGATTTGAATTCTATCTATGTGATCTTTATCAAGATAACCTTTGCAACATCAGGTTTCTTATCTGTAAAAGGGGAATGATTAATACTTACCTTGGAAAACTTCTGTGAGAATTAAATGAGATAATATAAGATCCTATCACTGATTTGCCTAAAATACAATAGGTGTTCAAAAAAATGTTTCTCTTCCTTTTCTCTGATTCTCTCTGTTCCTCCCCACTGCCTCTGAGGCATTCTTTTTTTTTTTTTTTTTTTTTTAAAGATTTTATTTATTTATTTGACAGAGAGAGACACAGTGAGAGCAGGATCACAAGCAGGGGGAGAGTTAGAGGGAGAAACAGGCTTCCCGCAGAGCAGGGAGCCCGATGCGGGGCTCGATCCCAGGACCCTGGGATCATGACCTGAGCCGAAGGCAGACACTTAACGACTGAACCACCCAGGCGCCCCTCTGAGGCATTCTTATACCATTAACATGAAGAGTACTGACTAAACCTATGTTCTTGCAAGTTCTTCACGGCTGCAGCAGTAATAATATTTTCATTCAATTTTAAATGTGACTTTCACAAAAGCAAAAAACAACTTATTTAAATAAGGTTTTAGCCTTTCAATATTAGAACAACTTTGTAACTTTTATCAATCACGGTTGGTTTGGCCAATCACCTGAAATGAAACAGCTTAAATTCATAATTTAAAAAATTTAAATTCTAGTCCTAAGATAACACCAAGATTTAAATTCCTACAAATTCTTCTACTTGCCACTGAAGCATATTACTAATAAATAATTTTATAAAAACATACCTATGTATTATATACTCTATAGTAAGCATGTCGATAGACCTTCTTATGTTAGATAAATGGAAGAAACTTGTAGAGCTATCATAAACAGTTCTAACATTCCTTTTCAATGATGCCTTTGAGCATGCTCTTTATCACTGTCAAAATGGAATGTCATGAATCCAAAAGAGTGTATTTGAGAAGTGTAAACTTGATAATGGCTACTCTGACATTCTGGAAATGGTGAACCTTGTAAGGTTAGTAAAATTACAACATTAAATAAACAGTGCTTATTGTTGCAAGCACAAATAAATTTAAAACCAAAGTTCAGAGCCAAAAGAGGCCAAAAAGATACAAGGGGGGAAATGCAATTTAGAAAACAGGTTTATCTGATTAGTAAATTTTATTCCATTCATTATTTAATTAAATGTCCCACCTAGCCCTAAAACCTGATTATTAAAAAAAATAATGGAATTACCAGCAACCCAGTCCAAAACATACATTCATACAATAGATATAAAAATGAAGAATTCTTGGGGTGCCTGGATGGCTCAGTCTGTTAAGTGGCTGACTTCGACTCAGGTCATTGTCTCAGGGTCCTGGGACTGAACCCTCTGTCGGGTTCTACACTCTGTGGAGAGTCTGCCTCTCCCTCTTCCCCTGCCTCTTCCCCTACTCATTCTCCCTCTCTCTCTCAAATAAGTAAATAAAATCTTTTAAGAAGTGGAGAATTCTTGACTTTATCAAAGTAATTCACCAAAGGCATATTTACTTAACATAACTGGGAAATGGGAGACATTTGCTTTGAAAAGGAGACTTTTTTTTTTTTTTAAAGATTTTATTTATTTATTTGCCAGAGAGAGACACAGCGAGAGAGGGAACACAAGCAGGGGGAGCGGGAGAGGGTGAAGCAGGCTTCCCGCGGAGCAGGGAGCCCCATGCGGGGCTTGATCCCAGGACCCTGGGATCACGACCTGAGCCGAAGGCAGCCACTTAACGACTGAGCCACCCAGGTGCCCCTTTTTTTTAATGTAGAGATAGCTTAGTGGTTAAGAGCAAAAGCTCTATGACCACATTGACAACCACTTAACTATATAATCTTGAGGAAATTAAGTTAAAACTTTCTGTACCTCATATCCTTGGATCCTATGTTGAGAATAATAATAGTACCTGTCACTCAGGACTGTTTTGAATACAATACATATAAATCTCTTCAAATGGTCCCACATACATAGTAAATGTCAATATACATTAGCATCTTATTACAATTACTATCAATATTGACACTAGAAACTACAGTGGTTATACAATAAAACCATCAAGAAAAGCAATCAGTTGAAAAACTTTAATTTACTAAAGAATTATCATTTAAAGAAACAGGAAGCGTTTACCAGATTCTAAGAAAGAGCACCTTGGTAGACAGAAGGTTTGGAGCGGAAGCTAGGCTTTGCCACCTCACAGAAAGACATTATGAGCCAATCCTCCATCCAGTTAACTCATGACAGCTAGACCTCAGTATAAGAGGAGATAACCAAGATGGGTACATTCCAAATTCAGAAAATTCTGAGAAATAGTTAAGCCTTCCCTTGACTTCATTTCTTTCCTTCAATAGTCACTCAATTCTCTGTTCCCCTTCACACCAAAACCTCTCAAGGGAGTTCTCTATTTTGCTCTTTCTACCTCTTGACCTATCATTCACTCTTCTAAAATCTGGTTTCTATCCCAACCACTCCACTGAAATAACTCCTGCAGGCCAATGAACAACCTTTATTTTGCCAAATCTAGTGGTTGATTCGCAACCCTCATCTTGGTCAACCTTTCAGTATCATTCAACACAGTTGTGTCCTTATAACATTTCCTCTCTTTGTTTCAATGATTTATCTCTTCTGGCATTCCTCCTAATTTGCCGGATCCTCCTAGCCTGATTTATACATGGAAAAGTAGCCCAAAGCTAAATTCTGCGTCCCCTTTTCTGCTATGGCTACACACTGTCCCTTGATAATCTCATTCAATCCTATGGTTTTATTTTAAGATTTTATTTATTTATTTGACAGAGAGAGAGAGAGGGAGAACACAAGCAGGAGGAGCGGCAGATAGAGAGGGAGAGGGAGAAGCAGACCCCCCACTGAGCAGAGAGCCCAATGCGGGGCTCGATCCCAGGACCCCGGGATCACGACCTGAGCTGAAGGCAAACACTTAACTGACTGAGCCACCCAGGTGCCCCAATCCTATGGTTTTAAAAACCATTTGTGGACTACAGACTCCTAAATTTACATTTCAGCACTGAACTTACCCCTGAGCTCTGGACTTATATATCCATTCATTCATTCATCAAATATTTATTGAACACATATATTATGCATGAGGCATTATTCTAGGCTCCTGGGATACAGAGATAAATAAGACAGATGTCTTTGTATTCTAGAGAAAAGGAAAGATAATAAGCAGACATATACATAATAAGCTAATATTACATATGATAAATTATATAGAAATATAATATGTATAAATAATAAAGAATGACTGCTGGGGTTTTTGGCCTGCCAGTATATATATATTTAATAAGTAGAATGAAGAAAAATAAAGTGGGTTAAGGGAATACAGAATGATAGGCAGATATAGAGAGAGGCTTACTTATATAGGGTGGTCAGGAAAAAAACCTCTCTTACTTGGTTATACCTGAACAGAAAGCAGTATGAAGGGAGCAGGCTATGTGAACATAGGGAAGAAGAGCATTCTAAGCAGAAGAAATAACAAATGCCCTGAACTCAGGAATAATTCTGATACCTCGAAAGAAGAGCAAAGGGTCCTAAAGTAGAGTGAAAGAACATTTGAATATGAAGTCAGAAAAGTTGAAAGTGATCAAATCTTATAGAGCATTATACTGTTGTAAAGCACTTAACTGTTATAGGAAAAAACAGGAGCATTTGATCAAGGAAGTGACATGGTAAGATTTTAGTTTTTAAAAGATCACTCTGGGGGCGCCAGAGTGGCTCAGTCAGTTGAGCATCCAACTCTTGATTTTGGCTCAGGTCATGATCTCAGGCTGGTGAGATCAAGCCCCATGTCAGGCTCAGCGCCCAGCAAGGAGTTTGCTGGAGATTCTCTCCCTCTCCCTCCGCCTCTGCCCCTCCCCGCCACCTCAGGCGTGTGCACATGTGCCCAGGCTCTCGCTCTAAAATAATCTTAAAAAAAGGGGTGGGGTGGGCGCCTGGGTGGCTCAGTCGTTAAGCATCGGCCTTTGGCTCAGGTCATGATCCCAGGGTCCTGGGATTGAGCCCCGCATCGGGCTCCCTGCTCTGCGGGAAGCCTGCTTCTCCCTCTCCCTCTCCCGCTGCTTGTGTTCCCTCTCTCACTGTCTCTCTCTCTGTCAAATAAATAAATAAAAATCTTAAAAAAAAAAAAAAATGGATCACTGTGGCTGCAATGGGATGAAGAGATTACATGGGGACGAGACCAGAAGCTCAAAGACCAAAGAGAAGGTTACTGCAGTGATAGTCTAGGCAAGAGGGAATGGTGGGTTGGCCCAGAGACAGTACCAGTATAATCATTGTCAGGCGAACGTGATAACCACTACACTACGGAAACCCAGTATAATCATTGTCAGGCTGGGCTCGCATCCTAAAGATAAAGTTGTTAGGAGTTATTAATGGACTGACTGTGGGATAAAAGCCAAGGAGAAAGGAATAAACAATGACTGCTGGGGTTTTGGCCTGCCAAATGGGGTGAATGGCAATGCTATTTACTAGCATGCAATAGCCGCTAGTCATCACTTGGCTACCCGACACCTCAAAAGTCGCATGGCTAAAGGGACATTCTTGTTTTCATCAAAAACCTTGTTCCTCTTCTCGTCTTTCCCAGCTCAGTTGCTGTCACATACTCCTTTCCTATTTCCTTCTAGCACTTGCCCCTATCCAAATTACTTTATTTATGTAGGCTCTATGACCTTGACCGTCTAGTCCACTGCTAGATCCCTGGGTCCTATAACATTGCCTGGCCCATAGTAGGCACTCAATAAACATTTGTTGAATGAATCAGTACATGAGTAAAAGAATCCTCTTACCGTCTGCTCTGTAAGTTATTCTCTTCAGTTTGGCTAACTGATATTAGAGCTCCTCAATTTCGAGAACCTATTCTCGTCTCACTAGCTCTCAAATTTCCATCGATTTGCTCACGTTTTGGACATTTTTATCTCCAGCCCAGAGTTCTCTGAGATCCAACCTATTTCAAGATTTCACCATGGATACCTCAAAGGTATCTGAAATTCGGCTCAAGAACTAATGGTGTGCTTTGCCACCAAACCTGTCCCCAGTTCATCCAGATAGGCAAGCTGGAAATATTCTCATCATCCTTGTTATCACCTCCCCCCAAACCCTGGTAATCAATCTATCACCAAGTCCTGTTGGTTTTATCTTGTACATCTTTCAAATATCTCTGTTTCTTCTTCTTTTATTTTTAAGTAATCTCTATGCCCAGTGTGGGGCTCAAACTCACAGCCCGAGATCAAGTCGCATGCTCCACTGACTGAGCCAGCCAGACACCCCTCTCTCTCTGCTTCTGACAAGATTTTTGCCATCACCCTAGTTCATCTTTTAGTTGGGATTGTGCAACAGCTTCCTAATAGTCTCCCCACAGCCACTCCGGTACCCCTACAATGAACTGTCCATGCTTCGGCTACAAAAGTCTTTTCAAAAAGAACACCTCAACATCTACTACACAAAACTTTTCAATAGCTTCTCATGGCCCCTTAGGGGGAAGAACAAAACATCACCCTCCAGGGCCTTGCCAATGTAGCCCATGTATATCTTTTCAGGCTCATCTCACACCACTCTTCCTTTTTGTTTCCTGTGCTACAAACATATTTGGCCTTCTTTCAATTCCTAAACATGCCATTACTCACCTGCAACACGACCTTGCTTTTATTCAACGGTCTCAGAAACTCACCTTCAGAGCACCCACCTCAGTTCGTAAAAATATTCTTATTAGGATGTCTATTTCCTTCAGAAGACTGTGTCATGAGAGCAGAGACTGTGTCTCATTTTCTTCACCTCTGGATCTCCAGCATCTATCAAAATCTAAGAGTTCTTTAGATGTTTGCTACATGGATTTCTGCATGGGAGAAGTCATCTGATGGCAGATGGTACCCTGGCTACACTGGCATGAAGACTTTCAGTCCTGAATGCATCTGCCTACGTAACTTTAGGAAAGTTAATTAAACTGTTAAAACCTCAAGTACCTCATAGGATTTCATGAGGATTAAAGATGATGTACATAGTATGCTTAGCACAGTTTCTGACACACAGAAAAAGTTCAATATGTGTTAGCTGTTATTATTAGCTATTTTCATTCATTCAAATGGCCAGATGCCATTTAGGATGGCTTAGTAAAAGTTAACTTATTTTCAGCCCTTTTCATAATTATACCTTCAACTGTATAAAGTAGTAAATGTATTTCCATGAATAATTTTTAAAATTTTGAAAACTCTGTCTGTTCAAAGTTTAGTATCAAGTACCTTCATCCTAAGAAAGAAAAAAAAAAAAAAACATAGCATAAAATAAACACACAGTATTTTATTAGTTATTTCCTTCTGTGTGAAAAACTTACCCCAAAACGTAGCAGCTTAAAACATTTTTATCTCACAGTTGTGGGTAAATAATCTGAAAGTGGCTTAGCTGAATGCCTCTGGCTCAAGTTCTCTAGAGAGGTTACGTAGCCAAGCTGTCAGCTGGGGCTTCAGCCACCTTGAGATTCAGTGAGGGCTAAAGGATCCACTTGTAAGTTCTCTCACATGGCTGTTGGCAGACTTTTGGTCTTCACAAATTTCTAACAAGGTTTAATGTGGACACAAGATGAAAATGTCTCTATCATTTATAAAACTTTTATAAAACAGTATCATCCTTACGCTATTCAACATCCCTTACAAAATATTTGCAATAAATTTGTCCTTGTGTTTCCTCTTTAGGAAAAATTTCTCTCTTGACAAAAACAGCATGTTTATTATATATAAAAGTATTGTTTTTTATTGGAGGTCTCCTTTTTCCCTAACAGCTGGTTCAGACAGATTTTTTGCCAAATTATCTCCACCTAGACTTTCCTAGATTTTTCTCCCTCTCCTGCCCTTATTCTTAATTCTTTTATTATATGGCTCTTTTTCTTTTATCATTATTTTACTAATCATATTCTCAATATATTGTTTTCTAACATTCACATACAATATTTGGCGTTAGGCAGAGTATAAATAAATCAATTAACACCTAATTTTACTAGAGAACTGCCAAAAATCAAAATTCATTTACTGGGCAACTGCCAATAACATAGTTAAATAAATTTAAAATAATATTCTATTCTAAATATGTATTTACTATACGTGAAAGAAAATACTGCTTGGTCAGCCCTTCTAAACTTCAAAGAGCTAGAAAGACATCAAAACTGCCTGAACTCTAGAACCGTTCGGTCCCATACAGTGGCTACTAGTCATATGTAGCAATTTAAATTTAATTAAAATTAAATAAAAGTAAAAGTTCTATTACGAGCCACACTAGCCATATTTCATGGGCTCAATAATAAACATGAATTTCAAAGCTATATAAACCTTTGCCTTTTTGTAACTTAGATCCACAAACAGAAAAGCAAACTTAAAATGGGACCACAGAAGAATACAATCATCTTGACTTTGCAACCTGCCGAGACCAAGACAAATAGCAATACACACACACGTATACACACACTTACATATATTTATACAGTCTGTCTTTCTACATCTAACCATCCCTTCCCTGGAACCAGAGCATGGCAAAGTAATGAAAATGATCACAGGTAAGATTAACTAGGATGCTGAGAAAGTAGTTTTCCTCTTTATCCAATAATCAATCTACTTGGTACAGCCAAAAAAAGAAAAAAAGAATAGTACATATATACCACCACCATCCGGTAGTAGCAAGGTTGTGGTAAAACTACTGTTCTCCTACAACTTTTTTGAAATGCAAAACAGCAGTAGAAAAACCCTAAAATCCAAGTCAAATTATACTACTTGAGATTGCCCTATCACAGATGCAATTTCCTCTGCCTCTAGTTTTCCTTTAACATCTTTACCTAGTGAAATCCTGCTTATACAAGAGTTTAGCCTGTGGTTTAATTCCACCTCCTCCGTGATACCCTTCTGACTTGCTCCATATTAGTCAGGGTTCTCCAGAGAAACAGAATTAAGAGGAAATATACAGATATAAAGATACTTGTTATAGGGGCGCCCGGGTGGCACAGTCGGCTGAGCACCAGACTCTTGATTTCGGCTCAGGTCATGACCTCAGGGTCCTGAGATGCAGCCCCACATCGGGCTCCACACTCATTGCAGAGTCTGCTTTGTCTCTCTCCATCCCCTTGCTTCTCTGCTGCTCTCTCCCAAATAAATAAAATCTTTAAAAAAATAGATATTTATTATAAAGGACTGGTTCAACAATTATGGAGGCTGGCAAATCCCAAGATCTGCAGGGTGAGTCAGCAAGCTGGAAACCCAAGAGATCTGACGGTTTAGTTCCAGTCTGAGTAGGAAGCCTGAGAACTAGGAGACTTGATGGTATAGTTCCTGTCTGTCGACCAGCAAAGCCTGAGGCCCAGGAAGAGCTGATGTTTCAGTTTGAGTCTGCAGATAAAATGCTAATGTCCCAGTCTGAAGGCAGTCAAGCAGGAAAGAATTGTCTCTTACTGGGAGAAGGGTCATCCTTTTTGTTCTATTCAGGCCTTCAAGTGATTGGATGAGGCCCACCCACAATAGAGAGGACAATTTGCTTTACTCCATTTACCTATTTAAATGCTGATCTCATCCAAAAATACTCTCCTAGAAACACAGAGAATAATGCTTGACCAAATATCTGGGCGCCCCATGGCCCAGTCTAGTTGACACATAAAATCAACCATCACACACCCCAAGTGGACTTCAATGACACTTCTCAGACCTTAAAACACTTAGCTTATACTCAGCAAAATGTGCTTAATATACAATGCTTTGAGTAATAAATACTTGCGTAAAGATTTTAAATCTTGGGGCACCTGGGTGGCTCAATCGGTTAAGTGTCTGCTTTTGGCTCAGATCATGATCCAGGGGTCCTCAGATCAAGCCCCGCATCAGCTGGGAGTCTCCTTCTCCCTCTCCCCCCGCCCCTGCTTGTACTCTCTCTCTCAAATAAATAAATCTTTATTTACTTTATTATTTTTTTAGATTTTATTTATTTATTTGAGAGAGAGAGAGACAAAGAGAGAGCAAGAGAGAGCATGAGCAAGCCAAGTGAGCAGGAGCGGGCAGGAGAGAGAAGCAGGCTCCCCGCTGAGCAGGGAGCCCGATGCGAGGCTCAATCCCAGGACCCCGGGATCACAACCTGAGCCGAAGGCAGATACTTAACTGACTGAGCCACCCAGGAGCCCCTCAAATAAATTTTAAAAAAGAGATTTTAAATCTCTCTGAGAATATAATTGGCCCAAGGCATAAACTATTTCTTGTATCCTCTGTATTTATCATAGTGTCTGGAATATAACTGGTATTCAAATTTTAAAAATAAATACTAAATGAAATAAGTCTACGAGTCTGACAGTAAAGAATCTCCATCTCCCTCTTTCGTACAACTTTATGAGATACGTTCAGGGAATCACGGGACAATCTGTAGTATAACCAGATAGGTCATTATTTAAGACATTATATTAAGGCATTATTCAAATCTGGCATTATTAGGAGGACTTGTATTCAATTCTCCCATGCAACCACTTACAAAGAAAATTAAGTCAATTCACAGGATTATCATCTACTCTTTTTTAAAGATCTTACTTATTTGAGAGACGGAGAAGCAGACTCCCCCCTGAGGCAGGAAGCCCAATGCAGGGCTTGAATCCAGGACCCTGGAATCATGACCTGAGCTGAAGGCAGATGCTTAACCGACTGAGCCACCCAGGCACCCAAGAATTATCACGTAATTTAAAAACATCTCTCACATACCCACATAAACCACTTTTCCAATCTTGAGCAAAATTTAAAAACAAACGTACATCAAAAAATGAAAGCAAATACAAATGGTAGGAGTTTATACACTATTGTCTAGATATAGCTATCCTTAGACTTGGAAGAATGACTATGACTACATTTTTTCTTAGCTTCTCAGCTTATATTCATTTCTACCACACTACTCAGTGTCCAGGATGATTTCAATGGGATTTTTTTTCCTTCCCTAACATGTTCTCAAATCCTAATCAAATTGCAAACTTTTATGTGAATGTGGCCATGTGAAGATCTCTGGCTGACCATCCCAATGGAAAACACAAATACCATTTTTGGGAGGTGGTGATGAGGCCCTGATTTGCAGTGTTTGCAGGCCCCCCGCTGAGCAGGGAGCCCGACGCGGGGCTCGATCCCAGGACCCTGGGATCATGACCTGAGCCGGAGGCAGACGCTTAACCAACTAAGCCACCCAGGCGCCCCTTACCACACAAATACCATTTTTACCAGCTGGGAATGCAGACACAGACTCAGCACCCTTCTGATCCTTTCGCCCACATTCTGGGTCACCCCTTAAGCTTCAGACCAATTAGGCCCTACTCACTCTGAGATTCTTAAGTAGAGACAGTAAAGATTCAATCCACAAATAACTGCAAATGTCATTTTATCCCTGTACCCATTATATCTATAATTCAGATTAACCTAGATTGGCCAAGATGAGTAATGTGCCCATCACTTCGGCGGCAGTGGGGAATGGGTGACCACGACATGTTTCTAAAACAAAAGGGATTAGGTAGAAGGGGATATCCTGGGAAACCAAAAACCTCAACTTTCATAATCAACCAAAAAAACAAAAAACAAAAAACAACCATCTATCCAGCACCACACGTGCACCAGATGCCTCATTAGACCTTTACATATACTGTCTGATTGAAGGCCCACAATAATGTCATCAGAATGGTATGATCATATCCATTCTCTAGATGAGGGAAGTAAGGTTCAGAAAGGTTAAGTAACCTGCAAAGGTAAGCAGCAGAAGATTCAAAACCAGTTCCAACTCCAAGGCCTATGTATGTTCATTCATCAATTCTATAATGTCATCCCAAATTTCCTCAACACCAAAAACGGACCATGACTTCACACTGCAACCTCTTGCCAAGACAAATGGCTTAAGGGGATTTGAACTATAAATGCAGGGTGTTGATTTACCTTTAGAAGGATTCCCCTGGGTCACTTTATTTTAAGAATACAGTATATAATACACACAACATATAAAATGTGTGTTAATCGACCATTTAAGGACTTGGTAAGGTTTCCAGTCAACAGTAGGCTATCAGCAGTTAAGCTTTGAGGGAATCAAAACTTATACACGGATCTTGGCCTGTGAGGCGGGTTGGTGCCCCCAACCCCTGCACTGTTCAAGGGTCAACTATATATGGAAAGCAACAGCACAGAAACTTGTCTTCTCAACCTTGCACGAGTGGAAGGGGGGTATCTCCCCTCCAAAGTTGAACCACCACTGAGAACTTACACAGAATTGTACTCTGAATTCATACTACTAGTATGGAAAAAATGAACCACAAAATTTAATTTAAAACAGCCTCACGTTGGGGCGCCCGGGTGGCTCAGTCGGTTAAGCATCTGCCTTTGGCTCGGGTCATGATCCCTGGGTCCTGGGATGGAGTCCCATGTTGGGCTCCCTGCTCAGCGGGGAGTCAGCTTCTCCCTCTCCCTCTGCCCACTCGTTTTCTCTCTCTCTCAAATAATAAATAAAATCTTTAAAAAAAATAAAATGGCGTCAGGTTGCTGGCAGAAGCAAACACACAACATTTATGGAAGAATTAACTTCAGGGGCGCCTGGGTGGCTCAGTCATTAAGCGCCTGCCTTTGGCTCAGGTCGTGATCCCAGTGGGATCGAGCCCCACATCGGGCTTCCTGCTTCTCCCTTTCCCACTCCCCCTGCTTGTGTTCCTTCTCTCGCTTTGTCTCTCTCTGTCAAATAAATAAAATCTTTTTTTTTTAAGATTTTATTTATTTATTTGAGAGAGTGAGAATGAGAGAGAGAGAGGGAGCACATGAGAGGGGGGAGGGTCAGAGGGAGAAGCAGACTCCCTGCTGAGCAAGGAGCCCGACGCGGGACTCGATCCCGGGACTCCAGGATCATGACCTGAGCCACAGGCAGTCGCTTAACCAACTGAGCCACCCAGGCGCCCAAATAAATAAAATATTTTAAAAAAAGAATTAACTTCAATCCACACTGTTACAAGATGGAGGATGGTCAGTAAAGTAGCCTCCAGACTGAGAAGGCACTCTGAAACCGAAAAATGTCACAAACCACTCTGTACCACTTATACAGAGTTTTATTCAGGGTAACTTACTGACAGGGGGAGCTGAGAGGGCACTCTGCAGCCATTCTCCAACCACATCCCCTGTCAAATCCAGACCTTAATCCCCAGCTTTTACAGAGCGAGGGGCATGGTGGTGAGGTCATGAGGCAGTTATCTGAAGTGCCGCCATCTGTGCACCAGAAGATCTCCACCAGGTACCTCAAGTGGTGCCTTCTGTGCTCCACGTCAGGAGGCTCAGAGCAAGCCTTCTCACATTCGGGGCAGGGCACACATTAACCTCCAAGAGGCCTGGGACACGTCGTCCTGAGGGAGGTCCTTGCAGGAAGGGGTGGAGGATGATGAAGAAAAAGATGGAGCCAGTGAGTTAGTGTGGTCGGACTCCTACACACGCTGACACTGATGGTCAGATGTCATTGATTGTAAGGCACATCCACACTTCAGTGGTTTTAAAATGTGAAGAGAAAAAAGCACATGTTAAAAATCAATGAGATATCTGGGGCGCCTGGGTGGCTCAGTCAGTTAAGGGTCTGCCTTCAGCTCAGGTCATGATCCCAGGGTCCTGGGATGGAGCCCTATGTTGGGCTCCCTGCTCTGCAGGGGGCCTGCTTCTCCTTCTCCCCCACTTGTGCTCTCTAGCTCTCTCTCTGTCTCTCAAATAAATAAATAAAATCTTTAAAAAAAAAAAATCAATGAGATATAATAAGTGACCTCTGGAAGGAAAAGATTGGAACCACTGCTCTACAGTGGTTCCAATGGATAACTTCCAAGTTCACTTTCTCCAACTCTGCATTCTCCTCTATCCATTCCATTTCCATTTCTCTCTCTCACCTCATCACCAATACTACTACACTAACTTCTTCAGGATCCTTACATCCAGCCCACACTAATCCTTCCCAGCTAAAGATTCTTAAAAATATTTACTTTGCAACCCAATATTTAACACCTGCTAATTGTAGCAGCCATTGTTGTTCTGCATGAGAAATTCCTTGACAAAGAATTAGTATTTCTGACTTAATGAGATTTAGCTACATTTTGGAATTATTCCTCCCTATTTAATACATAATAAAATACTACTGATCAAAAATCTTTGTTTTTATAAACAGCTCTTGAAAGTCATCTTTACAAACATAAAAAAAAACTTTAATCTATTTTTTTAAAGATTTTATTGGGGCGCCTGGGTGGCTCAGTCGTTGGGTGTCTGCCTTCAGCTCAGGTCATGATCCCAGGGTCCTGGGATCGAGCCCTACATCGGGCTCCCTGCTCCACAGGAGGCCTGCTTCTCCCTCTGCCACCCTCCCCCCGCTTGTGTTCCCTCTCTCGCTGTGTCTCTCTCTCTGTCAAATAAATAAATAGAATCTTAAAAAAAAAAAAAGATTTTATTTATTTATTTGAGAGAGACAGCATGAGAGGGGAGAGGGTCAGAGGGAGAAGCAGACTTCCCGCTGAGCAGGGAGCCTGACGCAGGACTCAATCCTGGGACTCTGGGATCATGACCCTAACCGAAGGCAGTCGCTTAACCAACTGAGACACCCAGGCGCCCTTTAATCTATTTTTTAAGATTTAACTTGAACATAATTTCAAACTTACAAAAGAGTTGTGCAAAAATAAGATTAGTGCCTAGAAGCCCTGTATGTCCTTTACCCAGACTCATCTATTGTTAACATTTTGTCCTATTTGCCTTATCATTTATGCACTCTTTTGTGCACACTTTCTACATATATATATTCCCCGTGGAACTTTTTAAGAGAATACTGCTTATATGATGCTTTTTATCCTTAAATTCTAGAGTGTAAATTTCTTAGAATAGGATATTCTCTTATGTAACTACATTACAGTTATTAACTTCAGAAATACCAACATTGCTAAATACTTGTACAAATCTACTATACTGTTCCAATTCTGTCAACTGATCCAATAATACCCTATAGTTTTTCCTGCAGTCAGATATTACATTTAGTTATGTCTCTTTAGTCTCCTTTAATCTGATACCTTTCTAAATCTTTCCTCTGCCTTTCATGACACTGATTTTTTTAAGAATATAACTTTTGGGACACCTGGGTGGCTCAGTTAAGCATCCGACTCCTGACTTCAGCTCAGGTCATTATCTCAGGGTCGTGAAATCAAGTCCTGCATCGGGCTCTGCACTGGGTGTGGAACCTGCTTAGATTCTCACTCTCCCTCTCTCTCTGCCCCTCCCCCCTTCACTCATGCTTGCACTTTCTCAAAAAAATAAAAACAAAAATAAATAACTTTTTTTATTTTTAATAGTATGTTCCTCATTTTGGATTTGTCTGATGTTTTGTCATAATTAGGTTCAGATTATTCAATCCTGGTTGAAATATTAATACTGCTTAGAGAATCACATCTGGAACCACACAGTGTCCACCTACCCCTTACTGCTAATATTAATTTTCACGACACTGGATCAAGATGCTGCCTGATTTCTCTTCTGTATGCTTACTATTTTTTCCTTTCCTACTAATAAACAATCTGTGAGGGAACACTTTAAAATCATGCAAATATCCTGTTCCTCATTAAGAGTTTCCTATAGATTTATCATCCATTGATGATTCTTACATGATCCAATCAGTACTATGATGGCTACAAAATTTAAATCCATTTTAATAATTCATTTTAAATTTATATTAACTATTATTTAATGGCAGATAAAGTCTACCCTGAGAAGTCTAAAAATGTATTTATTGTTATTTGAATTACATGAACTTTAGCTTGCATATAACTAAATATTTTTTAAAATATTAATTTTAATCACTTCAGCTTATTCATGTCCTGTATGACTTGTTTTCTACCAACTATGCTGAGCACTGTAGCTGTCATCTTTGGGATAAAATGCACAATTCAACTTTTACCATGTAAGTAAAGTATATATACAGGTGCTCCAAGATCCTAAGAGAAAATAATGAAAATAACTGACACTTTAATCATATCCAAAAACACTTCCTGATCATCACTAAAATTTACCTATCTACTGTCAACTGTTTTTCTTTTCATGCATTAGACAGAATATAAAGGGGAAAGTACTGGAGCACAGTTGTAAGGCATATAAACTACTGCTCCTATTTTGAAAGACAATTTGACAACTGCTTTAAAACCCTTAAAGGCATATACCCACAGGTAAACTTATACAAGCTGCAAATATAACATTACAAGGAAACCAGAAACAATCTACATGTTTACCAACAGAAGAAACAAGATCAATAAATTACATTTTATTCACACAATGGACTACTATGCAGCTATTATAAAGAACAAGACAGAACTATGAAAGCTATATGTAATATGTATTAAGTGACAAAAATGCTGCAGAATAGTTTTGCAGAACCTGTATGTACAAAAAGAGAAAGGAGAGGAAGATATTCTATATATGTAAATTTATACACACACACACACACACACACACACACACACACACACACACACACACACACACACACCCTTACATAAGCTTGCATAAACAGAACATTTCGGGAAGGAAACCCAAAAAACTGTTAAGGTTTATCTCTGGGAAATAAGGCTACAAGGGTCAGGAACGTTTACTTTCCATTTTACATCTCATTCTAGCATTTGAATTGCTAACCACAAGCAGGAATTGTTTACAATTTTTAAAACTTTGTGACAATACCAGAGGTGAACTAGCTATCACAACTGAAAGTGAAATAAAAGGAATTATCATCTGCTAGGAAGAGCATTAAACTACATCTTTTGATATTCCAATTCTATTGTCCAATCCAGAAAGAGAAACTAGCAATTTTTATATACATATACATAGTAGGCATTTGCCTAGTGTTTTCCCATATATTTTTTTTCTTTTTCTTTTTTTTTTTTTTTTTAGATTTTATTTATTTATTTGAGAGAGAGAGCACGAGAGGGAAGAGGGTCAGAGGGAGAAGCAGACTCCTTGCTCAGCAGGGAGCCTGATGTGGGACTCGATCCCGGGACTCCAGGATCATGACCTGAGCCGAAGGCAGTTGCTTAACCAACTGAGCCACCCAGGCGCCCCATGTATTTTTTTTCTATTAATTATCAGTGGCACAAAATTTCCAGACAGTTGACTTGTGGATTGTGGGCCAGGAAACATGAAGAGAAAAATCACATACCAACAGGACAGAAGTTAAACTCATCTTGAAAAACTTAAATCAATCTATTCCATAATAAAATTCATATTCAAATAAATTACTGAGTGAAACAAAGAATACATGTTCCAGCAACTAAAAGATTAATGCAATTCCTCCAAGTACATTAATCCAAAATAGAAAGTTACTAATCAACTTCATAGTTTGCACATTCTATATAAATGATAATTTCATATCCTGCAACAGTATTCACAAAACATGAAAAATTACTAATATTTATATGTACATGTCTACATCTATCTCCAGATACACATATATACATGTATAAAGATGTATATAACACATGCATATATAACACATATACACATCTTCATACATGTATATATGCATATATTTACTTAATTATATAATAAATAGATAGATAATAGGAGCAAAAGAGAGGGTGGCGTGCCCATTACCTCCTCTGCTGCTTTCAAAACACGTTTTTACACTTGATATTTCCCTAAAGAGAAGTCAGGAATCGAGCCTGATTTAATTCAAGAACCTATAAAATGAATGATCATTTCTTTTCATATACTTCCAAATTCCCAATAAAAACCTTCTTGGATATTTTGTCTCCTAAAAGCCCCACTGTTAATACCAAGCACATTATTTTCCATTCTCCTCTTTGCTGGTAGCATCAAGGTTCACAGGGTCGGTAAGGAATGATTCCCAGGGCTACATGTGACACATTAGTGCCTGCCTGTCTTCACACTCCATCTCCCTTATTACTCTTCCACCCAATCACTACCCTGAAGCAATATTCATCAAATACGCCAAGCTCCTCAGGCCTATGCTGCAATTGCACTCCTATTCCCCTTGACTGGAAAATCCATCCCCAGGTCTTCAGCAGACTGGGTCCCCATCACTTAAGTCTCAGATCAAACATCTTCTTACAAAGGCCTTCTATAGCCATGTAAGTTACAGTAGTCCTTCCATTCCTTCCTATCAGCCTGTTTTATTTTCTTCTCAGGACTTATCACTATCTCAAGTTATCCCCCTCTTTTGTGTTGTCTTCTCCAATCACTCTTTTCCGGTATCTCCTTCACAATGAAATCTAAGTTCCATGACAGCAGGGATCGTCACAGTCTTATTCACTGTGGTATCCCCAGCATCTGATATACAGCAGGTACTCAGTATTTGCTAGGTGACTCAATAAGGGAGAAATCAGTCTTGTCATTACATGCTGTCAGATGTCTGAGATATATTCTAATATCACATTCACAAAGATGCTAATGTATGTATATATATGAAAACTGTATCTTTACAGCTACTTTGAAATCTATGAAATTGGCCAAAAACTCTAAAAATGAATGAATATTGCACTTATCTATGATTATTACATGAACCTAATATGTTGGCAACATACACAATTTTTAAAATTCAATCATACACATGATCTAAAATTTACAATAAACATCTTTTCGTTTCTTTGAAAATGGCATATCATCAGTATTTTTCTTTAAGACACATTATATTGCTTAGAACACATTTATAAAAATAGTCATAATCGGATGAGAAACAAATTTTATTTATCTAATCCTTACAACACCACTAGGAGTTATGGTACTGTTATCATTGCCACTTTACAAAGGAGAAAACTGAGAAACAGAGAACTTAAGTAATTTACCCAAGTTCCCTCAGTAAACAGCAAATTTCAATCTACCTTAACTGAATTATAGATGCCAAGAAAATGTAATACTTTAAAAAATTAATCTAGTACTGTATAATAAAGTCTACTTAAAACTACAGTTTTGATATGCCTTCTTAATTCAACTCAATTTTTTAATTTAATTTTATTTATTTATTTGACAGAGAAAGACACAGCGAGAGGGAACACAAGCAGGGGGAGTGGGAGAGGGAGAAGCAGGCTTCCCGTGGAGCAGGGAGCCTGATGCGGGGCTCGATCCCAGGACCCTAGGATCACGACCTGAGCCGAAGGCAGACGCTTAACGACTGAGCCACCCAGGCGCCCCTCATTCAACTCAATTTTTTAAAAAATTTATTTACACAAGGGGTATCTGGGTGGCTCAGTCAGTTAAGTGTCTAACTTCAGCTTAGGTCATGCTCTCAGCGTCCTGGGATCCAGCCCCTGGGGCTCTGCTCTCAGTGGGGAGTCTGCTTGGTCCTCTCCCTCAGCCCTTCCCCTACTTGTGGTCTCTCTGCCTCTCTTGAGTAAATAAATAAAATCTTTAAAAAGTAAATTTTATTTACACAAGCATGAGTCTAGATGAGTACACAAATTTAACTTGTACTGCCATCATTAAAAAGATAGCAGGGAGAGGAGGAGAGGAAGGAAGAAAGGGAGGAAGGAAGGGGGAAAAGGAAGAGAAGGAGGGAGGGAGGTTATTGCTAGCAAGTTTGATGCAAACAGTTTCCAGGGCAATAGCCAAAGTCCTGGAGTGCCTGACTCAACACTTCCTCATCTGAGTCCAATCACTCCAACAGTCTAACAACATGCTCATTGAATCTTATTTTGCTCAGGGGTTGATTCAACATATACAAAACAGTGGTTAAACTTTTTTGTCACTAGTAGGCTCACATTAAAGATCTAGAAATACCTATTATCCACATTTTTTTAAAAAAGATTTTATTTATCTGACAGAGAGACAGCGAGAGAGGGAACACAAGCAGGGGGGTGGGGGAGGGAGAAGCAGGCTTCCCGCGGAGCAGGGAGCCCGATGTGAGGCTCGATCCCAGCACCCTGGGATCATGACCTTAGCCAAAGGCAGACGCTTAACGACTGAGCCACCCAGGCGCCCCTATTATCCACATTTTTAAAGAGTGTATACATTCTTTTCACCTTGTTATATAAATAATAAAAGATATTCCCAGTAATATACAACAGGGTGTAATTGTAACATATGCTTAACATTCATGCTATATCAACATTCAATTAAAGGTTAAAATATTTTATTTTAAAAGAGAGAAGACCATATATACTTTCTCCACTGTAAATACACATTCAACCATAAACAGGAAATACAAGGTAAATACACTGTGAACATACATTCAACCATAAACATTGTAGTTTGATCACTATCATGGGTTTAAAGTCACACAACCAAATCTAGAAGCTACAATTTCATTCTCAAAATTATTTTTGCCTGCTCTATTCTGCACTATGTAAAATAAAGCTACTATTCTTCAGTTGGTTTTTTTTTTTTTTTTTTGGAGGGTTGGGGGAGGAAGGATATCCTATAGTTAAAGACTACATACACTCACACCCCATCCAACACACAAAGTTAAAAGGAACAGTCACAATTCTTCTTGAAATGCAATTTTGATTCTATAATTGTATTTTATTATAATAATAATTTAATAATAATAAACTTTCAGTGTATACCCATAATATTAAAGTAATAAGTAAAAGCTTATTAAAAGGACACAGTAATTGGTCAAGAACAGGGGATTCTAATCCAGTGTTCCTTTTTCTAAAATCAAATTTACTGAAGTAAAATTTACCATTTAAAATTGGGCAATATGGTAATTTTTGACAACTATTACTATATAACCAACACCAAAATTAAGGTACAAAACATGTGCATTACAAACAAAAATTCTTTCACACTCCTCTGCAGACAATTCTCTTTACCACTAGCCCCAATAACAATCTGCTTTTTGACACTTTAAATTAGTTTTCATTTTCTAGAATATAATATAATAAATTGAATTATATAGCATTTACTATTTTGTATATGGCTTCTCCCATTAAGCATGATGATTCTGTTAATGTTTTTGAGATTCACCCATGTTGTTGTGTGTATTCAAAGTTTATTCCTTTTTATTAATGACTAGTATTACATAAAGAAATATACTCCACAATTGGTTTACTCATGCACCTATGATGAACATTTGGGTTGTTTCTAATTTAGGGCTATTATGAACAAAAGTGTTATAAACACATATGAACAATTTTTTTAAATTATATATGTTTTAATTTCTCTTTGGTAAATACCTAGTAAAAGAATCAAAGATCGTATGCTAAACTGCCAAAATATTTTCCATGGGTATGTACCATTTTCAATTCTTACCAGCAATATTCAAATCTCTTGCCTAATTTTAACCGGATCATTTTTCTTTTTATTGAGTTGTAAGAGTTCTTTAAATGTTCTGGATAGAAGTCATTTGTCAGATATATGTATCATGAATATTTTTCCCATGCCAGAGATTACCTTTCCATTTTCTTACTGATAGATAACAAAGAACAAGTCTTTCATTTTGATGAAATCCAGTTAATTTTTTTTCATGGTTTGTATTTCTCATGTTCACTGTTTTCTTCTAAATGCCTTACAGTTTTTTATTTTTAAATTTTAGTCTATAACCCGTTTTTTGTGTATGGTATGAGATAAGAGTCAGTGTTCACTTGTTTTCCATACACATTATCCAGTTGTTCTAGCACATTTGAAAAGACTGTACCTTCCTCCTTTGAATTGCCTTGGTACCTTTGCCAAAACCAACTGACCTTATATGTGTGGATCTGTTTCTGGACACTCAATTCTATTCCACTGACCGACTATGTTTATCCTATCAGTACTACCATGCTGTATTTAAGTAAACTTTAAAATCTGGTAGCATTAAGTCCAACTATGTTTTTTTCTTTATTGCTTTGACTATTAATTTGTCTTTCCATATAAGTTTAATTCCTTTAAAAAAAAAAAAGACGCTGAAATTTATATTAGAATTTCACTGAACGTACAGATCAATTTGTAGCTGAGTACTTCGTGTTTTTTTTTTTTAAAGATTTTATTTATTTATTTGACAGAGAAAGAGACAGCGAGAGAGGGAACACAAGCAGGGGGAGTGGGAGAGGGAGAAGCAGGCTTCCCACTGAGCAGGGAGCCCGATGTGGGGCTTGATCCCAGGATCCTGGGATCATGACCTGAGCCGAAGGCAGACACTTAACAACTGAGCCACCCAGGTGCCCCAGTAGCTCAGTACTTCTTAATCCTTGTCTCTATATCAGAATTATCTGGGGCACGTTGAAAGATAATCCAGGCCTGGACACCTACTCCAAACCCATTAAGTCAATAGGTTCTAATACAGAGTCATGATTCAGAAATGCTGGTTCAACTTTTTGAAAAAATTCTTGCCATTAAAATTAAAGATATCTGAGATTATAAAATGCTTCTTGTCATAAATATTGCTGGTATCTAACTAGAAACTGGGATATCTATTTAAAAATTAGTTGCCATTTTATAGCTCTAAAGACCTAATATTTAAGTAAGACTCAGACTAAATAGCAAGCCACCTGATCATCATGCCAAACATTAAAAAGAAGAAATTTGGATATTTTTCAAAAGATATTTGAAGAAGAAGGAGGGGGAGCTCAAGAGGGAAAAAAAACTGTCAATCTAGAATTCAATACCTAGCTAAACTGTCATTCCAGAGTGTTTTTTTTTTTTTTTAAGATTTTGTTTATTTGCCAGGGAGAGAGAGCACGCAAGCAGGGGGAGCAGCAGGCAGAGGGAGAAGCAAGCTCCCCACTGAGCAGGGAGCCCGATGTGGGACTCGATCCCAGGACCCCGGGATCATGACCTGAGCCGAAGGCAGACGCTTCACAGACTGAGTCACCCAGGCATGCCTCAAGAGTGTTTTAAAAAGAAACTGTCAAACATACAAAAAGAGCTTACTACTAGCAGATCATAACTAAAAGAACTATTTTTTAAAATGTACTTTAGGAAAAATAATATTAGAACAAAGGAGTGTGACATGCACACACACAAATATAACTAGGCCTAAACTGCATTGTTCAGCTAAGCATTTATGGAATAACTAATCCCAGTTTTGTACAAAGTATTCCAGATAACAGAAAAAGAGGTAACACTCACTGGCTTTTTTTCCTAAGTCTAGTATTACCTTAACATTAAAATGAGAATAGATGTTATAAGAAAAGAACATTATATGCCAAGATCTCTTATGCAAATAGAGACAAAATTCTCAATAAAATATTAGCAAACTAAACACAGCAAAGTAGAGGAGAAAAAACAATCCATTACCAGCCCTGCTATCAATGAGTGGTGGCAAGTCTCCTGAAATTTAATCAAATGAAAGATTCTGGGCATTTAAAAAAAAGACAATGATCACCACTGACCTGAGATTATCCCAGTATAATAAGAATTACAAGTATATATTTCTTCATGCTTTTCCATATGTTTGAACTGTGAAGGCCCACTTGTACATGGATGTTTTTCAATAAATATACAGGACTATAAGTGTATTTTGTCTTCCTTATGATATTCTCAATAATGTTTTATTTTCTCTAAATTACTTTATTGTAAGAATACAGTACATTATACATATAACATACAAAGTATGTGTTCATTAGCTGTTTAAGTTATTGGCAAGGCTTGTGGTCAACAGAAGGCTATTAGTAGTTAAATTCGGGGGGAGTCAGAAGTTATACATGCATTTTCAACTACACAGGTGAGTTGATGTCCCTAACCCCCATGCTGTTCAAAAGTCTACTGCATATCATAATTTTTTTCTTAAGTTCTAAAGGGGTGGTAATTTGTAGGTCACAGAAGATTGAAACCTAAATGCCTACAGTAACGGATTTGAATAAGAAAGTCAATTTACTCCACAGAACCCTCCAAAGACAGAACTTAAAAATAGCAATTGCCGAAGAATTTTGGGAAAGAATTTTGGAAATCTGGGGCATTTGGTTGAAAATCTACATTATTTTTGCTTATAAAAGACTACCTCCACCATATTCAATCAAGTGACTACTTCCCTAAAAATGGTGAAAATCAACTAGATAAACTGTGCATTTAGTGTCAGCAGGTGCCCAGAAGAAAAGAGGTGAGAGGGGCGCCTGGGTGGCTCAGTCGTTAAGCGTCTGCCTTCAGCTCAGGTCATGATCCCAGGGTCCTGGGATTGAGCCCCGTATCAGGCTCCCTGCTCCGCGGGAAGCCTGCTTCTCAGTCTCCCACTCCCCTTGCTTGTGTTCCCTCTCTCACTGTGTCTCTCTCTGTCAAATAAATAAATAAAATCTTAAAAAAAAAAAAAAAGAGGTGAGAGAGCAAGTAGACTGGTACAATCCAATTAGAAGCCCGTCAGAAGTGACAGGAAGTTCACAACTCCAGGAGCAACCTTTAACCAGTAAAGGAAGAGGCTGGTAGATAAAGAGCTCAGTTTTCCCACACCTCAGCGGGGCTGAAATTCTGAGGTATGTTCTAACCAGTATGGAAATATTCTATATTTGTACTGTCCAATATGGTAGCCACTAGCCACAAGTGGCTATTGAGCACTTGAAATATGGCTTGTGTGACTAAAAACTGAATTTTTAATTTTATTTGATTTGAATTTACTTATTGTTTTTAGAGAGGCAGGGAGAGGCAGGGGGAAAAGGAGAGAATTTTTTTTAAGATTTTATTTATTTATTTATTTATTTGAGAGAGAGAGAGAGCACAAGGGGAGGGGCACAGATAGAGGGACAAGCAGACTCCCCGCTGAGTGTGGAGCCCCACGTGGGGCTGGATCTCAAGACCTGAGATGGTGACCTGAGTTGAAATCAAGAGTTGGATGCTTAACTGACTAAGCCACCCAGGTGCCCTTAGTTTATTTAAATTTAAATAACCATATGTGGTTAGTAGTTAGTACTAGATAGCACAGTTCTATAGTCCTTCTGAGGGTCTCCAGTAATACTGAACCTCAACTGCCCACAGAAGAAAGCCATTCAAATCAATACACTTTATTAGATTTCCTCTCTTTCTTACTTCCCTATTCTCTCATTATAATTCCTGGAATCATCTCCCAAATTAACCAAATCAAAGTATTTACAAGTATGCTTTGGAGAAGACTAAGTGATAGAAAGCCAAAGATCAAAATGAGCCACAAGAAATTAAGAAATGGGAGAAAAACAAAAACAAAATCAAACTGTTATTAATAATCTCAGAGAGGTAAGAGTAGATATTTATTCCATGAAGCAAAAACAAAATATTAAAATAGGAACAGAGAACAAGAAAGTCCTTTGAAAAAATAAAACTATGGTAACAAACATTTTTTAATTCAGTAGAAGATGAAGTAAAGGACAACTAGAAAAAAAAAGCCTAAGAGGTGGACTCTGGGAAGAAAAAAATTTTTTTTAAGTTTTATTTATTTGACAGAAAGAGAGAGAGCACAAGCGGGGCGGAGGGGCAAAGGGAGAGGGAGAAACAAGCTGTCCACTGAACAGAGAGCTTAACCAACTGAGCCATCCAGGCGCCTCTGGGAGGGAAAAAAATTTTTTTAATTAAGCAATTAATCTAGGAGATACAATGTCAATCTAGAAGATATGGTGTCCAACTAATAGGAAGTCCAGAAAGGAGGAACTGAAAAAAGGGAAAAGAAGAAAGTACCAGAAACCACCGGAGAGTTTCCCAAAATTAAAATGCATGAATCTTCTAAGTGAAAAGATCCATCGAATTCAGCACATGATTGAAAAAAGACCTATACCAAGACACACCACCACAAAATAGGGTAAAGAAAATCCTAAATGCTTCCAGAGAGAAATCAGAAGAGCTTTGACCTCTTTAACAGTAACACTGGATGTTTAAAAAGAAAAAAAAAAAAGACTACTTACTTCAATAGTAAACACTAGTTCCATAATCAAAGCATACAAACACCAAAAACAGGTTTTAAAATTGTGACATAGCTACAGTAAGAGAATGGAACAAGAGTGGAAGGACAGGATTCTAAGAGACCTAAACTCTCAATCACAAGAACTGCTGAAGCCAACATACTGGCAGAGAGGCAGATTATTTTAAATTATACAGATAAACACCATATTAAACAGTGAAAAGAATTAGGAGTGATTATGTCTGCAGAGCAAGGCTAGAGTGTAGGGAGGAAAAACTAGAAAGGGGAATGGAATTTTCATTTTAAGTCTTTTAGTACCATTTGATTTTTAACTGTGTGCATGTGTTACTTTGAAAGAAATAAAATCATGCCAAAAATCAAACAGAATTTTTATATTAAAACTTTTTGAGCTTTTGAAACTATTTTTGATTATTAGCTGTAAAGAGATGGTGTAAGTAACTGGAATCCAGAGATAACTGCAATGTAGGTAATTTCTACTACTCGTTTTAGCCTTCTCATTTAGTAAAACGTAAGAAAATGCTAACAGGAGAAACAGCTAAACTTATTCATTCATGCCGATGGGAGAGAACTAGGATATTAATAAATTCATTTATTTTTGTCATTAAAATACACAAAACAAAACCAGTGGGGAAGATTAAGTTCTTTATATTTTACAACATTAATATTAAAATTGATTCCTATCACTTGAGGACAATCGATGACCTGGTTGTTCACAGAAATGTACAAAATAGGCGTTCGGATCTGTTAATGAATGACCAAAGGGGATTCTCTAAGCCGCACTCCTGGAAAACAAGGAAATGCCAGTACCAATTTAAAACTGACCGTGGATACTACAGATACTACGCGAAGAGTAACTGATAACTGACTAGTGTATATTTAACCACTTCTAGTTTCAGTTTCATCTCTCCTCTCTTCCAGCTAACCTTTTGCCCTTTCACAGTGTCAGGTTCCCATTAAATAACTGAACCACGATAAAACACAGAAAAGGAAATAATGACATCAGAACGTCTACAACAGGAGAATAAATTCACTCTTATTAGGAGATCTTACTAGCAAGAGTATCACTTGAACATTAGAAGCGAGACCATAGAGAGGTAAAACTTCAGGAATTTCAGTAATCTTTTTTTTTTTTTTTAATTCACCAAATATTTTAAGAAATAATACCCTAAAAATGGGAAAAACTGGCAAGCCTTCTCTAGGGTAGTTTTGAAAGCACTGTACTATGATATTAATCTTAGGCAAAGAATTAGAGTTTTCAGTTCATAAGTAATTCAACATTAATATTCCTTTTTAAATACTTGTTTTTGGCAGCTTACCTTGATAATTTTTTATTTTTCATTTCACAGCATTATTGTACTAAAATCAATCAACTTCTTCTATCTCAGAATTTTAATACAACTTCTAAAGCAAATGTTTCCAATTCTATTAAAATACTGAACCTCCAAAACTTTTATTATCCAGCACAAATAAGTAACTCTCAAGCTGATTTGTGTTTAGCTTTATATAAAAATCAAAATGAAATCCTTAATTCTCACACTAATAAATAACCTTAGTAAATATTAGAGTCCACATAATAGATCTATAGCATGCAAAGAAAATAACAGTCTACTATTACGAGCAGAACTAAAGAGAAGGAAAAGAACCGGTAGGTCAATACTTCAATTACATTTTTAAGGTGACAAGGCTAAAAATAACAGCTATTCCTTTAAACTAAATTTGTATCTCTGTTGTTGGAGGCATCCATAATTAATAAAAAATTTTTAGAAAGCAGTAAATGCTGTATTTCTCAGGAAAATAATCTCCTTGAGATAGCAATATCACAAGTACTAGAAGGATTAAATGGTCTCTTGAAAAAGTTTACAGCTGTAAAGTACTGAGATCTTATTAACATAGAACATTTTTCTCCTAAAAGGAACTACCTTCTCTAATATTATTCTTTTGTAGGTTTCACTAAATAACACTTTATGCTTTAAAAATGCTTCAAAGGGAGCCAGACTTTTTCACTAAGTTGACTGGAAATGAGACAAACTTACTGAGTCTTTCATATGAAGAAATAAAATGATGCGATTGGCACAGTATAAACTTTAGTGATTAAACAACATTATAACTTGCTGAGAACTCATAAAGGAGTCAAACATTTCCAATATAATTGTAAAAATAAAATGTAAATAGTTACAGAATGAGAAGTCATTAGTAAATAGTTAATTGAAAATCTGAAGTCTTTAGTAATCAACAAACAAGGTATACCTTTTCATGTATTTTGTATCACTTAACAGAAAGATGCTCTCACATGAGATAAAAGTTAAAATTTCTTTTTATAAGAAAGGCTCTTTGATGAGAATGACTGAACTTGGGGATATATAAAGTATTAAATAAGTCTTAAAAATCACCTTGTATTTCCCTTGTATGAAGCTTTTCCCCGTATCCTTGGACCTGTCTGCATAGGGTGAGCTGACTCTTAACCTATCATATGCTAGAAAAAGTCAAGGTTGGAAATATCTGAACTTCTACAAAGCCAAAGAATTTTTGCCAGGACTATGTGGATTTGGAAAAAGAGGAATTCCAGTAAATTCCAAGTAACCATTTGTTCCCACAGAGAAATAAAACTGATTTGTTCAGTTTTGGAATGGACGGACTTTTCATTGGACAGAGCCAACAGAGAATTATAAAGCTTAGCTCCTTTAAGCCACAACCCTCACAAACAGCTAAGACGCAGGCACCATTAGTGTGATTCTCAGACGAGCAGAAAGTTAAGTTTTCCAAAGAGGTTTTCAAAAGAACTCCTGGTATTTCTTAAGACCTACCTATGAAGACTTGGGTCAGTCATTTTCCTCCAGGTGCACTGTGCTGCATGGGCTTTGAAGTAAGGCAGAACTGGTTTTTAATACCAGTTCAGTAAATACCAGCTGCCTAACCCTGCTTACTTTCTCTAAGCTTGTTTCCTCAACTATAAAGGAAGACAACCATAACCCTGTTTTGAGGACTACTTCACAAGCTTTATAAAAGGGAGGAAAAATAAATGATCATACAGGCTAAAAGTAGCAGAAAACCAATCTAAAACAATTTTTTCAGCAAACAGTGAAAAAGGAAACACAAAGTCTTTGTATGAGGCCATCATAATCCTATTACCAACACCTGACATGGACATTATGCGAAAAGAAAATTACAGACCAACACCTCTCATAAACATAGGTGAAAATTCAAAAAATAATAATTTTGCAAGGTAAATACTAAAACATATATAGAGCGTAAATATATATGACCAAGTAGGGTTTACTCTAAGAATACAATGTTGGCTCAACATTCAGAAACCAAAGTAAATCACTGCATACACAAAATAAAAAAGAGAAATCCCAGGATCATCTCAACAGATGCAGAAAAGGTGATAAAATTTAACACTAATTCATCACTTAAAAAACCTCTCAGCAATCTGGGAATAGAACATAAATTCCTTAAAATGATAAAAGGTATCTATGACCAAAAAAACCCCAAAACAAACAAGCAAGCAAGCAACAAACACCACATGCACACACACCACCTACAGTTAACATCAATCATAATGGTAAAATACTGAATACCTTCCCCTGAGGTTGGGGAAAAAATGAGACTGTCCACTATCATCATTTCTACTCACCATTATATTGGAGGCTCTAGCCAATATAGGTAATAAAAGGGTGGGTATAAAGTATAAAGATCAGAAAGAAGTCAAATTGCCTTTACTCATAGCTAACAGGATTATATATAGAAAATGCAAAGAAATCTACAAACAAAAAACTACAATAAAGAAGTGAATTTAGTAAGGTTGTCTGATATAAGTTCAAGACTTTTCTATTATATTTCTACATGGTAATAAACAAATAGAAAATGAAATTTAGGAAACACCATTTATTATATAATAATATAAAATCAAATAATGAATAAATCTTATATAAGATGGGTAAAATATATTGAAAACTAAAGACCAGAAATGACATAAAAAGATGCTCAACATCACTAATCACCAGGGAAATACAAATCAAAACCACAATGAGATATCACCTCACACCTGTCAAAATTGCTAAAATCAAAAACACAAGAAACAACAGGTGTTGGCAAGGATGTGGAGAAAAAGGAACCCTCGTACAATGTTAGTGGGAATGCAACCTGGGGGAGCCACTGTGGAAAACAGTATGGAGGTTCCTCAAAAAATTAAAAATAGGATTATCCTATGATCCAGTAATTCCACTACTGGGTATTTATCCAAAGAAAATGAAAGCACTAATTCAAAAAGATACATGCACCCCTATGTTTGTTGCAGCACTGTTTACAATAGCCAAGAATATGGAAGCAACAGAAATGCCTATTCATAGATGAATGCATAGATGAATGGATAAAGAAGATGCGATGTGCATATATATATATATACACAATATATACAATACTCCCCCTGCTTGCGTTCCTGCTCTCGCTATCTCTCTGTCAAATAAATAAATAAAATCTTTAAAAAAAAAAAAAAAAAAGAATGAGATCTTGCCATTTGCAACAACATGAATGGACCTAGAGGGTAAAATGCTAAGTGAAATAAGCCAGTCAAACACAAATACCATATGATTCCACTCATATAGGGAATTTAAGAAACAAAGTAAACAAAGAAAAAAAGAGACACAAAACTTTTTTTTTTTTTTTTGATTTATTTATTTGACAGAGAGACAGTAAGAGAGGGAACAAAAGCAGGGGGAGTGGGAGAGGGAGAAGCAGGCCGGGAGGCCTAGCAGGGAGCCCGATGCGGGGCTTGATCCCAGGACCCTGGGATCATGACCAGAGTCGAAGGCAGACGCTTAAGGACGGAGCCACCCAGGCGGCCGGACACAAAACACTCTTAAATAGAGAACTAGTACTAGTGGTTGTCAGAGGGGAGGTGTGCTAGGGGTAGGGGTGAAATAGATAAAGAGCTCAAGAGGACAATTATCTTGATGAACACTGAGTAAGTTATAGAATTGTTAAATCATTATATTGTATATCTGAAACTAATGTGGCATGTTCATTATACTTCAATAGAAAAAGAAAAAAAAGACTAATAAAATAATAAATTCTTTTTCTTTTTTTTATTACTAACATATAATGTATTATTTGTTTCAGGGGTACAGGTCTGTGATTCATCAGTCTTACACAATACACAGCACTCATAACACATACCGTCCCCAATGAAATAAATTTAAAAATGAGAAAAATACTTAACAATGTAAATAAATGGAGATATAGACCACAGTTCAGTTTGCAAAACTCAGTATTATTTTGATGCCAATTCTCCCCTAATTAATCTGTAGGTGCAATGCAATCCCAATCCCAATCCCAGCAAGCTTTTTGGTGGTAATTAACAAACTGACCCTAAAATTTATATGGAAATGCAAAGATCCCAGAGTAGACAAGTTCCGTTCCATCTTTAAGAACAAACTTGAAGTACTTACACAATCAGATTTCAAGATTTACTATGTGATAGTATGACAACAGTCAAAGGAAGGACAAAAAAGACCAATGAAGCAAAGTCTAAAAATAAATGCACACATGTATAGTCACTCAGCTTACGAAAAAGACATCATTGCAAATATGTGAGGGAAAAGACAATCTTTTCAATTAATGGAGCTAGAGTACTGGAAAAACATGAACCTTGAAAAACACTGAAGAAACAATGAACCTTGACCTCAATTTCATACCACAAATGAAAATTAATTCAAGATAGATCACAAAAAGTGATCTAAAAGTGAAAGGTAAAACTATAAACCTTCAAGAAAAAAATATAAGAGACTATCTTTATGATTTTCTATAGGCAATGATTATTTTAAATTAATATTCAGAAGACTACTTAACTACTCACTAAAAACTAAAGCTACTAAGCTACTAAAAGCTACTAACATACTATAAAAAAAATAAGCTGGGGGCGCCTGGGTGGCTCAGTTGGTTAAGCGACTGCCTTCGGCTCAGGTCATGATCTTGGAGTCCCGGGATCGAGTCCCGCATCGGGCTCCCTGCTCAGCGGGGAGTCTGCTTCTCCCTCTGACCCTCCTCCCTCTCATGCTCTCTGTCTCTCATTCTTTCTCTTGCAAATAAATAAAAAATAAAATAAAATAAAAATAAAAAAAATAAGCTGGACTACATTAAAATAAGAAACTCCTGTTCACTAAAAGTTACCATTGAGAACAAAAAGATAAGCCACAGACCAGCAGGAGATATTTCCTCCAACACATAAATCCAGAAACGATTTTATATATAGAATTCCTAAAGAATATGAAGAACTACTATAAATCAATAATTAAAAAGACAACCCAATTTTTAAAATATTTTTTAAATTTACTTATTTGAGAGCACAAGCGGGGGGTGGGGGGTGGGAGTGGAGAACGGGACAGAGGGGGAGAGAGAAAATCCCAAGCAGACTCCCAGGCTGAGCACAGAGCCCACCATGGGGTTTGATCCCACGACCCTGAGGATCACGGGCCTGAGATCACAACTGGAGCTGAAACCAAGAGCTGAAACCAACACAGCCACCCAGGCGCCCCCAAAACAAACCAATTTTTAAAGGGGCAAAAGATCTAAATAGGAAATTCACAAAAGAGAATATCCAAATGACCAATCAACATATATAAAGCACTCAAGCACCATGAAATGCAAATTACACACATCATAGAACAGCCAAACACTCATTGGAGATGTTAATTAGAATATGGAGATTGGAACTCCCATCAACCACTACTGGGTGTGTAAACTGGTACAACTTTGGAAAATTGCTTGGCAGGTCCTTCAGAGGTTAAACATATACCAACCCTGTAATTCAGTAAACCCACTCCTGGGTATATAGTCAACAACAATTAATATATACAGCTATCAAAAGATAACATAAACATGTTCACAATAGCTTTGTTATTAATGGTCACCTTAAAATAGAAATAACTCAAATGTCCATAAACTACAGGATGAATAAATTAATTATGGTACATTTATACTACAAATACTTTACAGAATTATAAAAGAAACTAGTGAGACATGTAGTAACATGGATGAATCTTACAGGCATTCTTTTCAGCAAATGAAAACAGATATAAAAGATGACATACCAATAATTTGATTTATATGAAATTCATAAACAGGCAAAAGAAACTTATGATAAAATATTGGTTATACACGAAGGGAGTAATGATTCCAAAGGTGAACAAAGATTTCTTCTGGTGTCCTGGGAATGTTGTGTATTTGACTCTGGGTGGTGATTGCACAGGTATATGCCTATGAAAATGTTCACTGAGCAGTATATTTAAGACTAGTATACTTTACAGTATGCACATTATACCTCAATGAAAAAAAAATTTTATCTTTAAATTTAAAAAAAACAGAAGCTTCGATGTGGAATTTGGAGGTATATACAGAAAAAGAAGTTAATTAAGAGCTGGCCATCTTACAATATACATGGTTCACATAAAGGCATAGATATTAATAGAAAATAAAATCATATTAAAAAGAAGAGTCAAGAGGCGCCTGGGTGGCTCAGTCGTTAAGCGTCTGCCTTCGGCTCAGGTCATGATCCCAGGGCCCTGGGATCGAGCCCCGCATCGGGCTCCCTGCTCTGCCAGAGGCCTGCTTCTCCCTCTCCACTCCCCCTGCTTGTGTTCCCCCTCTCTCTCTGTCTCTCTCTGTCAAATAAATAAATAAAAAATCTTAAAAAAAAAAAAAAGTCAACATTTATTGGGAGGTGATAATATCTCAAGCACTATACCAAAACTATACCTACACATACAATCTAGATATTATTTGTTGCCCTGCAACAAACCTACTAGGTAGTTTCTGGTTGTTGTGTTGTTTTGTTTTGGTAGTTACTATTTTTGGGGGGGGGGGGTAGAGCGAGGGAGAAAGAGTGAATGCGAGAGAGAGAGAGAGAGAGAGAGAGAGAGAGGGAGAGAGGGAGAGAGAATCTTAAGCAGGCTCCACCCTCTAGCATGGAACCTGACTCAGAGCTTGAACTCACCCTGAGATCATTGACCTGAGCGGAAATCAAGAGTCAGAGGCCTAACCAACTGAGCCACCCAGGCACCCCTTGGTAGTTACTTTTTTTTTTTAAGATTTTATTTATTTATTTGAGAGAAAGAGAGAGAGCGCGCACACACGAGCGCACACGCATGAGCACAAGCAGGGGGGAGGGGCAAAGAGAGAGGGAGAAGCAGGCTCTCCAGTGAGCAGGGAGCCTGACATGGGGCTCGATCCCAGGACCCTGGGATCATGACCTGAGCTGAAGACAGACGCTGAACTGACTAAGCCACCCAGGTGTCCCAGTAGTTACTATTTTTAATTAATAGTTTCAGAGATGAGAAAACAATGATGAGTAGATGTTGCTCTTATGAAATTTTAAATCAGTTGATCTTGATAAACACATTTTAGTTTGCATAAAATAGTTCTCTAAATATACTAACAAAAAGTGCTATGTCAATATCCTACCTGGATATCCTACCACATTATCTAAATATCATCCTCCACCACTCTGTCATCTTATTCTCCCTTATTTTACTTCATGACACACACTACCATCTGAAATTATATTTTTATGTGCTTATTTGCTTACTTTCTATCTCCTCATCTAGAATATAAGTTCCATGAAGGCAGAGACTGTCCATGTTGTTCATTGCTCTATCCCTAGCACCTAGACCTAGGCCTGGCATATAATGAACACCTAACAAATAGTGGTGGATGGAGTAACAAATATCCTACCTGATACTCAATTCTGTACCCTTTTCTATAACATCTAAAAAATGAAGAGGAAATAACCTATTTTACAAATATATTAATCTATATAACCTTGCTATAGATCTTTAAACTGATTTTGGACAACTACTTCATATAGTCCAAAAAGAATTTGGAAAACTATGTTTAACATGTTAAACTAATACAGATAATTATCTTCCACTTATGTCACAAACAACATAACCATCCAAATGTAAATTTTAGAACACTATTATTCTGAAGCCAACTAAGCATAGTGTAGGTCATGGTTTTAGGAAAAAATACTTGGGACCAGCATCATGAAAACCAACTACTGTACTCGGCATTAATGCAGGGCTAACACAGTGATGACTAAAGAACTACTGATGTATGTAGGGATGGATGTCGCCCCTTCACTGAATTCTACTGCGTCTTGATCCCATTTCTTTGACCAGCCTGATCTAGCTACTATCTCTGCTCTGCTTTAACCTCTCTTGCTATGGTCTTTAACTTTTCCTTCTTTGCTATATACATCTTTGTCCTTAACATATTTAGATGTACACCTATTTTTAAAGTGTGTTTAGGCACACATACGCTCGCACACGTACACACACACAACTTTCCTGTTCCTTTTCCCCCCCCGCCCCCCGCAAAATGCCGTTGACTCCACTGGCACTTTCTTCAAAAATTACATAACCTCTACTTTCCACTCCCAAATTCATATTCAATCCTAAAAATCATCAATAATGATATCCATCACCAAATCAAACTGCCTTCCTTAGCTACCTCAATGCATCATTTAACCAACCGAGCCACCCCGACACACCCCTCAATGCATCATTTAAAACAGAACACACCTGTTGAATCACAGACCTGTACCTCTGAAACAAATAATACATTATATGTTAAAAAAAAGAAGATAGTAGGAAGGAAAAAATGAAGGGGGGAAAAACTGGAGGGGGAGATGAACCATGAGAGGCTATGGACTCTGAAAAACAAACTGAGGGTTCTAGAGGGGAGGGGGTGGGGGGATGGGTTAGCCTGGTGATGGGTATTAAAGAGGGCACGTACTGAAGGGAGCACTGGGTGTTATATGCAAACAATGAATCATGGAACAGTGCATCAAAAACTAATGATGTAATGTATGGCGATTAACATAACATAATAAAATAAATTATTAAAAAATAAATAAAACAGAACACATCTTCCATCTTTCAACTGTCTCCTCCTAACATCCATCATTTCATGCCTTGCAGGTTTTGTTGGGTATGAACTTCAAAAGAATTTAGGAGGCCCTCTTTAAGGGAAAAAAAAGTAGGTTTACAAATACAAAATTAGGTGTAAAGGCAAATATTATTGGGATGTCTGGGTGGCTCAGTCAGTTAAGCATCTGGCTTGGGCTCAGGTCATGATTTTGGGGTCCTGTGATCAAGCCCTGCCTTGGGCTCCCTTCTCAGCAGGAGTCTGCTTCTCCCTCTGCCCAACTTGTGCTTGCTTTCTCTCTCAAATAAATAAATAAAATCTTAAAAAAAAAAAAAAAAAGGCAAATACTTATCCAGAATGAGGGGGAAAAACATATCACAAACATCACAAAAATCCATAAAAAAAACAACATAATAATTCTAACAATAAATTCCGTGACACACTTCTAGAATGTTTTCCACATTTTTACTGCATATGTTTCATGATCCTCTCTTCACATGACAATGATATGTAAGATTTTCTATAAACCGATTTTTATTTATTTTTATTTATTTTATTTTTAAGATTTTATTTATTTATTTGACAGAGAGACACACAGCGAGAGAGGGAACACAAGCAGGGGGAGTGGGAGAGGGTGAGGCAGGCTTCCCGCGGAGCAGGGAGCCTGATGGTGGGGCTTGATCCTAGGACCCTGGGATCATGACCTGAGCGAAAGGTAGACCCTTAGCAACTGAGCCACCCAGGCACCCCATACAGCGATTTTAAAAACTTCCTATAAACTAAATTGTTATTTACATTTTAGAAGATATTCTTTTAGGTTCACAAACGCTTACTGGTCCATATCATAAAATTTTGGTATTGTTGTCAAATTTGGGGAATCTTATATTCATTTCTTTCATTCACAAGTTTGAGAAGAATTTTCCCCAAACTAGCTTCTGGCTCTGTATATTTTAAACTGTGTTTCTGTTACCCTAACCACATACCTCTACTGTCAGGCAATGTAGAATATGTTCATATAACCTGTGATCTCTGGCCTGGTATCTTTGTGCCAAAACACTGAATCAGCATAGAGAATAATAAAGAGTATTTCTAGGAGTCATTCCTATAGCAGAACGGTTGGCAAAAACATATATATATTCCAAAGTGACAATGAACCAAATAAATATATGCCACCCAACCTAATTATAACTCTAATTCAACTTTCCCCTAGCTAGATCCCAAAAATGTCTGCAGTCACTTCAATGCTACATACCATGGGGGTAAGTCAAGAATGGAAAGAGACAGCAACCTTAAAGTATCTTATTTTTTGAAATCCTACAGAAACATATGGCCACGTGAACACCTTTCTCCCAAAGTCTTGGAAGAAATTTTGCACAAGTGAGAGCCCCTGAAGCTTAAGTTTAATTAGCTTCATGGTAAGTTCTCCCCATCCTACTACTCTAGTTCTGTTTTCTTCACTACTCCTCTCTACCATGCCAACCACGAAATATAGGTACTTCCCATAATCCATGCCTTTCTCCCTAAAACCTGCACAGTACAGATACTTCCCAAAGTCACTTTGTCCTTAATTTAATTCCATCTACACTCCTTTTTTCTCAGTCTCATCCATTACCAAGCTTCATCTATGACCTTCTAAGCTAACAGTTCTCCCTCTAGAATCTAGTGACTAGACTATCAAATCCACGGGTAAGAAAGCCAGTCTGGTGGTCTGCATGAACTCCAGGGGCTTATAGCAAGCCTTCCATGAAATACACTGAGTAACTTCCAAAGTGTATCTCTGGCCTCATTCTTTCTTCCCAACTCCAAACCTGCAATCTTAAACTGCCTATTGAGTTCTTCCACCTAAATAACTTCTGTCCCTCCCCCTCAAGAAAACACACACAAAATCCCATACCACGTGTCGTATTCTGAATTTCATTTTAACACCCAATGATACATCTGAAACTCTTAATAAGTAATTTTCATAGAAGCCTTTAAGGAAATTAAGGTACAACAAAATTACAGGCCTAGATCAAGAAAAATTCAGATTATTCAACCTCTAATAGCTTAAATTTTTCCCTTAAAAACAAGTTAAGTGGCTCAGCCATATAGATCTAATTTTAATAACTTATCTGGGAACATACTCAGTGCCCTGTACAAAGACACCATAATGAGAAATGCAAAGCCTACTGCTAGTTATCAAACATGAACAAATAAAATATTCCGGGGAAAGAAAATATATACAATAAGACTAAATATCAATAGCTAAATAAAATAAATATGCCTGTATACATAAGCCTTAAAGTTTATATACAGAATGTACTCAGACAATACAGAGTACATATTTAGTCATGTAGTCTTGCTCCACTGAAAGACCTCATTGTAAACACACTACTAAAACAAAAGAGTTCCCAAGCAAACAGAACAAACTGCTGAGCTAAGTGTGGCACTGACGTATCTGAATATTTGCCTTTAGTTGCTAAGATTCAGTGTATCCATTTTTCTCTAAGCTTTAAAATATGCAACTCTTTGATGTTCTAAAGATTCCATAGTTAAGCAGAAGATTAACTAAATGCTTATCTATAAAAATATATATATATTTCAAATGCAAATCTCTAACTTCTTGAAAACAGTCATGTTTTCTCTATGGTAAAAAACAAACGGAAGTGAAATTTTTATTTTCTTTACCAAAAACAACAGCAAAACTCAATTTCAACAAAATGAAATGAAAAGGCAAACTGCATACTTTCAAGTTACTATCACAGTAGTAAAATTCTGAGTGCAGCTTTAAAAGAAAAAGCTCCTGTCTATTCTGAAACTTTCTGAATCTCTGTAATCATAAAGGGCATTTTGCAATATTCAAAAAAAGAAAATTATGTGGTGATCTGAGTGAACTCCTAAAGCTGTTCCAGTTAGCATCCATTTCACCTTTGGAATTATAATCCTAAAATATGTTCATTGATTAGATACTAATAAATAAAATGAATTGTACGTCATCCACGTAATCTGTGAGAGAAGAGATAAGAAATCTGCTTGTTAGGGAAATAAAACAGAAATAGTGTCTACCTCAGACTACTTTTTATAGTTCGATAACTATCATCCTATCTTAAATTACGGGTCAGTGAGAAAGCTCCCCCAGGAACTTCCGTTTCCTCTGACACAACACAGGTATGATGCATCAAATGGACTTGATATGCCTTTGGCTGACGGCAAAAACAATCAAATTTCCAGGAAAACATTCAGAAATTCAATATTCGGTAATAAACAACAAAGTTTCATTGTTAGGAAAACCACAGCATTAAACAATGTTGCTTCACATTCCCCACTTCACATTCAATCATTTAAATATTTTTCAACTATTAGATACTTTAGAGGATACAACTTCCACACTTTATTTCAAGATTCAAATATTTCAAATCAATTCAACATAACTTATTATAAGCTCATTATGAATTTATTTAAATAACATTTAGGAAGTCACAAATTAGTAATTTTTCTACCTATACAGAATTTTATATTGTTACTACTTGATAATACTCTTCACAAATCAGAGCTCCATTTTAGTAAAAAACACTCTAAATGGCTATTATCTTAATTTTTGTTCCAAGTGTCTGGCTTTATCATTCTCACATCTGTAAGTAAAGCAGGGGTATTTGGGAGATAGTCAAATTTTAAAAAATCAGTATTATCAAAAGGAACAATTATAAGTAATATTTACTTAAACAATAAGCTTGCATTCTGGGTATTTTTATTTTAAAAATTATTTTAATAAAAGAATGACACTTGCAGTTAACAAATAGCATCGGCTTATTTTTTTAATTAAACTCTTAAGACTCAAGGTTTTTTGTTTTTTTTTTTTCTTAAAGATTTTACTTATTTATTTGACAGAGACACAGCAAGAGAGGGAACATAAGCAGGGGGAGTGGGAGAGGGAGAAGCAGGCTTCCCGCGGAGCAGGGAGCCCGATGCGGGGCTCCATCCCAGGACCCTGGGATCATGACCTGAGCTGAAGGCAGACGCTTAACGACTGAGCCACCCAGGCACCCCTCAAGTTTTGGGGTTTTTTTTGTTTTTTTGTTTAAGTAAACACATTGGCTTATTTTTAAGTTAAACAGATGTTAAGGTATTTTATAATTTAAAATGAGCATAAAGGTAATTCAGTCACTGAATTCAAGTTTTCGGTTTTTTTTAAAGATTTTATTTATTTATTTGTCAGAGAGAGAGAGCACAAGCAGGGGGAGTGGCAGGCAGAGGGAGAAGCAGACTCCCCACTGAGCAGGGAGACTGATGCAGGACTTGATCCAAGGACCCTGGGATAATGACCTGAGCCGAAGGCAGATGCTTAACCAACTGAGCCATCCAGGTGTCCCCTGAATTCAAGTTTTCATCAATGATTTAAAAAGCTAGATGTTGGGGTGCCCGGGTGGCTCAGTCTAACATTAAGCATCTGCCTTCGGCTCAGGTCATGATCCCAGGGTCCTGGAATCGAGCCCCGCATCGGGGTCCCTGCTCGGCGGGAAGCCTGCTTCTCCCTCTCCCACTCCCCCTGCTTGTGTTCCCTCTCTCGCTGTGTCTCTCTCTGTCAAATAAATACATAAAATCTTAAAAAAAAAAAAAAAAAGCTGGATATTGGGGCACCTGGGTGGCTCAGCTGGTTAAGCATCTGGCTCTTGGGGCACCTGGGTGGCTCAGTTGGTTAAGCAATGCCTTCGGCTCAGGTCATGATCCCAGAGACCTGAGACTGAGCCGCACATCAGACTCCCTGCTTAGCGGGAAGCCTGCTTCTCCCTCTCCCACTCCCCCTGCTTGTGTTCCCGCTTTCACCGTCTCTCTCTCTCTCTGTCAATTAAATAAATAAATAAAATCTTAAAAAAAGAAAAAAAAACATCTGGCTCTTGATCTTGGCTCAGGTCTTGATCTCAGGGTCATGAGTTCAAGCCCTGCATTGGGTTCCACACTGGGAGTGGAGCCTATTTAAAAAAAAAAAAAGCTAGATGTTTTCCTGCAATTTAAAATTGAAAATAATTTCTCAATTTAAAGTAAATTATTCCCAAGAAAGAAAACCTTCCTTCTATATCTTAGAAACTGACCACTATTTCAATATTCTCAAATTAATTATGGGGCCTAAGCAACTTCTACTAATCACTAACATTATTTTTTTAAAGTATAAATTCAGCACTACAAGTTACATAACCTGTATTAGGGAGGTTATAAAATATAGTAGATGCCCACAATCAGCTCTTCTTTAGGGATAGAATTAAATATTTATCATTAGCACGTAAGTGTTAAGAATTCAGTTTCAGAAAAAGGTATGAGTAATCTGCAGAATTCAAATGGAAGACATGTATCCCTGTCAAATAAAAAGAATGTTTAAAAAAAAAGAAAAGACAATTCAATCAAGCAGTGAAAAGATTGGTGGAAGAGGTTAGGTATAAACTATGTATGGGTACAGAATTTCTTCTACCTCCATCCAACTAAAAAATTTGATCATTTAAATCATGTGGGCTTGAAGTAAATATGGATGAAAGTCTAATCTCATCCCTAGGGTATGGACTTAATTCAGCAACTATAAAAGGGCTTACTTACTATGCCCACCTGTAGCACAGGTAGAAACACTCCGGCCACATAAAGCCCTAGGTGTCATTTCACAGACAAAAACCCACGATCAATGAGAAACTTCAAGTCACTGAGGATGATAACTAAAACCTGAATTTCAGTTCAGTATGCTTAATGCGATAACCCTAAATTTGGGGGAATGCATAACCTCAATTCAAGAAAGATGAGAAAATGTTACTTTAGCGGTTAGCTGTTTTCCAAGACTAGAAAGGTTTAAAATTAAATAAGGAGATAATGAGTAAATCAAACACACAATAGGTCTGAGGAGGATATAGTACATCCATATCCAGTCTGGGGCAGGGGTAGGGTGTACGGTAGGGGGTGGTAACAGATTAATACAACTATTTTCAAACTTTGGAAAACAGTTCGGTATTACCTAGCAAAACTGAAAACAGGCATAACCTACAACCTAGCAAGTCCAATCAGTGTAAATACAGCAGAAGAAATATCATACATGTGAATCAAATATATGTAGAGAACTGAAACTGTATGATGTATACTTTCTAACCATAATGAAATAAGACTAGAAATCAGTAACAAAAAGATAACAGAAATATTCCAAACACTTAGAAATTAAACAAGTAAGCTATGGTTCAAAGAGGAAGTTCAAAGAGAAACTAGAAAACAGTTTGAACCAAATAAAAATTAAATACAACATATCAAAATTTATGGCATGCAAATAGGGTTTTGCTTACAGGGAAAGGTAAAACATGAAATGCTTATATTAGAAAAGGAGACAAATCTAAAAAAAAAAAAATAATCTAAGCTTCACCTTAACAACCTAGAAAGAGAAGAAAATAAACCTAAAGCAAACAGAAAAAAGGTAATAATGATAAGATCAGACATCAATGGAATTGACAACAGAAAAACAATAGAGAAAATAATAAAACCAAAGCTGATTTTTTTTAAAAGATTTTTTAATCTTGGGCATCTGGCTGGCTTAGTCAGTAGAGCATTTGACTCTTGACCTCAGGATTGGGAGTTCAAGCCCCACACTGAACATAGAGCTTACTTTAAAAAACTTTAAATTTTTTTTTTTTTAAGATTTTATTTATTCATTTGAGACACAGAGATAGAGAGAGAGAAAGCATGAGCAGGGAGAGAGGCAGAAGGAGAGGGAGAAGCAGGCTCCTCGCTGAGCCAGGAGCCCGATGTGGGGCTCGATCCCAGGACTCTGGGATCATGACCTGAGCCGAAGGCAGACGCTTAACCATCTGAGCCACCCAGGCACCCCCAAAAACTTTAAATAAATAAATAAAACGATTGGTGGTGATGTTAATAAATGTAAAAAAAAAAAAAAAAAAAGAAGAGGATAAACCTCTAACAAGACTGAGAGAAAAAAAAAGACAAATTACCAACGACAGGAATGAAAGAGGGATATCACTACAGACCCCACAGAATGTAAAAGGGTACCAAAGAATACTACAAACAACACTTTGCATATAGACAACTCATATGAAATGGACCAACTCCTTGAAAACTACAAACTATCAAAACTCACCAGTGATGAAAAAGATACTCTGAACAATGATGTAATTATTAAACTTAATACATAGTTTAAAACTTTCCTTTTTTCCTTTTTTTTTTTTTTTAGAGAGAGAGAGATAGAGAGAGCACAAGCAGGGGGAGAGACAGAGGGAGAAGCAGACTCCCCACTGAGCAGGGAGCCTGATGCGGAGCTTGATCCCAGGACCCTGGGATCATGACCCGAGCCAAAGGCAGACACTTAACTGACTGAGCCACCCAGGCACCCCAGTTTAAAACTTTCCAAAGAGAAAAAAGGAATTTCTAGTCCCAGATGGGTATCTCTGGCAAATTCTTCCAAACATTTCAAAATTAAATAAAATGAATTCTACATACTCTCTTCTGAAAATAGAAGAGAGAACACTCTCCAACACATTTTGGGGGTCACCATTACCCTGATATGAAAACCAGACAGAAACAGTTCACAAAGAAAACTATAGACCTATATCCCTCATTAACACAGATGCAAATATTCTCAACAAAATATTAACAAATCAAATCCAGCAATATACAAGAACAATAATGTATTACAACCAAGTGGGACTTATCCCAGCAATACAAAGCTGGTTCAACATTCAAAATCCAGGGAGGGATGCCTGGGTGGCTCAGTTAGCTAGGTGTCTGCCTTCAGCTCAGGTCATGATCCTGAAGTCCTGGTATCAAGCCCCACATCAGGCTCCCTGCTCAGCGGGGAGCCTGCTTCCCCCTCTCCCTCTGCCCCTTGCTGCCACTCATGCCCTCCCCCATCAAACAAATAAATAAATAAATAAAATATTTTTTAAAATATTTAAAATCCAATCAGTGTAATCCACTATATTAACAGTATAAAGAAAAAAAAGGGCAAATATGATCATATCACTTGATGAAGAAAAAGCATTTGACAACATTCAACTCTTAGCAAACTAATAGAAAGAAATTTCCACAGCCTAATGAAAACATCTACAAGAACGGTACGGCCAATACAACATTTAATGGTGAAAGACTGGATGCCTTCCCCCTAGATTAAGAACAAGGAAAAGATGTTGACTCATCACTCCTATTCAGCATGGTATTGGAAGTCCTAGCCAGTTCAAAAAGGCAAGAACCCTACTCTTAGGTATTTATCCTAGAGAAAGAAAAACTTATATTCACACAAAAATCTTTACATGAACGTTTAACAGCAATTCTATTCATAATCAACATAACTGGAAACAACCCAAATTTCCTTGACAAGTGAATAAACAAACAGGTACATCCAGCCCATGGACTACTACTCGGCAATAAAAAGGAGTACACTGATACACAAAACAACTTGGAAGAATCTCAAAGGCATTATGCTAAGTGAAAGAAGCCAATCTCAAAAGGTTACATACTATATGATTCTATTTCTGACATTCTCAAAAAGATAAAACTACAAAGAAAAAAAGAGGATTAGTGGCTGCCAAGAGTTAGGAAAGGAGAGAAGATACCACTACAAAGACATAGTACAAGGGAACTTTGGGGGGTAAAGGAACTAACTATTAAGCATTCTGATTGCTAGGATGGATCCACAAATTTATACTCACGTTAAAATTCATCCAACTATATGTCCATTTTATTATGTTAACTTAAAAATTTTAATTAGGGGCACCTGGGTGATCAGTCAATTAAGCATCTGACTTCAGCTCAGGTCATGATCTCAGGGTCCTATGATCGAGCCCCACGTCGGGCTCCCTGCTCAACATGGAGTCTGTTTCTCCCTCTCCCTCTTCCCCACTCATGCTCTCTCTCTCAAATAAATAAATTCTTTTTTTTTTAAATTTCTTTTCGGGGTGCCTGGGTGGCTCAGTCGTTAAGCGTCTGCCTTCGGCTCAGGTCATGATCCCAGCGTCCTGGGATCAAGCCCCACATCGGGTTCCTTGCTCCGCGGGAAGCCTGCTTCTCCCTCTCCCACTCCCCTTGCCTGTGTTCCCTCTCTCACTGTGTCTCTCTCTGTCAAAAAATAAATAAAATCTTAAAAAAAAAAATTTCTTTTTAATTAAAAAGTAAAAGTTAAGGACCTAAGGTTTGGGGGAAGCAGTAAATAAGACTGTTTATATTAAAACACTTTACACAATGTCTAGCACATAGGAAATGTTCATCATATATGTAAGTTATTTTTATTAAGTCCTAACCTGAAAAGGTAAAGATCATTGGCTACCTCACTCTGTATCATGGGCCTCATACCAAAGGCTGGATTACTTCCCCAATCTTCAGAGTGATTTAGCGTAAGAATAGAAGAGATTAAAAAAGAAGAAGAGATAAGCTTCTTCCCTTTTTCTGACGAACTCAAATGTATTCTGAAATGATAAAACCAAAAAACTATAAAATATAATCAAATTAGGTACCATTAAGTATCTTTCTCATCCTAGGTTCTACTCCTAGTTTTCATTTTATTAGACTTTAAATCAGAAAAAAAAGAAAAACAAGACTAGAATCCTATACATAAACCCACAAATATATTAACAGTTGATTTTAGACAAGGGTGCCAACTCAATTCAATGGCGGGAACGAAAAGTCTTTGTAACAGTGCTGGAAAAACTGGTTATCTACATGGAAAAAAGAAATCTTGACCCTCACTTCATACACAGAAAAATTAATTCAGGTTAGAACATAGACCATAAAGCTCTCAGATGAAAACATGAGAGAATATCTTTGAGATGTTTAAGTAGACAAAGGTTTCTTAGAATATAAAAAAGCACTAAATGTGAAGGAAAATAATACATTAGACTTGAAGAAAATAAAAAATTCTTGCTCAGCACAAGGGATCATTAAGAAAAAGATAAGTGATAGTCTATGAGAAAATATTCATGATACATTCATATGGAAAAGGACTCATTCCTAATATGTAAAGATCTCCTACAAATTAATAATTTTAAAAGTCAACATTCAATTTTTAAATTAGGAAAAGACTTGAACCGATACTTCACAAAAGTAGATAATACAAATGGCCAATAAGTACATAAAAAGACATTCAATATCATCAGGTACTATACAGCTAAAATGAAAAAGACTGGTGATACCAAGTGTTGATAAGGATGTGGAGCAACTGGAACCATCATACGCTGCTGGTGGGAGAGTAAGTTGGCACAACCACTTTGAAAAAATGTGTAACAGTTTCTTACCAAATTAAATACACATCTACTATCTGACTTAGCACTTCTACTCTTAGGTATTTATCCAAGAGAAAGGACAACATGTTACTACAAAAAACACTTGTAACAAGAACGCTCAGAGCAGCCTAATTCATTAGCCAAAAACTGGAAACACAGACATCTATCAACCTAAAAATGTATAAACAAATTGAGACAAAATAAACTGATACAGTCATAAATATATTCATTCAGTGAACATATCCATTCAATATGTTCATACAACTAATATATACAAGAACATGGATGAATCTCAAAACATTACATGGCATAAAAGAAGCTCAACACAAAAGAATGTATACTATATAATTCTACCTATACAAAATTAAAAAAACAGATAAAACAAATCTATGGTAATAGAAATCAATAAATGGCTACCTCTGAGAGGCAGTCAGGAATTGAGTAGAAAGGGACTCAAGGTAATTTTCTAGGGTGGAGGAAATGTTCCATCTCTTGTTTGAGATCGTAATTATGTAGGTATGTGCAAACATCAAAACTCATTGAACTAAATATTTAAGTATAGAAATTATACCACGATTTAAAATTTTCTGAATGTTAAAAAATAGGCAAATAAGAAAATGATCAGCAACATAAATAAGAAAAAATCTTGAATCAAGATTATAATAGAACCCCAAAGATTATGATTGCTCTTAAGAAATAGAGAAATTGGGGCACCTGAGTGGCTCAGTCCATTAGGCATCCAACTCTTGATTTTGGCTCAGGTCATGATCTCAGGGTTGTGGGATCCAGCCCCAAGTTGGGCTGCATGCTCAGTGGGGAGTCTGCTTGGGATTCTCTCTCCCTCCCTCCCTCCCCCTCTAAAATAAATAAATAAATCTTAAAAAAAGAAAAAAAGAAAGAAAGAAACTGGAGTGCCTTGGTGGCTCAGTCAGTTGAGCCTCCAACTCTTGATTTCGGCTCAGCTCATATTGGGGTCATGGGGTCAAGCCTGGGCTCACGCTGGGCATGGAGCCTGCTTGGGATTTTCTTTCTCCCACTCCCTCTGCCCCTCCCACTCTCTCTCTTTCTCTCTCTCAAAAGAAAAAAAGAAGAAAAAGAAATAGAGTAAGAGGTGATAACTACCTAACAGAAAAAAAAAAAAAAAAAGGTTGCATCTCTTAAGGAGACAATCCTGGAAACAGGATCAGAGACTTAAGGCCCAAAAGGTTCTCAAGCAGCTTTTCAGCCTGAACTCTGATTCCAAGAACTTGTTTTACCTAATAAAGAACAATATTAACCTAATATTCAATAACAAAGATGAGATGTATTAAGAGCAATAAGAAATCCTTTATCCCAAACTGCCTTCATAGAAATATTACACATCGGCATCCCTCATCTCTGCCATCAGGACAATAGGCCCACCATTTCTACAAGCCCTTCGTTGGGTAGGAGATTCTTCTTTGTAAGAAGAGAAAGGACCAGCAGTCCTGCCTTTTCTACACGCTACTTCAATACTCCTCTAACAATGTTTACATCATTTTCTACTTCAGTTTCCATAAAGTTTCAAAAATAGTAAAAACTAATCTATTAGGATAAAGGTCATAATTTGTGGACATTTCTGGATATGAGCTATCAACTGGGAGAGGGCATGGAGGAGCCAACTAGGGTGCTGGAAATGTTCCTTATTGTGATCCAAGTGATAATTATATGGGTGTATACATATGTAAGAATTTGTTCAGCTGTGTACCTAACATTTGTTCACATTACGGTATGTATAATATACTTTACTAAAAAAGAAAAAGGAAAAATAACTTTTTTTTTTTTGGTTGCTCATGTTTAATCAATATGCCTAACAGGTTCTTTATCAAAACAAGCAAAAAAGGTCTCTGTGCAGTCAAAATAGATGTTATAAAGTCCATACACTTTATCCATGAGAAAGACTTCCAAGGCCTATTCACTGTTACTTTCATGGCCAATTCCAATTAGCTTGGTTAACTAGTTTCCTGACCCACTGCTGACAATGAGTAACAAATTGGGAAGGGGGCAGAGGGGATCTGTTAAAGATTGTTAACAGCAAGAAATAACAGCGAACAGCAAGAAGTGAACACAATAACTATTAAAAAGCAGGTAAAAATTCAAGATACACAAAGTCTGAAATCACTTAGTGCATGGCAAGAAGATTTTATAAGCCACTTAGAGCATCATAATAACATGCCACAGTTAAGAGTTATCAGGGAAGGGGCGCCTGGGTGGCTCAGTCGGTTAAGCGTCTGCCTTCGGCTCAGGTCATGATCTCAGGGTCCTGGGATCAAGCCCCACATCGGGCTCCCTGCTCTGCAGGAGGCCTGCTTCTCCCTCTCCCACTCCCCCTGCTTGTGTTCCCTCTCTCGCTGTGTCTCTCTCTGTCAAATAAATAAATAAAATCTTAAAAAAAAAAAAAGAGTTATCAGGGAAATAATGAAATATTCTCATCAAGATCTCACTAAGCACAAAAGGGGGTAAACATAGGAGAAACAGTCACAATAAAAACGTATTTAAACTGAAAACGTATTACCTGTAAAAAGATAAACCTCAGTTACCTGACAAAAATGTACTTAATTTAAAATAGTCACAAAAATAAAATAAAAAATAAAATAAATTAATCACATTTCTAGAGTTTGCTACATAATTATGACTAATAATTACTACTATCTTCTTCCTTGGTGAACTGTATTAGCAGATTTGTATCAAGAATGTGAAGTTTACCCAAGAAATTTTAAAAAGTACATCTAAGCACTGACTGTATTCTATCAACACTTGTTGAGAACCAAACACCTAGGAATTTGTAACCAAGCTGTAAGCATTTTTTGTAAGCCATATCCAAAAAGTAATGTCAAAATTGTTTATAACATTACTGAATCACTACATCACCACCTCAAATCATCAACTGTATGCTACCATTCTTTTTTTTTTTAAGAGGCAACTCCTACCCACAATGTTCTGTATTAGTCTCTATTCTCCCAACATTGAATATTCTTCTAAGCTTCATTTATAAACTCTGGCATTCACCTACCTACAGCAAAAGTCCCCACTAGAGATTACTGCTGGGTTCTGTGACTTCAAGAACTTATTCTTTAGGCATCCTCTTCAAGTTATTTTCAATAATGGAATTATGGACATTATGTAGCAACTAGGAAAAAATGCCATGGTAAGTGATAAACAGCATAGTGTTTAACAGAGTGTTCAATTCAATAAATTATCTGGTATATGCCAAGCACCAGGGATACGCAAATGAGTAAAATACTGTCCCTGCATTTAAAGAACACAAAGAGGTTAAGAGAGGCCTGTCAACACAAATAAAATTGAGTGTTAAGAACAATAATAGATGCACACCGAGAAGGAAGTGACTCAGTTTTGTCAAGAGAAGAAAGAAAGAAAGAAAGAAAGAAAGAAAGAAAGAAAGAAAGAAAGAAAGAAAGAAAGAATTGAGCCTGTTTTAAAATGACTCCATGCCACTGTGTAAAAACTAGTTGCAAAAACAAGGACAAGCAAAACTTAAAATATTTGTTATGCGAAAGGTGTTGAGATTACAAATGACTTTCTATTGTCATGCTGAAAGGCAATGCCTTTTCCTCAATCCTGTGGTTTCTATGAGGGGGAATTTTCCCTAAGAACTCTGGCCTCTAACCCCTCACTATTTTTTTCCTAGAAGGGGAATGGTGACTTACATGACTGGCAAATTTAGACTAAAGAATTACATAAGCATAATGGTACCCTTTGCTTTTTTGCCCTTGGGAGCTCACCTGCTACCTGGAGGTAGTTCTCCAGGGCTCCTCCACAAATAGGGAGGAGGTTCCTGGCCCTATCCTGCCTGTGACCAGGTTCATTTATGTAACTCTGGGGTTCAGTATTAAAAAACAAAACTGCCTGCACAGATCAGGCAAGTCCTCCAATATAAGCTTTATCAGGAATGAAGGTGGTATTCTGATCTCTTATCTGTCACTCTTTTTTCAATTTGTTCAGAATTTGGGCAAGGAATATGGATGTTATTTACTGAGCCCCCTCAGACATTACAGTATTACAGTGTCTTTTTTTTTTCTAATTTAAAATAAAATCTTCACTTTTATCTTACAGTAAGTAAACTGGGTGTTATATCCTTACACGATTCTTCTTCATAGCCCTCATAGCTTCTGGTTGGATGCCTTAGTAATGTCTGCTGAAGAAATGAATTTACAGATATTAAAGCTAATTCTACATGGTGCTTACTTTTGAAACAAAACAATAAATGACATATAATGATAAATACTGGTGTTTACTAATGTGTACATAGGCATTTTTCCCCTTAAGAAAAATATTTCCCCATATATTTGGAAAAATTCATATCCATAATTATTTTTGTCTGCTTTAAACCATTACCATTTATGCAGTGGAAGATCTTCATAGAACTTTATCTAAAAACTGAAACAAAGCATTAAATTGAAGAAGCAGTAAAACGCAGTGCCTAATGCTGACTGGAGTGAGAAACAGGGTTGGCAGAGCCACTTCTTTCCGTACCATTTCTCTTCCTTCTATTCTCTTATCTTTGTCTCCCTCTCACCATCCCTGGGGTGGGGCTGCATAGCTGTCACCATGCTCAGTAGTGGACTATGAAACAACAGTTATGGGTAAGGACATTTGTTTCAAGTTCTAGTGCACCTCAAACTCCAAAGTGACAAACTGGAACAAAAAATTTAGGGAACAGTAAGTTATGGCTGCCGTAACTGGCCAATTCTTCATCTTGTACACCAAAGATTCTTAACCTTGAAGCCTGAAACTTCAAAAGATAAGGAATCCCAATAAACCCTTTTAATCAATTTTTAAATCATCATTTATACCTTTTCTTTGTGGTCCTACTACTAGCAATTGCTGAAAGAATGCCCCCCCTCCCCATATAATCCCTTATACAAGGCTTTTTTACTTAATACGGGTTGCAAGAGAACTATTGGGATAATAAAAAAGGTACTGTTTGAAAGATCTAAACTTATTAGCCTTACCATTGATTTTAGAGTAATTTGGCATAAGTTACCAAGTAATTTGAAGATGAAAATTGTAACTATTAATAACACCACCACCACCAACTAACCTATTGAGAGCTTGCCAGGTGCCAGACGCTGTTCCAGGAACTTTACAGGTTATTAACTCATTTAATTCTCTAACAACATCTCACACCAGTGAGATAAATGCTATTATTACCCCTGGCTTACACAGTTTGTTAAATAACATGCCCAATATCCTGTTAAGTGGCAGAGATGCCCTTTAAACTCAAAGCAGTCTGGCTTCGACACTGTGCAACACAATGAGAATGCCAAAGACTGGGGCTCATCACCACCTACAGTTCTTTCCTTCACTCAAGGGCAATGTGGAACTGTTATGAAAAATGACAATAACAGTAAATACAGTGATAGATAACTACTGTGAACCCACAAATGTACTATGAGAAACACAAAATAGAAATAAATGTTTGAGCCTTGTTCTTAGGGAGCTTACATCTCAGGGGGCAAGCACACATAGGAGAACACAAGCGTTACTTGATAAAGCCAAGCTTTTTGTCACTTCTCGCAAACCAGCTCCTTTCCCCGTATCCCCTATGGTAGCTAAGGATACGAATGATACCACTAAGCTTTCACACAGCCAGAGCCAAAATATCTTCAGACTTCTTTTTTGTCTTAATTTTATTTTATTTATTTGAGAGAAAGAGAGCACAAGTGAGGGGGGAGGGGCGGAGGGACTGGGAGATGCAGGCTCCACGCTGAGCAGGGAGCCCCACATGGGCCTTGATTCCAGGACCCTGGGATCATGACCTGAGCCAAAGGCAGATGCTTAACTGGCTGAGCCACCCAGGCGCCCCCTGACTTCTTTCTTCATATGAAAATAGCCGTATCTTGTATCTGCTCCCACTGATGTGATAGCCTCACTTTCCTAATTGTTCCTTCTAATGAAAATGCTATTGTTTTCTAGTGGTTTAGTCCTAGCTTGTCCTCCCGTTGCAAATTCTGCCCGATTAGTGATGTTTTCATAACAATTTTTATCACGTTGCTTAGTTTTACCTATTTGTCTATTATTAGCATTTCTTCTTGATTTCAGTTCTTCTTTTTCCCTGAACGATATGTATTTTTGGTGAGAAAAATTCCCAATTTTTGCTGGCCTGAAATGATTTTAATTTGTTCTCTTTCCAGAAAGAAAGTTTTGCGGGACACTGATTTCTAGTTTGACAGTTGTTTTCCCTTCGCACACGAAGGATGACACTCCACCGCTTTCTGGCTTCCACTGTTCCTATTAATAAGTCACCTTTCAATATAACTGTCATTCATTTTTTTGTAGTTAAATTTCTCTTTTCTGACTTCTTTTAGTACTTCTCTTTTTTGTGTGTTCCGAATTTTGCAATGATATATCTGGCATGGATTTTTATTTACTTTGCTTAAGATTCAGACGGTTTTCTAGGTATCAGTTGGTATTTTTCATCAGAGCTATAAAACTCTATTTTAGGGGCACCTGGGTGGCTTAGTCATTAAGCGTCTGCCTTCGGCTCAGGTCATGATCCCAGGGTCCTGGGATCGAGCGGTGGGAGCCTGCTTCTCCCTCTCCCACTCCCCCTCCTTATGTTCCCTCTCTTGCTGTGTCTTTCTCTGTCAAATAAATAAATAAAATCTTTAAAAAAAAAAAAAACAACTATATTTTATAGCCATTATCTCCTCAAATATTGCCTGTTTTCCATTTCTTATCTCCTTTTAGAGCTTCAATTAAATCCATGTTAAGCCTTTTCTCCTCATTCTCCAAGTTGTTCTATTTCTCTTAATTTCCATCTCTTTTTTTCTCTGCAAGACATGATGGATAGTTTCTATGGATCTACCTTCTGATTCACAAATTCTGCCCTTCAACTGCTAATTAATATGTGCATCAGGTTTTTAATTTGTGGTTATTTATCTCTAAAAGTTCTAATTTTCAAATCTGTATGACTGTTCTTTTGATCCTCTGTTCCCCAATCATTTTCCCAATTTTATATTTTATTTCTTTAAACATGTTAACATTTTCTATATCTGGTATATGATAGTTCTGACCTCTGAAGACTGGGTGTGATTTTTTGCTGTATACTTTTTTCCTGTAGGTTCTTACTCATTGTGCCTTGTTTCCTTGCAGGTTTTATGGATCCCTGATGATGCACTGCTCAATTTCCTTAGAATTTTATCTGTGGGAATTATCTGAGGCCCTAATATGAATTTCCTTCCTTGGGACCACTTGACATTTTTCACTTGCGTTTTCTCAGTCTACATATATAGCATTAATTTATATAAAGAAACTAAATGAGTACTTTATAATTCCAATTATAATTCTGGAAAAGGCAAAAGTATGGAGAGTAAAAAGATTAGCGGTTTCCGGGGTGGGAGTGGTGGAAGGCATAAATATGCGAGAGCACAGAGGATTTTTTTTAGGGCAGTGAAAATACTTTTTATTTTCCATAATGATGCATTCATGTCCTTATACATTTGTCAAAACCCACAGATTACACAACACCGAGAGTGAAATATAATTAGGTAGGCCCTCAGTTGTAACTAATGTAATCTTGCGGGAGATGCTGATATTGGAACAGACTCTATCAGTATGCGAGCAGAGTGCATATGGGGAATTTCTTTACCTTCCCCTCAACTTTGCAGTGAACTTTATTTTTTTTTAAAGATTTTATTTATTTATTTGAAAGAGAGAGAGAGAGAGCAAGTGAGAGAGTGAGAGAGCATGAGCAGTGAGGAGGGGCAGAGGGAAAGGGAGAAGCAGACTGGATGTGGGGCTCAATCCCAGGACTCAGGGATCATGACCCATGCCAAAGGCAGGCACTTAACCAACTGAGCCATCCAGGCACTCCTGTAGTAAACTTTAAACTCCTCTAAAAAAATTAAGTCTAAAAAATAATAAAAACTTAATGAAGTCATAGTTTTAAAATGTTTTAACTAAATGAGGACCATAAAGATAAAACACACACACTGTCAGAATAAGCAAATTCAGGAAAGCTGCAGAATACAAAATCAACACATATAAATCAGCTGTATTTCTATACACTCACAATGAACAATTCACAAATGAAATTAAGAAAAAATTCCAGGGGCGCCTGGGTGGCTCAGTTGGTTAGGTGTCTGCCTTCAGCTCAGGTCATGATCCCGGAACCCTGGGATTGAGCCTGCTTCCCCTCTCCCATCTGCCTGCCACTTCCCCTGCTGGTGCGTGCAATCTCTCTCTCTCTCCCTCTATCAAATAAATAAATAAAATCAATTCAATTTACAGTAGCATCAAAAAGAATACTTAGGAAAAAACTTAACCAAAGAGGAAACAGACTCATACACCGAAAACTATAAAACAATGCTGAGAGAAATTAAAACACAAATAAGTAGAAAAACAAATAAATAGAAAGACATCCCATGTTAATGGAAGGTAAAAAGTAATACTGTTAATGTGTCAATACTATTCAAAGCAATCTATGAATTCAAGGCACTTCCTACAATGATTATGCTATGTGAAATAAATTAGTCACAAAAAAGTAAATACTGTATGAGTCCACTTATATGAGTTACCTGAAGTAGTAAAACTCATAGAAACAGAAAGTGGAATGGCACTTATCAGGGGCTGGGGGTAGGGGGAATGGGTATTTAATGGGTATAGAGTTTGTTTAGAAAGGTAAAAAAGTTTTAGACATGGATGTTAGTGATGGCTGCACAACAATGAGAATGTACTTAATGGCACTAAAATGTACACTTAAAAATGCTTACAACAGTAAATTTTATGTTATGCATATTTTACCACAAAAAAAAGAAAAAAAATAAAAAAACATACAACTCCTGAAACCAATATTACCCTATATGTTAATTAACTAGAATTTAAATAAAAACTTGACATGAAAAAAAAATTTTTTTTTTTTTAAGATTTTATTTATTTGACAGAGAGAGACACAGCGAGAGAGGGAACACAACCAGGGGGAGTGGGAGAGGGAGAAGCAGGCTTCCCGCCGAGCAGGGAGCCCGATGCGGGGCTCGATCCCAGGACCCTAGGATCATGACCTGAGCCGAAGGCAGACGCTTAACGACTGAGCCACCCAGGCACCCCAGAAATGAAAAAAATTTTAATAAAAAATAAAAGGAACATACAATCCTCTAACACTGTATCAGGAAGAAATAGAAAATCTGAACAGGCTGATTACTAGTAATGAAACTGAATCAGTAATCAAAAAACTCTCAACAAACAAAAATCCAGGATGGATTCACAGGTGAATTCTACCAAATATTTAAAAGAGAGTTAATAATTATTCTCCTCAAACTACTCAAAAAAAAAAAAAAAATAGAAGAAAAAGGAAGCTTCCAAATTCATTTCTGCAAGGCCAGCATTACCCTGACACCAAAACCAAAGACATTATAAAAACAAAACAAAACAACAACAAAAAGCGACAGGTCAATATCCCTGATGAACATAGACACTAAAATTTACCTCAACCAAATATAACAAACTGCATTCAACAATACGTTAAAAGGATCATTTGCCATGATCAAGTGGGTTTTATTCAGGTGAAACAAAGACGGTTCAATATCCACAAATCAATGATTTATTCCAGCAAAGCAAAGATGGTTCAACATCCACAAATCAATCAATGTGATACACGATATTAACAAGATGAAGGATAAAAATCAAATGATCATCTCAACAGATACAAAGAAAGCATTTGACAAAATTCAACATCCATTCATGATAAAAATGCTCAACAAAGTCAGTTTAGAGGGAATACATACATAAAAAAGGTCACATATGAAAACCCCACAATAATATTATACTCAACAGTGAAAAACAGAGCTTTCCCTTTAAGACAAGAATGCCCACTCTAGTCACTTTTATTCAACGCAGTATGGGAAGTCCTAGACACAGCAATCAGATAATTAATTAATTAATGGCATCCAAATTCATAAGGAAAAAGTAAAACTGTCACTATTTGCAGATGACATGATACTAAACATAGAAAACCCTAAAGACTCCACCAAAAACTATTTGAATAAATGAATTCAATAAAGTTGCAGGATACAAACTTAATATACAGAAATCTGTAATGTTTCCATACAATAATGAAGTAGCAGAAAGAGAAAACAATTCCATTTACAGCTGCACCAAAAAGAATACAATACCTAGGAATCAACTTAATCGAAAAACTGAAAGATCAGCACTCTGAAAACTATAAAATATTGAAGAAATTAAGGATGAAACAAACAAATGGAGAGCTATACTGTGTTCATGGGCTATTAGACTTTATATTGTTAAAATGTCCTGCCCAAAGCAATCTACAGATTCAATGCAATCCCTATCAAAATATCAATAGCATTTTTCACAGAACAACAACAAATAATCCTAAAATTTGTATGGAACCACATAAGACCCCAAATAGCCAAAGCAATCTTGAAAAAGAGAAACAAAGCTTCAGGCATCACAATCCCAAATTTCAAGATACACTACAACGATATAATAATCAAAACAATATAGAACCATCACAAAAAGAGACACACAGATCAGTGGAACAGAATAGAGAGTCCAGAAATAAATCCACACTTAAAACTGTCAATTAATCTACAACATAGGAGGCAAAATAGTCTCTTCACTAAATGTTGCTGAGAAAACTGGACTGCTACATGCAGAAGAATGAAACTGGACCACTTTCTTATACCATATACAAAAATAAACTTGAAATGGATTAAAAACCTAAATATGAGACCTGAAACCATAAAACTCCTAGAAGAAAATACAGCCAGTAATCTCTACGACACCAGCCTCAGCAACATTTTTCTAGGTATGTTCCCTCAAGCAAGGGAAACAAAAGTAAAAATAAACTACTGAGACCACACCAAAATAAAAAGCTTTTGTACAGCAAAGGATACAATCAACAAAACTAAAAGGCAACCTACAGAATGGGAGAAGATATTTGCAAATGATATATCCGATAAGGGGTTAATATCCAAAATATATAAAGAATTTATAAAACTCAACACAAAAACACAAATCATCTGATTTAAAAATAAGCTGATGACTCGAACAGACATTTTTCCAAGGAAGATATACAGATGGCCAAAAGACATGAAAAGACACTCAGCATTTCTAATCATCAGGGAAATGCAAATCAAAACCATAAGGAGATACCACCTCACACATGCCAGAATAGCTAGTATTAAAAAAGACAAGAGGGGCACCTGGGTGGCTCAGTCAGTTAAGCGTCTGCCTTCGGCTCAGGTCATGATCCCAGGGTCCTAGGATCAAGCCCCATGTCGGGCATTCTGCTCAGTGGGGAGCCTGCTTCACTCTCTCCCTCTGCCTACTGCTCCGCTGGCTTGTGCTCTCTCTTTCTGTCAAATAAATAAAATCTTAAAAAAAATAAAAATAAAAAACAGGAAATAACAAGTGTTGGTGAAAATGTGGAGGAAAAGGAACCCTCATACACTGCTGACTGTAATATAAACTGGTACTGCCACTGTGCAAAACATTATGGAGGTATCTCAAGGTATTAAAAATAGAAATACCATAAGACCCAGTAATTCCACTACTGGGTATTTACCCAAAGAAAACAAAAAAACACTAATTTGAAAAGATATTTTTTAAAAAAAAGATATATGCACCCCTATGTTTGTTGCAGCATTATTTACAACAGCCAAGATATGGAAGCAACCATCGACAGATGAAGAGATAAAGAAAACATGGTGCATGTATACAATGGAATATTACTCAGCCATAAAAAAGGACGACAACATGGTTGAACCTAGAAGGTATTATACTAAGTGAAGTAAGTTAGAAAAAGACAAATACCATGTAATTTCACTTACATGTGTGATCCATAGAACAAATGAACAAAAAACAAAAAAAAAGAAGAAACAAACCCATAAATAACAGAAAACTGCTGGTTGCCAGAGGAGAGGGGGTTATGGGATAGGCAAAATAGGTGAAAGGGACTGAAAGGTACACAGGCTTCCAGTTATGGAATGAATTAAGTCATAGGGATGAAAGGTACAGCACAGGGAATATGGTCAGTAGTATTATTAACAGTGACAAATGATAGCTACACTTCTGGTGAGCACTGCATAACAGAGCTATCCAATCACTGAAACTAATGTAACAACGTGTGTCAACTATACTTCAATTTAAAACAATAACAAAAAAGACGAGGGGGGAGTAGGGGAGTTACCTGGAAGATTCAGTTGGTAAAACATGTAACTACTGATCTCAGGGTCATGAGTTCAAGCCCCATGTTGGGCATAGAGCTTACATTAAAAAAAAAATTATATGAGGGTCCACTTGTTGTTATACATTACTACATTTTATCCCTCCTCAACTCCCTTGTGCCAAGGTCAAGATAAGCATCCCATATCCGTGGCCATATTTATTTCTCATTTACCCTTTCACTGGGGGAGTAGCACCTTGGAGTCCCAGCTTTTATGCAGAGGTTTCTTATTAGATTCCTGGCTTTGGACAGACTCTAGATTTTCTCTCTTGAGCCTAGCCATATCTAACAGAAGCAAATGTTCGAAGTCTCTAAGGATGGTCAGAAACTCATCCAGTGAAAACTGGTTTTAGTGTCTGCTTCCCTCTCAGAATTCCTACTGAAGGAGAGCAGAATATGCTATCCCCAAATATGCTGACATACTGATTTCTATGAAATAGAGATACCTGAATAGCAAAGGAAATATAGTCAATAATACTATAGTAACTTTGTATGGTGATTGATAACTACACTGATCATAGTGAGCATTCATAATGTATATAATTGTCAAACCATTATGTTATTTACCTGAAATTAATATGGTATGTCAACTATACTTCAATAAAAGATAAAAATTTAAAAATAAATAAAAATAGGGGCACCTGGGTGGCTCAGTCGGATAAGCGTCTGCCTTCGGCTCAGGTCATGATCCCAGGGTCCTGGGACTGAGCCCTGCATCAGGCTCCCTGCTCAGCAGGAAGCCTGCTTCTCCCTCTCCCACTCCCCCTGCTTGTGTTCCCTCTCTCGCTGTGTCTCTCTCTGTCAAATAAATAAATAAAATTTAAAAAAAAATAATAATAAATAAATAAATAAAAATAAAGGCACTTGAGAAACAGCTGATGCAAGGACACTCTAACCCTCCTTTGTCTCCCCCACCCCCAAAAGCAGTAGATAAATCTCCAGTATGAAAGTTACCTCTCCCTGTGCTAGGTTAGAACGCATCCTTATCATCAGAGATAGGAAAATTAGAGCCAAGAAGGCTATATAAACAAACCTTGTCACTTTTTTTTTTTAAGATTTTGTTTATTTATTTGACAGAGAGAGACATAGCGAGAGCAGGAACACAAGCAGGGGGAGTGGGAGAGGGAGAAGCAGACTTCCCGTGGAGCAGAGAGCCCGATGTGGGACTCGATCCTGGGATCCTGGGATCATGACCTGAGCCGAAGGCAGACCCTTAATGACTGAGCCACCCAGGCACCCAAACCTTGTTACTTCTTTACCAACTTACTGCCCCAAGCCCAAACCCCTTTGTCGTCAATTCTTCATAAATTTATTGTTTCTCTAAGTCAATCAGAGAAAGACACGTATCATATGACCTCACTGATATGAGGAATTCTTCATCTCAGGAAACAAACTGAGGGTTGCTGGGGGGGGGTGGTGGGAGGGATGGGGTGGCTGGGTGATAGACATTGGGGAGGGTATGTGCTATGGTGAGTGCTGTGAATTGTGCAAGACTACTGAATCACAGATCTGTACCTCTGAAACAAATAATGCAATATATGTTAAGAAAAAAAAAAGAAAGAAAAAGATAGTAGTAGGGGAAGAATGAAGGGGGGGAAATCGGAGGGGGAGACGAAACATGAGAGACGATGGACTCTGAAAAACAAACTGAGGGTTCTAGAGGGGAGGGGGGTGGGAGGATGGGTTAGCCTGGTGATGGGTATTAAAGAGGGCACGTTCTGCATGGAGCACTGGGTGTTATGCACAAACAATGAATCATGGAACACTACATCAAAAACTAATGATGTAATGTATGGTGATTAACATAACAATAAAAAATTTTAAAAAAAGAAAAAATTTATTGTTTCTCTGTCTAAAAGGTGTAAAAGATTCATGCTTTGGTCACTTCTTTGAGTTTCATGTTTGTATGAGGCTCCAATATATACAAAATTAAATTTGTTTTTCTCCTGTTAATCTGTTTTATGTCAATATAATTATTAGACCAGCCAAAGAACCCAGAAGGAGGGAAATGTTTCCTACCCTCCACTACTTTCACTTCTTTTTTGGGTTCTGTGATTTTCTTACTCAGTGATTCCTTTCAAAAAGTATTCTATACAATGTTTAAACCTGTAGTTATTTCAGTTGGGAGAGTTCTTAGAGGTTTGTTTATACTGGAAATGGCACTTAGCATATTATGGTACTTTATATGTACCATAGCGATTTGGGGCTAGTTAATTCACCTTTCTGCTTTAGTGTCCAGCTGCAAAACAGGATCCCAATACTTACTTGACAGGGTTGTTAAAACTAGCACCCTAGTAAGCACTTGGTAATTATATCTTCTGATAATCCCTCTTTTCTGATTCTGGGATACACTGCTTTACTGCCTATTTTTAGCACTGATATTGACATTTCTGGTAGAGAACTTACACTTATCTTTTTTAGTTATTAGCATTGATTGGTGACTGGAAGTGAACAGTTTGCCTGATTTGGCTGAGTATGTTTTCTGTGACTTGTCAGTTTCTTAGTTGACAGGAAGTATTTACCTCCATACGTATTTAGAATAAGGTAGAAATTACGCCAGAATAAACTTTAAAAAATTATTTTTAAAGTCAGAGAAGTGAATTTTTTTTTTAATATTTTATTTATTTGTCAGAGAGCAAGCGAGCACGGGGGCAGAGGGAGTGGCAGACAGAAGAAGCAGGCAGAGGGAGAAGCAGACTCCCCACTGAGCAAGGAGCCAGATGCGGGACTTGATCCCAGAATCCTGGGATCATGACCTGAGCTGAAGGGAGAGGATTAAATGATTGAACCACCCAGGTGTCCCAGAAGTGAAATTTTTTTTAATTCATTTTTTACTTGTTTCATACCAAGATGAAACTTTCTTTGAAGATTAAAAGGTCAATTATTAATTACTTTTTGAAGGCTTTCTGACTCTCCTCTTAGGAAGGGTTAGTTGTTCCTTCCATAATGTTCCCATGGTACCTTGTTTATACCTCTGCTATCTCACTTACCACATGAATTGTAATTACTTATTTACACTTTCTCTCTCCATTAGAGTTTGATCTCCTTGCAATACAGACCCTGGCTTGTCATCTTAGTATCTCCAGGGCCTGGAACATATAAAAGGCAATTTGCAAATATATGCTAACTCTGATCAAATTAGTTTTTCATTACTTTCCTACATTAACTCTTTAGACATTTGAAATGTGCTTTCTCTCATGTATCCTTTTTGTTGTTCCTTTGATAAGTAATTCTATCGAATTTGAAAAGTTTTATTCTCCATCTATGTACTCATGAACATAAGAAGCAAATTGCAAACTATGATGGGGAAACTGACAAATCCACCAATAAAGTGAGATTTTTAACATTCTCTCCAGATGGGTCACGAAGATAAAGTCAGTAAGGGCACAAATGTGACAAGAACATTTTACAACTTTTACCTACCAGACAGCTCACAAGCATTGTACCTAAAAATTGAAAAAGATATACTATTTTCAAGCACACAGAAGATATGTTCCGAAAACTGATCATATGTTAGGCCTCATTCTTTGCCCACAAGGCAATTAAATCAGAAAACAACAATAAAATAACGAGAAAGCCTACATGATTAGAAATTTTTATTATTTCTAAACAACTTGTTAGTCAAAGGGAAATCAAAATGAAAACCAGAAAATGTTTAGGGCTGAACCATAACAATACTACACATCAAAACTTGCGAGATTCAACTAAAGCAGTAGTTACAGAAAAATGTATAATCTTCAATGCATACACTAAAAAAGCTAAAAATTGATGACATTGGCATCCCAGTTACAAAGTTAAGAAAAAGAGGGGCGCCTGGGTGGCTCAGTGGGTTGAGTGGCTGCCTTTGGCTCAGGTCATGATCCCAGGGTCCTGGGATCGAGCCCCTCATCGGGCTCCCTGCTCAGCAGGGAGCCTGCTTCTCCCTCTGCCTGCTGCTCCCCCTGCTTGTGCTCTCTCTCTGTCAAATAAATAAATAAAATCTTAAAAAAAAAAAAAAAAAACAAAGTTAGAAAAAGAACAAGAAGGGGCACCTGGGTGGCTAAGTCGGTTAAGCTTACGACTCCTGATTTTGGCTCAGGTCACGATCTCAGGGTCATGGGACCAAGCCCTGCTCCAAGCTCCTCGTTCAGTGGGGAGTCTGCTTGAGATTTTCTCTCCTCCTCTCCCTCTGCCCCTCCCTGCCACTCCTGTGTGTGAACATGAGACACGCGTACTCTCTCTCTCTAGAATAAATAAATCTTAAAAAAAAACTCAAAGAAAGAAAATAATAATAAAAGAGCTGATATAAATAAAATAGAAAATAAGTACCAATCCAAAGAGCTGATTTTTTAAAAAAATTAAAAAGCAAATAAACTTCTAGCAAGGCTGATTAAGAAACAAAGAAAAAAGAGACAAATGATATTAGAAATGAAAAAGACATAAATTCAAATGCTGAACAGTCTAAACAGATAATAAAAAGATATTATGAACCAAGGAAATCTGAAAAGTTACATTAAATAAATTCCTAGAAAAATATAACTTAAAAATTTCAATCAAAAACAAATTCATCTCTAAACTGTTCAACAAAAGATTTAATTCAGTGCTGATCAAAATCCCAACAGGATTTTTTGTGAAACTTGACAAACTTATTCTAAAATTTATATTGAAAAGCAAAGTCCAAAAAAAAACCCCAACATACTCTTGAATAAGAGTAACTATTCAAGTGGATTTACCATATATTGTCTTATTATAAAGCTATTATCATTAAGACAGTGTGGTATCAACACAGGGTGCATAAACTAACCAATGAAACCTAATAGAGGGGCGCCTGGGTGGCTCAGTCAGTTAAGCTTCTGCCTTGGGCTCAGGTTATGATCCCAGGGTCCTGGGATCGAGTGCCGCATGGGGCTCCCTGCTCAGCGGGGAGTCTGTTTCTCCTTCTCCCTCTGCCTGTCTGCCACTCCCCCTGCTTGTGCTTGCTCTCTCTGTCAAATAAATAAATAAATCTTTAAAAAATATTAAAAATAAAAAGAAAGAAACCTAACAGAGAGCCCAGATACAGATTCATATAAACACTGAATCTTGATATATGCAGAGGTAGCACTGCTGATAAATGGAGAATAAATTTTTCAATAAATTGCGTTGACATAAATGAATATTCACTGGATAAAAAATGAGACTGGATCTCTATATCACATCACACATATAAATTAATTCTAGGTGGGTAAAAACATTTTGAAAGGAAAAACTTTAAAACTTTAAAAAGACAATATAGAAGTCTATTTTATGAATTCCAATAGGGAAGGGTTTTATGAACAAGATACAAAGAGTCTTACCATTAGAGGAAAAGACTGGCAAATCTGACTGCATTAAAATTAAGAACTTCAGTTATCAAAAGACACCATAAAAACTGAAAGAAAATATGGCCAATTCAAATAATCAATAAAGGATTAATGTCCAGAATATATAAAGAACTCATGATTTAATGAGGAAAAAATGAACCACCCAATTTTTTTTTTTTTTAAGATTTTATTTATTTATTTGACAGAGAAAGACACAGCGAGAGAGGGAACACAAGCAGGGGGAGTGGGAGAGGGAGAAGCAGGCTTCCCGCTGGGCAGGGAGCCCGGATGCGGGGGGATGCGGGGCTCCATCCCAGGACCCTGGGATCATGATCTGAGCCGAAGGCAGAGGCTTATCCGACTGAGCTACCCAGGTGCCCCTGAACCACCCAATTTTTAAAAGAGCAAAAGATATAAACAGGTAATCCCTGAATAAGAAATGTAGTCCATAAACATAAAAAATACTCAGCCTTATGTGTAATTAGTTAACTACAAATCAAAATCACAAAGAAACACCATTTCACACCCATTAGAGTCGGTAAATAGGAATTATCAGTTTGATGGCATGCTGATTCACTGCTAGCAAAAGTATAAATGGTATAACCATTGTGAAAAACAATTCAGCTTCCAGAGTGTCTTAGTTTTCTACTTAACTGCCACTTGTACGGGTTGAATTGTGTTCCCCAAAAAAAGATGTTAAAATCCTAACCTTCAGTATCTCAGAAGGTGACTTTATTTGGAAATAAGGTCTTCATAGAAGTAATTAAATTAAAATGAGGTCATTAGCATGGGCCTTAATCCTATATGACTGGGGCCCTTACAAAAAGGGGAAATTGGGACACAAAGGGAACAGACACAGAGGGAAAAACTAGGTGAAGAGACACAGAGAAAGTGCCATGGCAAGGTGAAGGCAAAGATAGGGGTGATGCATCTATAATCCAAAAAATGCCTAAGATCACCAGCAAACTACCAGAAGCTGGGAGACAGGCATAGAACAGCTTCACCCTCAAAGCTCTTGCGAAGGAACCAACCCTGCCCGGACACACCCTGATCTTGGACTTCTAGGCTCCAGAACAGGCACAATGGATCTCGGTGATTTAAGCCACCCAGTTTGTGGTACTTTGTTATAGCAACCCATGCAAACTGTTATAGCAGTTAATGCAAATGAATACATTCCTTTAATAAATAACCAAAAACTCAGTGGTATAAAACAACATAAATTTATTATCTTAGAGTTCTATGGGTCAGGCTGGTCTGACTGAGCTAAAGTCAAGGTATCGGCAAGGCTTCATTACTTTCTGGGAGCTCCAGGGAAAAATCCCTTTCCTTGTCTTTTCCAGCTTCAAGACAGTGCCTGTTTTCCTTGGCTCCAGGCCTTTTTCTCCCACCTCAAAGCCAAAGGTGGATTGAGTCTTTCTCACACTGTATTATTCTAACCGTAATGCCACTGTTACATCTCTTGCTGTGATCTCTTCTGTCTCCCTCTTCTGCTTTTGAAGGGCCCTTGCAATTATACTGGATCCACTCAGATAATCCTGGTTGATCTCCCCATCTCAAGGCCCTTAACTTAATCTCATCTGCAAAGTCCCCTTTGCCATGTAAAGCAACAAATTCGTAAATTCCAGGGATTAGAACAGGGACATCTTTGTGGTACCATTATTCTACCTAGTAAAGTTGAATACAAACGTACCCTGCAACTCAGCAATTCTACTTCTAGATGCACACATGCACCAGGAGACCTTTACAAGAATTTTCATAGCAGCATTGTACATAATAGCAAAAAAACTGAAAACCACCCAAGGGTCCATGAACAGTGGAATGGATAAATAAATTTTACTATGGCCATACAATGAAATTCTATAGAGCACTGAAAATTAACTACAACTATCCAAATCAACATGGATGAATCTTAGAAAACATCAGAAAAAAAGGATATCGAAGAATTCATACAGCATGATTCTATTTACTTAAAGTTCAGACATAGGCAACACTAACAACACATTATTTACTTAGGAAACATTCATGAGGATTATAATTATAAAGATAAGCAAGGGAATGAATAGCAAAAAAAATAAATCAGGATAGATGTATTGCCTCTGGCACAGGGAGAAGGAGAAGCAAAATAGGTTACACAGGGAACTTCAAAGAAAATGAGTGCTGAGTACATGACTTTAGTTTTACTTTCTTCTTTAAACTGTATAAAAATATACATATGTATAGTCTTTCATGTATGGCATTTCTCATTTACAAATTTAAACATTAAATAACTGTAAAATACAATGAATGCAAGTTGTATGAAATCTAAGGAAGTAGTCAAACAACGTACTCTGATAGAGGAGGGATAAAGAAGATCTTTATCTTTTAAGATCCCCGCTAGGTAGCAATAGTGAAGGGAAAGTTCTAGGTTGTAAAAGTAAAAGACAGCAGGAAATACATTCCTCTGCCCCAAGAGCTAGGAAAAAGCTTCTAATAATCACTTAAATAAACGTGGATTAACTTCTATATGATAAGGTGAACAATGTCATAAACTGTCAGAAATGACTCAGAACTCAGCTCTCCTCAAGTTTTGCTTGGCTAACACAGTTGTTCAGTTTGTTTTGTTCAGATTGAATGCCCTTAGGCAAAGTAGGCAATGATCAGTTCACTTCCATTCTTCTTACCCTCTCCTCCTTCCTCAACATGTAACATAAATGTGTTATGTAGCTGGCCTCTGAAGGCACTGGAGTTTGAGACCAGCGGCATCCTGACAAGTCACTTGAAACAACCACATCAGGTACCGAGTGTGTCTTCAAGGTCATTATGAGCCAGATGATCAAGAGTCTCTCCTATCTTTCTCTCTCCCATCACTCTCCACCCTACCACCTTTTTTTTTTTTTACCAAGGATATCATTTATCACGTAATTGGAGATAACTGGCAAAATTAAAGACAGCCTTGGAAAACTACGACTGCAGGGGCATATGATCTTTATGGAAAATATAGAGGGACTAGGAGCCAAGACCTGGGCTCTAATCCCTGTATCCCAATATTTCACAGCATAACCTAGACACGATACTATCTCTCTGGAGTTGAATTACTTTCCTTTCTATAAAATGACATTTCAATTAGATAAATTTTTTTTCTTTTTTTTTTTTAAGATTTTATTTATTTATTTGAGAGAGAGAATGAGAGAGAGAGAGAGAGAGCACATGAGAGGGGGGAGGGTCAGAGGGAGAAGCAGACTCCCTGCTGAGCAGGGAGCCCGATGTGGGACTCGATCCTGGGACTCCAGGATCATGACCTGAGCCGAAGGCAGTCGCTTAACCAACTGAGCCACCCAGGCGCCCTCAATTAGATAAATTTTAAATCTCTCTATAGCTATATAAATATATTTATGTTGAAATAAACTGGAAATTTTCAGCAAGTACAGTTTGTTCTTGCTTTGGATGGGGTATAGGAAAGAGGGAAAATGTGCTAGGGAAATGGGCTGACATGGTAACTGAATGGGAAAAAGGAAAGAGACTAAAATGGGCCTCCCTCTGAGGAGGACAATGAAAACAAACTATACAGTTTTACTCATGGTTGACCCTACTTACCTTTCACTCAGTATGGGAAAACACAAACTATGGAGATGTTATTATTTCATACGATATAATGAAAATATTCTATCTCACATCATCACTGCTTCACGTGATTTGTTACCTTTTTTTTTCACCTTTTACTTTTAAATATGGCCAACTTTGCCATAATGGAACTTTGTCCTCAGCTTACACACTGATGTATCACTATACTTTCTAGATTCTTAATCTTGGGACGCCTGGGTGGCTCAGGTCATGATCCCAGGGTCCTGGGATGGAGCCCTGCATCGGGCTCCCTGCTCCACGGGAGGTCTGCTTCTCCCTCTCCCACTCCCCCTGCTTGTGTTCCCTCTTTCGCTGTGTCTTTCTCTGTCAAATAAATAAAATCTTTAAAAAAAATAAAATAAAATAAAGATTCTTAATCTTAAATAAGATTTTCTTAAAGGAGATTTCTCCTTTCTTAAAGGAGATTTCAACCAGTGTGACTGGTAAAAGCAAGAGAAAAGAAGTCTACAAGTCAACAACAATAAGCAGTTCTCAAACAGCCAGAACCAAGGATGGATGTGAGGAAGGGGTGTTCCGTAAATCCCAGATGGCTTTTTAAAAAACAAAACAAGCAAAAGGCTAAAAGCAGGCTATAGAGGACTTCGCAAGCAAGAGTCAAGAGCATGAACTTTATCCTGTGAACAATGAAAACCCTAAGAGATTTTTAAGAGTGATTTGATTAAATCTGTGTTTTTGAAAGATAACGCGGATGACAGAGTACATATACAATATTTACAAAATAGAGCATAAAATAATTATGTAGGTTGATATTTTTCTACAAAAACATTAACATGAAATTAGAATAAACTCATTAAAACCATAAAATAAATATCACAAACACTAAAGTATTATTAAAGAAATTCATAGTGGGTTTTGCCTTGCAAATTCCTTAAAGGGGTAAATAGTCACTTAAACTTTAAAAAAAAATTTAAAAGCCTTCATACTACATGTGTATATCTTTTTCAAATAAAATTAACACTTTAAGTAATATTTATGGGCTTTAAGGCCACAGAATCTTTAAATATTTACCCAACCATTTAGAAAGCACCTAGCATTTTAGGTATAGAAAAATTTCTCACACACTAACTTACATCTTTCAAAGCCTTGTACTTACCTAGTCTATCACACACCAAAGAATCTGGCTGAAAAGCTGAAAACTACACTGTAGACTACACAAGTAAAATGGCATAGATATTTAGTTTGTTAAATTCTGGCTTCTATGTAGACAACTGATTTTTTTTTTCTTTTAGCTTCCTATTAGTTTCAGCTGACTGCTGGCAAATGCACTACAGACTTAGTGCTTCTTTCCATTAACCCACCAGCACTAACTAGATTTAAACTTTAAATCTCTAAATGCTTTGTGAATAACAACAAAAACCCTTCGCTAAGAACTGACACAGACACAGCATTTACACCAGATGCTACCAATCTAATTATGAAAATAAAGTATCTTACAAACATATGCCCTGATTTTTCAACATCATACCTAACATCCCAAAACTTAAAAATTATTTTAAATCTGCTCTGACACAATTAAAAATGTTTATTATTAATGAGTTTTCAATTGTTTTTCAAAGAGGTTCATAAAAACATTTAAGTACTTAAGGAAATGAAAGTATAATTATTTTGTTATCAATGCAAAAATGAATCTACACACACTTTTTAGAAGTTCTCTATTCAAAAAACAGAGTATTTGTTCATCTTTTCCAATTAAAAAAAGATAGCAGTATCAACACTCAACATTTAAGTTAAAGTTCAAGAACTACTAATTTGTGATGTTTTAATTACGTTTTTATTTATAACTTACTAAAAGAAATGGATTCTAAAATTGGAAGTTATTATAGAATTAATGTACTGGGATCCCCTAACTTGACAGGATCCTGAGACTCAGAAAAATTCACTCACTGACTCTTCCAGGATTACACAGCAGAGCCAAGATTTTACCCTTGACCCTCTGCCGATGAATTCAGGACATTTCCCCCTGGATCAAGTTCTACCCAAAATCTTTTTTGTCTTCCTTCACTTTCTGAAACAAAAAGGTGGCTTCACAATTGTCATATACAAAGTTCAGCACTAAAATTAGAAAATCTCTTATCTTTTACTTCCATAAAAGTACTGCCCTTTTTAAAAGTGAAATTGTATTTTCCTCTAATACAAGTAATAAATGAAGCAACCTAGCAATAACAACAGTGTACCTAGCTGAAGGCTGAAAAGGGTTGCTGCTTTGGAAAGGGCATCAGACTAGGATTAAGACGACCAGGAATTTTCGATTTACAAGACAACAGCCACAATGGACTACGCCAACAGATTACAATTAAAATACATTAAAGTGTAATACTGTTAAGTACAGGAAATTTGTCTACAAATGTGATGAGATTGCTAAAACACTTTTCCGGTGTTAAAAAATACAATCTATTCACATATAGTCAAACCAAATGCCATTCAGGCTATGAAAAGGGCTGGTATTACGCTCACTGCTCTGCAGTAAATCTTCTCACAACAGTTTTTCTCCTGACACACATTTTTCTAAGCATTGTCTAGTATCACTGGCTGTAAACTAAGAAAGCAAAAGGCATAACATTTTTTGAACAATTCTTTCTAGCATGTGGCCAAGTAACTACAGACCACAAAAGCGGCCTCTGAGAGCACTTTTCAAGAAGTAAAGTGTGGTCTCACTGAAACAGTGCAGATCAGTGTTAAACATAAAATCAATGTAGTAGCTTCAAGATTATTAAGAAAAGAGAGCATCAGATGTAGCAAGAACAAGAAACGTTTGTGTCAAATACACTGCATTACAGTGTAAAACATATCACCAATCAAAAAGTCTGAAAACCAATGGGATAGACTCCTACTCTCCTACTTAAACCTCTACATACATCTTTTTAGTTGCTTAGAAAACAGCATTGAAAACTTGAAAGGTCTAGGTTCAAATCCCTGCACTGCCACTTACTGGATGTGTGAAGTTGGGTAGCCTCTATAAGCCTCAATTTACTCAGCTCTAAATTGGGATTGTCATCTACCACACAGGGTTTTTGTGAGCATTTGGGACAATATATGTAATATTTCGCACCTAGCACATGCTCAATGAATAACAACTATATTCGCTGATTTCTTGGTGATGTAGAACAAGATTTCTCTAAACCACATAAAGAGAAACTCTTCCCTGAGGATGATTTCAATTCCTTTAAAAAACAAAAACATGTAAACCGACGGGGGAAAAAAAAAAATGGAAATGCTTTTGGCATCTTTCCAAACATTACTAAGTTTAAAGGTTAAATTGTTACAACATTCTCCTAATTATGCAACAAATACACACGACCATGAGTTAGTCTGTAAAAGATTATAATGGCCTATATTACTGAAATGGGGGAGGGGGAAGAACCCTTAACAATTATTTCCAACAATCTTTTCATCTACACGAAGCCTCAGTTCCGAAGCTCATCGCTGTTCATTATATATCAAATTCTTCCTCTCGATTATCAAGAATGAAAGCGCACTGATTAAAATTTATATATATATATATATATATATATACACGTATTCAATCTAATGCCTGTATGTTATCACTGGGGAGACACCACCATTATAACAGCAACAACTAGCATCAAAAAGACCTACATCAGTGTATACCAAAGTGGCAGTCGTCGATCTATTAAACCGCAAATAATTCACTTCATTCCTGAGAACTCATCTATCGCATGAGCAAAGTCTTTAAAAAGTGCAATATGATCAGTCTCCTCTTTCATTTCCATTCCAAGATAAAAGGTACCTCTGCGTGTTTAAAAAGCCTCCTGTAATTTAGGAATTCTTTCCAGAACAAAACTTTTTTTTTTTTTTTCCCACCCTGGACGTGAACATGCTTTCAAGTACGCTAATTCAGGTTGGGAACCGAAGCGATAAAACCGCGCGCACTTCCTTACCAAGCCGTGCTCTCTGGTAACATACCTGTTCTCGGGAAATGCAAGGCAACGAAGGTCTCCTGAACATCTTGCAACTGCCGGAGTAACCGGCCGAAGTTTCTCCGAACGACACGCAGCTGGACCTCCTGCGGGGTCTGATCACAGGCACTTTGTCCTCGGAGGCACTGGCCAAGCGAGGATGGTGAGGGGCTTCCCTGATCTGAAAGAAGTGATCCAAGCCCAGGGCTAGCAGGCAGCCGGCGTCCCCGACCAGGCAGGAGAGCAGCGGCCTGAGGGCAGCGGGCAGCGACCCGAGGCCGGTGAAGGAGACCCACCAGACGAAGCTGGAGAAGAGCAGCACCAGGATGCTGTGCCGGAGCCTCGCCGGGTGCGCGAGCGTCAGCAAGCCCACGCAGCTCAGCACCAAGAACAACCTGCCCGCCACCGCCGGGGGCGTGTGCGGGGCCGCGGCGGAGGCCCCCGCGTCTCCGGACCCCCAAGCCCAAGCCCACGCCTGCCACACCAAGAAGTCCCCCAGGTAACAGCAGGCTGGCAGCGCCAGCAGCCACCAGGAGCCGCCGCCGCTCCGGCCCGGCCCGGGGCCCCGCTTGCTCCGGGTCAAGAAGCAGGTGAGGAAGAAAAAGGCACAGGCGATGCTGAACAGGGGGCTGAGGCTGTGAGAGCACACGCTCAGCAGGGTCCGCAGCCGGGCGGCCCCGGCAGCCCAGCTCCCGGGCCCCGAGCCGAGCAGCAGGGCGAGGACAAAGGCGGCCAGGGCGCCCAGCGAGAGGCGCGCCCGGGCGGAGGGGGAGCCGCGGCGCGGCTGCTGGGGGGAGGCCGGTGGCGGCGGCAGCAGCTCCACGTTGCAGAAGCGGCAGAGGTGGAAGAAGAAGCCGCGCGGAGGGTCCTGCCGCAGGGGGCTCACGCAGCTCTTCACGTAGCCGTTCCTCAGACTCTCGGGGGGCGAGGCGGCCCCGTCCGGCGGCTGCGGGCACCGCATGGCTTTGGCGTCTCGCTCGTCCCTCCTCACGGCCCGGACCGCGGCTGCCGCTCGCGCTCCCTCAGCCCCCGCCCCCGCGCTCGGGGCGCCCCCCGACTCGGCTGCGCGTCAGGGTTGCGCCCGCCGCCGCGGCCCGGGGTCCCCGCCGCGCGGGCGGAGGAGTGGCGGGGTCCGGGACATGCTGACGGAGGAGAGCGGCGGAAGGGATTGTTCTCGGGACCGCCGCGGCCGCCCCCTCCGTGTCCCTCGGGCACTTCTCGGGACTGGAGACTCGGCGTCGCCGCCCAGCTCCCGCGGGCTGCAACAGTTAGCTCCCGGCCCCAGCCTGGTCCGTTGGGCGCGCGAGCGGCGGCGGGCGGGCGGGCGCTCCTCCCCCGTGCCTGCCCCGGGCGGGCGCGCGCCCCGCCCGCCGCTCGCGCGCGCCCGCGTCCCGTCCCGCCGCCGCCGCCCCGGACGCGAGCAAGGGACCCCGCCGACGGAGCGTGCCAGGACCGGGGAGAGCGCGGCCGGGGCCGCCCAGAGACCGGCCGGGGCCGGCAGTGGAGGGCGAGGTCCTCTCCGGATGGAAGAGGACAAGCCCGCCAACCTGGGACCCCAGGCGCGCAGGTTCCCTTTGGGGGTAAGGCACAAACACGCAGCCAGGCTCCGACAGGTCACCACTGGGGTTTGGGGGAGAGAGGGTGTTTGCGGCCCCCAAGGGGAGTGCCTAGTTGGGAAACCGAGTTGAGCGCCTAGTTGGGAAACCGAGTTGAGCGGGGAAGCTGGACCCGCCTCTAACTCATCCCGGTTCAGGGTGGGCCCTTGGACTGTCCGAACTGTGCCCCGGTAAGGACCAGCCACCGCCATGGGCATGGCAAAGGATTCCGTAACCACCGTGCCTGGGTCTGCCCTCAACAGCAACGTGGAATCTTGGGCCACGCAGCAGGCCCGGGAGATTGGCCGCGGCTCGTAGGAAGGAGCGTGCACGTGGAGTGCTCTCCCGGAGCATCCGAGTAGATATTATTGAGCTTGTCTTCCTCAAGAACTGTCTTCACAGGCAAGGAACTAAGGTCCCAGCCTCCACTTCACACCCTTGCCATACATACCCACTGGTTCACATCTGTGTCTCCCTGAACAAGCACAGAAAATCTGTTGTCACAAAGTTGTTCCACCTTGAAGTCTTTCTCGCTGTTAACAGCGTGTTCTAGAGAAGGGGAGATGGGAGGATTCGGCGTCCTCTCCAAGACCATTGCCCAGTTTGGATCGGTTGGCCACGAAAGGAGCCAAATAAGATGCTATCTGTGAATTACTGGTGAAACTAGCAACATGGAAACACTGACCTGAAAGTGAGAAGAACTTTGCTGTACCAAAGGGACTGCTCTGGAATCTAACCAATCATAACTGCCTTAGAGAGTGAACTGTGTTTCCGTCCACCGAAACTCTCCCTTCAACCTCATGACAGGCCTGCATTTCTCAAAGAGCTAATTCCACATTTTTCCAGGGAGATGAGAAACCTTACTGTGTGGTAAATCCCACAAACAGGCCCATTTTTCACCAATTAATCTCTGCCCACAGCCATGACCTAAAACAGACCATTTTCGTATATGGCCATAGTTCACATACGTAGCAGAAATCGCTGCGAAATTAGCACAGGCATTTGACCAAGATGAAAAAAAGGACCAGAATTCCGTTTCCTTTTCTGTCTCTTGAACAAAGGAAAAAATATTTAATAGGGTTTTCAAATTGATTACTCAAATGCTTTCCTTAAAAGATCAAAATCCATGGTGATCTTTCTCTACCATGACAATGGAAGTTTTTTTTTTTAAGTATCATTTCAACACAACTCAACAAATACATTTTTTAAATGATATGCACAGCACTCATCACTACCAAAGATTAAAGTAGGAACCTTTGTGGATACATTTTGAGCTTTTACAGAAGGGCATGGCAAAACTAGCACTGGCATTATAAATTCTCATAAGAAATAATAAACTGTTGGGGTGCCTGGGTGGCTCAGTCGGTTAAGCCTCTGCCTTCAGCTCAGGTCTTGATCACAGGGTCCTGGGATTGAGCCCTGAATTGGGCTCCCTGCTTAGCCGGGAGTCCGCTTCTTCCTCTGCCCCTCACCCCGCTCTCGTGCTCTCTCTCTCTCTCTCTCAAATAAATAAATAAAATCTTTAGAAAAAAAAGATAATAAACTGATTTGAAAATTAGAACAAATTCAGATTAAAGTTGTTGTTTTAAAGCCTCAGTTAGTAATTTGAGGTGGGATAGGCATGGTAATAGTAATGGACTAGAAATCCGTTTCATAGCTTCTAATCCTGGCCCAGCCATTCATGCCCCAGCATTAAGCAAGTCACATTAACATTTCCAGGCCTTGTTCACCTCAGTTGTAAAATTGCTGGAAGTTAATTCTGATGAGCTTTAAGGTCCCTTCCAGTCTTAAAAAGGTTGATTTCTGTATGACAAAAATATATAGGCATCCTTAGGATCCATGCTTCCGATTGCCAAGAGCAACCTTTGAATTATTTGTACCACCAAACTAAAGAAAACTCTCAGTGTTGACAAATCAAAACAAAAGAATTTGTATCAAAGAATTATTATCTGGCAAATAAAATTTAAAATACTCTTCATACTCCCCAGTTCTTTCATCTTCTTTCAGCTGTCTTCCCAGGTCTTTATAAGGCTAAAAGCCCAACTTTTTCAATAACCTATGTTTGGAATGCATACCTCTAAACACCAACCCCAGCACCTGCCAGGATTCTAAAATAAAATGTAAGGACATAACTAAAGACCATCAGTTTACTTAACTAAAAATATGCACAAAAAGAATGAGCTTACTATGTTTATAGCAACTCCCTTCTCTGTTTACAATCCATGTCAAAGATTATTAGTAAGCTGCATTTCTTAGAGTTCAAATTATTTAATTATTCTTTTGCCAGATTTAAACAACCAATAGAATTACTTAGCTCTTGTCTTTAGGTTCAGGAATGTATGACCATTATCTGTTGTGAGAAAAAGACCTAGAGTCACGGCACACCTTTGACTTTTCTCAGTACTCTACCCCTGTCTTATTTTACCTGACTTTGCCTTTGCTCACATCTTGACCCATGAATTCTCCACCAGAATCATTCTCCCAGTTTGATGATCCATGACATGGAATCCTAGTGCTTACCACCCAGCTCCCGAGTTGTTCTGGTGCGATGCAACCCTGTGTGTATTCTTCTATTCTGAATGGGGTCCGTGCTGTCAAGTTCCAAAGACCAGTTTTCCCATGTTCCTCGGTTTGTAGGATGAGAATTTTGTTCTCCATTTTAGGTACCCACACCAGTAAGTTGATAGTGCCCCCAATTAACTATGGAAGAACTAAAACCCTGTTTAGGTCTTTCCAGTCCCAGGGCCAAAAGCTCTGCCCCTAAACACTAGTTCACTAATCTGAGGTTCACTGGTCTAGTAGCTAAGGATCCCCCTTGACAGGCCTTCTACATGCCACTGCCTGCCCACCTGTCTGACCTTATAAGCAGCAGTTGCAATGTCCCATTACTGGGCTCAACCCAACTGTTCGAACACCTGCCTCTTCATCTGGGACCTCTGGTGCTCACCATTGCTGGCCTGGAAATTGCCTTCTCTGTAAATTACCTTGTTCTCTCCTTAACCTTCATCCTCAGAGAAGGGAAATAACAATTGAGCCTCATGGTAGGTCCCAGCTCCTCCTCCCCACCTGCCCTGTCTTCTGATAAAGTGCAACTATCTGTCCTTGTAACTTGCACTTTCAACCTTTTTTAAGAAGATAGGATTATCTTCTAAATAAAATCCAGATGTAAAGAAATCCATGTCTCAAGCAGTATTCCCAGAAATTCCCTTCTAAAATTAAATATTTGTAAATGGATGTTAGCAGCTACACCTGTTGGTGACTATTACAGTTATGATCGTGGAATGTAAGAAGGAAGGGATGGTAAAGAGGTTGGATGAGAAGTAGTACTCAGTCCAGTCATTATCGCTCTCCTGTGGTCAGGTGACTCCTCAGGGTCTGACTCCTCAGGATGATAATGAGCAGCCTCTAAAGATTTGCTAAGAGCAGTGGAAAAGCAGGGGATAATTGGTTACCAGTTCTTTAAGAGCTTTTTATTACTGTTCCCATTCTGCATTGTTGCCTCTCAACCAGCATTTTAAAACGTTTTTCAAGAGAAATATTATGCAAACAATCTAATGGTTATGTGGGGGGGAGCGGGGGGAATGGGTGAAACAGGTGATAGGCATTAAGGAGGGCACTTGTGATGAGAACCGGGTGATGTATGGAGGTGTTGAATCACTATATTGTACACCTGAAACTAATATAACGGTATGTTAACTGACTGGAATTTAAATTAAAACTTAAAAAAAAAAAGAAATATGATGCAAATAAAAGCAGAATGCTCTTATTGAAGTGGAGGTGCCCCCGAGGCCTGAGAACTTCAAATGGGCAGTTCCAACACCGCCTACCCTGACCTGAAGCTCCTCTCTAGAACCCCTGGGCAAAAGGAGGGTAGAAAGCGTGGGGAAGGAAGGAAGGAAGGAAGGAAGGAAGGAAGGAAGGAAGGAAGGAAGGAAGGAAGGAAGGAAGGGAGGGAGGGAGGGAGGGAGGGAGGGAGGGAGGGAGGGAGGAAGGAAGGAAGGAAGGGAGGGGGGATGGGAGGGGGGATGGGAGGGAGGAAGGGAGGAAGATTTTAAACCTCTGAAATAGAACATAAAAAATGGATTTAAATTGGATTTGGGAAAAGGCTTAGAACTGAGTACTCTTTTAAAATGCAGTTTTTCTAGAGGCACCTGGGTGGCTTAGTCAGTTAAGCGGCTGCCTTCAGCTGGGGTCATGATCTCAGGGTCCTGGGATCAAGCCCCACATGGAGGGAGCCTGCTTCTCCCTCTCCTCCCCGCTTGTGCTCTCTCTCGCTATCTCTCTCTCTCAAATAAATAAATAAAATCTTAAAAAAATAAATAAAATGCAGTTTTTCTGAATTCAGTAATAAAGCAGCCCTAATTTCTGAGGAATAACGATATAAAGCAGTCTGACAAATTCTAAGTACCAGTCTGAGATTCCAAATTCCTAAAACTAGAGCCATTCCTTAAGGTATATGAAAACCTTATAAGGTTTTGAAAGAATGAAAGAATTAGCATTTACAAATATACATTTGAAAGTCAAATAGACTGGCTTTTCTCTGGTATAGAAAGGTCCCTGTGTTCAGTGTGCAGTGGTGACTCGATTGTCTATGTTAAAATACCCATTTCCTTCCAGCTAACACTCATCTCAGAATCTGAGCCTCACTTTGACTCACTCTTGTTTTTTAAAGATTTTATTTATTTATTTGTTTATTTATTTATTTATTTAAGAAAGAGAGTGGGGAGGCACCTGGGTGGCTCAGTCAGTTAAGCAATTGCCTTGGCTCTGGTCATGATCCCAGGGTCCTGGGATCGAGCCCCATGTCCAGCTCCCTGCTTGGCAGGGAGTCTGCTTCTCCCTCTCCCTCTGCCTGCCACTCCCCCTGCTTGTGCTCTCTCTCTCTCAAATGAATAAATAAATTTTTTAAAAGAGAGAGCGAGTACGTGTGTGTGCGCGCGTGTGCGCGCATGTATGGGTGTGAGTTCGAGCAGGGGTAGGGGCAGAGGGGGAGAGAGAGGGACGAGCAGACTCCATGTTGAGCACAGAGCCCAACCTGTGGCTTGCTCTCAAGACCCTGAGATGAAACCAAGAGTCGATGTTTAACCGACTGCACCACCCAGGTGCCCCTTGACTCATTCTTTAGTTCATTTTGACAAGTATTTACTGAGTGTCTACTATATGCAGAGCACTCTGCTAGATGCTATTTAGAACTTTAAAAACTGTAAAGATCTTTAGAAGCTTCCTCAAGCTGCAGCTCTATGTGGGAGATAGGGCCTATGCACATAGACTGTTAAGGAGCACAAGAGAATATATGGTAACTCTGTCGAGAACAGTGCTTCAGACCTATTAAAGAAGAGAGGAGCGCCTGGGTGGTTCAGTGGGTTAAGCGTCTGCCTTCGGCTCAGGTCATGATCCCAGGGTCCTGGAGTGGAGCCCCACATCTGGCTCCCTGTTCAGCAGGGGAGTCTGCTTCTCCCTCTCCCTCTGCCCTCCCCACCCCCCTGCTCATGCTCTCTCTCTCAAATAAATAAAGTCTTTAAAAAAAAAAAAGAAGAAGAAGAGGGGAACCTGGATGGCTCAGTTGGTTAAGCACCTGCCTTCCTCTCAGGTCGTGATCCCAGGGTTCTGGGATGGAGCCCCGCGTTGGGCTCCCTGCTCAGCGGGAAGCCTGCTTCTCCCTCACCCTCCGCTGCTCCCCCTGCTTGTGCTCTCTCACTCTCTCTCTCTAATAAATAAATAAAATCTTTTAAAAAAATGAAATAAATTTTATTTTATTTTATTTAAGATTTTGTTTATTTGACAGAGAGAGACACAGTGAGAGAGGGAACACAAGCAGGAGGAGTGGGAGAGAGAGAAGCAGGCTTCCCGCTGAGCAGGGAGCCCAATGCGGGGCTCAATCCCAGGACCCTGGGATCGTGACCTGAGCCGAAGGCAGACGCTTAACGACTGAGCCACCCAGGCGCCCCAAAAATGAAATAAATTTTAAAAAAAGAAGAAGAGAATCATTCTTTTCCAGAGTCCCCACTGTATGGTTGTCTCAGCTCATTTTCACGATTTGTTTCTCCTCTACCAGTTCCAATTCTCTCCCCAGAGTCTATGTGCATGGCCATCTTCCTATCTCTCTGCCCTCTCCCTGCCTTTTCTGTTTCATCTTTATATTTAATTCCTGCATTTCTTTGACTTCTTCAGTTCTCCTACATGCCACACCCCTCCCCCAACATTTAATCTCTCTCTTAATGAATGCATTCATTCATTCAGCATTTTTTTAAGTACCTGGCATTGTGCTAGGCCCTGTGCTAGCAGACAAGGACACAATGATGACAGGTATAGTTCCTGCCTTTAAGGATTCATAGTGGAAGCTAAAAAAGTACAAAGACTACTAAAGCCCGGTGTAATAGGCACTGTGATATGGAGGTAAGGAAGCTCAGTGTAGTCTGGTAGTCCAGAGGGACACCTAACCCAGACCATGGTGGGAATATTGAGTAAGGAATAATGCTCTTGGGGAGTCAGAGAAAGAGATTTCTGGGCTTGGTATTGAAAATTGAGTAGAAGTTACATACATAAAGTAGGGAGAAATATAATCTGGGCAAAGGAAGCAAGCAAGTGCAAAAATCTGGAGGAATACAACCATGGGGCATTCAGGTAATTTCAAGTATCCTGTGGCTAGAGTGTAAGGTATACAGGGACAAAGAACAAAAATGAGGAGGCTAGAGAGATGGTGTGGCTCTAATATGGAACTGGAATTTATTGTTACTATTATATAAAAGTTCATATTCTGTCATCATATTTGTTTATTTACATGGCTACCTCTTCACTATACTCTTCAAACACAAGAATTCTGTCTTACTCAACCTTAGCTCAATCTCCACGCCATGACTAGCAGAGTACTCTGTTAATACTCAAAAAAATTTTTTTAAGTAATCTCTATATCCAATACTCAAACTCACAACCCCAAGACCAAGAGTCACATACTCCACTGACTGAGCCAGCCAGGCACCCCAATACTCAATATTTTTTGAAGTGTGTTTGTATTTCTCAAAAAAATTAATCAGATTTTTTTTAGTTGTATGTCCTTGGATTTTTTTATTAGTCAATGAATTTAAATTGAATCTCTTAATATACAATTTAATACAAAAAAACTTCCATACCGTTATTGAAAAACATCCATTTTCACAAAATCAGTAAAAGAACTCTTTCTATCTTAGATTTACAGAAAACATTATACATATATTTATGTTTGGTTTAATTTCCAACATAAAATAAGTGTTTAAGAGAATGTGGGTGACATTTTTTTTTTTAATTCAAGTGATGGTACCTGGATGTCTTTTGCAATGAAAGAATACATTCTACTACTTTAAGAATTCTCCTTTCTCTATTTCTCGTTTTCAGAGCAGCAACTGTATCTATGACACAAATCCACTGTACTTTTTACGAAAAGCAACTGATAAAGGTATTAAATACATAACTATTAATCTGAAATTTCCTGGATTTTGTGTATTAAACCTAAACCCCGAACCTTGAACAATAAACAGCAATGCAAACTCCTTCCAAGTTTTCCTGTTCCCTCCTTAGACAAGCAGTAGTCTCTTCGGCTCTGGCTCTCCCAGCAGATCTGAAGGATCACAGCCACTACCGTGGCAGCCTACCGTTGACACTGAACTTGTGGTTAATTGTGGAGTTCTGCCACAAAACCACCTCACTACCACAAGCTGGATTTTTGCCCAGGAGAGTGACAAACTGCCAGGCCAAGCAATAGACAGGAGGCAGCAAGAGCAAACTGCCTTTTACCCCAGAGAGCAGTCGTTTCTGGATTCCAAACGGAGCCAGCAGTGAGACACACCAAAGAAAAACTTAGAAGTGTGCTTTCTCCACTAAACCTCCGAAAGCGTATTCTTGTTGTTTTGCAAGAACAGCTCAAAAAGATTCGTCCACTTCATTATCTAGCATCATGGATAAATGTGAGGCTCTTCTTTTCATCAGTAAATTTTTTTTAAATAGGCACTGAGATTGGAAATAGCATTGTTATTACATTACTCCTAACTACTAAGTGAGCTGCCTACATCTGATCATTGCAAATAGGAGCAAATAATGTGTCTCTGTGTGTGTCGGTAAGCTGCGCACAGCAGCAGGCCGCTCTGGAAACTTTATTTCAAAGTAGGGCTGCATGCTGAGAAGGAAGGAAACTAGTCAGATCTAGTTACCACTTTGTAGCTGCATGACTTTGGAGATCACTTAATGTCTTGCATTACCCACCTCATCTACAAAATGGGGATAACAGTGTCTCTGCCATAGGGTCATTGTCATGGACTAAATTGAATTAATGTGTAAAATGACTAAAAATTCCTGGATGCTCAGTAAATGTATTTTTCTTACATCCTATCCTCTTTCTTACCTTTCCCCATCCTTTCGGGGCTTTTCAAGATTCTATCAATTCTGAGTTTTGCCAAGGAGATCCCCAGATTATATCATCTGCTCAACTCATTTTCAAGGCTTTCTTTCAATGCCATTTTGCTCAGCTAAGAATTTGTCTCCCTAACTATGCAATCAAATAGGTAAATTAGCAACACTCATCAGAAGGCAAGTGCTATAGCAGTTGTGATGTTCTATTCTAATTATGCACTATAAAGGCAAAAAAATTTAATACATTAATTCTTAAAGGAATGACTGCATATTATTGTCATAATTTTGTGGTCCTTTCATCTTAGATTTCAGTCTGCTGAAAAGATGTTGATTTAAGGCCCATATGTGGTAACACAGGAAACAGAAAAAAAAAAATCAAACTTCAACAACCGATTTCATCCATAGAACTTAGTGAAGACAAGAAAACATTTATGTTTGCAAAAGTTTATTCATTCATTCAGCATGTGCCAGTCATCACCCTAGATACTGAAAATACAAATATGAATAAGATTTGGTCTTTGCCCTCAGTTTGGTAGAGGAGAAAATATGTAAACAAGTGCAGCACAATATGAAATGCTCTAATATAGCTCTTATCAAGTACAGTGGTGGGACAGAGAGGAGTTCATAGATAAAGACATGCTAGCTCAGGTATTAAAGAATAATAGGGGCCCCTAGGTGGACAAAGAGAAAGTTGAGCATGCCAGACAGAGAGTGGTATGTCCAAAGACATGGAAGCATGCAACATTTCTGTAACCAGGTTGGTATGATTTGGGATGGTGGGAGGATAGGCATGAAGAAACGAGAGTGGATAGATGGGTGGAAGTCAAATTCTGGGAAGCCCTACAAGCCATTCTGAAGAGGCTGGAATTTATTCTGCAAGTGATAATGAAGTGTTAAAGATTTTAGAGCAAGGAACAGGCATGATCAATTTTTTTTTTTTTTTTTTTGTAGACCTATTTTAATTGTGTATTACAAATCTCAAAGCTGGTACTGCATGAAGAATAGTTTGGAAGAATGTGAACTCAAAGCCAGAAAAATAATTCAGGAACCCATTATAATAGGCTAAATGAAAGATAAAGTTCTGTAAGGCAATGGCAGTAAATTTGGAAAGGAAGGATGGAATTAATAATAGCAACTACAGAACTTTCTGATCAATTCCACAGGTGGAAAAGGGGAATGCAGAGAGGGTTCCCTGGGTCTAAGCTAGGGGACTACACTACCTTGAAGCCATTAGCCAGGATAAGAAGTACTACAGGAATAATTAGAATAAAGATTATGGGTTTCATTTTGAACAGGTTGAATCCAATTGGAGATGCTCCTTGGCAGTTGGATGTATGAGTCTGAAGCTCAAGAGAGCAGTCTGGACTAGAGACAAAGTTTGGAAGCCTGTAGTCTATAGGTAGAAGTGGATGCCCAGAAGTAAAATGGGACATTCCCCAGGAAAGTATATATTGTAAGAAGAGATTTTGTGTCTGAACTCTGAGGAATACCAACTTATAAGGGATAGGGAGCAAAAGAATTTCTCAAAAGGATGACTGAAAAGGAAGTGGCAAAGTTAGAAAGATAATCCTTACTAAGATAAGGACAGAACATTTCAAGAAAGGGGACAAAAGACATAAAATGCCACATTCTAAAAGGATGAGGACATGGGGTGCCTGGGTGGCTCAGTCTGTTAAGCAGCTGCCTTCAGCTCTTGTCATGATCTCAGGGTCCTGGGATTGAGCCCCACATCGGGCTCCCTGCTCAGCGGGAAGCCTGCTTCTCCCTCTCCCACTCCCCCTACTTGTGTTCCTTCTCTAGCTGTCTCTCTCTCTGTCAAATAAATAAATAAAATCTTAAAAAAATAAAATAAAATAAATAAAAATAAAAGGATGAGGACAGGAAAAAATCCAGAGGAAGTCATTATTGACCATATGTGGAACACTCGCCATGATGGGGGCAAAAGTCAGATTGCAGTGGATTGAAGAATGAATTCATACCTATGATAACATTAGGATAAGCTTCATTCTAGAAAGTTTAGCCAGGAAAAAGCTTTACCTTTAGTTTCATCAATATTTCTTTTTTTTTTTTTAAGATTATTTATTTATTTATTTGACAGAGACACAGAGAGAGAGGGAACACAAGCAGGGGGAGTGGGAGAAGGAGAAGCAGGCTTCTCACAGAGCAGGGAGCCCGATGCGGGGCTCGATCCCAGGACCCGGGGATCATGACCTGAGCCAAAGGCAGACCTTAACAACTGAGCCACCCAGGCACCCTTCATCAATATTTCTTGTTAGTTTCAGCTAAAAAGCATCATTTAAATAGCTTACTGATACAATATAAAGACCACACACATACACACACTTTTCTCCTCTATAAAAATAATAGCATTCCCCTTTTTTGTAAATTTTATTTTATTATGTTATGTTAGTCATCATACATTATATCATTAGTTTTTGATGTAGTGTTCCATGATTCATTGTTTGCGTATAACACCCAGTGCTCCATTCAATACGTGCCCTTCTTAATACCCAACACTGGGCTAACCCATCCCCCCGCCCCCCTCCCCTCTAAAACCCTCAGTTTGTTTCTCCGAGTCCATAGTCTCTCATGGTTCGTCTCCCCCTCCGATTCCCCCCCCTTCATTTTTCCCTTCCTACTATCTTCTTTTTTTTTTTTTTTTTTTTAACATATAATGTATTATTTGTTTCAGGGGTATAGGTCTGTGATTCATCAGTCTTACATAATTCACAGCGCTCACCATAACACATACCCTCCCCAATGTCTATCACCCAGCCACCCCATCCCTCCCACCCCCACCACTCCAGCAACCCTCAGTTTGTTTCCTGAGATTAAGAATTCCTCATATCAGTGAGGTCATATGATACATGTCTTTCTCTGATTGACTTATTTCTCTTAGCATAATACCCTCTAGTTCCATCCACGTCATTGCAAATGGCAAGATTTCATTTTTTTTTTGATGGCTGCATAATATTCCATTTTGTGTGTGTGTGTGTGTGTGTGTGTGTGTGTGTGTGTGTGTGTACCACCTCTTCTTTATCCATTCATCTGTTGATGGACATCTTGGCTCTTTCCATAGTTTGGCTATTGTGGACATTGCTGCTATAAACATCGGGGTGCACGTGCCCTTTCGGATCACTACATGTGTATCTTTGGGGTAAATACCAGGGGTGGAATTGCTGGGTCATAGGGTAGCTCTATTCTGAACTTTTTGAGGAACCTCCATACTGTTTTCCAGAGTGGCTGCACCAGCTTGCATTCCCACCAACAGTGTAGGAGCGTTCCCCTTTCTCTGCATCCTTGCCAACATCTGTTGTTTCCTGACTTGTTAACTTTAGCCATTCTGATTGGTATGAGGTGGTATCTCATTGAGGTTTTGATTTGGATTTCCCTGATGCTGAGAGATATTGAGTACTTTTTCATGTGTCTGTTGGCCACTTGGATGTCTTCTTTGGAAAAATGTCTGTTCATAGCATTCCCCTTAATGGTGTATCTACAGTCTTTCTTACATCTTTTTTTTTTTTTAATTTTATTTTTAAGTAATCTCCACACTCAACATGGGGCTCGAACTTACAACCCTGAGATCAAGAGTCATATGGCTCTACCGACTGAGCCAGCCAGGTGTCCCCTTCCCTATATGTATATAAACAGGTATTATAAACTAGCATTTATTTTGTATTCATAGTTGTGTCCCACAAATAAAGGAATACAAAATAAGACAGATACAGAAGCTACTAAATGTCTAACATGTCTCCGAAAGTTTTTTTTAACTAAGCAGTTGTTATTTAGCTTTGATGAGTACTGCAATCTTAGTCTGTTTCTTTTTTTCTTGTATCCCTTTGAAGTTGGTGAGAAGTTATTTTTTGAGAAGACTCCTTTGATAAGATCATTTAAATGCCCTTGTTCAACATTCTTTGCTTAAAATCACAATATTTTCATCAGCTCTGTAAATAGTAAACAAGCCACTAGATCTAATGAAAAACAAGAGGTGGATTTGTACATTTAGAGAATTTCTAAAAAATATCTGGCCAGATAATTCAGACAAAAGCAAGCGTATTTAACATCCTTTTCCTGCTAAACAACCAGGATTCAACGCAGTGTTCCAGTTAACCTACCATCAGTCTTCACTACAATTTTGTTTGGACTGCTCCCAGTGACAACTCTCTAGTATGGTTTGGTGCTTTGGTAATTATATTAAATGTAAGTGCAAACTGTGAAAAATAACAAGAATCCTTATATAAATTCAAGATTTTAATACTGTCTTTTGGGGATGGGATGTATAATCATATTTGAAAGGATGACTAACATCCACTCTAATATGGACAAGACTTTAAATAAACCAAAACTATGATTTGTAACCAATAAACCTCATGGGAATGGCTGATTTTTTATCCCTTAGTAACTTCTCCTTTTTACAGGTGAAAAGGTTTACATCAGATTTCCTCTCATTATAACCTCTCAAATGTTGTCTGGACCAGCAACCCACTCTCTTGAAACAAATACCAGCCAACCAGGAAACCATGAGGTTTTATTGTGCTATAAAATAGACCAGACATTTCCAAGCCTTCATAGGAATGAACCTGACTAAATTATTACTAAAAATAGTTTCAAAATAAACTGTAGGCTCCAAGTTTCTCTAACAATCAAAATTCCTTCATCCTTCATCAACCTCATTCTCAAGCTCTTTACTCTTCTGGAGCTACATTGCAAACAGTCACTCTGGCCACATATTCATAAGAAATAAGGGGTGGTAGAGGCAGACAAATGTTCCCTTCTTACCTTCCAGGTTCTTTGGCTGCCCAATAATTAAATTGATATAAATTGATATAAGATGGATTAACAGGAGAAAAACAAAATTCATACATACAAAAGCCCCATAAAAATATGGCAGCCAGGTAACTGAAGTTTATATAAGATCCTCATCTAAGGAAAGTTAAAAGGGGAAGGCAGGTCCCAGGCAGACAGAGGAGATGTTTAGAAAATAAAGATTGCCCTGTTATGCAGATAAATTTATTAAGTAAAAAGGTATCCCTACTAATAGCTCTCTTCCTGGTCCAGGCCCCTTTTCCAATGTAAATTTAGGCAATTGAGGTAAAGAGTTTTTCCTGAATCTGCTGTGTTTTGATTGCCTTTAGCTCAAAATAATCCTTATGCCAAAGAGACATATTTGCGGATGGCAAAATCTACTGCCTTTTAGGAATCACGTCTATGCAATCACCGGGGTATAATAATGGAGAAGAATGTTAGTGTCATTTCCTGAATACATTTACATTTGTCAAAATTCTGTTTCTAGTTTTTCTGTACACTACCAGACCCTAAATCATGAGCTACTTCTTCTAGTATATCATGAGCATGGAGAGAATAAATTTTGCAAAGAATTAAACCAGATCTTCTGCTTAAAAAAGTAGATCACCTTTGATTCCATTCAGCAGATATTTATTCATTTAAAGCCTATTCTAGTTCCCATCAAGGAATACATGTTTTGTGTGTATGTGTATGTGTGTCGCACACTCGTGTGTGCTTGCAATGGGATCAGTTGTCAGCAGCCAGCAGGCAACAAGACATATACAAATAACTATGATGCAAAATGCAATACACTAAGAGACAGCCAGTCTGTAATGGGAATCAGGAAAGGTGCCATGGAATAGGTGGGATTTAAAGTTTGCCTTAAAGGTTGGGTAGGATTAGAGATGAGAGAGGAGGGCATTGCAAGGAAGAAAACAGAACATAAAATGAAGAAAGTTTTCATGGAGTCACTATTTTATCAGGACATAAAGTTGAAGAATGATACAAATGTTTAAATTATTAAGCATCTAACTAATAAAATTTAAATAAAATAAGTTAAAACAATAAATTATGAATCACTCTCTAATCCCCTATGTTTATTCCTCACAACAATCTGAAGGTAGTAATAATATTCATTTTACATATAGGTAAATTGAGGCACGGAGAGGTGAAGTATTTTGGCAAAGATTACACATCTAGTAGTTGGTAGAGAAAGGATTCAAACCCAGGCAGTGTGACTCCAAACTTCTGTGTTTTCCATTGTATTGGTAATTATTAAACTGTGGTACACAAAAATCATCTAAATAACTTTCACCCAGATGGTAAAAATGCAGATTGATGAACCTCAATAATTCTGATTTAATAAACCCAAGATGGGACTGAGGTATCTGTATTTCTACGAAACACCTGAAAGGATCCTAATGGAGGAGGTCCAGAAACCACACTAGCCTGAGGTAAACCAAGGCAGTACTGAGTGAACCTAGAACAGCCCTGAACATATTTAAATGATTAGTGTACTGGACTGAACCACAAAAAAAAAAAAAAAATTTTCATTTGATGAAGCCTTAACTCCCAATGCAACTGTATTTGGAGATAGGGCCTTTAAAGAGGTAATTAAGGTTAAGTAAGGTTGTAAGCGTAGGGCTCTGATCCGTCATAAATAGTGTCCTTATAAGAAAAGGAAGAGACACCTGGGGTGTGCCTCTACGGAGAAAAGGCAAGCCAAGGAGAGAGGCCTCAAGAGAAACCAGCCCTGCCAGTACCTTGATCTTGGACTTCCAGATCCAGATCATGAAAGTATACGTTTTTTTTGTTTGTTGGTTTGGTTTGTTGTTTTTTTTTAAGTAGGCATGGAGCCCAACACGGGACTTGAACTCACAACCCTGAGATCAAGACCTGAGCTGAGACTGAGAGTCAGACACTTAACCAACTGAGCCACCCAGGTGCCCTGAAAGTATAAGGTTTTGTTGTTTAAGCTACCCAATCTGTAGTATTTTGTTACAGTAGCCCTAGTAGACTAGTAAAATGAGCTAAATTAACTTTCTGTTTCTCTTAAGCTATGTAGATTTGTTGTATATCAGAAATGGTGCCAAAGAAGATCCTTAATTATCATCACTATCATAAAAGCTCACTTCTCTATGGCATTTTATAATTTACAAAGCCCTTTCACATGCTCTGTTGCACTTGAACTTTGCAACAAGCTCTGAGGTCAGCAAGACTCAATAAGGCAATTGGACTTGCCTGGGGTTTCTTACAAGTTGTAGGGCTGAGTTCAGGCCTTCCAAGCCCCAAACTTAAGTTTGTTTTTGCTACACCACATGCACACACACACACACACACACAGAGTCACACACCATGAAGTATGGTTATTACATAAAAGGGCCATCTGGGCAAATATTTTTCTTTAGCTTTAGGAAGTCAATAGCTTCACCCCTATTTCTTAGTTAAGTAAGATATGGTTTCAGGAATTCAAGAGACGTACCCAAATATTAATAGCAAGATGAGCTCAAAATACTGTACAGATTCCTAATGTCTAGTTCTCTTCTCAAACAATTGACTAGGCAGTAACAAAATTCTCCCATTCATATGGACTAAGATTATGCCTATGATTCTTCAGGGTGCACACTTTTGAGTGGTTTTCTAGTAATAGGAATAGGTTTGCTCGAGATGCCAAGTGATTAAGTTTGCAGAATGCCAGACTGTACAATGGGCTACAGCTTAAGTAATAAGAGAAACTGTAATGGGAGGGGTAGTGAAAGAGCAGTTAAAGATAGAGGAAGTGATTCCTTTACTTTCATTTTCTCTCCTTTTGCTAACACTTCCTTTTTTTCAGGTAGCAAAATAATAAAGAAATCGTCAACTGGTATTTGCAGACAACAATGTCAACACCGTATGAGCAATTTCTAGAGACCCAGCACAGGAAGGTAGATTCTAAGTCTACATTTTCCTATTAGTTAAGGTCTCATTTCCCCAGCAACACTGTGTTAGTTTTTGTCCTCTGAGAAGCAGACACCAAGATGGAATTAGACACATGAGGGACTTATTCGGGGGGAAATGCCTGTGAAGGATGAAGAAGAGAAAGTCAGAGAAAGCAGGGAGAGCCTTCCGATGGTGATTCCAGTCTGACACCAGTGGGAGAGAGCAGGAAGGAAAGAAGATTCGGTAGAAAGAGCTTTACACTATAGCACAGTTCTAAGTTTCAACCAGGCCAATAGCGAGTCCTTGAGCTGAAGTCACCTGTTAAAGGAGTCCCTGTCTCCCAAAAATGGGCTTCCATTAGAAGCCCTGCCATGCTGTCATTGCCTCGGGGAAGCCCAAGGGAAGTGTTAGCTCAGTGCAGAAACAGGGATGGGTCTGGAGGGTAGGGTTAGGTCCAATGGTCACCTTTGCTCCCCACGACAGTTTGAGTGGCACGTTTTTGTGGTTGCCACAGTCCACCCTGTGCTATGGAGAAATCTGCTTCTCTATGCAGATTTAGAGAACAGATCCTCCATGATTCCTATGGGCCTTTCCTCCTGCGAGAAAACTTAGAAGAAGGAAGTTAGTGAGATGAATCAGAGCCCCCATTGCTGCAGTTGGTCTTGGGACTACAACTGGTGCTCATCCTCTCCCTCCTCTATTGTCCACTGTCAAGTCCCATCACCCTTAGCTGCCACTTCAGCAAGCCAGGTAGCTTACCTCATTGTGTGACCCAAACCTTCATTTCTTTTTTTTTTTTTTAAGATTTTATTTATTCATTTATTTATTTGAGAGAGAGAGTACGGGGAGGAGCAGAGGGAGAGGGACAAGCAGACTCCGCACTGAGCACAGATCCTGACACGGGGCTGGATCCCATGACCACGAGATCATCTGAGCTGAAATCAAGAGTCAGATGCTCAACTGACTGAGCTACCAAGGCACCCGCAAACCTTCATTTCTGATGAGCCTCAGTTCTTGGGAATCATACCCTGTTCAAGTTGGTGTTGCTGTCTGTATCCATTCACAGTTATAGTGGATCAAGGGAGTCCAGGAGGCTTCTAAGTAGGTCTCCTAAGTTCCAGACATATTCCTGTACCTGTTGTGTAGAAGCAGTGCTATCTTCTCCTGATGATCAGGGTTGATTACCCCTCAAAATGGTGAGTCCTCTTCTCACCTGTCAGTCTCTGGACACAAGCAGTCCAAAGTGCTTAAGCTTGTTTTTGGCAGCATCCACAGCTTATAGTTCAGTGAGACATTTACTCTATCCCCTGACAAGAGCACACTGCTTCTGGGGACAAGAATGGCCAGAATTGCAGGTATGGGAAACACAAAATCTCCCAGTGAATTTTGGGAGTGATGGTAAGTGGGAACATTCTTGATTCTACCCCTCGGTGTCCATTGTCTTCTTCCTACTGGGGACCATACAGGGGTCTCTGATTTAGCCCAGATCCCCATTTCAGCTGTTGCAGTTGTAACAACACCCCTCCCCCGGCTCATACTGATGGGTTTATATGGGCAAGGAGGACAGGGTTCTCATATGACCAGCAAGGAAGGAGGAAAAGCCTGAGGAAGGATGGCACTGCATCCTTTCAGAGTACTGATTCTGAACTGGTGTTTCAGCTGGGCCTTTAGAAGGTTATTCCAGTGTTACGCTTCAAAATGATGCAGGATATGATATGATATGGTATGATATGATATGATATGATATGATATGATATGATGATATATGATAGTGCATCCCCATGGTCTTGAATCCAGTCCTGCATCTCCTTCATAGTGAGGTACATCACCTGTTCAGATGTTTTATTGTGTGGGATTCTATACACGTGGATCAGGCATTCTGTAAGCCCCTGGATCGTGGTGCTGGCTGAGTCACTGTAATCAGGAAAAACAAGACTGTACCCAGCGTATGTAACTATGCCTGTGAGGAAAGCCCACTAGTTCTTGTAGCTGACTTTCTATCAATTAACCAGTTGGTCTCATTAAGAAATAATGCTATGGGTCTCTGTTGCTGACAGGCTTGGACATTCAGAAGCAGCAGAAGCTAGATCAGCTTTGGTAATGGGATGTCCATACTATTGGACTCATGCATAGCCTGTCTCTGCCACCTTGCAACTTTGTCCATGTGCCGTCATGGCTGCTCCAGGGTGGCCAGTGACAAAGGCTGGCCTATGCCTATGTCCACTGATCTAGTTATTTATTTACTTGGTTATTTACAGTGCCTCTTCATGGTGGATGCTTTCTGTTGAGCTATAATGTGTGATGCAAACTCTTCATGTTCATCTATATGCCTCTTTCTTCTTGTTTCCAGTTTTCTAATTCTTTTCTTTCCGGGCCACTTCCCGTATCTGTATATACTGGACCACGTTTCATTCCACAAAACACAGGTGACTGGGTGCACCTTTCACAGCTCCACCATTGGGAAGATTTTTCCCTCTCTCTATGTCCATGAATGTGGCTATAATGCAGCACGGTCCATTCTCATCTTGTACCCACATATTGAACAGACCTATCCATAAATCAAGCTTGGGCTTTCCCTTCTCCTTCAGTTGGTCTTACAGGAACCCTCAAAGGGTCACAAGAGCAAGCTGAGACAGGGTGCGGCTGCAGCAGTTACGAGCAACATGCAGGTCTGAGCTACCTACTCGTGTAGTTTACTGTGTCCTCTGCCCTGCTCAGGCTCAATCCCAGAGTAACATTTCCATATTACCATGGACTGCTGCTTGGCCTATCTGACTTTATGATTTGACATATCTGACAGAACCCAGCTCATAATGGGCAGCTCTGGACCCATAGTCACTTGGTGCCCCATGAAGCATTCTGCCTCTGCTAGCCCTAACGACTCACCAAGAGCTGTTTCTCAAAAGGCATATAATTCTATGCTACAAATAGCTTGTTCTTGCTCCAGAATTAGGCTTGCCATAAGACACTGTATCTTTTCCCACCACAGACACCCCCAACACCGTCAGGTCTGCTGGATTGTATGGCCCAAGTAGTGGGGTTATTTGCACTGTCGCATGGACCTCCCCACTCAAAGCTGGCAGCTTTCTGTGTCGCTCAGTATATGGACCATTTATAAATATGGAATGTGTTGCTTCTAGAACCCAAACAGCCCTACCAGGAATGATGTTTCCTTCTTTGTAGTGGCAAATGCAAGATGCAACAATATTCTTTTACTTGAAGAAGATATCTTGTTATGCTTCTGGACTAAAACTTCACTAAAGTGCCAGATCCCTGGATCACCATAGGATTTATCTCCAACCCGAAGGAACACTGTGTCTTACTGAGCCCTTGAGCATACCAGTCTCTTCTTGCTCATCCTAAACAATGAGCATAATGCCATCAATGTAATGCATCAGTGGGCTGTTCTGTGGGATGTCCAGGCAGTCCAGATCTCTTCGGAGTACAGGAGAGTAAATGCAGCCCTCAGGCAAAAGCTTAAACGAATATTGTTGTCTGTCCTGCAGGAGTGTGAACTGTTTCTGAATCTGTTTTCTAATTGGGATAGAAAAGAATGTATTTACCATATAGATTGCACATACCATGAGTCTGAAGCCTTATTAATATACTCTATTACACAATGTCCAGCAAATCAGCTGTAATTAGGGCTACTGATTGCTTAACCCCGAACTCCTAAAAGGCAGACTGGGTATGCAGCCTTACCTATTTTTGTATCTAGAGCAACTAGGACAGTACCTAGCACTTAACAGACATTCTTTAAGTATTTTATAAATGAATTAATAAATTGGGAATGAAATTCAAGAACATGGTTACTCAGGTTCATATAGATGAACTGACCCCCTAACTCATTGGGTCATTACGAGGACTAAATGAGCTCCCTACCAAATGTTTACAACAGCGCCTGGCACCTAAAAAGCACTCAGTGTATCTTATTTTAATTTTATTTTCCAGGTCATAGAGAACTATCAGATGATAGATGTGACATCAGGCTAACTCCTTGACCAGAGTTTTTAGTGAAATGTGAGATATGTGAATTGCCCTTTAAAGCGAGAATGCCTAGAATATTTTTCCTGCGGGTGTGAGGTTTCCAAGGAAAACACAAAAGAAAATGACTGTAAAGCTGGGAAGAAATAATTACTTATAGAAATAGACATTTATCCTAATGGGAAGAAATGGTGGTTACTGTGTGCCAATGCATTACCAGTGTTGCTATAATTTCATGAAATCTTGAAGTTGGGATGCTTGACAAGTGCTTCTCACTAATAATAAAGGGAAACATGATTTTGAAATAAAATGAATAAATGCATTTGTGCCTAATAGCCATCTCACAAAAAACAAATTTTTCTGCTACCTAAACGTCTGTTTCTATATATTAAAAATATATGCAGGTGCCTGGGTGGCTCAGTTGGTTAAGCGACTGTCTTCGGCTCAGGTCATGATCCCAGGGTCCTGGGATCGAGCCCCACATCGGGCTCCCTGCTTGACAGGGGGCCTGCTTCTCCCTCTCCCTCTGCCCCTTCCACTGCTAGTGCTCTCCTGCTCTCTCTCTGCCAAATAAATAAACAAAATCTTTAAAAAAATAAATTAATTAAAAATATATATATATTCACATTTTTCATCTCTCTGAAATAGGTTAGTGAAGGGGTGACTGGCTGGCTCAGTCGGTAGACTATGTGACCCTCGATCTCGGGGTTGTGAGTTCAAGCCCCATGTTGGACATAGGGCCTATTTTTTTTTTTTTTAGATTATATTTATTTATTTGTCAGAGAGGGAGAGAGACCACAAGCTGGGGGAGCACACACGCACACCCCTAGTCTTGTTAGGACAAAAACTGTTCTTGCATATTACTGTGATGGAGACAACTTAAAGCTATTACCCTCGGGCATTAGCTTAGTAGTCAAATTGTCAATGATCTCGATGATTCTCAGGGAACTGCCAAATCTCATTACACTTTCCCAACAACTGTCACAGTGCGAGCTATCTCTGAGAAGGGATCCACACTGGCTACTTTGAAGAAAGCTAGGCAAAGGGTGTCAGGCAAAATCTAACCAGGGTTCCTTTCATCTACAAAAAGAGCTTGGCCACTAGGACAAGTGTCTGGTACCCACTCTCTGTAATCAATATGCCATCTCACAGCTGGGCTTAGAAGACCTGGAAACGTAGGAAGTCGCTCTGTTGTTTTCTTGCCAGTGACACAGGATTCCAACACAGAACAGCCAGACTAAATGTATTCCACCAGTGAGTCAGTGGCTTGTTAGCACTTTTGGCATCCATATGGTTTGAGACAAAGGCTAGACCCGGGGTAACTCCCAAGTGTCACCAGGGGAAAGTCTCTTTTGCAGAGGGACTCTAGTCTACTGGGCTAGGGGCCAGGGCCTGGGTTTCTTTCGCAACCTCCCAGCACTGCTATGGCCTTTCCTATAACCCTTGTAAGTCGAGTCACCTGAGAGGCCAAGAGTTAAACTAGTTGTACAGCCTGAATGGTGGAGGTTGGAAGTAAATCCTAATGGACCAATAGCCTGGATCGGTTTCATGAATAAACAGAGGAGTTCAGGCGTGGGACCCTATAAAGTTAAGTCAATATTAGTTATAGAGGAAATCCTATTTGTTCTTCCTTCTGTTATAGTTGGATTTATAAAAGAACTCAAGTAGAGCTTTTTGCTGTGTTATAATGCTAAAAACAACATTTAAAACACACACACACACATACACCCACACCCTAACCAAGAATGTTTGTAACCAAATAGGACATCATTGTTGTCTTTGCTACTAGGTACATGAGAATTAAAAGTATTTTGCCAATATTCTTCAGATATAAAACCTTAAATGTCTGTATTTATGAAATGGGAAATACTCATCTAGGTTCTGATGCCATGTAGTAACCTTACCATAATTATTGAGATAAAGATAAGTGATTGCTATTAAAACCCTTTAGTTCTGCTTATTTGGCACAAATTGCTCCCAGTACGTATTGCTAGACTACTAGAAAAAAAGGTCTGAGTAATCCAGTATTGAAACTTCTAGTGTGGGGCGCCTGGGTGGCTCAGTCGTTAAGCGTCTGCCTTGATCCCAGATCCTGGGATCGAGCCCCGCTTCGGGCTCCGTGCTCTGCAGGAAGCCTGCTTCTCCCTCTCCCACTCCCCCTGCTTGTGTTCCTGCTCTCGCTCTCTCTCTCTCTCTTTCAAATAAATAAATAAAATCTTAAAAAAAAAAAAAGAAACTTCTAGGGTACTAGGACAATGATTTCTAACCCCTTTGAAGTTGTGACAACCTTTCTTATTTGTGAGATTTCATAACTATCCTGCCTGTTATGCTGTTCACCACACCCTCAAGAAAAAATTATTAATCTATTATATGGAATTTTTTAAAAAACTGCTTAGATAAATTTAGATTTATCTTACTTCGCTTCAGGGTTTTATTTTGTTGTTGATTTCTTTTTTTTTTTTTTAAAGATTTTATTTATTTATTTGACAGAGACACAGCGAGAGAGGGAACACAAGCAGGGGGAGTGGGAGAGGAAGAAGCAGGCTTCCCGCTGAGCAGGGAGCCCCATGCAGGGCTCGATCCCAGGACCCCGGGATCATGACCTGAGCCGAAGGCAGACACTTAACGACTGAGCCACCCAGGCGCCCCTGTTGTTGATTTCTTAATATATCATTTCCTCTTCTCTGAAGCCTGAGCATCCCTAAAGCGTGGGCTAGAATTAACCTCTCCACTTGCTGGATTCCTTTAGCTTTTCATATAAATCCATATTACAGTATTTGAACATTGTATCTTTGTTAGTTAATTTTAAATCTGTCCCCCCGGCTTAAATGCAAAGACCATGTCATATTCATCTTTTTTTTCCCAGAGTTTCTTTTTTTTTTTTTAAGATTTTATTTATTTATTTATTTGAAATAGAGAGAGAGTGAGAGCGAGAGCACAAGCCAGGAAACAGGGAGAGGGAGAAGCAGGCTCCCCACTGAGCCCTGATCCGGGACTCAACCCCAGGACCCTGGGATCATGACCTGAGCTGAAGGCAGACGCTTAACTGACTGAGCCACTCAGGTGCCCCTTTTACCAGAATTTCTAGCACAATTCTTAATACAGAGGAAAATTCAATAAATGTTAGTTGAATGAATTAATGAATGAATGAACAGTGGCCTTGAGGCAGAAAAATACCCAGCATGTCAAAAATAGAAAACAGAGAATCATTATTCTAGTAGTTTAAACATGGACCCATGTAAGATCCTCTGTTCTAGAACTCAAATCCAGTTAAGAGCATGGACGTGAAACGCTTTATAAACTGTGAAATCCTACATGAATATGAGCAAATATCCTTGTTACTTATTATTCAGCAGCCCTCAGGGAATAGTTTTTGAATTTGTGAATCAACAGTCTGTGAAAACAGGAATGAAGTTGGCTTGTTGGAAGAGGAGGACCATAAAAGAGTAAATGAAGCAAGTTGACAAGATGTTGTCCCCTAATACAGTGGGAGTCCAGTTTCGGAAAACGGGGTCTTGCTGAAGTCTTTCTCAATTATTCATTTCCGTGTCTTGGTTTATAAAAGACCATTTCTTTAGATGCTTAGGACTTGGATAATTCCACACAGCATTCCCAGAAATATGTGTTACCAGGTACAAAATATACAGGCTTGATTGGTCAAGGAAACGTGTTACATTTGGATAACTCTGTTGAGATACTAAAATAACTGACGCATTTTGAAGTGACCATTGGTAGTAAGCTTCAGTGGTTTTGGAAGAAGCAATAAAAATATCAAGGCAATTTGACAAGCTACTATGGTTCAAATAGATGTTAGTGGTAGCCAAAGTTCACAATTGTGTCAATGAAGCTGGATTCCATTAAGTCAATCAGTAACCAAGGAAATAGTTAATTGAGATACGATCACAAACCAGAAAAACAGGATAAATTAAAGAAGTAAGAGGAATAATCACATTGCTCGATAGTCACATGCTATCAGACAGCAGAATCTGATGTCTCGAAGATAAAGCAGGCAGGTTTTAAAAATGGAAAAGGAGGCCATGGGCCAGGTTGTAATTCCATAAAAGCAGTCAAATGAGAATTTTTCTGAAAAGCAGATGATGTCCTCACAGAAGGGAATTGCCTAAAAACATCTAGAACATAGCTCCTATGCTACAAGAATAATCTGCCCAAGGTCACACAGGTAAGTTATAAAGTGGGTTTTCAAAACCAGGTTGAATGACACCAAAGCCCTTGTTGACTTTCTGCTGGACAGGGATAAGCAAGCTAGGCATCAAGCTGCTACTCTGTTGTTCCTCACCACCTTTTCTGAGTCCAGTTTCAGAAAGGTCATGATGAGCAGCACTGGTAAGCAGGAAGTTTTCAGCTTGTCCAGTTCACCTGCTAAGACTTTATATTTTAAAAAAAAAAAAAAAGAAGCCAGGAATTAAAGAGGTTGAGAATGAGCTCAAATCAGGGAAGTTCTGAAGCAGCTAATCTATTTCTGAGTTAACAACAGATCCTAGTGTATATTAAGTTCTTACTTCTGTATTTTCCGGGGGTGAGAGAAAAATACCAATTTATTCATTCTTTTGTTCAATGAGCAATTATTGAGTGCGTACCATGTGCCGAGCACTGAAGATCCAGAGGCCAAGAGAAAAAGGTTTCTGCTATTAAGAAGTGCATAGGTGAGGAAAGAAGTGGGTGGTAGAGACAGACAAGTGAATGATTACAGTACAATGTGCATTGATATTAGGAACTAAATAGGTAATAAAAAGTAATAAATATAGGGACAGTACATTGGGGGGAAGTACCTCTTCCCAATTCCTGATGTTTCCTTCCTGGTGGAAGGAAACCTTCCTCCACCCCTCAACTCTTTTCTCTCAGGAGAGGAGAATTTACTTTGATTGATGAGTATGAAAAAAAGTGGGCATGCCGAGGTCAGCCCCCTGTTTATTCTCTTTCTCTCCTTGCAGCCAGCCTGCCTGCAAAGAAGCCTGTGCTTCCATCCATGTCCTACGTTTCCCTGAAACAGGCCCCATGCAAGGAAGGCTGCAGAAGTCCCGCACCGTCTGTGACTAAGGGTTTGTTCTTAGAAATACTTCTTGTTCAGAGATACAAATCACATTCTCCAACATTAGTTTCAACCAAAATAAAGGTTATATCTCAAGAGGCAATATAGCATCGTGGTTATAGGTGCATAGACACCAGAGCCAAACTGGTTAATACCCCAGATTTGCCACTCAATATAACCATGTGACTTTGGGCAAGCCACTCAACTTCCCTGTGCTTCAATTTCTCCATCTACAAAATGGGACTAAGGGTCTCTACTCACAGAGTTGTCATGAAGATTTAGGTCGTACATATAAAGCACCTGGAACAGCGCCTGTTACAAAATAAGTGCTCTCGAAGTTTGAACTGTTATTACTACTATCATTACTATTTTTGACTCCATCTGTCTTAATCTTTTTTTTCTCAATTTGTTGAAAACTTGGGCAGGAAGGAGAAGTGCTATCTTGGGACTCTCCAACTCTCACTTTTAACGGTTACAAAGCTCTTGGAGTCACTACCCTTCTGTTTACAGTTCTTTGTGTCCTTACTGGATGAAATCTGGAAGATTCTATCAGTGAATTCCAAATGCCAGGCCAAGCATCTCAGACGTTAGCCCAAATTGGTATTGAGGTTGACAGAGCTAATTAGTTGGGTCAGATTTTTCAGCCCCTGCTGTCTGATTTTCCTTTTAAGGACAGTCTCCCTTTTCAACCAGACTGACTTGAAGGATTAAGGCAGGCAGGCAGTTCCTTACCTGATTCTCCAGGCTACTCCCATGTCTCACAGGTTTCCTGCACATTCTGGGGAATCCCTTCTTGCTCTGCCCTCTGCATGTTCTACCCTGGTTTTTGCAAAGCCCTCCTAGAAAATGAAGGCTCTTTTCTACCTAGTCACAAGGATTCTTTCCCTGGATTCAGGCCTTTTCTAAGGAGTTTAATGGGGGAAATGGACAGGTAGGTAAAAATAATTGGAATACAATGTGTTAGGAACAGTTATAGAGCTATCTGAATGGAACCACAGTAGTACACCAGTCAGCACAGGAAACAGATGGCATACTTAAAAGGAGTGATTAAAGAAAGTTTAATAAGGGATTTATTTACAAAGGTAGAGGCAGAGTTAGGGATAATTAAGCATCGACACTGAGAAACTGCCCCTACCCGTAGGCCTGAAGAGGCCGAGGAAAGGAGCTACCACCAAAATCCAGAAAGAAAGCTCTAGCTACAAGAAGGTCTACCCAACAGGAACTCTTTTAGTAGATGAATGCAACCCCTGCAAACCCAAGGCCCAGGAGGAAGAGAGTTAGGGAAATATTACTGTCATCTCGATATCTTCTGTGCCCTCTGAACTTCTTCTAGGGCCTCCCATTTTTCAAATCCACCAAAAAGTCAGAGGGTGAGAAAATTGGGTTAATGTTGTCCAAAGAGGTGAGCTTCCAATGGCATAGGGCAGGTAGAGAATGATGGACAGGGAATCTATAGGGGCAAACAAAGAACATAGCCCAGCACATAGAGGTACTAATATTTCCGGAGAACTTCAAAGATGACCTTTTAAAGAAGGTAATATCTGAGCTATCTCCTGAATGGTAAGTAGCGGTTTACCAAGTGGAGACATGAGTAACGACATTCCAGGCAAAGAGCATGTTAAATAGCTCATAGATATAAAAAGAGCATGCACAGTATATTTAGGCAAGCAGTCCCATTTGGCAGAAGGACACAATACTTGTGGAGAGATGGGCCGTAAAAGAAAATCTAGGACTGGATTATAAAAGTTCTTAAGTGCTATGTTAAAATTATTGGACTCATTCCTATAGTTAATGAGAATCCATTCGAGACTTTCAGAGACAGAGAGAGAGAGATTGGCATGAGCATATTTAAGTTAGAAAAAGATAACTTTAATGGCAGTATAGAGAATAGACTAGCATAGTGAGAGACCAGAAGCAGCACGATCGTATTAGCAGTCTTTCCAATAGTCAGGCAAGAACGGCACTAAAGCAGGGGCAGTGATGATGAAGTGAAAATTCTGGATCTATTCCGAAGATAAAATTAACAGAACTTGATGACCTAAGGACTATGATGAATGCCAGCAAAGACAGGATCTAGATTTCTAGTCTGAAAAACCAGGTAGACGGTGGTAGTACTAAGGATGGGAGAAAATTCAAGAAGACTGGACAACATAGAGTTCAGCTTTATCCATACTGAGTCTGCTATGCCTGTGGAATTCTAGTGGTAAAATGTCTAGTTGCCAATGGATAAAAGATGGCCGGGACTCTGGAGAGGGACTGAGGAGCCAGACAGACACTTTTGAGGAACAACAATTTACTTTTTGTAGCCTATGTAAAATATAGCCACCAGATTTTTTTTTTAATCTCTGCAACTAACAAAAGAAAAAAAGAAAATGTGACTCATTGTATAATGAAATCAACCACAGTGAGAGTCAAATAATCCATTGCTGATGCTCCTTGCCTTGGGAAGGGTTTTTTATTTGTTCGCAAGTAAAAGAAACTCAGAACTCAGAACCACATGGTAGTTTATGAGTGTTCTTTAAAAAACAAACAACCTAGTGACCCTAAGTTTTGCAAAGACTGAGTGCTATTTGCTCCTTAAATTTAAGCTCATTTATTTTGTAAATAAACTCCAACTTTCCCATAGCAGCTTCATTTTATTATATAAACTCATATCTCAGTGACATGCAATTACTCTTCAACTGAGGCATTTGGTAATACCCTGTCCAGAAAAGTGCTTCCCCTCATAGTAGGTACATAATAAATATTTATTGGATGAATGGATGGTAGACACATGGATAAATGAAGGCAACAGATTATATTAAAAAAATGAGGATTCTGGGGTAGCCTGGGTGGCTCAGTCGTTAAGCGTCTGTCTTCGGCTCAGGTCATGATCCAGGGTCCTGGGATCGAGCCCCGCATCGGGCTCCCCGCTCCACGGGAAGACTGCTTCTCCCTCTCCCACTCCCCCTGCTTGTGTTCCCTCTCTCGCTGTGTCTCTCTCTGTCAAATAAATAAAATCTTTAAAATAAATAAATAAATAAATAAATAAATAAATAAATAAATAAAATAATGATTCTGTTAGGAGTTTAATATGCATACATAAGTATGTAAAAAATATGATCAAGAGAGAATTAGAAACTGTCTGGTTTTTCTTCATCAGTGGAAGAAAGCCAGAATTAGACAACTTTTTATTTTATTTTTATAAATAAAATAAATTTTATTTTTTCTTCCTTACGTCCAGCTGCCTCAACCACCTTACTTAAGAACTGAAATACCTTTCTTCCAGTTTTTTTGCTATGTTATATGATCATAGGTACAGGGTCTCTCAACTTTACTTCTTTTACTTTACTTCTTTGGTATAGTTCCCAGCATAATTATTTAAAAATATTAGATAGGGGCGCCTGGGTGGCTCAGTCGTTAAGCATCTGCCTTCGGCTCAGGTCATGATCCCAGGGTCCTGGGATCGAGCCCCGTATTGGGCTCCCCGCTCCACGGGAAGACTGCTTCTCCCTCTCCCACTCCCCCTGCTTGTGTTCCCTCTCTTGCTGTGTCTCCCTCTGTCAAATAAATAAAATCTTAAAAAAAAAAAAAATTAGACATGTAGTTCTAATTATCTGAAACCAATGGAAGTCTACCATTAATAGTAGAAAGAGTCAACTGATTTTGACCCCAAATTTATGCATGATCAATAGGTGTCTTTTTTTAAAAAGATTTTATTTATTCATTTGAGAGAGAGACAGACAGAGCATGAGCAGGGGAGAGAGGCAGAGGCAGAGGGAGAAGCAGACTCCCCGCTGAGCTGGGAGCCCAACGTGGGGCTCGATCCCAGGATCCTGGAATCACAACCTGAGCTGAAGGCAGACGCTTAACCATCTAAGCCACCCAGGCGCCCCAACAGGTGTTTTAATATACCTGTTGAAAATTATAAAATTATTGACTAGACTCTATTTTGTTAAAATCCTCTTTTCAAAAAATTAAAAATTAAAAATTAAAAAATTAAAACATAAAATCCTCTTTTCAAAATTTCATTCAAAAAAGCTTTAGAAAAAAACGTTCTACTTTGGTGGTTGCCCTTGTGAAATGTGGAGTGAGTCATTAATACGCTGGGTAACCATGTCCCCTTTCTACCGCCATTTTAATGTAGTTTCTTTGTCTTCCGTGGGCACTTATCAACACTACCTTTTACCACTCATCCACCCAGCCGATGTCACAAGTGGAAAGATTTTTCTCCAACTGCTTCCTCTCTAAAGAATGCGGTCTAGGGGCGCCTGGGTGGCTCAGTCGTTAAGCGTCTGCCTTTGGCTCGGGTCATGATCCCAGGGTCCTGGGATCGAGCCCCACATGGGGCTCCCTGCTCCTCGGGAAGCCTGCTTCTCCCTCTCCCACTCCCCCTGCTTGTGCTCCTGCTCTCACTATCTCTTTCTCTGTCAAATAAATAAAATCTTGAAGGAAAAAAAAAAAGAATGCTGTCTAAAGAGGACTGGACCTCAAGGTAAATCATGATCCAGCCCAGGCTCCCACAGATCGTACGATCTCTCGGTAATCAGAGCCTACCTCCAAATGACTGAGTTAAAGGTAACGGGAAACTTCCGAGGTGCTGCAGGTGCTCAATAAACTTAACCTTTCGTCGAATTTTTAAAATACGTGTGTTTTATTTATGTCTCTCTCCTAAAAGGTACAGTCCCTGTCCTAGTCATCTGTCTTTTTCTCAGCACATAGCACAATATCCGTTGCCAGGAGATTGAATTAAGAAATTGCCTCATATGGGGGCACCTGGGTGGCTCAGATGGTTAAGCGTCTGCCTTCGGCTCAGGTCATGATCCCGGGGTCCTGAGATCGAGCCCCGCATCGGGCTCCTGGCTCAGTGGGGAGCCTGCTTCTCCCTCTCCCTCTGCGTCTCCCCCAGCTCATGCTCTCTCTCTCTGTCTGTATCTCTGTGTCTCAAATGAATAAACAAAATCTTGGGAAAAAAAATCTGTTATATTTATAAAAAAAGAAAGAAGAAAGAAAGAAAGTAATTGCCCCATATATAATTTTCCCTTCTAATTTTTTTGTATTATCCAATTTTTCTTTCATGAATATAAGTTGCTTATATAATAAAAATAATTAAAAGTCCAATATTTTGTTTGTTTTTAATGTGTGTATTTTATGTAGATCTTGATATTATACATAGTGTGTGTGTGTATATATGTGGTCTATATATATATAGTCATAACTGAAACAAAATAAGAAATTAGCTTCACATGGACTTGTGAACCTGTCCATAATACTATTTCAACACCTTAGGATAATTTGTTAGTTTCAATACAGAATATTTAGATACTGAATGTGTGTGTTATTCTAGAAGATGGGGAGCAAAAACTGAAATGATTCTTGGTTGTTTTCTTATGACACAACTGGGTGAAAAGCAGAACTACACGGAAGTTTCATAATAAAACTCCAGACCACATTAGGCTTGTCTACTGTCAAGTTTTGTTACATTCTCCCTAACTCAACCTAGACTCCCTGAGGTTGGCAAACAGGGCAAAGTTTGAGTCAAAACCACACCCGTCCTTTGAGCTTTAGGGATGCACTTAGAATTCTGTGAGAAACCGAAAGACAGCAGCAGTGTCCTCCAGATGTGACAAGTCTGTCACTTTCAGCGTTTATTCAAATCTGAAACTCAGCCCAACAAATAAAGACAGTTGCCTAGGAGGGAAAGGAGGAGAAAGGCAAAAGAATCCTCAAGTTCTATTCCGCTCAGAAAGTGGTGTTGGTGTGGTCAGATTCCCTAGGAGGGGGCCCGAGTTAGGAAGAAGGTGGGGCAAGGAGGGAGGCAGGAAGGGCAGGGAGGGAGAGAAGAGGGTGGGAGGAAGGAAAGGGAAGGAGGGAGAGAGGGAAGAACCAAAGAGGAGAGTGCGTCATAAGCAAAGATTAGGATTAATCCAATTCTATGGTCCTGAGATCCAAGGAAAAATAATTCACAACTGACCTCATTGTGTTCATTTGTCCGGAGGCTGGTTCCATGTCGGAAACAGATTGTATTCATGGATGATCGTTAAAAGGACACTTTATTATTTTTTTTTAAATCTTTTATTTGTCAGAGAAAGAGCACAAGCACGGGGAGCGGCAGGCAGAGGGAGAAGCAGGCTCCCCGCTGAGCAAGGAGCCCGATGCAGAACTCGATCCCAGGATCCTGAGATCACGACCCGAGCCGAAGGCAGACACTTAACCAACTGAGCCACCCAGGTGTCCCTAAAAGGACACTTTAAGACACAGAGTTTTACTCTTAAAAAGAGACTCTGGGAAAAAAAATCCAATATTGTAGAATTTGCTTGGTCGCCCTACTCCTATATATGACAAACTGGAAATAATTTGCATCTCAATTTTTCAATTCATTTTTGATTTGTAATAGCCAACATTTGAGTACTAATCTCTTTTCAGGCACTGTGCTAAATATTTTATATAACTTTATGGGCAAACACTTACCTCCTGATATTTCCTTCCACTAGAGTACAGTAGTAAATACCTGAAACTGTGGTCAGTCCCAAACTCTCTACGTAACTGTTTTTTCCTATACATCTATACCCTTGATAAACTTTAATTTATTTACTAGGCACAATAAGAGGATAACAACAATAACTAAGAGTAAAATAGAACAATTATAACAATATACTGTAATAAAAGTTAAGTGAATGTGTTCTCTCTCTCTCAAAATATCTTACTGTCCTGTACTCACCCTTCTTCTTGTGATGATGTCAGAGGATAAAATGCCTGCGTGATGAGATGAATGACGTAGGCACAGTGACGTAGCGTTAGGCTACTACTGACCTGACAAGATGTCAGAAGGAGGATCATCTGCTTCCGGATTGCAGTTGGTCTCAGGTAACTGAAACCTTGGAGAGCGAAACCATGGATAAGGAGGGACTGCTGTAATCTTCCCGGCCTGTATCCACCTACTACTTCCCAGGAGAGGAGAAACAACTTTGATGAGTTTGGGATGAGGGCACATGATAAAGATCAAATGTAATTGCTGTTCCTTTCCCCTTGCCCATTCTCGATCAGATATTCCAGCCTGCAAAAAGCCCCTGTTCTGGTCTGCTCTGGACAAGGCCAGCAGCAGAGTGGTAAAGGTCCTGCCCCTGCAAGGCTGAGAAAAGAAAATGATAAGTCAAGTGCAGGCCTGGATTGGATATTATTTTCCTAGGAGACTGTCTCCTGGGAATAGTAGGCCGCCTAGAAAGGTGAGAATTTCTTTGCTTTTGGCAAACACAGTATGTACTGATTTCACATGTCTCTCTATGAAAGACCCCACAAAGCAAAACCTAGAGGTGTATATAAGAAAGATGCATGTCTGGGCCAGAAAACAAAAAGAGAGACAAAAATGTTTGTGCAACAAAGTGAAAGAAAGAAGCCTGCTCAAATCTAGCAAACAGTACTAGCCTTCCCATAGGTAGAAAAAGAAGGGGAGCAAGCTAAAAAACAGGTCGAAATGTTACCAACTCAGATGAGTCTTGCTGAAAAATAGCAGTGGAACAGAGGAAGGAAATAGATTGTATTCATGGATTGTATTCATGGATGATCGTTAAAAGACGATCATGCAAAGATGATAGGTAGGAACACCAGAGGCCTAATCTCTGGTTGCAGAAAAAGATGTAGCTCAAAGAAATGCTATTCAAGGCTTGTGACATTCAAACTGAAAGACAAGGTCTTAAGTAGGATGTAACACAGGTAATAGAAACTCACCAGGCCCATAGGGCCATAAGGTCCAGAAGCAGCATTAATCCAGGTCTCTGCTGAGAGTGATTATCCTGTCGAAACAACTGTAGAAAGCAGAAGGAAGTCATCCATAGGAGGCAGGTGTCTTAGCTGTGGCAAGAGGTAACAGCAAAAATCCCTGGGGCTCAGGATTGAAATGCTGTTCATAAGACATCATGGAGGCTATGTAACTAGACAGAGCCCCACTCTTCAGCATGGGAATGTTGGAAACATGAGACTCGGGAAAAGGGAAATCAAGAGGTTTTGAGTATGTTAGGAAGGAAAAGAATGGCACTTCAAGTAAAACCTACTGACTAGGGGCGCCTGGGTGGCTCAGTCGTTAAGCGTCTGCCTTCGGCTCAGGTCATGATCCCAGGGTCCTGGGATCGAGCCCCGCATCGGGCTCCCTGCTCCGCGGGAAGCCTGCTTCTCACTCTCCCACTCCCCCTGCTTGTGTTCCTCTCTCACTGTCTCTTTCTGTCAAATGAATAAATAAAATATTTTAAAAAAAACAACAACCACCTATTGACTAGGGCTGCCATCCTGTGAAGATTTTTCAACTGTTTTAGAAGCTGGAAGTGTGACAAATGCCACTCCCTGAGAAAGGAGATAGTATGCAGATGTATCTCTTCCTCCAAGATTGGAAGTGTGAGATTAATTTTTTGATGGGTGATTTCTCACAGTTGAGTTTAAGCCCACAGTTTCTCCCCTCCAGAAAACTGGAAGTGACTGCCATCATACTAGGTAGGGAAACCCAACCATTTGTCATCCCTCTCACTGCTATCACCTTGGTCCAAACCATAACTTCATCCCTAGATTACTGCAACAGCTTCCTGAATGATCCTCCTGCTTCTGCACCTGGACCTGTAGAGTCTCTTCTCAACATGGCATCCAGGATGATCTTGTTAGTTCAAGTCAACACTCTACTCTAAACCCTCCAGGGGCTTCTCAGCTCATCAGAGTGAACACTAACAAGGCTCCACGCAATTTGTCCCTCTCTGTCCCTCTGATCTCTTCCCTAGGCACTGTCCACCTTACTCACTGTACTCCAGCCACACAGACCTCCTTGCTGTTTGTTAAGCACTCTGGGAACATTCCTACCTATCATCTTTGCATTTGTTATCTCCTCTACCCTACAATGATTGCTCCCTAGATATCCTCCTGGCTTGCTCCTCAACATCCCCCAGGTTCTTATTTAAAATTACCTTCCCTGTCTATTCTAGCTAAAATTCGAATCCCCTCCCAACATGTCATGGCCTCCTCTTTTACTTATCTTTTCTCCTTATCATGTCACTAATATGTTACATATCTAATTATTTGTCCCATGTAAAGAATGCCTTCTCCAATGGAATACAATTTTGTTCCATGAGGGCAAATACTTTCATCTTTTTCATTCACTGCTAGAATACCTCCTGGAACACAGTAGCTATTCTATAACTACTTGTGATATGAATAAATGAATCTTGGTGAAATGAAAACCCAGATTATTTCCATCTACCCACCTTTGATATAATCTTTGGCCTCACCCATCTGGGAACATAATTTCCCTGTAATAGCTGCATTATGATGTAGGGATTGGTTTGCTTTCTAAGTTGTATGGTTTTTGACTAGAACTCTTATAATCTTGTATGTTCTAGGAATTCTTTGGACTTTTTATAAAGTGGGGACCATGAAGGCAAATTCTAATCCTGAGTTTTCAAAGGCACCACATGCATTCCAGAAGTGCTGCTCAGGGAACCCAATCCTACAACTTGACTAAGACTGAGAGGGTAAGAATTTGGGGAAGATGAATTTTGGACTTTTTTTTTTTTTTTAGGATGGCTCCAAGCCTGCATGAAATCAAGAGTCAGACACTTAGCCAACTGAGCCATCCAGGCACCCCAGAAAAAAAGATTTTATTTTTAAATAATCTCTATACCCAACACGGGGCTTGAATTTACAGCCCTGAGATCAAGAGTCACATGCTCTACCAACTGAGCCAGCTAGGTGCCCCAGGACTTTAATCCTTTGGGACTTGAACTTACTTGGACTTAACTTGCAAGAACATCCAATTTTTTAAATTTTTACTATAATTTCTCCCTGGAATCTGGTCATGGGAAGGGGTCTATATTCAGATGTGAAGCATCTTATTGTTAATATACTATGAGGAGTATCTTTATGTTGTCAAATTGTGGAACCTCTGATGAGCTACATACATGTTGCAACCCTGAAAATACACTGCTCAGATCTCCCGCTGCAGGGAGCATGCCACCATCATGTTCCCGCAGAGGCCATCCTTTCTGCTAACTGCTCCCAGCCAATGACTGAGGATGACTGGGGTACTAAAGCAGGCGCTTTTCAATGAGGTGTAGAACTCTTCCGACAAGCAACTTTGGCTCAAGGATTCCCCATCAGTCAGGTTTAACCTTTCTAGGAACTGCACTGCAGTCTAAGATTCCTCCTCTCCAGGCGTGGGAAAAATCCTTTCCTTCTCTTCTTGCACAGGTGTCAGACCAGTGCTGTGGGTTGAATGCTCACCTCACCTTCTATCCCCTCTCCCTGTAGATCTTTTACATGTTTGGTCTTTTCTTGGAATCTGCTTCTCAGTGGACCTGAATAACACATATGTGCAGCTGACCCTTGAACGACATAGGTATGAACTGTGCAGGTCTGCTTAAATGCAATTTTTTTTTATAAATACAGTACTACTGTAAATGTATTTTCTTTACCTTATGATTTTCTTAACATTTTCTTTTCTCTAGCTTACTTTATTGTAAGAACACTGTAAAAAACACATATACAAAATACATGTTAACTGACTGTTTATGTTATTGGTAAGGCTTCCGGCCAACAGTAAGCTCTTAGTGGTTGAGTTTCTGGGGAGTCAAAAGTCATACATGGAATTTTGATTGTGTTGGAGGTCAGCACCCTGAACCCCTGCATTGTTCAAGGGTCAACTGTAATTGGACAACTTGGCTAGACATAATTTGGCCTCGGAAATAAAATAGGAAATTGATCTTCAGCCTTGGGCACAGTGTTGCCTCTAGGTTAATTTATTTAATGTGTTCATCTGGCCTATTTCAGAGCATTCTGAAGGCAGAAGCAACACTACTTAGCTGGAGTATATCAGGAGGACCCATAGAGGAGCATAATTAGTGTTGGAGGAATAGCTTTATGAAAGTGAGAACAGGGGCACCTGGGTGGCTCAGTCGGTTAAGCGTCTGCCTTCGGCTCAGGTCATGATCCCGGGATCCTGGGATCGAGCCCCGCATCGGGCTCCCTGCTCTGCGGGAAGCCTGCTTCTCTCTCTCCCACTCCCCCTGCTTGTGTTCCCTCTCTCGCTGTGTCTCTCTCTGTCAAATAAATAAATAAAATCTTTAAAAAAAAAAAAAAAGAAAGTGAGAATAGAATGATCCTGATAGTCTGTTGATCTGTTTCCCACAAGGGGATAGCCACGGCCTGGTTGAGTACAAGCAAAATGGTCTCTTAATCCCAATGGATTAAGAGAACAAAAATCAATGATTTATAGAAGGATATATAGAATGATTATAGAAGGAGCTTCGCTAATGTAATACTCCTGTCAACTCTCTGACAACCCCTCTCAATCCTCTCACAGGGAAAGAGGAATGACTTCTCATCTTGATGAGTTAAGAAGAAGAATTTTAAAATGCTTATCTCAGCTCCTTCGTACCTCATTTTAACCCAGGATCCACAGAGAGCATGCATTCTATTCTGCTTTTCCACACCATACGTTTTACAGAGGCAGGCTCCTGCATGGGGAGACCAGCAGATTCAATGCTACTCAATGTATGACTGTGATTCCGTATCAGGATGCCTAGTGTTGCATATCTCCAAGCCACACCTTCAATTCTCTTTAGCCGTTTAGCAGGTGATATTTTTTTAATGCATTTTTTAAAAAGATTTTATTTATTTATTTGACAGAGAGAGAGAGACTGCGAGAGAGGGAACACAGCAGGAGTGGGAGAGGGAGAAGCAGGCTTCCCACTGAGCAGAGAGCCCGATGAGGGGCTCGATCCCAGGACCCCGGGATCATGACCTGAGCTGAAGGCAGATGCTTAACAACTGAGCCACCCAGGCGCCCCTAGCAGGTGATATTTTGATCACCATCTATCTTCTCCTTTTCTGTATCACAACTGGTTCTAGACTCTCATGTGGAGATAGTACTATTAATCCCTTTTTACGTAAGAGGAAACAGAGATATGGTGAGCCAAGCAACTTTCCGAAGATCATACAGCGAACAAGCGGCAGAATTAGAATTCAAGAAATTGAGTTCTTAGCTTCCATGCTTTTTAATTTAGTCATTTCTTATTATAGTGCTATTTTCATAAGGAAAGCTTTTGACACACACAAATTAGAAACATCCACTACTGAATACGTTAGTAGTGTTCGTAAGTTTTGGTTCCGTTGTCTTGCACTTATTTATCTTGGATTATTTTTAAACTTTTAAACTGTAACATTTGAAATCTCTCACCGAATGTCTTTTCTTTTAATTTTTTTAGAAAATTTTTTTGGGGGTGCCTGGGTGGCTCAGTCGTTAAGTGTCTGCCTTCGGCTCGAGTCGTGATCCCAGGGTCCTGGGATCGAGCCCCGCATCAGGCTCCCTGCTCAGCGGGAAGCCTGCTTCTCCCTCTCCCACTCCTCCTCCTTGTGTTCCCTCTCTGGCTGTGTCTCTCTCTGTCAAATAAATAAATAAAATCTTTAAAAAAAGAAATTGTTTTTTTAATTTATTCAAGTGCTCTCTATACGCCATGTGGGGCTTGAACTCATGGCCCTGAGATCAAGAGTCCCATGCTCTTCCAACTGAGCCAGCTAGGGCGCCCCTCACTGAATGTCTTGACAAATACTTTAAAGGATTTGAAGGAAAACAACTTCTAACTATCTTATTCTCTCATGTGACCTCTAGCACATGACAAGCAGTAGTCCAAAATTATGTTTGCCCCAATATTTTCATCTTTGTGTTGGGGACCTGGGAAGGCTTGAATCTAGATATTTCAAATGGTTTGAACATAATAGTCAAGGAAGCAGAATTAACATGATTAAATACATATCTTAAAAATCAGGTAAAACTTACCAAATTTACAAATCTACTCCATACCTATTAGGAAGGGAATTCATTCCTTCAGCAAACATTTACTGAGCATCATGTTTCTAGATACTAGTGACCCTCAGATGAATGAGACCCTGACACTGTCTTTTGACATCTTATAATCTACCTTTCCTTTTTTTTTTTTTAAGATTTTATTTGTTTATTTGAGAGAGAGAGCGCACACGTGCACAAACTAGGGGTAGGGGCAGAGGCAGAGGGAGAAGCAGACTCCCCACTGAGCAGGGAGCCTGACGCTGGACTCGATCCCAGGACTCTGGGATCATGACCTAAGCCAAAAGCAGATGTTTAACTGACTGAGCCACCCAAGCAACCCAACCCACCTTTTCTATGCGTAAGTTGGGACTCTCAAACATTTGCTAATTAATAAAGTTTTCATGATGGTATCATTAGCCATTGGCCCTATTTTGTCTGGGTTGTATTATTATCTGTAAAGCATTGTTGGCTTATGCAATGATTTGAATATTTTGTTTAAATCTATTTTATAAAAATGAGTAGAAAGCAGAAAAATAAAATGCTAATACGTATGACTATTTGAGTAAGAAAAGATGGAAATTATTAGGCATGCTAAAAGCAGCAAATATGTGGCCTCAATTAAATTTTTATTGGACTTAGGCTGGTCGACTATTTAATTATAAATTCAAGAAACAAATTTGTTCAAAATGCAGAGATGTCACAACAGAAAAAATAGATCCATAAAATTGTGAGTTGGAAATCAGCATCAAGAAATGTCCCAGGAATCCAAAGGCAAAGAGATGCTTTAGTTCCACAGCTCTGTTAAGAGGGATACATACAGCTTGTCACTTGATTCCTCTGTAAGGGGAAAAAGGAGACTGATGCTTAACTTTCTCTTGAGAAAGTCAGCATACGATCTCATGTTTGATTTCCTACAAAATCCCTTGAGAAAGCACCCTTCGCAAGCCCTTTCCAACATTAAAATACATTTCTTCTGACTACTGAATGTCCTTTGCAATAAGCAGAGAGAGCTAGAATCTGAAGACGTTACTTTAAGAAATCCGTTTTTGTGTATATTTGGTATTTAATCTATGCATGGAATACTCAGTATGGTACTAGAACCTTTTCAGTTGCATATGACAGAAAAAGACAACTTGAAACACTATGGCAGGCACTTTGAGTCAGTGGACTCTTAGGGTGCAGTCAAGAACAACTTTCCCTTTTGTCCACACTGCCCATCCTGAGGTGCTAGTCCTTCCTTTGGGAGAAATTCAGACTAGGACACTCCTAGATAATCTTCTGACTACATCTAGTCATATGAATAGTCCTATTTTGTTAATCAAAATATTCAGTCATTTAAATGTAAAAGTAGAAATGCCAAATTCCATTTAAAGTTAAAAGTTTCTCCCCTTGACAAGGTGCTCGCAGTGAGAGAGGGGGCTTCATTAGCCCCATCTCTGTTTCCCTACCTGGTGCTTCTACTCCTCTGTCCCCACTTGCCCTTGGGCTGCCTCTAGATCCTCCAATATCAAAACAGGGGGGAGGAATAAGAACTAAAGACTAGGAAATGTCTTACCTGACTGGCACCAAGATACTTTGGCATCGGTTTTCTCTGGCTGTGGCAAATGTTTAAAGCTGTCTCTTTCTAGGTGATGTTCAAAGCTGACTCTTCTTCTTGTGGGTGGTTTCATGGGCACTTTGGAGGCTTCCACATTGAACTGCCTGTACTGTGGGTGAAATATTTACCTCCAGCTGGCCACTTATATTTCCTCCCACAGCAGTGGGAATCAGGTGAACCGGCCCTTTGTTGGGGTCACTTCATCTTTTTGAGTAGAACTCTTGAGTGAAATTTGAAATGGCTCCAGGTTGGCTCTCTTCTGCAGAGCCCACATCTAATCCATGAGAAACACTCACTATCTTTGTGCTTTCAGCGTAAATGCAACTAGCATTCAGTGCAAGCTGGTTTCTGTCTTTCTCTTTCTCTGTACTGTAGATCAATAACCACAGCTTCTTGTTTTGCCTATCCAAGTTTATTCATTTAAATTTCATCACCACTTCATCCACTGTACCACCAGCTGTCATTTTTAGCACCTGTCCAAATATGGCTACTCCAGGATTATGAGCATGATTTCCCATCTCTTCTTCCAAAAGAGGGTCAAATTGTAAGCCTTTTCAAGATTATAAATTTATTAAGATAATAATTATTATTTTTATATGTTATTATTATTATATATAAACAAGTTTCTATAACTATCATTCTTTCATGACTTTGAAGGTCTAAAGTGAGCTAGAAAGCCTGACACAGAGCCTTCTACCCAATGAATGAATACACTAAGTCAAGAAAGAGAATAAGAAACAAGGTCCACTCTTAGCTCTTAAACAAATTTCCCAGGGAGGTGATGATGAATAGGACAACTTTCCTTGCTACTTTCAATAGCTTGATGATAGCCCAGCCATTTCACTGCCCCAGATGGCTTTGCCCAAGTGCCCAGTTCTGGGAAACCGGCTTCATCATAGTGATGGAGATTCCCTCTTCAACCAAAGTTTAGTTGTTCACGGGTTCCTCCATCCTGCTGGATCCTCTTCCTCTGGTGGGAGGGATCCAAATGATATATGTGCCCAGGAAGCTGGTCCCCTTGAGCCTGAGATAGGACCCACATATCTATTTGTGCTATACTTGATGTGAAGCACGAAGCTATGCATATATATTGAGGAACCAGTGCTCTATACTGAGAGTGAAAGGCTTCAAATTTTGGGTGGAAGTGAAAGGTGGGGAATGATGACAGGTCAAGGTGAGTGAGGATCAGTCTCATTATCTTTGTCTCTCTACAAGCCCTTCTCAGGATTTTCTCATGTATGAAGTTACTTGGCACAAACTTTGAAAGGTCTCACTTAGTGTCATAGTCATGGGCACAGATGCTGGGAGTTAGACAACTTGGATTTTAATCCTCATTCTTCCACTAACGAAATGTGTGGCCTTGGACAAGCTACCTGAGCAAATTCAGGGGATGAGGGGCAGAAGTGCTCACTTTCACTCCAAAAAGCATCTAAAAATCTGTTGAAATCAGAGTCTGAAGCCCATGACTATCTTATTGTCCCGAAGGGAGCATGCAGACAGGACTATCTGGCCAGGGAGAACCCCCTGCTCTATTTTTACGGAGTTGCCATTTCCCCAGAGTTACTGTCAAGAGATGAGTCTGCCAGAAAGGAGATTGACTAGGTAGTCAAAAACTCCCAACAAACAAAAGTCCAGGACCAGATGGCTTCACAGGCAAATTCTACCAAACATTTAAAGAACAGTTAATACCTCATGTTCTCAAACTATTCCAAAAAATAGGAGAGGAAGGACAACTTCCAATGAGGCCAACATTACCCTGATACCAAAATCAGATAAAGACATCACCAAAAAAGAGAACTACAGACAATATCTTTGAAGGACGTAGACGCAAAAATACTCAACAAAATACTAGCAAACACAATCCAGCAATGCAATAAAAAAATCACTCACTATGATCAACTGGTATTTATTCCCAGTACGCAAGATTGGTTCAATAGTCATAAATCAATCAGTGTGATACATTACATTAATAAGAGAAAGGATAAAAGCCATATGATCATTTCAGTAGAAGCAGAAAAAGAATTTGACTAAGCACAACATCCATTCATGATAAAAGCCCTCAACAAAGTAGGTTTACAGGGAACATACCTCAGCTTAATAAAAACCCACAGGGATCATCATACTCAATGGGAAAAAACTGAGACCTTTTCCCTAAAGGTCAGGAACAGGACAAGGATGGCCTCTCTCACCACTTTTATTCAACATAGTACTGGGAGTCTTAGCCACAGCAATCAGACAACAAAAAGGAATGAAAGGCATCCAAACTGATTATTAAGAAGTAAAACTTTCACCATTTACAGATGACATGATAATCTAGAAAACCCTTAAGACTCCACCAAAAAACTACTAGAACTGATGAATGAATTCAGTAAAGTCACAGGATACAAAACCAATGTGCAGAAATCTGTTGCATTTCTATACATTAATAAGGAAGCAGCAGAAGGAGAAATTAAGAAAGCAATCCCATTTACAACTGCACCTGAGAATAAACCTAACCAGAGAGGTGAAAGATTAGTACTCTGAAAACTATAAAACACTGATGAAAGGAATTGAAGATGACACAAAGAAATGGAAAGACAATCCATGCTCATGGGTCGGAAGAACAAATGTTAAAATGTCTATACTACCCAAAGCAATCTATGCATTTAATGCAATCCCTATCAAAATACCAACAGCATTTTTCACATAATTAGAACAAAAAATCCTAAAATTTATATGGAACCACAAAAGACCCTGAATAGCCAATGCAACCTTGAAAAAGAAAAGCAAAGCTGGAGATACCACGATTCCAGACTTCAAGTTACATTACAAGGCTGTAGTAATCAAAACAGTGTAATACTGGCACACTTAGACACATAGATAAATGGAACAGAATAGGAAACCCAGAAATAAACCCACAATTATATGGTCAATCAGTCTTCAACAAAGCAGGAAAGAATATCCAATGGAAAAAAGATAGTCTCTTCAACTAATGGTATTGGGAAAACTGGTCAGCTACATGCACAATAATAAAACTGGACCACTTTTTTACACCATATGCAAAAGTAAATTCAAGATGGATTAAAGACCTGGGGCGCCTGGGTGGCTCAGTCGTTAAGCGTCTGCCTTCAGCTCGGGTCATGATCTCAGGGTCCTGGGAGAGAGCCCCGCATTGGGCTCCCTGCTCCGCGGGAGGCCTGCTTCTCCCTCTCCCACTCCCCCTGCTTGTGTTCCCTCTCTCGCTGTGTCTCTCTCTGTCAAATAAATAAATAAAATCTTTAAAAAAAAAAAAAGATGGATTAAAGACCTAAACGTGACACAGAAAACCATAAAAATCCTAGAAGAGAGCACAGGCAATAATGTTTCTGACATTGGCCACAGCAACATCTTTCTCGATATGTCTCCTGAGCAAGAGAAATAAAAGCAAAAATAAACTATTGGGACTTCATCAAAATTAAAAGCTTCTGTGCAGCAAAGGAAACAATCAACAAAAATAAAAGGCAACCCACTGAACGTGAGAAGATATTTGCAGATGATATGTCCGATAAAGGGTTAGTATCCAAAATATATAAAGAAATTATACCATTCAACACCCAAAAAGCAAATAATCCAATTAAAAATGGGCAGAAGACATGAACAGACATTTATCGAAAGAAGACATCCGGATGGCCAACAGACACATGGAAAGACTCTCAACATCATTCGTCATCAAGGACATACAAATCAAAACCACAATGAGCTATCTCCTCACCCCATCAGAATGGTTAAAATCAAAAACACAAGAACCAACAAGTGTTGGTGAGGATGTGGAGAAAAAGGAACCTTCTTACACTGTTGGTAGGAATGTAAACTAGTGCAGCCACTGTGGAAAATAGTACGGAGATTCCTTGAAAAGTTAAAAATAGAACTACACGATAATCCATTAATTGCACTACTGGGTAGTTACTCAAAAAATACAAAAACACTAATTCAAAGGGATACGTGCACCTTATGTTTATTGCAGCATTATTTACAGTAGCCAAACTATGGAAGCAGCCCTAGTGTCCATCGATAGATGAATGGATAAAGAAGATGTGGTATATATATACAATGGAATTTTTTTTTTTAAGATTTTATTTTTTTATTTGACAGAGAGAGAAAGGGAGAGAGAGAACACAAGCAGGGGGAGCGGCAGAGGGAGAGGGAGTAGCAGACTCCCCGCTGAGCAAGCAGGGAGCCCGATGCGGGGCTCGATCCCAGGACCCTGGGACCATGACCCGAGCCGAAAGCAGACGCTTAACCATCTGAGCCACCCAGGCGCCCCAAATTTTAAAAAAGAAAAAAGGCGAGAGAGCTGAGTGTGACCTGGTCTACATCTCCTCCAGGCTCTATGTATCTATAGGATCTCAGACAAGGACACCGGCAACCAGCCCCCTGGTTTGAAGAGAAGGACAGCACACACTGCAGGTTTCAAGTAGGAATTTCGCAAGAGCCAGGGACAGCCATGTAGCTGGGCACCCAGGGGATGAGAACTTAGTTTAGGAACGGGAAGAATCCCTAAAATCCTCATCTGCAGTACCTAGGGGATCTTCACTCCACGATTACACCATTGATCTGATAACTACTCCCCTCCCATTTGTTTCTAACACAAGGCCAGCTCTTAACCAATTTAGGCAGCACCCTTGAGCTGGCACGGATCCAGCCCCGTTGCAACAGCCTGTGCAAACGGCCTGTGTAACTGAGGCCCAGCCCCTGCTTCCTGAAACAGTCAACTGACAGTCACCTGAAATAGGGAGTCGTGGCTGAAATTCTGGAGCTGAATAATGCATGGCATGATACTACTCAATGGAAAGGACGAATTTATTTCCTTATATAAAAGTCAATCCCTCTAATATGCCCCACAAGATACCTGGCTCAAAAATAAACAAAAAAGCCCATAAGAAAGCTAAGGAGAGAATATTCCATGCTCCTGCTCTGCCCTCTCACCACGGTTAGCTCTGCCTAGCCCCAGGCATCACGCGCAGACACAACACCCCCCTCTGTCTATGCGTCTCTTTCCTGGCCGGGTAGTGACAGGTACTTTCCCAGAAGTCCCCAGGCGGTCCGGCCTTTCTGTGTTGCTGACCAGAAATGTATAAGGTGACCTTTTCATTTCTACACCATTCACTCGCAGGGAGATAAGGAAGCACGAAGCTGGGTGAGAGAGGGTGAATTACAAGGGCAGACATGGGGTTCTGTTAGAAAGAGGAAGAAAGAAAACCATGTCGAGTAAACAAATACCAATGTCTACTCATCCGCTGAGGATCTGCAGGCTCCTCTGTGCTATAGGACAAACAATTTTCTGCTGCCTGACTTGCTCAGGCCCACATACTGAACGGTCAGATTTTGCTGAAAGAAAGGTGATCTTTGTGCCTTACTGGGACTGTTTTTTTTTTTTTGTCTCTTTCACCTACATTCCTTCCTTTCCTCTTCTATTGCTTTTTTGACAATAAACCTGGGCTCCTTTTACTTCCCCGTGGAGAAGACTTCCATTCTTTCATCCCACCACACCTCTTAGGCATTATTAGGCCACATGGGATTACAAAGCAGTCACACTATTGATCCATAAATAAAACTCTACCAACTTCCCAGTCAAATTAGTTAGAAAGTTATAAAGGCATTTCCAAAATATATCCATAAAACTCTAGGAATATTCCACCAGAAAAGAGGATTCTGTGGTCAGGTAAGTTTGGCAGCGTTGCATATGCTTTCTTTCCTTCTCTTATGGATTGTAGATTCAGAAGCTCTAACAAGTCTTCCAGTTGAACAAATTAACTCAGAATGAGTTCTGAAATCAAACTGCCTATGTTCAAATCTGGGTTCTACCACCTCCCAGGTGTGTAAATGCTTTAAACCTCTGTTTTGTCATTCAAGAAAAGAGTCTAATGGTATTATTTAATGGGGGTTGCTGTGAGAAGGTAAGATAATCCATGGGAAGCTATTAGCACAACTTTTCTTCACTCATTTAACAAATATTTTTTGACTACCTAGTATGGGCTAAGGTCCCAGGTCTCATGGAGCCTACGTTCTTTTTTTTTTTTTTTTTAAGATTTTATTTATTTGTTTGAGAGAGAGTGAGAGAGGGATCACAGAGGCAGAGGGAGAGGCAGAAGCAGACTCACCGCTGAGCAGAGAGCCCAACGCGGGGCTCAATCCCAGGACCCTGAGATCATGACCTGAGGAGAAGGCAGACGTTTAACCGACTGAGCCACCCAGGCGCCCCTGGAGCCTACGTTCTAATGGAGGAGCAAGGGGACAGACAATAAACAAGGAAATAAACAGAATAATTTCAGGTAGTGACAAGAACTATGAGTAAAAGAAAATGTGATGACGTTATAAAGAATAACTAGGATGGGAATGGCTGTTTTAGATGGGAAAGTTGGAGAAAGCATTTCTGAGGAAGGCATTTTACCTGAGACCTGAGACAGAATGAGACTGGAGTCATTTCTCCACTCATTCAGTCATTCATTCAACAAATGTTTGTTGAGCACTTACTATGTGTCAGGACGGTTTCAGGCACAGAAGAACAGGAAACAAAATTAGATCAGGATACCTGTGCTAACAAGAGTTCACATTCCAGTGTGGGAAGACAAAAATAAAAAGGAAAATATATAGTGTGCCAAAATGGTAACAAGTGCTATGGGGAAAAGCAGGGGGGAAAAGGGAAAGAGTGTCTAATTTTAACTTTATTTTTATTTATTTATTTTTAAACATTTTATCTATTTATTTGACAGAGAGAGAGAGCACAAGCAGGGGGGCGCGGCAGGCAGAGGGAGAGGGAGAAGCAGACTCCCCGCTGAGCAGGGAACCCGAAGCGGGGCTCGATCCCAGGACCCTGGGATCATGACCCGAGCTGAAAGCAGATGCTTAACTGACTGCGCCACCCAGGTGCCCCTCATTTTAACTTTAAAGTTTAAACAGGGTGGCTCAGATGGTTAAGTGTCTGCCTTCGGCTCAGGTCATGATCCCAGGGTCCTGAGATCGAGTCCCGCATCGGGCTCCCTGCTAGGCGGGGAGCCTGCTTCTCCCTCTGCCTCTGCCTCTCTCTCTCTCTCTGACTCTCATGAATAAATAAATAAAACATTTAAAAAAAATAAAGTTTAAACAGGGTTGCAGGGATCCTTCACTGAAATGGTGACACATAAGCAATGAAAGACCTGAAAGAGATGAAAAAGTGAATCTTGCAGAAACCTAGAGGAAGATAATTCTAGGCAGGAAGAAATAGCAAGTGCAAAAGCCCTGGGGCCACAGTGTGCCTGATAATATTCAAGAAGAGCAAAGGGATAGAGTGCTCAAAGGAGAGTAAGTAAAAGGGAGAGTGGTAAGAAATAAAGTGCCAGATCATATAAGGAGAAGCAAAGGTCTGGAGTAAAATTCTTCCAGGCAGATGGAATAGCAACTGCTAAGGCCCTGAATCAGGACCAAGGATGGCCTCTCTGAGCAACAGAAAAGTGGCTGAAAGAGATGGAGTACACTAAGCAAGAGGAAGAGCTGAGATGAGGTACAAGATGTCATCTGGGTCAGATCATATAGAGCCTTATATGATAATGACAGGCCAGTGTATGAAATGTATATCTATGTATTTTTTTCTTTTTCTTTCTTTTATTTATTTATTTATTTATTTATTTGACAGAGAGAGAGAGATAGCGAGAGAGGGAACAGAAGCCGGGGGAGTGGGGGAGGGAGAAGCAGACTTCCTGCCGAGCAGGGAGCCCGATGCGGGACTCGATCCCAGGACCCTGGGATCATGACCTGAGCTGAAGGCAGCCGCTTAACCGACTGAGCCACCCAGGTGCCCATCTACGTATTTTTTTCTAAGTACACTGAAAAAAACAGCTATAACTATTGCTGTTATTCATGAGACATTATTCTGCTGCATAGATTGAGAAATGCCAGCCTAGAGACAATATTAACTAACCCTCCTGCTCATCCCGTGTATCAGTCCCCAAGTGCTATGAATCCTACCACAGTAGGACCATCGCAGGAACTTGCTAACAGGTCTGCCCAAACTCCACTTTTCTATTTCTTAGGTTGCAGATGGATCAAATCATTCCTCTCCTCAAAACTTTCCTGATTTGTTTACTTGCAGAATCAAGTCCATGCCCAGGAGCTAGTAAGGATTTCAAGATCTCCCTCCACATATCCCCGTTAAAGGAGCGGGCTGGACAAATTGTGCTCCAACTGCTACATGTAGGTTCAGAGCTCTACCATTAGCTCACGCCATTCCCCCAGTCGGAGCTCCCCTTCCTTGCATTTGTTTCTTGTGGGAAGTCTTCTCTTCCTTCGAAGCCAGCAGGGTTCCTACTCCTCTAGAGTTGGGCTTGATATTCCTAAGCAGAGTCAGTCCCTCACTCTGTCAGCCATGTACCCACCCATGTTACATGTGCCCCGATGTGCTGTGTTTGTCGGACTGCCTTTCCGTAGTTGTTGTCGTGTCTCTTACTCCCATTAGACTGTAAGCACATTGAAAGCAAGGCCTTTGTTTTCATCACGTCTCCTAGACCTAGTGCCTAGGACAATCGCAAGCACAGCGCAGGTGCTCAATAAGTTGCTGATGAAATAAAATTTTAAGAGCCAAGAATGTGACAAATACCTTTACACAAAGCACTGGGACACAAAGAGAATAATAATAATACTACAGCCATGCTGTCAAGGAGGTTAGAAGTCAGTAACAATAGCGCTGCTGACAAGAGTCCTAACTATGCCACAGGCACTAGCCATGAGGGCTCATACACTATGTAACACAGCAGCCCAATGAGGTAGGTCTTGTGACCCTCCCCCCCAAGTTTACAGAATGAGGTTAAGTCACTTGTCCATCCATGTTTGTAGAGTAAGCCACAGGATTCAGATTTAGGTCCCTGCAGTTTCCAAGCCTGTGCTCTTTTTTTTTTTTTTTTACTATACATTGTATCAGTTGGGATCTATTCTGGAGAATAAATAGGTTTCCAGAGGAAGGGCAATTTTATTATTATTATTATTATTTTTTTTTTACAAAGGATGAATGGAAGCGTGAACAAGCCAAACAGGGAATGGTGAAGCAACCCAGAGATTTGACAAAATCAGGAGGCTGCTCCCCTTGCTGCATGGGTGAAACTGGGAGAAGACAGTGTTACCAGAGGCCTGAAACCTGAGCTGTCAGGAAGAGGAAGCTAGAAGCGCTGCCCAAGGGAGAGCTGGGGCCAGGTAGGGAGAGGCTGTCCAGTGGGACCCCACCAGATGCCACAGAAAGCAGGCAAAGAGTGAGAAATACTCTGGCTTCTCTCTTCCCCTGCTTCCGAGCTTTGATGGTGTGTCCCATGGCCTTAACTATCAAGAGCCAACACACAAGAGAGCCCATGAGAGGCAATACAAGAGCACAGCACCAAAGGGTGAGGTTCGAGCTGAGACCAGAGCAAGCGAGCTACCTCTTTACCTGAGATGAAAGGAGCAGGAAATGACGTAGTACTCAAATTAGAGCTAGGAAGAACGGCGAAGATATTAAGCAAATTCAGAAGAAAGGGAGATTTGTGGTGGCTGAAGTAGTGAGGGACAGACTTCACGCTCCTGAAGAAAGAACTGCTGTAGGTGAAGGAAAGAGAGTGGGATTTTCCTGCCGATAAAGAATACTACTCATTGTTTCTAAAAGTCTTTCTACTAAGTAGGTAAGATGGAGTATCTATGATATATGTGCACACTATAAAGAATAAAGAAAAGCAAACACATACACACTATCCAAGCTCAGAAAGTGAAACATAATTATCTGTGATTTTAAAATATTTTATTGTGGTTAAATAATGTGTATACACACACACACAATATTTATACACAAATGTGTGTGTGTATATAATAAAATATACCACGGGGTGCCTGGGTGGCTCAGTGGGTTAAGCGTCCGACTTTTGGTTTCAGCTCAGGTCATGATCTAAGGGTTGGGAGATTGAGCCCTAGCGGGCTCCACACTCAGCTGGAGATTCTCTCTCTCCCTTTCCCTTTGCCCCTCTCTCCACCCTCTCTTTCTCTCTCTCTCTCCCTCAAATAAATAAATCTTTGAAATATATATACCATTATAACCATTTTTTAAGTTTTGTTTTGTTTTTTTTTAGCAATCTCTACACCCAAGGTGGGGCTCAAACTCATGACCCTGATATCAAGAGTCACATGCTCTTCTTTTTTTTTTAAGATTTTATTTATTTTTTGACAGAGAGAGAGACAGTGAGAGAGGGAACACAAGCAGGGGGAGTGGGAGAGGGAGAAGCAGGCTTCCTGCGGAGCAGGGAGCCCGATGCGGGGCTAGATGCCAGGATCATGACCTGAGCCGAAGGCAGATGCTTAACCCACTGAGCCACCCAGGCGCCCCAAGTCACATGCTCTTCTGACTGAGCCGGCCATGCCACCCCATTATAACCATTTTAAGTGTATAATTTATTAGTTATAGACATTAGTTACATTCACAATGCTGTGCGACCATCACCACTATCTGTTTCTGATACTTTTTCATCACCCCAAAGAAACTGTTACCATTAAGCAATAACTCTCCATCCTCTCCTCCCCACATGCCCTGGTAATCAATTTACTTTAAAATGTATTTAAAGGGGCACCTGGGTGGCTCAGTTAAGTATCTGCCTTCAGGTTGGGTGTGGAGATGACTTCAACAAGTAAATAAATAAAATAAACTTTTAAAAATGGAGAGGGGGCGCCTGGGTGGCTCAGTCGCTTAAGCGTCTGCATTCGGCTCAGATCATGATCCCAGGGTCCTGGGATCAAGCCCCACATCGGGCTCCCTGCTCCACGGGAAGCCTGCTTCTCCCTCTCCCACTCCCCCTGCTTGTGTCCCTGCTCTCCCTATCTCTCTCTCTGTCAAATAAATAAAAAAAATCTTTAAAAAAATAAAAATAAAAATAAAAATAAAAAAATAAAATATATTTAAAAAATAAGATGAATTAATGGATGATCAGCAGAATGTTAATAGATAGATAGATATGTAGTAGTAAAATGTTACCAGAAGAATAGATCTGTATAATATAATGGTGAAATCTAAGTGGTGGATATTCAGATGTCCTGTAAACTTTCTTCAACTTTATTGTAGTTTGAAATTTTCCTCAGTAAACTGTTGTAGGGGGAATGCTATGCTCAGGCCCTAGCCACAGAGATTCTGATTTAATTGGCTATGTTTGGACCTGGACATCAGATTTTTTTAAAAGCTCTCTGGATGATTCCAATGTGTGGCCAGGATTGAGGATTAAAGTATGCCAAGGAGGCGGGGGGGGGGGGCGCCTGGGTGGCTCAGTTGGTTAAGTGGATGCCTTCGGCTCGGGTCATGACCTCAGGGTCATGGGATAGAGCCCTGCATTGGGCTCCCAGGGAGCCTGCTTCTTCCTCTCCCACTCCCCCTCTGCCCTCCTTGTGCTCTCTTGCTTGCTCTATCTCAAATAAATAAATAAAATCTTTTAAAAAAATAAAGTATGCCATGGGATGAGAGACCAAGAGTGAGCACAACAGGGCATGGGGTAAGCAAGAGGCATGCAAGGGAAAGAGAGCCTCCAGGCCGGGCTCATATGTGTTTTCTTTGGCTGGCCAGGCAGATGGTCCAGCTCCCTGTAAAACGAGGCAAGAAGCCACTACCCAGCAGGTCACTGAGAACATGGAATTGGTCAGGGTGCTCTGAACTTCTAAAATGGGAGTCGGAAGTTTATATTTAATTCAGCATTTAATTTGGCAAGATTCATCCTTTGCATTTGCTTTTTAAAAGGGTGTCCATTCTTTCAGAGTGATTTTTATCATGTTAGCTTCCTTTACCCTTGAAAACAGTTTAAGATCCATTTTTGACATGTACACACATACATTTTCATGTTTTTCTAACTCATCTTGAAGCCCTTTTTATGGAGATGAAGAGATGAGCTTGTTGGAGCAGAAAGAAAATATTGTAACCTGGGTGGCCGTGGGCTCCTGGGTCAGCTGGGAGGGAACAAGAGAAAGCTAGGCTTCAGTAAGATAGGGGCCAGCAGTCAAGTTTAGTGGTCAGGCTTGGAAATTTGACCATTCCCAAGCAGCATCTGTAACCCAATGAACGAGTAAAAATGGCAATTGATGCTCCCCAGAGAACTGGTATCTACACTGCCCAATTAGGATATGCCTTCTGCAGTGGGGGCAAATATCCTCTGTAACCCTTCTTCTGCCCTCCGCTGTTTTAAAATCTTTGGGGGTTATGGTGGTGTGTAAGATTGTCCCTGTGGCAAATGATCCCAGTCCATTTCAGCATGTGAAAGGAGACAGGAGCATTAACATCTGATCCCTTGTCATGGGACCCTGGCCTGGCTCAGTGCAAGTGCCAGCTGGAGGCAGAACAGGGCCCAAGGGCAGAGGCAGAGTGGCCTTCCTCTTCCACAGGAGGAAGAGGACCAAAGGTCAGCCCCAGAGCAGCTGTATCGCAGGTGAGATCTAAGGGGAAACTGCTGGGCTACAAGCCGGAAGCAAACAGAAGTTCAGGAGCCAGAGGAATGCAGGAGCTCGTCAGGAAGGGGGACGCAAGACAGGAAGGGAATGGAGCATGGACTGTCCGTGAAGCCCATTCTTGTTGGGGGCTCACCCTGCGGTGCTGGGGCAAGCAGGAAGGAGTTAGGAAGTGCAGGGTGGGATAATCTTTAAAAAAAAAAAAAGAAAAAAGAAAAGAAAAGAGGCCTCAAACTATATTATCACACAGCCTACTAAATGAGCCTCATTTTGATGACCCTGAGCCATGCAGAAGAGGTTAAAGGTGATATTTCCCATTTTAAAAGTCAGGGAAGTTTCTAAAACATTTTAGAAAAGTCTGCAAATAATATGGTTAAAAAAAATAGTAAGAGGTCCTTTTACCCTTGAAAGGATAACCTTCAGGCTACCGGGAAAATTCACATATGTGTAATCCCACATTGCCCCCATAAATCTAGGAAGCTGCGGCAGCGATTCAGAGAAGTGGAGGCATAACTTTTTAAATTTGGATGTCTTCTTTCTCCCTGCTAGGGTGACAGCTATTTTCCTTTCTTCCTCGTTTTTCAGTTGTAAGATATGTAAATATTCTTGTAGAGCTTTGACTTAATTTAGAAATTTTGGAAACTTTCTTTTTTGTTTTTTTTTTCCAAGATTTACTTATTTATTTTGAGAGAGAGGGAGAGAGAGAGAGTGCAAGCAGGGGGAGAGGGAGCAGGGAGAGGGGCAGAGGGAGAGAATCCTTCAAGCAGACTTCCCACTGAGCATGGAGCAGGACACCAAGGGCTTAATCCCACAATCCCATGAGATCACCACCTGAGCCAAAACCAAGAGCCAGACGCTCAACCAACAGAGCTACCCAGACACCCTAAATTTTGGAAACTTTCAAGGAGGGACTACAATGGGCTGGCATAAACCATGTGTTTATTTGCTATGTCCAGAGGGCTGTGACAGTGTAACTGGTCCCCCAGTGTAGGAAGATAGATCCCTGAGGCCACAGGGGGTAGGAAAGGAGTGTCCGAAAGGGAAGAGTCTGCTGTTTTCAGAAGTAGGAGTGTGGGAAAGAATGCGTGGCAGTTATCTACCACAATCCATCAAGTTTACACAGGTAAGAGGGAAATAGCAGAGACCTGCACCCATGCTCGTCTATCTCTAAATGTTTTTTATTCCTACTCAAGTGTCTCCTTTGCTTGGGGAAAACATTTTTGGTTGCTGCCAAACTCCTGATATTCCACTGTGTCTGTCCTCTCTCATACCCTGCTTTTACCGCCAGCCTGGAGTCCGCTTGGGTGGAAATGCAGCGTATAATGGGCCCAGAGTTAATCATCTGCAGGTTTCCCCTGATAAGTCACAGTATGTTTGCTGCTCTCCTTCCAAGAGTCAACAGCAGCTGTGGGGATGTGCCGAGAGTGGCCTATGGCCCCTCAGAGCACTGGCCCAGATGGGAGGTAGTGTGCTGGGGAGCCTCTCCGAACACTACCATCTGGAATGCCTCTGTTGCCCTGAAGGCACTTGTCTGCATCTCCAATGGACACAGCTTAGGGATGCCAAAAATCGAGTCAAGTTCACTGGATGTACAAATGGCCTGACGTCAGTGGAATTTGCTCATAATTTAGGCCTCATGTGTGATGTACTGTCTGAACTCAAAGATCTGTCAAAATAATCAGGGCAAAAGAGGAGAAGGAAGACGAAAAAGTGGAGGAAAAGGAGGAGAAAGAAGAGAAGAGGTGGAAGAAAAGGTAGATGAGAAGGAGAGGAGGAAATCAGGACAGGGCTGTGGCGGGACAGGTTCAGCTTTGGACTCCTGGGGCCAACGGTCCCTGTAAGCTTTCTGAAAGCGGCACTGCCAAATAAAACACGGCCTTTTAAAGCAGTGAATTACGTGAGTGCAGAGCTGTTAAAATCAGTGCAGCAAAAATCCGGCGGGGTTTGGCAAATGCCACGAAGTACAAAATGATGATCACTTGTTCTGCCAAGACCCAAGGTTCCCCAGACGTGGTGGCCTGAGCAGAGTTATTCGGATATATGTCCAGATTGCCATTCTTTAAAACAAGGAATTTGCTATTAAGAAATAGACATCTGTTGTTTTGCTTGCCCTGTGTCCAGAGGTGGATTTGTTGTAAAGCTGACCAAGTTTAAGCTTCCGAGCTCTTCACTTGCAAGGGTCCCTGTATGTGCCGGGAAATTCCAGGAGTGATGGAGTGTTCTGGATGGGGAGAGGAAGCCACCTGACAAGAAGCATTTTTATATATAAGCATTTCTGATAAATTGCCTAAACGGACCTCAGAAGAAAAGAACCTGAATCTCCAAGATTCCAGAATGATTTGATATTTATCTAGCTGTGTTCAAAGGGCCAGGCAAGCACAGGGTCCCTGTACTACTCTGCCATCTTAACTCTCCTCCCTGAATCTCCGAGATTCCAGTAATTGGTTGTGGTTTATTTTCTCAGTCTAAATAAAATTCAGTTTCAGACATATTTTTTCATTTGTAATTCTGTATTATTTTTATTAAAGAGTGCCCAAAATATAAAGCTTCAGGTTCCACAAAATCTGAAACGATCCCTATCTGCCTCTACTGGTTTTCTTCTGGAAAGCAAAACTACTTTGTGTGGAAAAGCCCTTCTACTCACTTAGGGGTAGGCACATGATCTAGGCCTCACCACATGGAGAGATTGGTTGAGGAGTAAGCACGTGAGACAATTTAGGCCAATGAGAATCAGGGCTAGAATTTTTGCTGGATCTTTCTCTTTTTGGGGGGAGGTGAGAGGGACGAGGGAGAAGAAGAGAGAGAATCTCAAGGGGCTCTATACTTAATATGGAGTCCAATGTGGAGCTTGGTCTCATAACCCTGAGATCATGACCTGAGCCGAAATCAAGAGTCAGATGCTTAAGTGACTGAGCCACCCTGGCACCCTTCTGGATCTTTCTACCATGGTTGTTCAGTTGTGAGAATGCAAGTCTGACGTTGCCAACAGTCATTTTGCTGCTACTAAAAGAACCTGCCTGAGAATAAAGTTAGCAGAGAAGAAAGCAAAGCTGAGATAAAAAGAAGCCAAGTCTTGGGGCACCTGGTGGCTCAGTCGTTAAGCATCTGCCTTCGGCTCAGGTCATGATCCCAGGGTCCTGGGACTGAGCCCCACATCGGGCTCCCTGCTCAGCAGGAGGCCTGCTTCTCCCTCTCCCTCTCCCGCTGCTTGTGTTCCTTCTCTCCCTGTGTCTCTCTTTGTCAAATAAATAAATAAATAATCTTAAAAAATAATAATAACAAAAAATAAAAAATAAAAAGAAGCCAAGTCCTGATAATGTCACTTTGTGCTCCTGAAACCAGCTATATTGAAGCTGATGTACAGAGAACCCTGGGCTTTTCAGATAGACATGTCAAGAAAGCCCTCTTTTTCACTTAAGCTAGTTTGAGTTGGGTTTCTGTAATTTGAAACCCAACTGAAAGAGTCTTAACTAATATAGGTCCTATCATGCTAGCAAAGGATGACTATTACTATTTCAGTTCATAAGGTGGCAATTTAGAGTGTTTGCCTCTTCCTCCCCCAGCTTTATTGAGATGTAATTGACATATAAAATTGTATAACTTTAAGGTGTATAACTTGATGATTTGATAGAACTCTTTTTATATTTGCCTCTTAATAATTGTAATAATAGGTAATCCTTATTGATTACTCTTATTAAAGGCTTAAATAACCCACTGTAACTTTAAAGCAACTTTATGAGATGTATACTATTATTATCATACCCATTTTACTAAAGAGAAAATTGAGGCAGTTAAATAACTTGTCCAATTGGTATGCACTCTGGTTTTAGACCTTGGGGATTGCTAATCATTACACTGTGCTACTTGAGCCTACTGATTCAGAGGTTATTAACTTCATTTTAAGAGCTCTCAAACCAAGACCTCATTAATTATTGTCAGCCTATGGATCAGATGCCCTGAATGAATGCCAGAGGTGGGTAATACGATACACTTTCCTCAGAATCACCTAAGAGTGACAGGTACCAAGAACATAATAAACTCTTAACCAATACATGTGTACTGGCTAATGGGACCCAACATCATATCATTCTCTTGTTTAGGAAATTCCTAAATAGTCTCTCACACATACTTCCCTTTGTCCTTTTTCCCTTAATTCATCCCATGACTACATAGCTCCCTGGTATCAGTACTGACAATTTCTAGTTGTAGCTCATCCATCATCCCCAACCTTTCTGATGTGCTGTCATTGAAATTGAGGGGGAACCCCAACATGATTCCCCACTTCCATGGTCTTCATGCTGAACATAGGTGAATGGCCCAAGGGTTCCCAATCTGTCTTAAACCATCACCACTATGCCCCCAAACTGGATAACACAGTTTTCTACAATTCCTTCTTCTTGTGCTCTTCCAGACTTATTTCTAGGACTACCTCTGTTTCTTTTCTATCTGTATCTCCAGCCTGACAAGTTTACAGAGTAAAATCCTGGGTCCCACTGTCACCAAACCAAGTATCTTAGACTTGAATCCATGATGACACAGGCCTTTCATTTTTCAGGAAACATTCACTGAGCACGTACTAGGCATCAGGGATTCAGGGATGAATATGATACAGTTCTTTCTGAAAGCTCCCAAACTATTGAAGAGAGGTTGGATAAGACAGAGGTCAAAAAGTTCCCACAAATAGAGTACTTGAAATCACAGTAGAGGAAGGTGCCAACTCATGGAAAGGACCGAGGAGGCTTGTTGATGAACTGCAGATACAGTGGCAGGGAAACTGGTCTTGAAGTGTCAGTAGAAATTAGCAGGCAAAGAAGAAAGATGAGGATTCCAAGGAGATACTTTCCTCTTTTCCTGAAATTGTGATAAACCTAAGGTTTGGGAGGATGGGTTGGGTTGGTTGGGGAGACCAGCATTTTGGAAAAGTTTTTTTTTTTTTTTTAAGATTTATTTATTTATTTTAGAGAGAGAGGGGTTGGGGAGGGACAGAGGGAGAAAGAGAATCCTGAAGCAGGCTCCCCACGGAGTGCAGAGCCCTATGTGGGATTTGATCCCAGGACCCTGAGATGACCTGAGCTGAAATCAAGAGTCAGCTGTTTAACTGACTGAGCCACCCAGGCACCCCTGGAAAAGTTTATTCTTTTAAAGAGTAGGGATCTGGCCATGGGCACTCTAATCAAGATAATGGCCCTCTCAATTCCATGACTGTTATTAAAATACTACAAGATCTGCACTGATATTTGAATAATGATACCCTCTATATCTGGTTGAATGGTGGCCTCCAAAAAGATATGTCCATGTCCTAATACCTAGCTCCTGTGAATGTTATCTTATTTGGAAAAAAGCTCTTTGCAGCTGTAATTAAGTTAAGGATATTAAGATAAGATCATCCTGGATTATCCTGGTGGGCCATAAATCCAGTGATGAGAGGCCTTATAAGAGACAGAAGAGAAGATGGGGACAAAGAGAAGACCATGTGAAGTTGGAGGAGGAGACTAGAGTTTTGCAGCCACAAGGCAAGGTATGTCTGGGGCCACCAGAAGCTATAAAAGGTGAGGAAGGATTCTCCTCTAGAGCTTTCAGAGGGAGCGTGGCCCTGCTGACACCTTGATTTCAGTCTTCTGGCCTCCAGAAGGTTGAGAAAGTAAATATATTGTTTTAAGCCAGCCAGTTTGTGGTAATTTGTTATGGCATCTTTAGAAAACTTACACACTCTCTTTCTAATAGGGCATGCTTAATGGTCACTTCTCAGAGAGGATACAATTTTCAAAAGTGTATAGTGGTGTAATGTAAATGGATTTGGGCAAGGTAACTTAATCCTTATGAGGATTTCTCACCTGAAAACATGGAAATAGTAGCCCTATCCTCACAGAATGTTTAGACTATTAAACGAGATAAAATAAAACTAGCCAGCAGACAACTGGCAAAAAAGGCAGGTGCTCAAAGATTTATCCTTTTAAGAGTAAGACCTGAGACATACAGCACAGACATACACCCTAGTGAAACAAGGCCTCCCAGGAGAGAGCAGGGATGGTGAACGTGCAAAGTCAGGGCCCGTCTCAGAATCTCTTTTGAATGTAACCACTTGACACCCATCTGGTGTCGGCGCCTGTTCTCACCAACTAACCACTGCCCTATCCCCCAACCTTCTCTACTTCCTGTTTACGTAGATGGCTGCTTCCTGGCCAAGGGAACTGAACTGTTTCAGCCAGACTGCCTTTCCTCTGGACCTATGCCAAGAATACTTTCTTTGCTTAACTCTCATTCTGCTTTCTTCTTGCCTTAGAAGCCATCACATTACTGGGGAGCAAATTGCTGCCCCAAGCAATCCCCAGCTAAGCAGTTGGTTCTCTTCCTGGCTACTGATTGAATCAGATGGACATGAGGAAAAAAAAAAACAACTATTCAAGTATTACGTAGGCATCAAGAAATCTGTCCATCCCTGCTCGCTGCAGGCCCTCCAAGCTATTGGTACTGATGCCTTTTTATTCAGTCGTGCTGGTCACAATGCCTCCAGGCCCAGCCCTAACCTGTTTGTGTGAAGCAGTCCTGACTGAGATGGGTAGAATAGCAGTAGGCTGAATTTGACTAGAAGGCCATGTTAGTAGATGGTTGAAATGACTTAATTTGTGGTTCTCAATATGAGGCCAACGTCTAAATCATCTGAGAGTCTCTTTCAGAATAAATAAACAAGCAAACATTTAGAACTGGAGGGTAGGCATGGGTACTTTGAAAAAAAGTCCCCAGATGATAATGCTTTCCCCCACCACTCCAGGCTTATCATCCTTAACACAGCAGATAAGAATGAGGACTCTGGAGCCTGACTGGATTCCAGTTCTGTCTTTGACACCTATAAGCTGTGTGACATTGCACATGTTACTTTATCTCTCTGTGCTTCAATTTCCTCATCTGTAAAACACTGGTACTGATACCTACCTTCATCACAGAATTGTGAGGAATGAATGAGTCAGCATGTGAAAAGCACTTAGACTATATAACTGTTAGCTATTATTATCATTACTTTTATTGTATTTATTGACCTGCTGGAGGGAGAGGAAGTTGACCAGAGGCTGGGATACCTTAATTAGTGATTTGAAGGTGACACAGGTAGAGGTGATGGCAGAGTTCACGGTATGACAGTGAAAGTGAGTCGTGGGAGCTAAAATGGAAAAAAAAACCATCATTGGAAAGAGAAAATTTGGAGTAATAAAGGCATGCTCTCTGGGATTAGAGTTTAGTCCTACCTTCACTACTTAATGGGTGACATGACCGTGAGCAATTTACTTAAATTGCTTCCTCATTTGTAAAATGGAGATGATAATAAGAATGATCGATCTTACCGGACTGTCATGGAATCAAATGAGTTAATACATGAAATGCTGATTTCTTAGACTAGTGACTGGCATGTAGCAAGTGTTAGCTTTTATTCTTATCATTTTTACTAGAGATGAGAAGGTCAAAGAACTGAGAGGCCAATTGTTAGCTGGACATTGGCATTATTTGAGGTGACAGCAAGTTTTGACGTAAACAGGAACACTGTGAGCCACATGTCAAAGTCTTCCATGAATGAGATGGCCAAGAGGCTGATAGTAAAGCAAAGAGAAGGTGGAGAGTAATCATAGCCAAATGGCATTAGCCTCCAACGGCTGAGTCTTTCACAAGAGTGTGGAGGCATGTACTGGGAGCAAAGGAGACCCGCCACCACATCCTGGTCCTGAATGGAGGAAATCAAATAAAGCCAAGAGTTAGAGGGAACAGTCAGAGAAGGTACTGAGGCTATAGAGGGTTCTCTGGCGAGGGAATGACAGTCCAGATGGCGTGGTAAGGATTTGGAAGGTAAAGGAAGGATGGGGATAGGGCTACGTTTGCTAGACATCATAGTGTCATCGACAATATATGGTATAGGTCAGCACTATCAACTAAAACCTTAGGCAGTGATGGAAATGTTCCATATCTGCATTGTCCAATATGGTAGACATAAGCCGTATGTGGCTACTGAGCCCTTGAAATGAGGCTAGTCCAATCAGTGATCCTAAATCATGACTGAGGAATTTTTTCCTCAGTGAAGATGCAGAACTCCAGGCCCCACTTTCATCTACTTAACTAGAATCTCTGCAGTTTGGTCAGAGATCCCCAGGTGACAAATATACAGCCAGATTTAGGAACTGCTACATGATCTAAGGAGGTTGGAGAAAATGGGTATCCATTTGGGCATAAATATAGGAAGGGCTATCACAGAAGGTCTGATTTGGAAGGGTTTCAACTTTCTAATTTATTCTGAGTGGCATGGATCACATTGATAGTTTTATTTTGATAATGTTTGGCTTGTTTGACATAAATTCAAAACTAAAAGAACGTAATAGTAGAGAAAATTGTATTACAGTTAAGTTAAAGGTTAGCACTAGTGTTCCTATTAGGGGAGAATTAACTGCTTGAGAAGAAATATTTGGGTAACTGCTTGTGAGAGTATAAAGTGTGAGAGTGGAAATCTGCTCTGCATAAAAGGGAAGGAGAAATTTGAAATTTGGAGGGCCCTGTGGGATGAATAAAGTTAGGGTAGAGAAAGCAATGGGGAGAGAAGTCATACAAGACGGCAGGGGGCCAAATGGGGGTACCATACAATGTAATAGCACCTGCCCTGAAAAGGCTTAGTAAAGTCCACCAAATTTAAGTGTTCATTGTCCTCTCTGTGCTTCAGTTTCCCCATCAGTAAACCAGTAGTAATAATACCGCCCACTATGTAACACCCACAGATTTTTTAGTTGGGAGTAACATGTGAAGAAGCTGAGTTTTCTAGCTCTTGACAAAACGTGGGTTGAATAATTTCCTTACACCCTACACAAAAATAGACTCAAAATGGATGAAAGCCTAAATGTGAGACTAGAGGAGAACACAGGCAGCAACCTCTGTGACCTTGGCCACAGCAACTTCTTGCTAGACACGTCTCCAAAGGCAAGGGAAACAAAGGCAAAAATGAACTATTGAACTATTGGGACTTCATCAAGATAAAAAGCTTTTGCACAGCAAAAGGAACAGCTGACAAAACCAAAAGTCAACCCACAGAATAGGAGAAGATATTTGCTAATGTCTTATCAGATAAAGGGCTAGTACCCCAAATCTATAAAGAACTTATCAAACATGTGTCAAGAGACACATGAAAAAATGCTCAACATCACTCGGCAACAGGGAAATACAAATCAAAACCACAGTGAGATACCACGTCACACCAGTCAGAATGGCAAAATTTAACCACTCAGGAAACGGCAGATGTTGGCGAGGATGCGGAGAAAGGGGGACCCTGCTACACTGTTGGTAGGAATGCAAGCTGGTGCAGCCACTCTGGAAAACAGTATGGAGGTTCCTCAAAGAGTTGAAAATAGAGGGGTGCCTGGGTGGCTCAGTCGTTAGGCGTCTGCCTTCGGCTCAGGTCATGATCCCGGGGTCCTGGGATCGAGCCCCTCATCGGGCTCCCTGCTCAGCGGGAAGCCTGCTTCTCCCTCTCCCACTCCCCCTGCTTGTGTTCCCTCTCTCGCTGTGTCTCTCTCTGTCAAATAAATAAATAAAATCTTTAAAAAAAAAAAAGAGTTGAAAATAGAGCTACCCTATGACCCAGCAACTGCACTACTGGGGATTTACCCCAAAGATACAAATGTAGTGATCCGAAGGGGCACTTGCACCCCAATGTTTATAGCAGTGATGTCCACAATAGCCAAACTATGGAAAGAACCCAGATGTCCATCGACAGATGAATGGATAAAGAAGATGTGGCGTGTGCGTGCGCACGCGCGCAAACACACACACACACACACACACACACACACACACACACACGGAATACTACTCAGTCAACAAAAATGAAATCTTGCCATTTGCAATGATGTGGATGGAACTAGAGGTTATTATGCGAAGCGAAATAAGTCAAAGAGAGAAAGATAGTTATCATATGATCTCACTCATGTGGAACTTAAGAAACAAAACAGAGGATCATAGGGGAAGAGGAAAAAATAAAACAAGATGAAATGAGAGAGGGAGACAAACCATAAGAGACTCTTGATCATAGGAAACAAACTGAGGGTTGCTGGAGGGGAGGGGGGTGGAGGGATGGGGTAACTGGGTGATGGACATTAAGGAGGGCATGTGATATAATGAGCAACGGGTATTATATAGGACTGATGAATCACTGACCTCTACCTCTGAAACTAATAATACATTATGTTTCTTAATTGAATTTAAATTTAAAAAACAACAAAAAAATAAAGTTAATCTAAAGCAAAAAAAACCCAAAACCCAAAACCCAAAACAAAACCAAAAAACTTGGGTTGAACAGGGGCAAGTTAGAGCTAGCACACCCATGCAGAAGGCTGGAGGCAGAGAGGTTTAGGAAAGTAGAAACCTCTGAAAATTCCCAAAAGGCTGGGGAAAGCTTTGTGTTACTCCATGTTATGGAATCAGGTAGTCGAGACCATCTCATCTAGCTCTCATTGGTCAGGGAAGCCTCAGCTTCCATCTGGGTAACAGCAGGAAAGAAAGCAAAACAGAAAATGGCCTGTGGGTCCTGCTCCTAGAACCACCTGACTCTTAGGCTAGCCATATAAGTCACTGTGCACTCATGGGCCTGCCTGCTAGTTTCTCCGGTCTCTGGGGCTGGTCAGAGTGGCCTGGTCAGCTCTGGCCTCAGCTCTTATCACTCCCTCAAGGAGTGTCACAAGGAACGATGTAGATAAGTATTGTAGATCGTAGAGTCTAGGGGGTTAGGGAAGAGAGACAGCAGTGTGGGCCTGAGTGATTAGGTATCTGATCTGCACTTGAGAGAGGCCAGATTAGGCCAGGTAGGGCCACAAGCAAAAGTTGAGGCCCAGGAGGTAGGGACAGCTTCAGGGTGCTGGGGTACAGAGTTCCCCAGAGCATTTGGGATATAACTGAGACAGGAAAAAGAGCAAATGTATTCCAAGAATATACGTCAGCAACTGAGCCTTAGATACCAAATCTGCATTAAGTCCAAGGAACAAGGAATGGTTAGAAATGGAAGCCCAGTGTCAGGAGCAAGTAAATGCAGAAACAGAACAGAAAACAGGGTCAAGGCAGGAATGAGCAAAAGGTACAGGATTTCTAGCCACAGTTGGAGGTTACCTGGGGCTTTCTCTCCTTAATGGGAGGTAGAGGTTGGGGAAAAAGCGTATGCCGTGCACATTAAAATAGACCTTTTTGTATGTACACAAAATTTACCATTTTAATGATTTTTAAACATGCAGTTCAGTGGTATTAAGTACATTCACGTTGGAGTACAACATCCCCACTATCCATCTCCAGAACTTCTTCATCATCCCAAACTAAAGCTCCATATCCATGAAACAACTCCCCATTTCCCCTGCCCCAGGCCCTGGCAACCACTGTTATACTTTCTGTTTCTATGAATTTGACTACTCTATGTACTTCATATAAGTGGAATCATACACTATTTGTCGATTTATGTCTGGTTTATGAAACATAGCTTTTTTTTAAGGTTTTATTTATTTATTAACCATGAATCATGGAACACTACACCAAAAATTAATGATGTACTATATGGTGACTAACATAATAAAAAAAAAAGATTTTATTTATTTATTTGGGAGAGAGAGAGAGAGCACAAGCAGGACCAGGGGCAGAGGGAGAAGCAGACTCCCCCCTGAACGGGGAGCCCGACATGGGGCTCAATCCCAGGATGCTGGGATCATGACCTGAGCCATAGGCCCCTTAAGTTCCTAAGGAATCTGTTGTCAAATGAGCCCCAGGTCATACCTCTATTAGGTCTTTCAATAAACTAACCATCGGGCCCTTATCCACCACTGGTTGTGATTCTCCCCTTGATGGAGATGAGCAAGTCAAGAGCAAGTTAGTCAAGAGCAGGATGGTCCATTTTCTCCCTTTCCATCATTTCTGCTGGTGCTGTCAATTTGCCTCCTCTGTCCCCCAGTGTTGATCACCAATAGACCTAACATTGGTATGGTGATCAACACTGGGGGACAGAGGAGGCAAATGAAATTGTTCCTCCGCATAGTGAAAGCATTTCCAACAAATCATAGGTAGTCTGGCATCTAAACAAGTGCATTTGGACTCAGATAACCATGAAGCTCTTTTCATTAACTAAGGTTTGATTTGGTCTGGGACTCCCTTGATGATACCACCTATCTCAGCCTCCCTCACCTATCTGATTTGTGCCCAGAGTAAGATGGATATACCCTTCCACTGCCCAGCACCACCCGACTCTCACCTTAAGATAGTCGGTGGGGCCTGCTTGACTCTTGATCTTGGGGTAGTAAGTTCAAGCCCCACATTGGGTGTAGAGATTACTTAAAAAAATAAAAATAAAATCTTTTTAAAAAATGGGGAAAGATAGTCCTCTGATTTTCCAGCATCAGGCATCTGCCCTCCTCCTAGGATTAGGGCCTACTTCATCATCCCCTCTGTGTTCAAGGGTGTCAACCATCTCTCTATGGCCCCAATCATTGGTTCTGATGGTCCTCTACACCATTTCTCCTAGAAGGCCTAAGAATCTTCATGCAAATCAGATGCCTGGGGGCTGCTGTGACATCCCAGGACTCTCAAGGCCATATGCAATCGAGTCTCACCATGACCCTTGTGACTTGTGGATTTTACTTTTGAAAGAGATGATGGAGGGGCAAGTTGAAGACTGTAGTCTCATGACCAGACACTGCCAGAGGGCTTTGCTGAAAGGCTCTTGTCAACCAGAGAAATTTAAACACTATCACCCTCATGGTCTGACAGTGAACAAGGAGGAGGAGGAAAGCACATGGGCTTTGGCAAAAACTGTGATTCAGACCCTAATTCCTTCATCTACTAGTTGGGTGACCTTCACAAATGATTTAATTTGGCTAAGCCACAGTTTTCTCATTTGTAAAACCGGAATAATATTATACCTAGTATGTAGAGCATATCAGTTTGTATTAGCATTGGCTCTGAGAAACAGAAATACAATAGAAGTGATTTAAGCAATATTTTATTTTTCTTTCACATGAAGTCCTGAGTTAGAAAATGCAGAGCTTCTCCACAATGTCCTCAGGGACCCCCGGCTCATCTCACTGTTCTTCATTCCTCAGTGTGGCCCTCGCTCTCATGGTCCAAGATGGTAACTAGGGCGGCAACCATCACATCTGTGTTCCAGGAAGCAGGATGGAGGATGGGATGAAGAGGAGGAAAAGAGCATGTACCATTTATCTTTTGAGGACAACTGCCAGAAGCTGTCATACAACACTTCTGCTTATATCTCACTGACAAGAACTTAGTTGCCTGGTCATATCTAGCTGCAAGGGAGGTTGGGAAATACCAGGCAGCCGTGGGCACAGCTAAAACTTGGGAATCCTATTACTAGGAGAGAGGAGCGAGGTGTTTTGGAGAGGACAGTCTGAGGCTATGTTAAAGACTCAAGTGCTTATAAAGATTCAAGAGTTCCATCAATACATGTCAGTTAATTTTAGTATTCTTCATTGAGGAGTAACTCAGGGAAGCAGGGGTAAGAGTGTCCCCTTAAAGAAGAGAAAATGTAGCTTTCATTCTATCTTTTGTCTTCTTTTTCTTTCAAGTCTTTATTTACATTTCAGTTAGTTAGCATACAGTGTAATACTAGTTTCAGGTGTCCAATATAGTGATTCAACACTTCCCACACAGCCCCCTGGCGTTCCTAACAGCAAGTGCCCTCTTTAATCCCCACCAGCTATTTAAGCCACCCCCCTGCCCACCTCCCCTTTGGTAACCATCAGTTCTCTATAGTTAAGAGTCAGCTTCTTGGTTTACCTCTCTCTCTCTCTCTTTTTTCCCCTTTGCTCATTTGTTTTGTTTCTTAAATTCCACATACGATCTTTTGTCTTAAGACAGTGACTCATCCCAGACATTGTGGCCTATGAGGTGTTGACTTAAAATTTTCAAAGTTGTTATCTCCTTTACAGAATTAAATAAGTGATACTCTAATGGGACTGAACTTGCTTTGAGAGTCTCATATTGACTCACTATAAGCCAACTACTGGCATGGCAAGGCAGACTCTCAGAAGGGAGCATATCAATATCCTAACCATATAGTCCCTAAAAGGGACGATTTTCAAAATATCTGTGTATATCCTCATACCCCATTCCCCATCACTATGACGGTTTCCTTTTCTGTAGAATCTTCCACTGTCTAGTGCCTGCTCAGCACTGTCTTTAACATGAATCGGACTTGCCCTCTGCCCTCAGCTTACGTTCAGTCTGCGATGCAGCAAAGTGCCTAGAGAATCTTGCTTCTTCTCTACCTTAATAATTCTTGTATCAGGGACACCTGGGTGGCTCAGTAGGTTAAGCGACTGCCTTCGGCTCAGGTCACGATCCTGGAGTCCCGGGATCGAGTCCCACATCGGGCTCCCTGCTCGGCAGGGAGTCTGCTTCTCCCTCGGACCCTCCCCCCTCTCATGCGCTCTCTCTCTCTCTCTCTCATTCTTTCTCTCAAATAAATAAATAAAAATCTTAAAAAAAAAAATTCTTGTATCACTCACTAACTGAGATGATCTCTTTCATTCTAGAGAGCAAAGCCCCTAATCACATTCAGAGAAAACCCAAGGTACTGGCATTGGAAGAACTGGTTAATTAACTGGGGACAATTAGGATAGAATTCCAGAATTACAGGGACGTGGTGGTCAGATTTCAGTCTAATGGCCTTCAAGAGGCTATTTTAGCAGAACTCCATCCCATCTTTCTTTCTATTGAAATATTACATTGCATCCCAATACGTAGAACTAATAATGGCAGAGCTGGCCTGATTGTAGGTGGGAAGAGCCCAAAGCCCAGCCCACTCAGCTTGCCTCTTACCAAGCACCTTCACTCCCATGTGAGGAGTCTCTGGGTACCTCCATAAAACTCTAGGGCTCTATCCAGTCATCTTAGTTTGAACATCCCCATTTTGGTCCATTCCCTTGCTTTAAGGCTGGTCAGGTGAAGGGGAAAGAAAAGAGTTTTAGAAACAGGCAGTCCAGGTGTGAAATGTTGAGATCTTACTAGCTGTGTGATGTTTGGCCACAATTTTCCCATTTGTAAAAGGGAGATTATAAAAGCTGTTTTCCTGCATTATAATGAGAATTAAAGTAAGTTTAAGATATAAACTTTCCAACACCAAAGCAGGTTCTCAGTAAATGTTTCCTTCCCCTTAAAATAAGATGACATCTAGCACATCTTTCTTTCTTTCTTTTCTTTTTTAAGTTTTTATTTTAATTCCAGTTAGTTAACATACAGTGTTATACGAGTTTCAGGGGTACAATATAGTAATTCAACACTTCCATACATTACCCTGGAGACATCTAGCACATCTGAACAGATGTTGAAGATCTTCTCCCCACCACATTGATCACTGTGTCTGTAGATGAGTGTGCCTTCATGTAAGTATCTAAGAAGGCATGAGCGAGCCTTTATGTACATATCTAAACAGTACAGGCACCTCTGAGTAGTTTTAGGAACTGGCAGCTAATGATTATTGTGGTTTGTGTAAACTGTCCTCAGGCATTAATCGAGTTAATGAAAGTACTATCAGATAAGGCTGCGACACAGAATGGACAGATAAGCTTCCTACGTTTGAAAACATTCATCAAAGAAAAACTGGATCTATGAGCTGGCAATCACAATAAAAAATCTGAATGTGAAGAAATAAAGAAAAGTTTCTCCTACCCACCAGTTTGGGCAGAGCAACCAGAGTACTTGTATGCTCAGTGTATGGCACCTCGGGTCAGTTTATATAAAGGTCAAATTAGGTGAAGGGAGCCAGTGAGGCCAGAGAACAACTCCTCCAGCATGGGATTCATGGACACCATCACAAAGAAGGTGGCTCGAGCCTGGGATCTGAGGGAGTTTACTAAATTCTAAATTCTGGTTTAGAAGCAGAGAGCAGCACATAATGGATAGTGGTTGTTGAAGGCGAAATAAGAGCCCCCAAAGATACACATATGCTATCTCTGGAACCTATGAATATATCACGTCACAGGGCAAGGGAACTCATGGAACCATGGCAAGGGTTGCAAATAGAATTAACGTTGCAAATCAGCTGACTTTAATATAAGGCAATTATCCTGGATTATTCTGGTGGGCCCTCTGTAATCATAAGAGTCCTTAATATAGAAGAGGGAAGCAGAAAAGTCAGAAGGAAATGTGATGCCAGACATAGAGGGTGGAGTGACTCCATGTGAGGACTCACCCTGCCATTGCTGGTTTTGAGGATGGAAGGGGGCCATGAGCCAGGAAATGCAGGTGGGCTCTAGAAGCTGGAAAAGTAAGGAAAAAGATTGTCCCCTCCAGGGCCTCTAGAAAGGAACACAGCCCTACTGACACCTCAATTTTAGCCCAGTGACGCCAATTTTGCTCTTTTGATCTCTAGAACTACAGGATCATAAATTTGGGTTGTTTAAGCCACCAAGGTTGTGATCATTTGTAATTGCAGCATAAAGAACTAATACAACAGGTGATAGGCAAAAACTGGGGAGTCAAGGGGATTTTGCACCAGTGAGCCCAGTCGTGGGAAACTAAATGTTACAGAAACTGGGGAGGTAAAGCCAAATGTGTCAGGGCTTACGGTAGCTTAACAGCCAGCTCTCTGGCTTATTGGCTTGTTTGTTGGCTAAATTGGATTTGGCCACTCCTTACAATCCCGACCTGTAGAGAAAAGGCAGCACACAATATGGGCAAACTTTCCTAGTCAGTTACCCTATGATCTTGGAAACTAATGGTCTCCAAAGCCCCCATTATAGTCACTGCTGGGGAATTCTACAGGCTTCCTGACACTTAAGCTATCAGAACTGCTTCTCAGATAGACTGTCTGAGTGCCTGTCTTCCTCTTAAAAATTCTCAGAAACTCAGTCTATTTTGTTTCCATCTTCAGAGCTGAGAAGAAAAAAAAATACCTATATGCAAGTGAATAACACAAGATGATCATATTATTAATGATAACAATAGATATCATTTGAGTTTCCTAAGCACACTTCACAAAACTTGATAAACCTCATTTCTTTTAGTCATTATGATCCCATAAGGTACACACTATTATTATCTTCATCTTATAGGTACAAGGAGTAAAATCCAGAGCGATTAATGAACCTACCCTAAATTATACAGCTAGCAAGCGGAAACCCAGCTCAATCTTAACTGCAAAGCCCATGCACTGTCTCCCATGGCCTTGAGTACCACACTACTTCTCCACAATTAGCTGCAGATTGGGAAGCTCCAGCTTTCTGTAGCTCTCCCAACACCAGGGCAGAGATTCTGACTGAAAGTCACTTCCAGCACTAAAATAGCAAACATGGTTCAGAAATCGAACATGTTTTTCCACCCTAACTCCCATGCTATATTGGTGTACTCAGTGTCATTCCCTTCTTAGGCTCCCAGTCAAATAATCCCTCTCTTCCTGGCCTGACTTCCCATCCCCTCTTCCGTATTCCCTCTCAAACCCCATTTGCCATGACTGATGGAGGAGAGAAGGGGAAAGGAGAGGGGGCAGAGGAAGACAGGGACCGGGCTAGGCTGATGGAGTGGTAAGCATCCTGAGCCCTGTGTAAGAATGGGCAGCACTGGTGCCCAGCAGATCTAGAAGCTAAAGGCTGGGGTCCTTTAGTTCAGAGTCAAAACTAGCTCCCAGCTCAAGCCATACCCCAGGCCTTCTCTTCCCTACATGCCTCCACCCCAGTCCTGCTTGGGATTCCCAGATCCATCGTACTAGAAGTAAAGAGGTAAGCCATAGGAGAGAGCACAAAGAGAAATGAAGAAGAGGCAGAGAGATTCAACAGAATGCAGCTCCAGTTCAGTTTCATTTACAGTTTCTTGACTGCTTCCCCTGAAAAGCTCCAACCCCCCGGCCGTGCCTGCCCTGCTTTGTGCCCTTAAGGATTCCATTCTGTCGCTAGCCTACATCAGAGCTCTTTCCTCCTGGGGAAGATAGGTGTCAGTCTAGGTGCCCAGGCCTTTGTTCAACAAACATCACTGAGCACCAACTGTATGCCAGTCAGTGCTCTAGGCAAGGTGATTCAGAGATGAACAAGAAAGATGGTTCCCATCAAAATGCATCTTTCAGGAGCAAAGTCCTACGTAAAGAAATCCAGAAAGCCTTTCCAAAGAGAGTTCACCAGACACTCAGAGCTACCATGGGGTCCAAGCTTTGAAACAGACTGACACATTTGCTTAAACTCTAAAGTTCCTTAAGCCTGGCAACTCAGATCCTCTGAGTATATGCTTAATCTTTAAGGACGCTGGTTATCATGCAAGGAAGTTAACGGTTTCATCTTAACATGCCAACTCCGATTAGCTGGTAGTGATTGCATGGAACCCTGTCTTGAGGACTGTGGAACCTCCATCAGGGCTCAAGCAGGAAAAGGGGCTGTGGGAGATGAACGATGCCTGCCACATATATTTAAGGGATGAGTGAGGACAAATGTGCTACATATTACTGTCCCAGCCCTAATGTACATCCTACTATGGTTTCTATGGTCATTTCATACCTGTTCATTTCCCAACTAGGCAACAAGTTCTAGAGAAGGCAGCATTGTGCAGTGGAAAGAGCACTGGAAGCTGAGCAGAGAAGCTTTTCTTTCTCTTCTGGAGCACGGCATGGTGGAATGGAACGAGCATGAATCAGAGAGGCATGGCTTTGGAGCTGGGCATCCACACTGTTCCACTGATCCTGCACATGGTACAGTGGATTCTTGTTTTTCATGGTAGTTATGCTCTATAAAGTTGCTACAATACTGAATTAGCAAATACTGAACTATTAGTCCCGGGGAAATACAGGGTTAGATTCCTGTGGGCCCCCAGTCATGACATTTTCATCAACCAGTCAATGTATAACTTCATTTTATGTTTGTTTCTGTTTAAAGACAGACAATTTAATACATATTATTGGTTCCTTAACACTGACCTCACAGCACTATAACTCCTGCCTAAACAAAGCTTATTGAACACATTTTCTCTGTAAGGCACGTCATGGCCTTCTTGTGCTTAGGAGCACAGACAGCACTTCAACGTTACACCTGGGGGCCATCCGAAATAGTGATGTCACCAACATCAGCACAAAATGTGAAAAATGTGGCACTAAATAGACTGGAAACGGGAACCTTGTTAACAGTGTGGGAGCTGAAACAGAAAGGCCAAGTATTGCCTTTTTTATGTTAGCTGGGAACGTGTGCCTAAAACAATTCAATTTTTTCACCACTCTGCACACGTCTGTGAACACTGGGAAAGCACCTCGGGTATTGATGTGGGGTTACAAATAAATTTTAGGGAGTAGGCAAATTTGCAAATCCAGATTCAGTGAATAACGAAGGTGGGCCGCACTTACCCTCTGTGAGCCTCCGGAATGCTACCTCTCTGACCCTACAGATTAAAGGAGACAAGGTATGTAAAATGCTTCACATGATTCCAGCTAGTTCTTTACCCAAATATTTGCATTTTCACCTTTTGTACCTTGTCTGCCATGCTCGATCCTGAGACATAAGTAAATAGCAAGAAATTTCCAGCTAAATGTACCATCCCGGGAGCCTAGACCAAAAACTACTCCCACCAGCTCAAGTAGAAAAGGAGGTAGTTCGAACTGAAACAAAAGGTACTCTCCAGGGGCTCTGAAGTGCAGGGATGAGCCCCGCCAGGACGCCACCCCCAGCCCGGGATGGGACTGAAACAGGAAGGTGACATGCTGTGCAGTTATCTCACGTGGCTGCGTCATCTGCCATCCCTGCTTCTCTCTGGGCGTCTGCTACACTTTCTGCTTCTCTCGGGAGACAGCTTTCCTCTGCTTTCTCTGGCTTCCTCGGACCCTCGTAATTTGGGCTCATGTGTGGTTCTGTCTTCCACAGAGCCGATCCCAGCCTGACATGACACGCTGGGGCACACTGTAGTCTCTGTCTGTCTAGCGCCGTTCCCCCGCCCCTGGTAACAGAGGAGGTAACCATACCTCTGGCTCCAGGCCTGGCCCCTGACCCAGGCCTGGCCCCTGACTCTTTCTCCTGAGAATCTGATGCTCTCTTAGTTATCTTCTATCACTTCCGTCCTTACTTTGTGTCTCTTTGTGCTGCCTCGTGGCTTTTGTTCCCTCAGAGCTCTTGTTTATTCACAGCTTCTGCTTACTCATGAAGTCTGAATACTGCCTCTCTCTGTGTCGGCTTCTGCTTTCACACATTGTCTTTTCTTGTTTCTCCAGTTCTGAATCCTGAAAGAGAAAAATCACACAGTTAATTGCCACTTTTTTGGGCAAAATTTCGTGCCCAGGACACTCTATAGACTAATGTCCAGCCTATTGATCGGCTGCTCCTAGGTAAGTGCCTGCCATTGTCCAATAAGCTGTGAGCAGGGTTGTAGGGGTAGGAAGGGTGCATATGGTATGGAATGCGGTCACCTACCTTTAAGGATTTAGATCAAGCTGGTTATCCACATACCTATCTTTTTTGAACGCCCCAAGTCCAACCTATGAAGAACTCCAGTTAGCTCTACTCTTAAAACGTATGTATGTATGTATGTATGTTTAAAGATTTATTTATTTATTTTAGTGAGAGCGTGTGTGGGGGAGGGGCAGAGGGAGAGTCTCAAGCAGACTCCATGCTGAACACAGAGCCTCACGTGGGACTCTATCTCACCATCCTGAGATGGCGACTTGGGCTGAAACCAAGAGTTGGACGCTTAACCAGCTACGCTACCCAGGCGCCCCTCAAAATGGATTTAGAATGTAATCACTTCTCACCATTCCTGGTGCTAGCACTCTATTCCAGGCCACACTGCCTCTCACTTGCATCACTGCAGTAGCCTGCTAAGAGGTCACCTGCTTCTACACATGGTCTATCCCTCACATAGCAGCCAGAGTGATTCTTTGAACACCTAAACCAAGTCATGTCATTCCTTTGGTTCACATACTGCAGTGGCTCCCCATTTCACTCAGAGCAAGACCCAAAGACCTGGCCCCCATTATACTCTGACCTCATCTTTACCACTTCCCCCCTTGCTCACCCCGCTCTAGTCACACTGGCCACCTTGCTTCTCCTCAGATAGTCCAGGCATCCAGGCACGCTCCCACCACAGGGCCTTTGCTCTAGCTGTCCCATCAGTCTGAAGCACACTTCTACCAGATACTGGCCTCACTAACTCCTTTAGGTCTTTACTCAAATCTCAAAGGACCTAAAGGACTTTAGGACCTTTAGGTCTTTACTCAAATCTCAAAGGACCTAAAGGACTCCTTTAGGTCTTTACTCAAATCTCTCTGAAAGGCCTGCCTGACCAACCTATTCAATACTTCACCTTTAGTATCAAATGCTGTACTGTCAGAACTGGAGTATTAAACACTATAGTTCCTCACATGTCCCTTCCCTCTTATCCTGTAGTACTTTTTGTTCCTGTACTTATCACTCTCTAACATACTGTCTAAATGATGCTTATTATTTATTGTGTGTCTCCCCCAGCTAGAATGCGAGTTCCACAGAGATAGAGATCTTTGTCTGTTTTGTTCCCTGATGTATACTGAGGATTTAGAACAGTGCCTTGCCCAAGCACTCCATAAATATTTGCTGAATTGAATTGAATTCCTCAGTAGGGAGCTATACACATGGCAGGTACACTAAGGTTTCCCTATACAATAGAAAATATCTCTTTCAGGAAAATTTATACCACGTGCATGAAGAGGAAAAGTCTCAGATCAATCTTCTAAGCTCCCATTTAAGAAACTAGAAAACGAGGGGCACCTGGGTGGCTCAGTTGTTAAGTGTCTGCCTTGGGCTCAGGTCATGATCCCAGGGTCCTGGGATCGAGCCCCGCATCAGGCTCCCTGCTCAGCGGGAAGCCTGTTTCTCCCTCTCCCACTCCCCCTGCTTGTGTTCCTGCTCTCACTATCTCTCTCTGTCAAATAAATAAATAAAAATCTAAAAGAAAAAAAAAAAAGAAACTAGAAAAAGAGCAAAATAAACCCAAAACAAAAGAAAGGAAATAACAAATAGCAGAAATCGATATATATATATTTTTTAATTTTAAAAGGTTTTATTTAAATTGCAGTTAGTTAACATATAGTGTAATATTAGTTTCAGGTATACAATATAGTGATCCAACACTTCCATATATCACCGGGTGCTCATCACAACAAGTGCCCTCCTTAATCCCAATCATCTATTTCACCCATCCCCCCACCCACCTCCCCTCTGGTGACCATCCATTTGTTCTCTATAGCTAAGAGTCTGTTTCTTGGTTTGCCTCTCTCTCTCTTTCTCCTTTTTTCCCTCTGCTCATTTGTTTTGTTTCTTAAATTCCATAGGTGAGTGAAAACATATGGTATTTGTCTTTCTCTAACTGACTTATGCTTAACATTCTCTAGCTCCATCCATGTCATTGCAAATGGCAAGAGAAATCAATGATTTTTTTAAAAATACTATGAACAACTCTACACACATAAATTTGACAACTTAGATGAAATGGAGTAATTTGTTGAAAAACACAAACTAATACAACTCACCCAAAATGAAATAGGTCATTTGAATAGCACTGTAACTATTTTTTTTTTAAGATTTATGTATATATTTTAGAGAGAGAGAGACAGCACGAGTGGGAGAGGCAGAGGGAGAGGGAGAGAGAATCTCAAACAGACTCCACGCTTAGTATGGAGCCCAATGCAGGGCTCCATTCCAGGACCCTGAGATCATGACCTGAGCTGAAACTAAGAGTTGGATGCTTAACTGACTGTGCCACCAGGCGCTATACCTACTAAGGAAACTCATACCTATCAGGATGGCTAAAATAAAAAGTTAACACCAAATGCTGGTTAGGATGCAGAGAAACCAGATCATTCATACACTGTGGTTAGTACTGTAAAATGGTACAGCCACTCTGGAAAACAGTTTGGTAGTTTCATAAAGCACTAAACATTCAACTACCACACAACCCAGCAACTGCATTCCCAAGTGTTTATCCTAGATAAATGGAGACTTCTGTTCACACAAAAATCTGTCCATGAATGTTTATAGCAGCTTTATTTTTAATAGCAAAAAGCTGAAAACAACCCAGATGTACTTCAGTGGATGAATGGTTAAACAAATTGGGTATGTCCATTCCATGGAATACTCAACAATAAAAAAAAGAACACATATTGATAGCTAAATTTGGCATGCTAGGTGAAATTACACTAAATGAAAAAATTACTAATTTTGCTAGGTTAAAAAAAGAATTATGCAGGGGCACCTGGGTGGCTCAGTCGGTTGGGCGTCTGCCTTCGGCTCAGATCATGGTCCCAGGGTCCTGGGATTGAGCCCCGCATTGGGCTCCCTGCTCCACGGGGAGTCTGCTTCTCCCTTTCCCTCTGCCCCTGCCTCTGCTCTCTTTGTCTCTCTCTCTCAAATAAATAAAATCTTAAAAAAAAAAAAAAAAAAGAATTATGCAAGTTGAAAAAAAAGCCAAAAAAGTACATGCTGTGTGATTCCACTTATATAGACTATTCTTGAAACAACAAAATTACAGAAATGAAGAACAAATTGCTAGCTGCCAGGGATAAAAGACCCTGTGGGGATGAGGAGAATGAGACAGAGTTGCCTTATAAAAGGGCAACATGGATTGTTGTGGTGATGGAATGTTCTGTACAGTATCAATATCCTGGCTGAAGGGTGTCTGGGTGTCTCAGTCGGTTAAGCGTCCGACTCTTGGTTTCAGCTCAGGTTATGATCTCAGGGTCGTGAGATCGAGCCCCACATTAGGCTCTGCACTGACCATGGAGCTTGCTTAAGATTCTCTCTCTTGGGCGCCTGGGTGGCTCAGTTGGTTAGGCGACTGCCTTCGGCTCAGGTCATGGTCCCGGAGTTCTGGGATCGAGTCCCACATCAGGGTCCCGGCTCAGCGGGGAGCCTGCTTCTCCCTCTGACCCTCTCCCCTCTCATGCTGTTTCTCTCTCTCTCTCTCAAATAAATAAATAAAAAAAATCTTTAAAAAAAAAAAAAGATTCTCTCTCTTCCTCTGCCCCTACCCAGCACCCCCTTCCCTCTCAAAAAAAAAAAAAATCCTGGTTGTGATACGTACTACAGTTTTGCAAGATGTTACCAGTGGAGGAAACTGGGTGTATTAATTAGGGCTTTCCAGAGAAACAGAACTAATAGGATTATAGATACAGATGTCAATGTTGATATAGATAGACATAAATATGTAAGAGGAGATTATACGAATTGGTTCACATGATTATAAAGTCCCATGAATGTGCATATTTATTTGTATAATCCTATACATCAGATATAGGAAACCATTTAGAAGACACCAAAATCACAGTAGTCATCTCTAAGTAGTAGAATTATGAGCATTCTTTTGCTTTCCTTTCTTTTTTTTTTTTTTTTTTGTAAACTTATGGGCATTTTTCTCATTTTTGTATAGTGAACACTTATTATATGTGCAATTTTCAAAGCACACCGTATTTTTAGGACATTATTTGGACCAACCCTTAATCCCTGGCTTGAAACCTGTAACCAATCTCCAAATTATTGGTCATTTCAGTCATAGAAATCAGTATTTTCCAAAGCAGTCCATGTAGCTCTAATTATTAGAAATGATGAAATGTTGAAAGCAAAGGTCTGTACTGTCTCTGCCTTCAGAGGGTTTAAGTCCATGGATTTGGTCCTAGCACAGGTCATTTAACTTGGGTCATTCATGGAGGAATACAGGAAAGGTACACCCCCCAATGGTTCACAAGGGCCACATGCTACTCAAACATTGTCCACAAGAGACACAAACACGTGAAAGCGAACAGGTGACACAAATCCATCTCTGCTGTGCACCCCTTCTCACACTGGACAACTCCTCATTTCCTCAAGTGGTCAGGGGGAACATAAACAGATTTTAAAATAGGTAGTTGTTATAATCAACAGCCAGAAATGAAAGTGTAAAAAAAAAAAAAAATCCTTTCACAACCAAGACCCCAAATCCCCACTAAATATTTTAATGTCTACCTGACAAAAACTATAAAGAAAACTTCAAAACCTTGATGACACAGTAAAAGGAAATCAGACAAGATGGAGAGTTAACCTTGCTCATAACTGGAAAGACTAAACAAATGTTAAGGTAACACTTCCCGTTCACAGATTTAATGCAGTGCTAATTAATGGAGCATTAAGAGTTTTGCAAATATAAAATGCAAAACAATTGTAAAACGCACCGCAAAAAAAGCATACAAAAATGCTTGTGTTCTGGGAGGAAAAAAGATAATGTTGCAGAACTTCCCTTTCCTGGATTTGAAAACATTGTGATGCCATAGAGCGGCAATGATCACAACTCCCGGGCAGCTCAACTCCCAAATGGAGGGTCTGTTCTGAGTCAGCGCAGTGACGGAAAACATGGGGGAAGAGGCCGAGGCTGATGACCACGATGGGTGTCTTGGGAGGGTTTGTTTGTGAGACAAGGTAGCTCAAGTAAAAGGAGGCTTATTTTAAGACTATAATAAGTAATTTCACCTCACTGAGGATGGAAACAGAATCACAGCCTCACTGCACGAAAATTATGAACAAGGCAACTCTCTCCAGATCTCAAGAACCCTTCCTAGTGCCTCTGCAATCCCCCAGCTCTGGGCACTGGCTGAGTGACAGCACCTCCCACCTACCCCCGCAGTTCCAGCTCCTGCAGCCCTGGCAGCCTTGGAGGATGCTCATGCCACCTCTTCACTGTGTGTTCGCCCAGTCTCAGAAGCACTGGCTGTTTCCTGAAATATAAATCTCCAGTTTTGCTAGCTTCCCCTTTTTTTGCTTTCCCAGTTTTCCGACAAATTCCCTGAATTAAATCCCTTCCGTTTAACACGGACACAGTGGTTTCTATTTTCCCAATTGGACCCTGATTGCTACATAGCCAGCTCCAGGGCTGAGCTTAGTTTGGTTTTTTGAGCATTCAAGTGCACAAATCACAAGCTGTTTCTCTTGTGGGCAGATATCCATTTGTGGTCCAAAAAACCACATCCAGGGCATGGCTATTTTGAGCAGATGGTCTGTCACCCCAAACGTTCTGATGCAGCTGAGAAGGGGACAGCCCAGAAGCTGGCAGAACTGGGGGTGGGTGGGCAGTATGGAGGTGAGGAGGGCTGATAATTGAGGCAGAACTACAAAGAGATTCGAACAGTTGCCCAAACACGGAAAGAGCAAAATCTGATATTAGAAATCTAGAAAGAAATCAATGACTGGTAGTCACTGTGGTAACCAACTGGGTCAAACACCAAAGGCACTACGTTGCACTCACAGGTAGAAGGCTCCAGGAATAGGACTGAGACAGGCCGGGACAGAAGTGGACATTTCAGAACTGTCAGGGGCAGCTATGCAGAAACGAGCTTACACAGAGGGCTTGGACGGTGTCAAGCATAATCACAGAAAGGGACTTGAGAGGAATTACTATTTGTCTGAGTTTGCCCCCAATGTGACATATTCCCCAACCCGCCCCTTCTTCTTATTTTCCTAATAATTGCCTTTTATTTCATGATTGATATTTTTGTTTTCTTCATTTTGTTTGAAGAGTTTCTCCATTTTTAAGCAATGAAGTGATATGTGTTAATTTTAATGTACTATATATTAGAATTTATAGATAAATGACAAGAAAAGTATGAAGTTCATCTGTAATCCAACCATCCATGGTTAACCTTCCAGACTTTTTTGTCTCCATATTTACATGCATACACCTATAGTCATATGCATATATTTTAGAGGGAAGAGGCTTACAGTACTAGATTTTTTTTTAAAGTAGACCAATTGGGGGCACCTGGGTGGTGCAGTTGGTTAAGCATCCAACTCTTGGTTTCAGCTCAGGTCGTGATCTTGGGGTCATGGGGTTGTGGGGTTGTGGGGTTGTGGGATTAGTCCGAGTTGGGCTGTACACTCAGCAGGGAATCTGCTTGGGATTCCCTCTCCCTCTGCCCTTCACCGCTCCCCTCTCTCAAATAAATAAATAAATCTTGAAAAAAAAATAGACAATTGACCAAATTAAAAATTGCAGAAATAAATTCAAATCTACACAATAATACATGAAAAATTTGTTGAAATAAACAACAAATAAATGAATCCCTGTTAAGCCAGAGGAGAAACTAGATATCATTTAAAAGAATATAAATATATGACCCCATTTACACTATTTGCCACAATAGCTTTCTTTGGAGGAGTTAAACTGAAATCAATTTTCATTTGAAGATAAAAGATTCAAAAATCTGTCATTAAACATAGAAGACAATCCAATAATATTCCTTTCCTCAAAGAAAATAAGGTATCAATGTTGGAATATTGAAGCACTTAAGGAAATCATTACTGGCAAGGTCAGTGTGGTTTTTATGCTATAAAACACAAAGCCAACTATTTAACTAAAAAGTGAATTCAAGATAAAGAGCAATGGAATGAGAAACCACTGAAAAGAAAAGTCAAATACAGTTTATTATCTATAATATATAAGGGACTGATAGAAATATTAAAACTCAGTACCCGTTTAGGGAAAGATAAATAGCCAAAAGCTATAAATAACAAAAAATACAAAAAGTAAATAAACACTTTGGAAAAACTCTCCGCCTCACTAATAATTAGGAAACTGAATTTAAAACAATGATGAGGTGACAATTCATTCTACTATCAAAAATACAAGTGAGAAAAATCCAATGTTAGCATAGTAAGGGGTAAACAGGCATTCAAACATTGCTTATAGCACTGGAGATTAAGAAAACCTTCCTAAAAAGCAACATGGGAATATACCTGTTAATTCCACTTTGGGGGAAAAAAAAAAGAGAAAGATTTTTAAAACTGCGTTGTTTTTTTTTAAGATTTTTTTTTTTAAAAAGATTTTTATTTATTTATTTGGCAGAGAGAGAGAGAGAACACAACAGGGGGAGTGGCAGGCAGAGGGAGAAGGAGAAGCAGACTCCCTGCTGAGCAGAGAGCCTGACATGGGGCTCGATCCCAGCACCCTGGGATCATGACCTGAGCCGAAGGCAGATGCTTAACCAACTGAGCCACCCAGGTGCCCCAAGATTTTTTTTTATTTATTCATTTGAGAGAGAGAGCTAGTGAGAGCAGGAGCGGGGGGGGGGGATGGTCAGAGGGTCAGAGGGAGAGGGAGAAGCAGACTCGGCTGCTGAGCAGGGAGCTGATGTGGGACGTGGGGCTTGATCCCAGGACCCTGGGATCAGGACCTGAGCTGAAGGCAGACGCTTAACTGACTGAGCCACCCAGGCGCCCCTTAAAAATTGTCTTTTAAATATGCATTACTTATTGTGAAAAACTGGATATAAGTCAAATGTCCCAAATAGAGGGAATAAGACATTATGAAAACATTGATATATTAATATGGAAGAATACTGAATTATAATAAAAATAATAAATCTATGAACAATGTGTATTCATGGAAAAGAAAAAACAGAAATTAAAATAGTATGAAAACAACTTCTCATTAAGACTACGCAAACATTATGTCTATACAACAATAAAGATTTTTTTTAAAAAGCAAGCAGAATCTCATAAATGGTGAATATTTTATGATAAAAGCCTTCTTTGTACTTTTTGTTGATCTGTTTAGAAATTTTTGGCCTGGATCAACATAAAACCATAAAATATGCAGTTTTCAACGAATTTTCCAAATAATCAGCTATGAAATTTGATAGGTGATACATCTCACAAATCTCTATCCTTACTCCAACCCCTCCCCATTCCAGAACTCCTCAGAATACCTGAAACTTAGAACAGAAACTCCTACCATTTAGTCATTGTAGTGGACTCTGTGGTAGGCTACCTCCCTAGATCTCCCATTCCGGACTGAGGCACTCATCCACCCACCCCCCACCCCCACTCCACCACCCGTCACAGGGGAGTTGGGTGACAATTCTCAGAACAGCGTCTCTTCAAGAATTGCCCTCCCAGGCTAGATTGCTCAGGGCGCCTAAGTGGCTCAGCCAGTTAAGTGTCTGCCTTTGGCTTAGGTCATCATCCCAGGGTCCTGGGATCGAGCCCCGCATCGGTGGGGAGACTGCTTCTCACCGTCTGTAGCTCCCCCTGCTTGCGCTCTCTGTGTCAAATAAATAAATAAATATCTTAAAAAAAAAAAAACTGCCCTCCCTCAAAGAAGGTCGTGCCCCTTCCTTGAGGGCACCCTCTTTTAATGTCTGGCCAATGATGGGGGAGGGGGAGGATAATAAAGGCCAGACTCCCTTGCCTCAAGAAGTATACCTCTGATGGGTCACCCCGGCCCACAGCTCCCTATGGGAGCCTCTGTTCCAACTCATTCACTGTTTACTTCTCCCTCTGTCCAAACTGCCATCAAGAGATACCAAGCCTGAGCCCCCAGTACAGCACCATCCTTTTGGGAGAGCAACCAGCCACTTGATGGCAAGTTGATTACACCGGAACAGGCAGTGATTCATTTTGACAGGAACGGATACATATTTGGGGTATAGGTTTGCCTTTCCTGTCCTCAGGCCTCAGCCAGCACTACCACCTGAGGACATGCAGAGTGTTTGATCCACCAAACCAATGGAATCCTGGGTAATATTTTTATTGGACCCAGGAACCCATTTCACTACAGAGTAGCTGCAGCAGTGGCCCATGACCCTGGGATCCACTCTTCTATTTCACATCATGCTACACAGAAGCTATCAGCTTGACAGCGATGAAATGGCCTTTTGAAGGTACAACTGAGCTACCATTCTGAAGGTGATACCTTTCAAAGATGGATACCTATCAAAGGTCTTCCGAGATGTTCATGCAAATCAACAATTATTGTATGGGCCTGTGTTCTCAGGAGGCATCATACATGGTTCTGGAATTTAAGGGAAAGAAGTAGGAGTGGCTTTGAGCCTTGCTGTATCACTCACAGTGACCCACTTGTGGTATCTATGCTTCTTGTCCCAGCAACTCTATAAACTCTGTGGGTTGAGAGGTCCTGGTGATTGACTAAGAAATGCTTTGCCAATTGTGATGGTAAAGGGAGCTGAGAGTGAGGGAAACAAAAATGGGTTATAGAGTAGGGAGGTAAGTATCAGCTGCAACCTTCAGACCAGGAGCAGTACCAGGGGTACTGATAGCTGTAGTTTGTTCTACTAACCTTCCTCTTCCCCAGCAAAAGAGACCACCTGGGGTACTGGAGGAGTTCTCGGATTTTATTATACAAAGTGAGTGGATCCAGTGCGAAGGGTTTGCTGTAATGGATGCTATGGGGTGCCACTCAGATCCTTCTTTCTGGATCAAGGTAATCATTCCCTCAGCTGCCAGAAATAGCAGCCGATGGCTCAGATGAGTGTCTCTTCTGATATTGTCCTCAACCAGAGAGTCACCTTGCCCACATCTAACTGATGTGGTTTTGGAATACAGGTGAGGTTCGGTGGGGTGAGGTCTGGAGCTGACGACCCAGAAAGAACTCTTGAGACATCTTTGGTGCAGAAAGGTGGTTTTACTAAAGCACGGGGACAGGACGCGTCGGCAGAAAGAGCTGCTGCCCTGGGGTTGTGAGGGATGACTGATTATATACTTGGGAGTTAGGGGAGGTAAGGAAAAGGGAGGTTTCAAAAGAACTTTCTTTTTTTAATTTATTTTCTAAAGATTCTATTTATTTGATGGAGACACAGCCAGAAAGGGAACACAAGCAGGGGAAGGGGGAGAGGGAGAAGCAGGCCTCCCGCTGAGCAGGGAGCCCAATACGGGGCTCCGGGGGGCTCAGGACTGTTTCCCAGGACGCCGGGATCATGACCTGAGCCGAAGGCAGCCGCTCAACGACTGAGCCACCCAGGCGCCCCTCAAAAGAGCTTTCATATGCTAAAGAGGATCTACAAGATATCAGAGGCCTTGCCATTATCACGTTGGGTTGTTTTCCCCTCTAGCAAGGTATTAACTTTAAGATAGTTGGGAGATTTTTGGAAGACTGTCACACCTGTCCCACCCAGGAGTGGGGGGTAGGGGGAGGATGCAGAGTGTCAGCTTATGCTTTGTCTTCAGCTAGCCTGCTCCCTCATCATAATGACTGGTTCATGCCCAGGTATGAAGGCTCAGCCCACTTTGCTCCAAAGCAGGACAGAGTTCCCTACAGGACTGGCTGAAAGGCCTTTGTTGTGACTATACTACCATTCAGTCCCTCCTATCCAGTCTTATTTCCTTCACTCCTCTACAGCTGTCGAATCCCTGGGTGCTCCCCGGTAAACTTCCTGCATGCAAATCTCCATCTCAGAGTCAGTTTCTGGGCAACTCAGTATGCAACAGTTATATCAGTTTGTTGTGTTTTTTTTTTTTAAACAGAAAATACCATCTAACACACAGGCTTTGTGTGGCTATCATATATATAGAAATTAAGAAACCCTGGATGATCTACATCTGGAAAGCTCACTGACCTCACCAGCAACACTGACACTGTTGCTTCTCCTTTTGGAGACTTTGTTTTCCTGGGACCCTGTTGCAGGTGCTGAATACTAGAAGCAGCCAGGAAGCCTTCCAGTTCAGCTTCTGTCTCATGCTCATTTCTCTTCTTCTTCAGCTCTCTGGTTGTGCCAGGCCATCATTCCAGGAAGTATTTCTATCCCCCTTTCCAGAAAGCTACTGGTAACACTAGCTGTCACGGATCTCCCTCCACCCACAGTCCAGTAAGTTCCAGATGCTGAAGGAGTTGTGGGAATCCCTCAGTGTCACCAGGAGGAGGGGAACTTAAATTCCTCTGGTTACTAATCACCATCTTCTGTTTCTTTCATTTGTCCTCATTGACTTTTTCTCATGATCAGAGAGTTAAGCCACTTCTTACTCCACTGCATCTTCAAGTCCCTATGCCCTCTGGGATTTCAACACCCTTTTATTGTAAATCTCTGTATTGCACTTTCAAATTTTATTATTATTATTATTACACTTTAAAATTTTTGAATGACAAAGCTATAAATGAGAACTAAGCTCTTTCCTCCCTTCTTACTTTCCTTCCTTCCTTTAGTACATTTCTTGTGTACCAACTCTGAGTCATCTCTTAAGTGAAGCCAGGCTATACCTAGCCCTATTTAAGGTTATTAAATGTGATATTAGGGACACAACCATTCCTTCTTGCAAATTCCCTAGAGGCCAAAGTTGGCAGCAGATTGCTAGTCTGGCTGAGTCTTGCAGCACGTCCCACTGGAACAACAACCCAGAGCTCATGCCCTTGGATGGAGAGCGTATTAACAGCATTCTCTTTGTGTAGGAAGGCCTCCAAGTTTTGTAAAGGCCCACTATATTTAGTGTAATAAAGTGAAATGTCCTCGACCAGTAGATTTCTATCAACGGGCCAGTCTTCAAAGGCCAACGGGTCAGGGAGGCTGGAAACCATAACCTAGTCCCCTCCCCAGTGGCTCTTTTCAGACATCAAGCCCTCTTGGTCACTTGTAAATCAAGAGCCACATAAAATTGGACCTTCTCCTTCCTCAGCTGACCTTAGTTCTCGAGCCTGGACACACTTCTCAATCTTTCTACAACCTCCAGGTTTCTGACCTTGGAATTCATTCTCCCAGACATAGCCTTGCCTCTCCCTCAGGGCACAATTTGGGGTCAGCAGAGGGAACTAGCCCTCCTCTTCAGCACATGATCTCCAAGTACCGTCTTTTCAAATGGAGAAATATGTAGAGAAGGTAGACAAAGACTGTGACTTTTAATACAATTACTCCTCCAGTTTCAGAACCCTTCTTGTTTCTTGCTCATCTTTTGTACCTGACCATAGGCACCATTTCTCTGACTTTAACTTCTTTTGTTTTGCTCCTCAATCAGGACTCAGGTTCCCTCACACAGGGACAAATCAAAGAAGGCAGAAAGAAGTAAGATAAATTGAACCACAGAACCCTGGAATACTCTGAAACTGGAGGCATCAGATGCCCCTGAAGATGGGAATGTGGGGTAGAAAGAAAAGATTGCTTACAAGCCTTTACAATGACCAGTAAAATGCCAGATCTTCTTCCCAACAGCACAGCAAAGTGACTACCCTTCCACCACCCTAGAAGAGGCCAAGCAGTTTATTCTTTTGAGAGGCTGGGTCAAAGGCTCCAGGCTTGGTGCACCAGGCACAGTGGAAGACAAGAGAACTAAATGAAAGTCTCCACAAGGAATGATGAACTCCCCTCACCCCACCCTCCAGCCCCTTTCCCCTGATAAGATCCCAGAAGGCTAGAAGGCAAGTTTATAAATTCCCATGCAAAAAATTTCTCTGACTGACCAGCCTAAGAGAAAAGATCTTTGCATAATGACATTTGGAGGTCCCTCCCCTGCAAATAAGAAATGTGATCAACTGTGAAGCCCAACAGCAGCAAATGAGAAATGTGATCAACTGTGAAGCCCAACAGCCAACAGGTTCTGCCCATTCACAGGGGGCATTTAAGTGTCTCCCTCTTTAATATGAATAGACAGCCATTCATGAGAAATCAATAATGTGAAATACAAACAAAAAGAGTTCAGAGGGAGAAGACAATGTAGTAAATAAAATTTCAAACACTAAAATTTAAATACTGCATCCATGGAGTATTTAAATAGCAAGGACAAGATGCCTTTTAAAAACAAAACAAAACCAGGAATGGAGGGAAGGGACAGTCAGAGCTTTAAAAATAACAATATGATAGCAGAAATTTAAAAATTCAATAGAAGAGTTAGAAGACAAAGTTAAGAAAATTTCCCAGAGGGACTCCCAGGTGGCTCAGTTGGTTAAGTGTCTGCCTTCAGCTCAGGTCATGAGGTCCTGGGATCAAGTCCTGCATCGGGCTCCCTGCTGGGCGGGGAGCCACTTCTCCCTCTGCCTGCCGCTCCCCCCCCGCCCCCATTTGTGCTCTCTTTCTCTGACAAATAAATAAATAAAATCTATTTAAAAAAACTAAAAAAGAAAATCTCCCAGAAAAAAAATAAAGATATGAAGAACATTACATCAGTTCAAGTGATCCAACAACTCAATCAAGAGTTCTAGAAAGTGAAAAGAGAAAATGGAGGAGAGGGGAGGGGATGACAAATAAGAACATACATTAAAAAAAGAATATACGTGAAAATTTCTCAAAACTGAAGGAAATGTGTTTTCAGATTGAAAGAGCCCATTGTGTTGGGTTCATTCCACACAGTGTATGAAAAGAGACCCTGTTCCAAGGTGCATCGATGTGAATTTCAGAACATTAGGGAGAAAGGGAAGATCTCAAAACTTCCCTGAGAGGAGGAAAAAAAAACATGGAAGGTGTTAGCATCTCAATAGCAAGGTGGAAAGCTAGACAACAAAAAAGCAATGCCTTTAAAATTCCGAGTGAAAATCATTTCCAACCTGTAATCCTATACCCAGACTCTCATTCAAGAGTACCGCTAAAACAAAGGCATTTTCAGATATGTGAGGTCTCAAAAATATTTACGTTTCATGAACTTTTTCTCAGGAAGCTATTGCAGGATGAGCTCCACCAAACCAAGTGCATAAAACCAAAAGTAAAATATGAGATCTAGCAAAGAAGGGATCCAACAAAAGAGAGATGCAGAAGAAATTCCTAAAATGATGTAAAAGGGAAATCTTAGTGATGAGGGAGCAGAAGCCTGGCTGAAGACCGAGCATAAGCCGACACCCTGCAACCTCTCCTCACCCCCCACTCCTGGGTGGGACATGTGTGACATTCTTCCAGGAATCTCCCAACTATCTTAATGTTAATGCATTGCTAGAGGGAAAAACAACCATAACTTGACAATGGCAAGGCCTCGCCTATCTTGTAGGTCCTACTTAGCATATGAAAGTTCTTTTGAAACCTCCCTTTTTCCTTACCTCCCCAAACCCCATAGTATATAATCAGCCACCCCTCACAACCCCAGGGCAACAGCTCTTTCTGCCCACGGGTCCTGCTCCCCCCTTAATAAACCACCATTTTGCACCAAAGACTCCTCAAAAATTCTTTCTTGGTCTCCGGACTCCACCCCACTGAAACTCACCTATATTTCAAAACCCCATCATCAGGATGACAGCTGGACAGCTGGCCTAGAGAGCAACAGGTTTAGACCTAAGCTGGATGATGGAAAGTCTGTGAGGGTAAAAAAAAACACACAAAACTGATGAAGTGAGAGATTTATAATTCTGTCAGAAGCCTTCGGCAGAAATTAATGATTGCTGTATGAAACTGAAGTTTAAAAAAGACAATTAGAAACCTAAGGGAAAACAAAATTATTATAAGATACAAAGTGAACAGCTCACCTGTGAACGGTATTTCCATAGGCATAATAATGCAAACACTGCAAATGAGTTTAACCAAAACTGCGATATAATCATAATGGGAGGATGGTTGTAGGTGAATGGTGTGTGTTGTAGAGGGTAGATATAAGAAAAGAGAATCCTACCCTTTGCAATAGGAAATCAGGAGATAAGACCTAAACCGAAAGAAAAGTCAAGGAAAAAAAAAGAATAAGCACCACAAGAAATGGCTAAAAGGTGTGAGTATAGCTGGCTCTGTAGAGGAGAAATCACAGGTGGGGAGGAGTGGGCAAAGGGACTGCCATTTTGTTTTGCTGCATTTAATTTTTATACTATGTGCTTCTATGTTTTGATTTTTTTAAAAGATTGAAGAAAAAAGTGAGTGAGGAAATAAGGAAGAAGAGAAAATTAGAGTAGAAAAAAACAAGATGAAGTCAGAAGTAATATTAGATCTAGTCCACATCATTGCTAAAGATAGGCTGAAAATTTGGTTCTGAGCTTTTTAGCAGACAGCACAAAGTGGGAAATGTAATCATTTATACAGATTGACCATGTCCAAGAGATAAAAACAAACCACTTACTAAGGAGAAATACATCTATTCCTGGTACTGAGATCCGAGAGACATTTTTCCCATCTGTCCTCCTAAAGAGGACATCATGTGACATAGTGAACCACAACCTCATCAACTTGCCTCCAGGAACTGCAAGAATAAGTTTCATTGAGCTGTTTCTTATGATGTCTCTTGACGTAGGTCGATGACAAAATGCCAGTGCAGACTGCAGTAAAAGCAATTCTGTGAAGAGATAAAAATCTGTTCACTTTAGAGAGGTAGTGAAACATGGTGGCTAGGGGGTGGGCCTGAGTTCCAAATCCGTCTCTTAAGAAAGTTACTTAACTACTCTGCACTCAGTTTTCTCACCTATAAAATAGGCCTAAATGTTATCATTTTGTAGGATTCTGTGAGGATTAAATAAATTTATGCTTATGAAGCACTTAAAGCAATGCCTGGCATATATAAACACTCAAAGAAAAAGATAGCTATTATTCAGAGAAATGTTTTTTGAAAACGGATCGCATGTGTAAGACTATACTAAACAAAACACCAAGATATTGGTGAAGGGATAAATATGTTGATTGATGGAATAGTATACGGAAATAGGTCCACACAAGTTAGCCAAATGATTTTTTTTTTTTAAGATTTTATTTATTTATTTCAGACAGAGAGAGAGACAGAGCACCAAGTAGGGGGAGCAGAGGGAGACGGAGAAGCAGGCTCCCCTCAGAGCAGGGAGCCTGATGTGGGACTCGATCCCAGGACTCTAGGATCATCACCTGAGTGGAAGGCAGACACTTAACAGACTGAGCCACCCAGGTGCCCCATAACCAACTGATTTTTGATGAAAGTACAAAATATTTAATGGAGGAAAGATAGTCTTTTCAACAAATGGTGCTAGAGCAATTTTGGATGTCCATAGTCAAAGAAATGAACTTTAATGTAAACTTCACACCTTATACAAAAATTAACTCAAAATGGATCATAGATTTAAATGTAGTATGTCAATCTGAAAAACAAACTGAGGGTTCTAGAGGGGAGGGGGGCGGGAGGATGGGTTGGCCTGGTGATGGGTATTGAGGAGGGCACGTTCTGCATGGAGCACTGGGTGTTATGCACAAACAATGAATCATGGAACACTATATCTAAAACTAATGATGTAATGTATGGGGATTAACATAACAATAAAAAAAATAAAAAAAAAATAAATGTAGTATGTCAAACTATAAACCTTTTAGATAAAAACAAAGGAGAAAATCTGCAGAACCTAAGGTTAGGTGAAGATTTCTTAGATATGATACTCAAAGCATACTCAGTAAGAGAAAATGTGACAAACTGGACTTCATCAAACTTAAAAATGTTTGCTCTGCTCTATTAAGAGCAAACCTGTTGGGGCACCTGGGTGGCACAGTTGCTTAGGTGACCAACTCTTGGTTTCAGCTCAGGGTTGTGAGATCAAGCCCCGAGTCGGGCCCTGTGGTCAGTGCAGAGTCTGTTTGGAGTTTCTTTCTCCCTCTTTGTCTCCCCCCCACGCCACCCCCCACCCCGCCATGCGCACGTAGCTCGCTCGCTCTCTCCTTCTCAAATAAATAAACCTTAAAAAAAAAAAAAAGAGCAAACTTGTCAAAAAGACCCTGTTAAAAGGATGAAAAGATAAAACACAGATCGGGAGAAAGTAGTTACAAACCAAAATGTATTCATAGCAGAAAGTACTGCAAACCAAACATCTGTAAAGGACCATAAGGAACTCTCAAAAATGAACAGTAAGAAAACCATCCAATTAGAAATGGGCAAAAGGGAGAGCTGGGTGGCTCAGTCAGTTACAGGTTTGCCTTCGGCTCAGGTCATGATCCTGGAGTCCTGGGATCGAGCCCCGCATCGGGCTCCTTGATCATCGGGGAGCCTGCTTCTCTCTCTGCCTGCCACTCCCCCTGCTTCTGCTCTCTCTCTCTCTGACAAATAAATAGAATCTTTAGGTAAAAAAAAAAAAAAAAAAAAATGGGCAAAAGAAATTAAAAGACATTTCTGGAAAGATGCATACAGTGGCAAATCAAAATATATTCAACATCATCAGCCATTAGGGAAATGCGAGTTAAAACTATGATGAGATTTCAGTATACATCTATGAGAATGGCTGAAATAAAATACAGTGGCAAAACCAAGTGCTGACAGAGAAACTGGCTCTATCACAAATTGCTGGTTGTAATGTAAAATAGTTTTATTACTCTGCAACATAATTTGGCAATTTCTTAAAATAACTGAACATACAGTTATCACATGACCCAGCAATCAACACTCCTGGGCACACACAGGTGCGTACACACACACACACACAAGTGCATATAAAACTGTGAAATCTGGGGGCGCCTGGGTGGCTCAGTTGTTAAGCGTCTGCCTTCGGCTCAGGTCATGATCCCAGGGTCTTGGGATCGAGCCCCGCATCGGGCTCCCTGCTCAGCGGGAAGCCTGCTTCTCCCTCTCCCACTCCCCCTGCTTGTGTTCCTGCTCTCGCTGTCTCTCTCTGTCAAATAAATAAAATAAAATCTTAAAAAAAAACAAAAACTGTGAAATCTGAACCTGAAAAAGTCTATTGATTGTACCAAGGTCCATTTCCTGGATTTGATTTTTACATTATTGTCATAACCACTGGGGGAAACTGGGTGCAGAGTACACTAGACCTCCCTGTATTGTGTTTGCAATTTCCTGTGAATCTATAATGACCTCAAACTAAAGTTGAAAAGGAAAAACAAATGCTATGAAAAATGTTATCAATTTGGGGATTAAAGTTATCTTTACTTAGCAAGCTCTTTCTAGATTGTATAAAAATGATCATTTAAATATTTGAAGGATTGGTAGAAATTGTAAAAATTCCTCTAAGAATAGCGTTTCTTTCAAAATACAGTGAAGGGAAAGAGGCATGTGGATGCAGGGTGGTTTTGTAGGTGCTCACTGTTTCAGGAAGGCAAGTAGCATATCTCCAAGAGTCCTTACAAAGTGGCACTTCTTACCATAGCCCTGTGTCTGGCCCTCAGCTTTTCAGCCCCAAAACCTGATTTTCTTGCAGATTGAGCATGGATTCTCCATTAACTGAGCTCGTAAGACTGATGTGCCATGAATGACAATCTCAGTCACACTCACATGTGCCAGAAAAGCCAAATTTCTCTCTGTTCTTTAAATCAATTTACTTTGGGGCACCTGGGTGGCTGCGTTGGTTAAGCGTCTGCCTCTGGCTCAGGTCGTGATCCCGGGGTCCTGGGATCGAGCCCCGCGGCGTCGGGCTCCCTGCTCGGTGGGGAGCCTGCTTCTCCCTCTTCCTGCTGCTCACCCTGCTCATGCTCTCTCTCTCTCTGACAAATAAATAAAATCTTAAAAAAAAAAAAAATCAATTACTTTAAACTCCAAACCCCCATCTTATAAGCTGGAGGAAATTCAACCTAAGTAATTCTTTGCAAAAGCAAAGAATCGTTGGTCTGGTGTCTGCACAGACACCCACTCTTGTAGTCTGAAGGGTACTCCCCAAAATCGTGATTGTAGCTTTTGTGATACTTGGGACTCAGTAGTCTTCACTGCCTGGAAGGCAGCCTCCCTGCGAACTCCATGCAGCCTTTTTCCCCTGAGGTCTTGCACCTTCTCAGGCTCTGAAATCTCCTCCTCCCCTGCCTCAGGTTAACTCCTAGAGAAGCCTCTTACTTCTCTAATATCCTTTCTCTCCCAGGCCTCCAGGACACACAGCATCACCTGATCAATCAGGTTAGCTTGTCCAGACAGTGGGGAAAAAAACACTAACTTGAAGCGGCTTTTATTTTGGGTCCTGCCAAAATACCCATGGTAATTACAAAGTCTCACTATCTTCTGAAATGTGGGGGAAAATATAGGGAGAACAAAATAAAATTAATATTTTAACAAATCATTCTGCCAAGACTACATTTGAACCAGAAACGCCATTTAATTAATTTGCAATAAGCAATGAGTATCACAGCAATAGGTCACATTCACATGCTAGCCCATTCTGCTCTTTTTTTTTTTTTTTAAGATTTTATTTATTTATTTGAGAGAGAGCGAGTGAAAGAGAGCACGAGACGGGGGCGGGGTGCAGAGGAAGAGGGAGAAGCAGACTGCCCGCTGAGCAGGGAGCCTGGCATGGGGTTGAATCCAAGTGCCCCAGGCATTGGCTGAATCCCAGTGCCCCAGGGTCATGACCTGAACCAGACAGATGCTTAACTGACTGAGCTATCCAGGCGCCCCATTCTGCTCTCTTTAACATAGATACTCAAGATTCTAATTAGCCTGTTGCTTGACAAGCCTGGAATCAGAACCAGGGAAATTAGAACAATCAACATTTAAAGGGGTCAGGCAGAATGAATGAATAAATAAATAAGTGGGTCAGACTGTTGTAGTCTGATGTATCAATCCCACGGTAGGGATACTCACATCGTGCTAAGGGAGTTGGAAAAACTGGAAGTTCATTGGCTATAGTCCCCTGGGTCCATGTTCACTTTGAGAATGTCCTTGCCAATGGAGTTACAATATTCAGAGGCATTTGGCTAGGACTCTCTCTCCCAGGAGAGCACTTGGATGAACACCACCACCATTTGTCCTAGAGACTGCCCTTTTTCTATGCTTCCACAACAGACCACCTCTTTCATCAAATAACAGGCCAGTCCTGCTGGCCTAGGATTCATGTCTCTTTGGGATGATTTTGCATAGATCTGTTCCAATCAGTTGCACAGGGACTTTAGATTAAACTCTCAAAGAGCCATATAATTTCTTTGTTCTTGGGTTACTCTTTCTGTACCTGCCACATCCTGATAATGGTATATACAAAACTAATTATATTAGATCTTCAATGTGGGATTCTAAACACAGAAGCATCCAAAAGAATTATCTTAAAAAATTTTTTTAGGGGCACCTGGGTGGCTCAGTTGGTTAAGCGACTGCCTTCGGCTCAGGTCATCATCCTGGAGTCCCGGGATCGAGTCCCGCATTGGGCTCCCTGCTCGGCGGGGGGTCTGCTTCTCCCTCTGACCCTCTTCCCTCTCGTGCTGTCTCTCATTCTCTCTCTCTCAAATAAATAAAATCTTAAAAAAAAAAAAAATTTTTTTTAAATAATTGTACTTTTAAAAAATTACATCATTGTAACCATTGAAGAATAATTGTTAGTATGCATGATGATGGGTGAAATCTGCTGGATACAAATGATCCAAGAATATCACTGAAATCGTATTTTTAAGTGTGGAGTGCGTACGGTTAAGTATTAAGTGATTTCACTGTACATGTTCCTAGGTATTTATGTTTTAGTGGGTAACAATATCTCTTTTGGATTATTGTATGTGTGCTGATTTGAGATATCTAAACCTCAGATATATCAATAATCTAGTATAGGACAAGCAAGTCCATGACATTTCTTCCCACTCTGCAAAGAAATAGTGGATGTTCTTTTTTTTTTTAAGAATTTTTAATTTTTATTTATTTGACAGAGAGACAGTGAGAGAGGGAACATGAGCAGGGGGAGCGGAAGAGGGAGAAGCAGGCCCCCCACTGAGCAGGGAGCCCAATGCGGGGCTCGATCCCAGAACCCTGGGATCATGACCTGAGCCGAAGGCAGACGCCCAACGATTGGGCCACCCAGGTGCCCCGATACTGGATGTTCTTTTTGTTCTTTTTTTTAAGATTTTATTTATTTATTTGACAGAGAGAGAGAGAAGGAACACAAGCAGGGGGAGTGGGAGAGGGAGAAGCAGGCTTCCTGCTGAGCAGGGAGCCCGATGTGGGGCTCGATCCCAGGACCCTGGGATCATGACCAGAGCTGAAGGCAGACGCTTAATGACTGAGCCACCCAGGTGCCTGGGATGTTCTAACAAAAGGATTGTTCTCTGAATTTGAAAGTGCTTAAAAGCAATCTTTATGGTAATTCCCCACATATATTATCTATGTGTATATTACGAATTATTACCCTATTTTCTACTTCACAGAATAAAATATTAGTAGTAAGAGTAACAATAATAATAGCTTTCAAGGTCATTTTTTTCCATAAAAAGTTTTAGTTCTATCACCCATGGCAGCAAGAATCAAATTCAGACTACACTTGTTCCCTCAAGCTGTTTAGTTACCTTGTATTCTCTAGTAACTTCTGCTTGCTTTTTCCTTCTCTTTTCAATCTTATTTTTCTTCTCTTTTTTCTCAAAATGGCACAAGCAGGGTACTCATCATTCCTAATGAGATCTTCCAATCTTAATCAATTCATTAAGTCCAATAAAGCAAGAAAAAAAACAGCAGACAACTGGCCTCATGAATGATTTTGTAATAGCTTTATCTATCAAGATAAATAGCTAGGCCATTAGCATGTTAGGGCTCCTGAGTAATTCCAGGATAATTTTAGGCTTCCAAAGGCAGTATATGAGAAAATGAAGTTTTTTTAAAGTTCAGTTCAACTGGTTTGGGGGTAAAACAGCATAATGTTTCTATCAAGTTGTGCTGTTTTATTTTGATTTGATTCCTTGACTATTTATGAAACACATGAATGTTTATGAAATACATGAATATATTTACTTTGAGCTTTGCTTTCCTCCAACTCATGCATACTGACCCTTTTTTATTTATGTAAACTTGAAATAATAATAATAATAACCTAGTTGTGTTCAGCTCTGTCCTTTGAGATGAAGAGATGCAGTCATAGCCCCAGAGGGAAGTCATATGGTCTCCATTGCTCTCAGCATGATTACAAGTAATGACTGTGCTCAGAATCTTGTTCAGATGACCATTTCACCCAAGATACATTTTTTGTGAAATACAGAACACCAGGCATTAGAGTAAGATGAGGCTTAGAAGAGTTAACATGTTTTATTTTGCTAGGACACTTTCATGTATCATTATTACCTACTGACTCCATCCTATTGCATCAGGATTGGAGCATCAGGACAGAATCTGTTCTTGTCCTCTTGGCTCTGGCCAGAGCTCCGGTCTTGCACACATTCTGTGACACTCACTTGGCCAGGAGGAACCCAGGGCACAGGGAGAGCTGCCTACTGTTGCCATGTTGCATGAGGTGACAAGAATATCTACTTAGGTTTAATTTTCACTGCAGGAAATTATAAAATCAGATTACTGCACAAAATGGGACTCACTCTAAGAGGCTATAGTGAGATTTAGAAGCCTTTCAGCCCACTTATCAAAAGCTTATAGTTTCCATTTCATTGCGGATGAAACAATAGTAAATATTGAGCAAAGGAAGTTGATCCACATCCGGAGGATTGTATTAAGTCAAACAACAAAAGTTGTGCAGATCCCAGGCAATGAGTTGCATATTAAAATTCACAGCAACCCATAGGCACATTTCATCAAAAGCCTTGAGACATTGTAATGTATCCTTTTCACCGCTGACTCTATCCTGAGTCTAGCTGAAAAACAAACAGTAATCATGCTTTTTTTTTAATCAGTATTTTTCTTTTAGCAACATAGCAGATCTAGGGACCTATCAGATAGTGTTGTCCACAGAGCAGTATCAAGGCATTATTTCCTATAACGAAATTTAATTTCACATTTTTTTAAAGATTTTATTTATTTATTTGACAGAGAGAGACACAGAGAGAGAGGGAACACAAGCAGGGGGAGTGGGAGAGGGAGAAGCAGGCTTCCCGCCGAGCTGGGAGCCCGACGCAGGGCTCGATCCCAGGACCCTGGGATCATGACCTGAGCCGAAGGCAGACGCTTAACGACTGATTTCACTAATTTCACATTTTATAGCAAGTTATCTTTTTTTTTTTAAGATTTTATTTATTTATTTGACAAGAGAGCACAAGCAGGGGAGAGGGGCAGAGGGAGATGGAGAAGCAGACTCCCCGATGAGCAGGGGCTCAATCCGAGGACCCTGGGATCATGACCTGAGCTGAAGGCAGACTCTTAACCGACTGAGCCACCCAGGTGCCCCTATAGCAAGTATCTTCTAAAGAAGTCTTGTTAATTGATCTTTTTTTTTTTTAAAGATTTTATTTATTTATTTGACAGAGAGAGACACAGAGAGAGAGGGAACACAAGCAGGGGGAGTGGGAGAGGGAGAAGCAGACTCCCTGCTGAGCAGGGAGCCCGATGTGGGGCTTGATCCCAGGACCCTGGGATCATGACCTGAGCCGAAGGCAGACGCCTAACGACTGAGCCACCCAGGCGCCCCGTTAATTGATCTTTTAATCAGTTAGGCTGAGTATGAGGGAAAGTAGGTCAAAATAAAGTTATTATGCAATCTCAGTATTTTTAAACTTTGTTTTATATTTGGGGATTTTTAATTTATGTGTGGTTTTTAATATATCTATGTGATATGTATACCCAGTGGTATGCTGGTATGTCAGCCCTTCAAATAAGTAGTCTTGATTTACAGCCTTTGACAATTTCCATGCTGTAAATACTCCCACCGCGGCCAATTTCAAGCCATCAACATGATGCCACTGAATGTGAAGTTGGGAAGAGATGTGCACCTGCGGCTCTAGTGAGTCGGTACCAACAAGCCCCACTTCACTACTGTATGTATACACAGGTGTGTGTGTACATGTAAATATACACACATATATAAAGATATGTGTGCACACAAGCACATACTCCTACGTGTATGGGTATGTATACACCGCACACACGCACGCACGAATGCTCACGCACGCACGCACGCACGCAGAAGGCTACGGAGCAGAGAGGAAGACCGAAGGCGGTGCCTACTTTGAAATCCCACCTCTACTGATCGATTTCTAGTTATGTGACTTGGGGCAAATCACTTAACTTTTCTGTTCCTCGATTTTCCTCTTTTGCATTATGAACATAATAATAATTGTACCACTTAGAAGGTATGTTATCAAAATTAAATAAATCAATATACGTAAAGTATTAACAGTAACATGTAAGTGCTATATAAGCATCAGCTATGATTATTGATGTTACTATTAATATTATTATTGATATATAACTGGGTGTGTGCATATATGTGTATACACACATATGTAATGATTTGTCAGGATCTTGCCCACCTGAAGCCCTGCTGCTGGCCTGCATCTCTCTCTATTCCCCAGCCTCTTCCAATTTGCAGGTTCAGGTTAGCCTTGTAGGGATTAGACTCTGTCCCAATTAGAATCAGCAAATCTTTAGACTTGAGGAAGGACCTCTTCTGTTATGGGGCCTTAAGTGTGCTGTCTTGCCTTTGTGTCCCTCTCCCTCAGTCCCTGGGGAGCTCCAGGAACTGGAGCGTTGCCCTGGGTGTTTGGCTCCTACCTTCATCCCCCAGAGCCTTTCAGCTCATGTGGTTGCCTCTCTTCTATTGCTTTCTGACTGGTGTTTTTTCCGAATCCTTGCTCTCTGAGTGTGTACCTGGATCTCTGGACCTCAGCTGCTGGGATCTGACCTCATGACCTTGCTTTCCTTTGGAACCCCAACTGATGATCTTGTTCTCGACCTTCCCCGTTTCTTATCCATTTTTAGTGCAATTCCAATTCTCTTGATCTGGGATATGTATAACTATGATGCCCATTCAACCTGGGTTTTCCAGATAATGTCAATTTTAAATATTCTGTCCTTTTGACTCTAGTGCTTTGGTATATAAAGTATATTGCCCAGAGAATTTTTGATGACAGAAAGAACTACAAAACCCCATAGTCAAAACACATTCTTTTTCTTTAATTCAGAAAAATCATGGTGTGTCTAACCTTTTCATTTCCAATACTGAAGTGACCACTAGTCTTTTTTTTTTTCAGATTTTATTTATTTGAGAGAGGGGGGGAGAGAGAGAGAGAGAGAGAAAAGGAGTGTGAGGGACGGGCAGAGAGAGAGGGAGAAGCAGGCTCTCCGCTGAGCAGGGAGCCCAACACGCGCCTGGGATCATTTTTTTTTTTTTAAAGATTCGCCGTGAGAGGGAACACAAGCAGGGGGAGTGGGAGAGGGAGAAGCAGGCTTCCCGCCGAGCAGGAAGCCCGATGTGGGGCTCAATCCCAGGACCCTGGGATCATGACCTAAGCTGAAGGCAAATGCTTAACCAACTGAGCCACCCAGGCACCCCAAGAAGTGACCACTAGTCTTAATGGCCAATCCCAATCCATGGTCCAAGTCCTACTACTCTATCAGGCAGTAACATATTGCATGGTGTAAGTAATTCGGAAAGAAGGCATAGTTCACAGGAGGACCCAAAAACTTCCTTGCCAAATAATTGCAGAAATGTCACACATTCTGTTCTCATTTAAAAAAAATTATTTACTCTATTTGTGTGTACATATTGTAATCATCTGATATTTGTTGTCTGGATGTAATGGAGGCAAACAACTTAACTGTTTGCCTCCATTCCACCTCTTTGTGACCACATGTCTATTAACTGTTGTCTCTACTGATGGCGTGCCCTGGTAAACTCCTCTGTAAGTCGGCAAGTGGCTAAATTTCTGCGAAATCTAAAATCAGTGGTTGGAGCTTGGTTACCCCACCATTTCCCACTGATTCAAACTCTGCCAGCAGTGTCCCTGCCTTGCCAGGCATTCAAAGGCAAATTCTTGAAAACATTACCTCTGAGGGGCGCCTGGGTGGCTCAGCCGTTAAGCGGCTGCCTTCGGCTCAGGTCATGATCTCAGGGTCCTGGGATCAAGCCCCACATCGGGCTCCCTGCTCGGTGGGAAGCCTGCTTCTCCCTCTCCCACTCCCCCTGCTTGTGTTCCCTCTCTCACTGTGTCTCTCTCTGTCAAATAAATAAATAAAATCTTTAAAAAAAAAAAAAAAGAAAATATTACCTCTGAGAAAACTGCAAAATTCACATTTCCACTGGAGTTCTAAATAACCATTATTTCTTGAAATCAATGTATTCTATTGAAAGGGAGAAGAAGCATTCTAGCATCATTTGATGATTGTGGTTGTGGTGGTGGGGCTGGGACAGGGTAGGAAGGGGAAGGTGATAGCCAAAAATCCTTTTTTCTTTAGAAACTCCCATGCAAGCAAACCTTGGGGCCCTCTCTTTTTAGAAATGACTCACTCTAGCAGTTTAAATAAAACTCATTCTTTTCTACTTACTCCCCTTTATTAAAAGAGAAAAAAGAGTAAGGTTAGATGGGGTACTGGGCTGTTACCAAGCATTGATTTTAAACCAGCTTTCTCACTGACTTTCTTGATGAACCCCCAGGGGTTCTATAGACAGAATTCAGGATGCCAGTGAATTTGTAAGGGAAAAAATTACATCATTATTAGTTGAAATTTAGCATTTCATTCAGCAAAACCTCCTCAACCTCTCCTCTGTTATTTCTTCCCATTTGTAGGCTTAAAGGTGCCATGTAGTTCTTTGATTATTACTATAGACAAGAAACCACAGAGTGTTAGTAGGACTTGTGATTTCACCAATAGAAGCCAGATATTTTCTTTCTTTTTTTTTTTTTAAATTTTTTTATTGTTATGTTAATCCCCATACATTACATCATTAGTTTTAGATATAGTGTTCCATGATTCATTGTTTGTGCATAACACCCAGTGCTCCATGCAGAACATGCCCTCCTCAATACCCATCACCAGGCTAACCCATCCTCCCAACCCCCTCCCCTCTAGAACCCTCAGTTTGTTTTTCAGAGTCCATCGTCTCTCATGGTTCTTCTCCCCCTCCGATTTCCCCCCCTTCATTCTTCCCCTCCTGCTACATTCTTCTTCTTTTTTTCTTTCTTAACATATATTGCATTATTTGTTCCAGAGGTACAGATCTGAGATTCAACAGTCTTGCACAATTCACAGCGCTTACCAGAACACCTACCCTCCCCAGTGTCCAACACCCAGTCACCCCATCCCTCCCACCCCACCCCCCACTCCAGCAACCCTCAGTTTGTTTCCTGAGATTAAGAATTCCTCATATCAGTGAGGTCATATGATACATGTCTTTCTCTGTTTGACTTATTTCGCTCAGCATAATACCCTCCAGTTCCATCCACGTCATTGCAAATGGGAAGATCTTATTCCTTTTGATGGCTGCATAATATTCCATTGTATATATATACCACATCTTCTTTATCCATTCATCTGTTGATGGACATCTCGGCTCTTTCCACAGTTTGGCTATTGTGGACATTGCTGCTATAAACATCGGGGTGCACGTAGCCTTTCGGGTCCCTACTTTTGTATCTTTGGGGTAAATACCCAGTAGTGCAATTGCTGGATCATATGGTAGCTCTATTTTCAACTTTTTGAGGAACCTCCATACTGTTTTCCAGAGTGGCTGCACCAGCTTGCATTCCCACCAACAGTGTAGGAGGGTTCCCCTTTCTCCGCATCCCCGCCAACATCTGTCATTTCCTGACTTGTTAATTTTAGCCATTCTGACTGGTGTGAGGTGGTATCTCATTGAGGTTTTGATTTGGATTTCCCTGATGCCGAGCGATATTGAACACTTTTTCATGTGTCTGTTGGCCATTTGGATGTCTTCTTTGGAAAAATGTCTGTTCATGTCTTCTGCCCATTTCTTGATTGGATTCTTTGTTCTTTTGGTGTTGAGTTTGATGAGTTCTTTATAGATTTTGGATACTAGCCCTTTATCTGATATGTCATTTGCAAATATCTTCTCCCATGAAGCCAGATATTTTCTTACTGCTTTTACGTTTGTTGCTGATATCTCAAAATATCACAACCATTCATCACTACTTCAAAATTATGGTAGTTAATAGATTTGCTGCTATATCTTAAAATTTAATGTGTTAATAAGGAAGCACATATCTTACAATATCATGTATTTGTTTTTTAATATTCTGATAATTGCATTTTGATAGAATTGGTTTCCTTTGGATTCTTACATATTCTATTTTTTAAAAACATCTTTATTGAGATATAATTCATGTAACATAAAATTCACCCATTTAAAGTGTACAATTCAATGGCTTTACTGTAGTCACAGAACAATGCAACCATCATTATAATCTAAGCTTAGAACATTTTCTTTCTTTTTTTTTTTTTTAAAGATTTTATTTATTTGACAGACAGAGACACAGCGAGAGAGGGAACACAAGCAGGGGGAGTGGGAGAGGGAGAAGCAGGCTTCCCGCGGAGCAGGGAGCCCGATGCAGGGCTCGATCCCAGGACCCTGGGATCATGACCTGAGCTGAAGGCAGACGCTTAATGACTTAGCCACCCAGGTGCCCAGTTTAAAACATTTTCATCAGCACAAAAAGAAACCCATACTCATTAGCAATCACTTTCCACTCTCCTCCCTTCTAGCCCCCAGCCCTAGACAACCACTAATCTACTTCTGTCTTTATCAATTTGCCTATTCCAGACCTTTCATATAAATGGAATCATACAATATGTGGTCTTTTGTGACTGGCTTCTTTCACTTAATGTAATGTTTTTAAGGTTCATATGAGTTGTACACATATCAGGACTTCATTTCTTTCTACTGTCAAAAAATATTTCATTGCAATGGATATACCATGTTTTGTTTATTCACACTGATGGAGATTTAGATTGTTTCAACTTTTTAGCTATTATGAATAATGATGCTATTAGCATTCATGCACAATTGTTTACATAGATGGATGTTTTAATTTATAATGGGTTTATACCTAGAATTGCTGGGTCATATGGTAATTTCATATTTAGCTTTCTGAAGAATTGCCAGACTGTTTTCCAAAGTGGTTGTACTATTTTTTACCACCAGCAGGGTTTGCCAGTTCTGATTTCTCAATATCCTTTCTATCTCTTGTTATTGTGTATCTTTTTGTTTATAGCAGTCTAGTAGGTATGAAGTAGTATCTCCTTGTGGTTTTGATTTGCATTTCCCTAATGGCTAATAATGCTTCTCATTGTTTCATGTGGTTATTGTGGTGTTTAAATGGGGTGTCTCTTGATCGGAGGGGGGCCCCCAAATGTGGGGCAACAATAGGGTGGAGGCCAGTGGGCAGTGAAAGGACTCACCTGACGCAGAACAAAGGAGACAGAAGTTTATTGAACATACCGCAGGGTAGCTGCGGGCAGAACAGTGGCGGGTAGGACAGCAGAGGAGGGGCCGTCTGCAATAAAGCAGTGGGTGGGGGCTGTTTTTAAAGGGGCAAGTGAGGAGGTATGGCAACATATAGAATTCTCCCTTTTTTGGTGACTGTGCCTGGTTGTTAAGTAGCCCATTGGTTAGTTAGGGCCTATGGATATCTGGAGGTGGGTCGCCTGATGGGCCTTTTCTACATTCCATTGCTGAAGTCCATTTGCCTGAAAGCAGGCTCCACAGTTAGGGGCCATTTGTATTTCTTCTTTGAAGAAATATCTATTGCCCATTCTTTAATTGGATTGTTTGCCCTTAATTATTGAGCTGTAAGAGTTCTTTATATATTCTGGATAGAAGTCCCCTATCATATGTATAATTTGGAAATATCCCATTCTGTGGGTTGCCTTTTCAATGACTTGCTATTATTTGCAGCAGAGAAGTTTTTAATTTTGAAGTAGTACAATTTACCTTTTCTCTTTCTGGTTTGTGCTTTTGATGTCATATCCTAAGAAACCATTGCCTCGGTAATGATTGCACAACTCTGTGAATATACCAGAAACTATTGAATTATGCATTTTAAATGAGTGGATTATATAATATGTGACTTAATCAAAGAGAGATACTTTTAAAAAAAATAGCAAAAAAAAGTAAGAGGTAGACTTAGAAAAATCCAGACCTTGGTCTCACTATTTGGTCATCTCTGTACATAAACCAATAAATCCTCCTTATTATTCAAAAATAAATAAGTGGGGCACCTGCCTGGCTCGGTTGGAAGAGCATTTGACTCTTGATCTCTGGTGTTCTGAGTTCAAGCCCCACAGTGAGTGGAGATTACTTAAAAAAAAAAATTAAAATAAATAAATAGATAAATCAGATTCTAAAATTAGACCACGGTAATGGCTGCACAACTCTGTAAATATACTAAAACTGTATATATTTTATTTTATTTTTTTTAAAGATTTTATTTATTTATTTGACATTGAGAGACACAGCGAGAGAGCGAACACAACCAGGGGGAGTGGGAGAGGGAGAAGCAGGCTTCCTGCGGAGCAGGGAGCGTGATGCGGGGCTCGATCCCAGGACACTGGGATCGTGACCTGAGCCGAAGGCAGACGCTTAACGACTGAGCCACCCAGGTGCCCCTAAAACTGTATATATTTTAAATGGATGAATTTTATGGTGTATATATAGACTATTTTTTGATAAAGCTCTTTTTAAAAAGGCAGAAGAAACCATTCCCTAATCTACAGTTACACTCATGTTTACTCATGTTTTCTTCTAAGAATTTTATCATTTTAGTTCTACATTTAGGTTTTTGATCCATTCTGAGTTAACTTTTGTTTATGGTGTGAGGAAGGAGTCCAACTTCATATACTTCATTTTATGCTCTTTTTAAAAAAAAAAATTTATTTATTTATTTTCGAGGGAGAGAGAGAGAGCATAAGCAGAGGGAGGTGCAGAAAGAGAGGCAGAGGAAGAATCTCAAGCAGACTTCCTGCTGAGGGCGGAGCCTAACGCAGGGCTGGATCTCAGGACCCTGAGATCACTACCCCAGCCGAAATCAAAGAGTTGACGGCTCAACCAACTGAGCCACCCAGGTGCAGCTCATTTTATGCTCTTAAGAACATTATGTTGAAGGGCGCCTGGGTGACTCAGTCGGTTAAGCGTCTGCCTTCAGCTCAGGTCATGATCCCGGGGTCCTGGAATAGAGCCCCATGCCGGGCTCCCCAGCGGGGAGTCTGCTTCTCCCTTTCCCTCTGCCCCTCCCCCTCATGCTCTCTCTCTCTCTCTCTCTCTCTCTCTCTCTCAAATAAATAAAATCTTAAAAAAAAACAAACATTATTTTGAGAGGGAATCCAGAGGCTTCACCAGACTGACAAGGTGCTTCATGGTACAGAAACAATGAGGAATCTTTGCTTTAGAAACTGGACAATACTCTTACTTCTCTGGGCCTCAGTTCCCTCCCCTGGTAAATTCATGGGTGGGATTGAATTGGGAAACCCCTTCCAGTTCTATGGTGCCTTTTATCATGCAGACCTTATAGGTAGAGATCAATGACTCTTTTCTTAAGAAAATACCAGTTGCTTCTAAGTATTTTTTTTAAAGGAAGCCATGCTCTGGCAATCACGAGAGGGCTCAGCCAGGGCTTTATGAAGTGTTTTAAGGGGTAGAGGTGACACAATAGGGGAAGGAAATGTTTTCTACTGAAAAGCAGTCAATTGCCTTCAACAAGTCGCCAACAAACTGGGAAAAGATTTTTTTTCCTCTGGTTTCAGCTGAATGCCAGCTTTTGGAAGGTAAATAGAACAGGCCAGATGAAAGGGTAATAGACACCCCCAAATGAGGGAGGGCATTATTTGTACAAAGTTAGCAGGAGGAAAGATGCCAAGCATGCAACTGAGCCACTGGCACTAAAGTCATCAAAGGGGAAGAAAAATCAGGAAAATACAATCAAATCTTTACTTTTGCACTGACAAAGGTAATTTTACAATTGTTGCTCCATATTATTTACTTTTTTCTTAAATTTTAAACACGGTCTAGAAGGTGTTACATGTTGCTTGGGTCTCTTTCAAAATTAATCAAATAATTATGAAAAAATCATTTGCATTTTCAAAGGCTTTAGCATTAAATTCTATAAGCTATTTGATCATTGTAATTTTTCCTGGAATCTATTTCTCTACAATGGAACTACTGATAATAATAATTACAAAAGGGCAGCAAACCGTCTGCAAAAAGTTCCATTAAATACGGAGTTTAAAAAAGACTATGGGATACTTGCAGAAGGGCTAGCATAATTTTTTGAGGCTTGTAAACTACCCTGATGCATAGGCCATGCTAAATTCTCCATGTTTTTGCAAATTTTGCATGTCATACATTGACATCCTTTTAAATTCACAGTATCTCTTATCAAGGACGGGGAGAAAATCCTTAAGAGGTCCGAAAGTCAGGACTTTCACTTTTCCTCTACCCAGCCCTTTTTCCTCAGGCTTTTTCCCCTCCAAAAAGTACCAACAGTGTGGGGAAGAGGATGAGTGTGGGCAGAAAGGCAGCACCGTCAGGGCTCGAGGGCCTGAGGTCAGCACGGGAGGGACTGTCTGTGAGAGGCTAAGGAAGCTGAACTTCCCGTGAGCCCCCTGAACTGGATGGCAGCCAATCTGTCTCCTTCCTGGGCCCGCCTGGAACTCTCCACGGCTCTGTGTGGCCCCGCATAAAAACAAAAATACACTGTGGAAATAGGGTCTAGTTTCATCTCTTTAGGTGAATAGACTGAGCCAGGTTTCAGCAGGGGGTCAAGGGACAGAGGACAGAGAGGACCAAACTGGTATTTGCTCTGTCAGAAACTTACAGGCTTATTTGGAAAGACTGAAACTAAATAAAGACTTCTTATGAGTTGTGAAATCTGGTCAAAGGGTTTCATGCAAGGATGCCTATACACACACACACACACACACACACACACACACACACACACACACACGTATGTATATACTCTCATGGTGATGGGGAGAAGTAAAGAAAAATGCGATATTTTAATTAGGAAAGAAAGCTATTACGTTTCGTAAATTCAAACATTTCTCATGCCAGCAATTTTCTTTTTATACTGGAATGCAGGAATGATACTCCCGAGTTTTTGCCCCTCTCCTCAAAATGAAAGGGGAAGTAAAATTCTTTTCACGGAAATAAAAAGCACTTTAAGAAAAGAGCATTAAACCCAACATTAGATGACTTATTAGGAAACAATCTTCCTGTTTAATTGGGTTTTTCTTCAGACTTTCTAAAGAAGAAAAACTGACGTCTACCTTGATTTGTTAGTTCCTTTTTTACTTTCATAAATTGTTTTCCCAATTTACTTCCTGGGGGGAGTACTATTTTATCATTCTGTGAAAATCTGATTGTAATCCATCAGGTATCAATTGTTAGTAAGGTAATGTGTGTAAAACTGAGGGTATCTGGGTGGCTCAGTGAGTTAAGCATCTGCCTTTGACCCAGGTCATGATCCCAGGGTCCTGGGATGGAGCCCCACATCGGGCTCTCTGCTCAGCAGGAGCCTGCTTCTGCCTCTGCCTACAGCTCCCCCTGCTTGTGCTCTCTCTCTCTGTCAAATAAATAAATAAAATCTTTAAAAATACATATGTGTAAAACTGAAAAACAAACATTTATGTCCAGAAATGATGGGCCTTTTTGCTCTTTATGCACTGAGGTGCTCTCAGCCTGTATTCTGGAAATGTGCATTGAACCATAAGCGATATCTGATCTCTCCTGAGGATATGATCTTTCCCAAATGCCTGTCTGGTTCACTGTCTTTTTCACGGGAGGAAGAATCCCGAAGAGTGGGTCCAACAGGGAGGAATGTAGCCTGAGGTAGCCTCAGACAACATAGCTGGATGGAGAGGCCCCAGTTTTCACGATCCTATTTGCAAGGAGACAAGGTCATGGCACAGAAGACAACCTTGTGCACTTGTGGGCCAGGCAAACGCAGAGAAATAAGTGGTGAAGCTGAGATCAGGTGAGTGAGGACCTGAATAGAGTGAAGTGGGTGGAGAGGGTCAAGGGTAGTGTTTCAGTTCCGAAGCCGCAAACGGGAAGCAGGGCCAGAGTGCCTCTTTTACGTCAGCTGTTGAGAGAGGTTCTATTGCTTGGAGCAGATACCCAGCACTCCAGGCTAAACACTGAAAATCAACTGGTATACCAGACCTATTTGTATTCACTCTTTTAAATACTTTCTTTTCATCTCAGTGCTGTAATAGTTTTTTATCCTTTCATTCTTCCTTCCATGGGTTCCTGTTTTTAAACTCCATTCTCTACGGTTCTAGGTTCCTTTGCGTTTTTTGGTTTTGTTTTCTTTAAGGGCTTTGTGAACGCTAGCACTTTAGCTTTTTTTTTTTTTTTTTACCCCTTTGTTCATGTAGTCTGACCTGGAAACCAGGACTTTATGTTGGCCTAGATTTTTCAAGTCTCTAATCAACTCTGGGGAAAGTGAACTAGCTTGGCAACGGGCATAATAATAATAATTAAAAATAACAGTGAGCAAAGAACTAAGAAATGAGATTCAAAAATAAGAAGGAAAGGGATAGAGAGTCATAGGCTTTCCTGCAAAAAATATCTATTCTGGCCGACTTAGAAGCACCCTTACAAATCAGTTAATAGCATCTCTCTATGTGGAGAAAAGCAAAACCATTGGGAAATACTGCCTTCAAGTGTAAAGTTTGCTTTGTGTATTACCTTCTGGTGAAATTCCCATATACAAACAAACCTTTGAAAACCCATGATGAAAACAATGGCTGCCACTAGTAAGATTTCCAAGGGTCCTTGTAAAACATAGAGTAGATTTGTTTTGCTGGGACAACTACTTCGGAGAAGCTCTCACTTAAACCCATGCACATTTTATATCTCCCATTTACGTATTCTTGTTTGCGGAACGTTAAGTCTTGTCAACGAGCTATTTAAAAAAAATACTTTTTAAAGTTACCCACACCCTAAACAGCAGAACTGCTGTGTGTATACAAATGCTCTGGAAAGGCACAAGTCAGGTATTGGGTGTAGGCACAGGACAAACCGCATGGTCTGCCTTGGCAGCCCTGTCCTCACCTGCAAGCTGCCCACACACACTCCCTTCCAAACGGTGCTCTTCTGATGCCAATTGGCTAGCTGAGCTACTCTGGGAGGAAGCCTATGGGAGGGGAGGGCGGGGAAGGTGACGTGGATAAATATTTTATAAACTAAACTTTAAGCTTAAAATTTTATTTACTCTTTCGACCAATTCACACTGTAAGTCCCATCTCTTAAAAACCTTGGACACTGAGGAGTTAAAGGGGTATGGAAGGTGTAGCCTGGGGCTGTCATCCAAGGCCAGCTGAAAAGGCAGCAGGAAGGGTTTGGTTCTGGCTAGGCTACAGACAGGCCATCTGGATGCAGGGAAGGCCTAGAATGCCAGAAACAGCTTTTCTTTTTGGTGTTAGGCTTCATTAAGTTCAGCCTGGGGAGAGTCTTTTTGTTTTAAGACTCAAACTGAGTCTTCTTTGAATAGGGATTTGATATTTTGAATTTTATGGCGCAAACACCAACTACATATAATCTTTTGGTAAGGAAAGTCACAAAAAGCAATGTACACGAGTAAGCATATTTTTATGAGGTTGTAGGCCAGACTCCTAGATTTATAAATACACAGAAATTATGTGTAGGTCTTTAAATAATTTTGATAGGAATAGATAAATCTGAATAAGTTGTCCAGAAAAAAAAATTTGGTTTTTTATATTGTACCAGGGTGTGTCTCTGATAAAGAATTATTTTATTGTTTTTCCTATAGTTCACCTGAAAAAAGCAGCTTTCTCTTCTACCACACTGGAATTACTTTTAGGTTTTTAAAATTATTTTCCTTCTCCATTTTTGTTTTATATTTAATTATATTACATTTGGTATAAAGTTGGCGTGGGCCAGTTATAAGTCCTTTCACAGGAAATTTTCTTTAGTAAAATTGAAAAAAGAAAAAATGCTGCAGGGAAATTATAGCAACTTCCTACTCTATATCACTCACGAACATACACTCTTTTTGGAAACCACCCTCTTTAAAAGATATGATCTATTCTTCCCTAGCTATAGCAGTCTGCTTTAGATTTGTATGTGTTATTCTTAACAATTAAAGGAAAAGGTGAATGTAAATTCACTTGGACAAAACAAAACAGGAAAGAGAATATTATCCTTAAGAGAATTCTTACCTTAAGGAAGAGAAAATGCACGTATCTTTCTGGGTGGGGAAGGGAGGAGGGGGGCAGACTTTTTTCCTCTCCAACGCATTAATTGCCACCTAGCAGCAGAGAAGGGAATTACGCACTGTGGACTTCAATTCAATTGGTTTTAAAGGGCACGTTACTTTTCTTTTTTAAGATTTTTTTTTTTAAAGTAATCTGTACACCCAACATGGAACTTGAACCCACAACCCCAAGATCAAGAGTTGCCTACTCCACCAACTAAGCCAGCCAGGCGCCCCTAAAGGGCATGTTACCTTTTTTTTTTTTTTTTTTTTTAAGATTTTATTTATTTATTTGTAAGAGAGAAAGAGAGGGGCGCCTGGGTGGCTCAGTCCTTAAGCGTCTGCCTTGGGCTCAGGTCATGATCCCAGGGTCCTGGGATCGAGCCCCGCATCGGGCTCCCTGCTCCGCAGGAAGCCTGCTTCTCCCTCTCCCACTCCCCCTGCTTGTGTTCCCTCTCTAGCTGTCTCTCTCTCTCTGTCAAATAAATAAATAAAATCTTTAAAAAAAAAAAAAAGAGAAAGAGAGAGCATGAACGAGAGAGAGAGAGACAGAGATAGAGACAGAGAGAGAAAGAGAGAGTGTGCACAAGCAGGGGGAGGGTCAGAGGGAGAAGCAGACTCCCCGCTGAGCAGGGAGCCTGACTCCAGGCTCCATCCCATGACCCTGGAATCATGACCCCAGCCCAAAGCAGACACTTAACGAACTGAGCCACCCAGGTGAAGGGCACGTTACTTTTATCATGACCAATATTTAAAGAATTATTAGCCTACTGGTAGATTAGGGATTGAATTTTTTTCTCTTTTGTCATGAGGAAAGAAAAAAATACGAATAATGAAAAATTTTGGCTTATTGATAAGAATGCTCTTTCCACCTTAAAATGTCTTGGGTTTTTGTCTGTTTGTTTCTCAATGGTTACCCTTGCCACGTCAGCAATAGGCCAAAGGAAAAGAAATGCTGAAGTCACTCTAACACTAAAAAATGCTGGCTTTGGCTTATTAAAGGAAGAAATGTCTGTTTTTAATACAGAAAGTGGTTTCCCAAATAATCTTGGGGTGGATTTCTATTAAAAAAAGATCAGAATGGATTTTATTTCACTAGGATGATAAGAGGTTGTTTATTTTGAAAATCAGAAGACATCTTCCTATAAAGGATGAAATAATTTCTAGACCAAATGATTATTCAAATCTGTTGAAGAAGGACATCCTTATTTTAAACTTTACCAACCACATGTTTACTTTCATAGCAGTCAGCCATACTGAATGCCAAAGCTTTAAAGGAGAGTCTCTATCATTGTGTTTCACAGATCTTGGCAGCTAAATAAAAATAACTTCTTTCTTCAAAGAAGACCTACAGATGCCCAACAGACACATGAAAAATGTTCAATATCACTCATCATCAGGGAAGTGCAAATTAAAACCACAATAAGCTATCACCTCACACCTGTCAGAATTGCTAAAATCAAAAACACAAGAAACAACAAGTGTTGGCGAGGATGCAGAGAAAAAGGAACCCTCCTACACCGTTAGGGGGAATGCAAACTGGTACAGCCACTGTGGAAGACAGTATGGAGGTTCCTCAAAACATTAAACACAGAGCTACCCTACAATCTAGTAATCGGACTACTGGGTATTTACACAAAAAATACAAAAACACTAATTCAAAGGGATACATGCACCCCTACGTTTATTGCAGCATTATTTACCATAGTCAAACTATGGAAACTGCCTAAGTGTCCACTGACTGATGAATGGATAAAGAAGATGTGGTGTTATTGTGGTATATATATATAATGGAATACTACTCAGCCATCAAGAAGAATGAAATCTTGCCATCTGCAACGACATGGAGGAACTAGAGAGTATAATACTAAGCAAAATTAGTCAGTGAAAGACAAATACAATATGATTTCACTCACGTGTGGGATTTAAAAAACAAAACAAATGAGCAAAGAAAAAAAAAGAAATAGACTTTTTTTTTTAAAAACTAAGCTTTATGCCCGACATGATGCTTGAATTCACAATCCTGAGACCAAGAGTTGCATGCTCTACCAACTGAGCCAGCCAACCAAGAAATAGACTCTTAAGTATAGAGAACAAACTGATGGTTACCAGAGGGGAGGTGGGTAGGGAGATGGGTGAATTAGGTGATGGGGATTAAGGAGTATATTCCTCATGATGAAAAATAAGTTACACTTTTAGCCAGGAACCGTTTTTTTCAACTTCTTAGCTTTTGAAGTCCTCCTAAATATTTAATTTTGCTTGAATCTCCTTTGAAAATGTTTATTTATTTTTTTAAACTGTTCTTTTTTTTAAAAAATTTATTTATTTGAGAGAAAGAACGCGTGAGAGAGCATGAGCGGGGGGGTGGGGGTGGATCAGAGGGAGAAGGAGAAGCAGATTCCCCACTGAGCAGGGAGCCTGATGTGGGGCTTGATCCCAGGACCCTGAGATCATGACCTGAGCCGAAGGCTGACCTGACTGAGCCACGGAGATGCCCCATTATTTTATTTATTTACGTAAGATACTCTATATGGGGGAGGCAGTCACTCACTGGACACTTCAGTTTGCCACTTTTTACCTAGCTAAATAATAGGTATTGCTACTGTATCAATTCTATGAGTATATTACCACCAAGGCAACCAACAACATTTTGGATGACAAATGCTGGTTTTAAAATAATCATAGAAGCTAATATTTTATTGAGTATTTACCATGTGCCAGACTGTGTTAAGCACTTTAAATGAAAAATTCACTTAGTCATCACAATAATCATAAAAGATACTAGCCAATATTATCTCTATTTTATTTTATTTTTTTTAAGATTTTATTTATTTATTTGACAGAGACAGACACAGCAAGAGAGGGAACACAAGTAGGGGGAGTGGGAGAGGGAGAAGCAGACTCCCCACCAAGCAGGGAGCCTGATGCAGGGCTCGATCCCAGGACCCTGGGATCGTGACCTGAGCCGAAGGCAGACACTTAACCGACTAAGCCAGCCAGGTGCCCCTTAAAGATTTTATTTTCAAGTAATCTCTATACCCAGTGTGGGGCTCGAACTCACAACCCCAAGATCAAGAGTCACGTGCTCTACCGAGTGAGCCAGCCAGGAGCCCTGGTAACTCCCAGTTTTACATCTGCAGCCTCCATCTCGCCACTGAACTCCAACTCACATGCCAACAAACTATGCCTTAACTCCACTAGGAAGTCCAACAGACATCCCAAAGTTGAAATATACAAAATTGCATCATCATCTCCCCTGCCCCAAACCTGCTCCTCCTCTCTCTCCTTCCTTGCAATTCCTTCTGCTCAGGCCAATCCAATAACATTCGTCATTTCAAAACCTCTCTTTCTCTTACCTGCCACATCCAGTCCATCAGCAAAGTACTGTTGGCTCTGCCTTCAAAATATATGCAGAATCCAACTAGGTCCCACCATCTCAGCATTACAACTCTGGTCTAAGCCATTGTTATCTCTCACTTGGATTACTGTAAGAGCCTTGATCTTGTTAGCCTGCTTGGCCCCCTATAATCTGTTCTCAACACATGGGTCAGGATAATCTCTTTTAAATGTCAGTCATGGGGCGCTTGGCTGGCTCAGTTGGAAGAGCTTGCGACTCTTGATCTTGGGGTCGTTGAGTTCGAGCCCCACATTAGGTGTACAGATTACTTAAAAATAAATAAACTTAAAAAAAAAAATGTCAGTCATAACATTTCTGTATTCAAAACCCTCTAGTAGCTTTCTATCTCAGAGTCAAAGTCTTTACTGTGGCCTGAAGGCCCTAGACTATCTGTAACCCCCATCCCATTTCCTCTCTGATTTCATCTCATTATATTCTTTCTCTGGAATTTTTGTCTGTTTCCTGAGGTATTCTTAGTATCTTAGTGATAATGTTTAGCATAGAGTAAGATCAACAAATATTTATTGAATGAATGAAAAATATCTGATTCCAGAAATTTTCCTTTTCATCATTCCCTTTTATGCATATACTGGTGACTCTGAGATGAAGGTGGTTGGCTGGACTCTTTAAAGAGGCCCTTCTATCAAAGCCCAACTTGTGGACCAACCAGAAGAGACATTTGGTCTCTTAGGGTATTAATGGTTTTCAATTCCTTTAAGCATGATGTGGGGACTCTGCTCAGGGTATACCCTGATTCTTAACCAATAGTTGCAAAATTGATCAATAAGGGTATTTGGTAGAAAGAATAGACCAGAAAAGCAGTACTACTTCTCTAACTTAAAGGCCATTGTTTGTTAGTTCAGGATTTTTTAGAATTAAATAAAAATAAATTCTAATAAGAGCCAAGTTGAAATTTTCCCATGGACATGTAACATTCATTGTTACTCAACTATCTAGATGACATTCTGTAATAATTGCTTCATTTCTGGAAAAAATATTTCTAAACAACTCAAGTATGCCAATGGCTTTTGTACAGGCCTCACTTTTGGTAATACTGAGGGAGAGAAATTATATTTTAGAGTTTAGATAAGACTCTGAATTGTTACTCTTCTAAATTATGTCTGTTAGTTCCAATTGTTCTATTCCAAGCTTTAGTTATTACCAGAAGAGAACTTTAGCTTCTGAATAACTAGAAAAAAATAAAAAGGTAGTAGTAAATACAGATAAGGCTGCCTTTAGAGTGAGCTATCAGTTAAATGTCAGTTAAATAAATGATGATACGTTAGTATGATGGAGGATCCTACTGTTATACAGACATTTAAAAGCATGAAATGTGACATGAAATGTTTATGGTACAATGTTTAAATTAAAAAGCAGGGGGAAAATAAACATTTATCATTTGATATAAATTTTTGTGGCAGGTTATTTTGTTGAGATTTTAATTCTGTATGTTCTCCTATTCCCCTACCCCTTGCCCCGATACAATCAGGTATGCAGACTCTCATATTTCTGTAAGGCAAAAAGCAAAAGCTGCTTAGAGAAACAACATAGTCTCTAGCTGTCTTTAGAAATGAGAAGGGCGGGGCGGGGGGCGGGACAGGAATGCCTTTGAAAGTCTGAAACCCAAAAGGTTGAGTGAGCAGCTAAGTCTTCCGTCTTGCTCTGTGACAGAGCCCAGGATGGTGGCAAAACCTCAAAGCAGAAGGCTGCACCTGGGTGCTGGGGTTGCCAGATTCACTCATTTGATTCCAGATTCTTGAGATCCAAGGGTGGTAAAGGAATACTGGAGTCATCAGACCAGAAGGGAAGATGGCATAAAAGGAAATCTCAGCAGTAAATCAATGTGGACAGACAACTAAATAATTCCAGGTACAGGGCGCCTGGGTGGCTCAGGTCATGATCTCAGGGTCCTGGGATGGAGCTCCCTGCTCAGCGGGGAGTCTGCTTCTCCCTCTCCCTCTGCCCCTCCCCCCAACTCGTGCACTCTCTTTAGCTCTCTCAAATAAATGAAAAATAAAATCTTTAAAGAGTAATAGTTTCCAGGTACTTCCACAATTATTAAGGCCCTAGAAAGTTCGTACAATCTTAGGTGGAGAGGAAATGTCAGTAACTGAGACTGACTTTCCCACCAGCATGGCAGGGTGGGAGCTTAGGACTGGATTCAGGATGATCTAAAGAAATGCAATATTTATTTCTATGGAGTGAAAGCCATACCTACAATACACGTATGCATATACAAGGTATTGCATATTATAAATATTAGAAAATATATTCTCAGGGTAATTTTCTTCCTTTCTTTAGATATATATTATTGTAAGGGGAAAAAAAATCACTAAAATTTTAACAGTGATTTTTCTCCACCTAACAAATTATAAGGGATTTTTTTTCATACTGTTTGCATTTGAAAAAGTTTAAATGTGTATTCCTTTTATTATTGGAAAAAAATTATAAAACCAACTGTAAGCTGACTTCTTTTCCTGTATATCTGAACAGGTAAAAAACAGGGAAGGGCATATATCATAATCTTAGGTTCTATTTTTCAGCTGTTTCAGACCTACCAACATTCTTAGAGGTATAATATAAGCTCAGCTTCAGGAATAGAAAACAGGCTTTTCTCACATAAAAAAAAAAAAAGTATTGTATACCTCCTGTACCCTGTAAAAATTTAAAATATGATTGAATCAGTCAGGGTCCCAGCAGGAAAACAGATGGCACACTCAAAAGGCACAACTGAAGGGAGTGTAATCAGAATGTGGGCAGGGAAACAGCAAGAGATGATACAGTACCACTGCCAACTTGGGCCAATATGGAGGGAGGGAAGGTAATAAATACCCTGATCTCTTTCTCCCACTGCCTTCTGATCTCCTGCTAGTGCCCTCCATCAGCTGAGCTCAACCAGAAGCCAGACAGGAAAGGGACGTTGCTGAAGGAGATTTCTAGGGGCAATGGAGACCACCTAGCACAGAAACATCAAGGAGCAAGCAATCCTACAAATTTGCTATAAACATTTCCAAATTTAGGGATTAAGAGGTACAAACTTCCAGTTATAAAATAAACAAGTCACAGGGATGATGAGTACAGCATAGGGTATATATCAATAATATTGTAATAACTTCGTATGGTGGACGGGTGGTGACTACACTTACTGTCGTGAGCATTTTGTAACATACATAATTGTCAGATCGCTATGTTGTAGCTGAAACTAATATGTCAATATACTTCAATTAAAAAAAATTTGTTTTTAATAGGAAAAAAATACTTCCAAATTTAAAGATTTCTACTAGAAGGGTACTCAAAAGACAGTTTTAGAATTAATTTGGGGGTGCCTGGGTGGCTCAGTTGGTTAAGCGACTGCCTTTGGCTCAGGTCATGATCCTGGAGTCCTGGGATCAAGTCCCGCATCGGGCTCCCTGCTCAGCAGGGAGTCTGCTTCTCCCTCTGACCTTCCCCCCTCTCATGCACTCTCTATCTCATTCTCTCTCTCAAATAAATAAATAAAATCTTAAAAAAAAAAAAGAATTAATCTTTAGTACTGTACAATATGTTTGGAATTATTATTACTACTGCTAAAGCACTTTTATTCATTCCTTTTTTTTTTTAAAGATTTTATTTACTCATTTGAGACAGAGAGATACAGAGAGAGAGCATGAGCAGGGGGAGCGGCAGAGGGAGAGGGAGAAGCAGGCTTCCCGCTGAGCGGGGAGCCCGATGCGGGGCTCGATCCCAGGACCCTGGGATCATGACCTGAGCCGAAGGCAGACGCTTAACCATCTGAGCCACCCAGGCGCCCCACTCCTAACTTTTTAAACTATATTGAGCACCCAGTTTGTATGATACCATATATATGTGTGTATATATACAGCATAGGCCGTGTCTTCAGGAGCTTATGATTTAATAGATGGAGACAATATGTAAACAAACAGGTGCAATTGTTGTATGTGTGTAGCAGGATGTTAAAATGAGACTCTTTGTATTTCACTTCTGTCTGTGCCTCTAAGAAAGTAAATTATTCCCACATTCCACAGTAAAGTGGAAGGCCACCTAAAGTGGAAATTGAAAAAAAATGGGGGGGGGCTGTTTTTGCAACTCTTACTTGTCTATCCACTTCTAAGTCAGAAAAAAGCTGAAGTTTAGAAGATTTTGAGAGGGTTTTCAGCGTGCAGTGTGTTGACATTGCTTTTTCCTCACCTCATGCCTAGGGAGAGAGGCTTTAATGGAACTTTGATATATGGCCCTTAACAGCCCTTAGAGTTGAGGGTTCCGCGGGGTCACAGTGGATTAGTGTCAGGATCCTATTGAGGAAATCATTCATTCAATACTCACAGAGCACTTATTAAGTACAGGTACTATTGTAAGCTACAGGTGACTACAGCAGTGAATGAAATGTATGAAAATCCCTTGCTTTCATGGAGCCAATATCCTAGTGGAATCGGACAAGCAAAGATGGCTGGCTAATTGCAAAGATGAGTTTTGAGTTCGATCAAAATCTATACTCCCAGAGGTGTGAGGCAAAGCCATTCTGGATATCTGGATCAGATATGGGCTACTGAAGAAAGTCAAGTGGAAGAGTAGAGACTTGCACAGAAAGAAGCTTGAGGCATATAGCACAGATGCTGGCAACTGACATTGAGCTGATTGCCAGATGACATATATTTACCAAGTGCAAGCAAGAGATTGCCAGTATTTGCTCATCAGGGTAAGGTGAGGGTAGAGGTGTTTCTGAAGAATGCATAAAGTATGGGGCGCCTGGGTGGCTCAGTCATTAAGCGTCTGCCTTGGGCTCAGGTCATGATCCCAGGGTCCTGGGATCGAGCCCCGCATCAGGCTTCCTGCTCAGCAGGAGGCCTGCTTCTCCCTCTCCCACTCCCCCTGCTTGTGTTCCCTCTCTCGCTGTCTCTCTCTCTCTGTCAATTAATTAAATAAATAAAATCTTAAAAAAAAAAAGAATGCATAAAATAACAAGTGTCAGGTGTAAACACCTGTTAAGCTCAGAGAGCATCAACCCTTAATTGCAGAACTGTATTAGCCATGTTAAGAACTCTCTTGCCCTTCCCTCTGTTCCAACCTGGGAGAAGTAAGGTAACCTACTGGGTGTTGGTAATGGAAAGGGGTATTAAAAAAGAAGTCAACCATTCCCCTTTTGTCATGGCAGGCTCAAGCTGGAGGGAAGAGGCTTCATTCCTAAAGATTTTATTATTATACTGAACATATTAATTGCCGCTCTGAGGCTGTTGAATTGACTAGCTAATACTGGTGATATTTGTGCCCTGTTTCATTCCAGGAGCAGGGAGGAATTAACTTCACTGGGTATGGTTTTGTTTTTGTTTTTTTAAGGAACAGAGTGTGAGGGCTCACGGGCCTTGGGGGAGTGTGGGAGGGGCCGAAGGAGAGAGAGAATCTTCAGCAGGCTCCACACTCAGCATAGAGCCCCACTCCGGGCTCAATCTCATGACTCTGAGACCATGACCCAAGCCAAAATCAAGAGGCTGATGCTCAACTGCCTGAGCCACCCAGGCACACCATCTACTGGGTGTGTTGTAATATATGGGGGAAAATAGTAAGTTATTTGCAAACTGCAGCCTATATCTCATTTGTACAATGTACCAATTACAGTTGCTAACCAGAGTAACATATTGAGACTTACATGCCCATGGGGAAAAATTTCAACTTGGCTTTTATTTAGCATTTACTTTTTATTTGATTCTAGAAAAGCCTGGTATAGGGGTGCTTGGGTGGCTCAGTCGGTTAAGCGTCTGCCTTCGGCTCAGGTCATGATCTCGGGGTTCTGGGATGGAGCCCTGTATCAGGCTCCCTGCTCAGTGGGGAGTCTCCTTCTCCCTCTGCCTCTCCCCCTACCCTGCTTGTGCTCTCTCTCTCGCCCACTCTCTCTCAAATAAATAATAAATAAAATATTTTTATAAAAAATAGGGGCGGCCTGGATGGCTCAGTCGGTTAAGCATCTGCCTTCAGTTCAGGTCATGATCCCAGGGTCCTGGGATCGAGCCCCGCACCAGGCTCCCTGCTCAGCAGGGAACCTGCTTCTCCCTCTCCCTCTGCTGCTCCCCCTGCTTGTGCTCTCTCTCTGTCAAATAAATAAAATCTTTAAAAAAATAAAACAAATAAAAAATAAAATTAAGAAGCCTGACATACATTAACCAATGAAAGAAGTAGTGCTACATTTGCTGACCCAGTCTTCTTACAAAATATCTTTACTGACCAATTTTTCAGCTCTTGGTTAAGGACCAAGATGTATCCCAAGCCAAATCCTCAAAACATGCAGAGAAGAGCTGAAAGTCATATAAAAACTTTATTAAGTACTTAGGACCTTCAGTTTTGACAAAAAGGACAACCAAATGCCCCTTCTGATGGCTCATAAGTGGAGCTTTGATAAGAGCCAATCACTGTGAATGAATAATGTATCACAAAGCCCCAGATATTTGCTTAGGAGATAATACCCAAAAGGGCAAGTTTGGGAGTAAGAGATTCATCACTCTCTCATTCAACAAATGTTTAGTGAGTGCCTATTATTATGCCAGGCTTTGTCCTAAGCACTAGAAATACCTCAGTAAATAAAAAATTCCTATCCTTGAGTATTTATGTGATTCCCTGTTACATATTTACAGTATCCCCATGCTGTACCCCCCAACTTTTAATTGAGTTAGCTTCACTGGGTTTCTTTTCTTTGCTTCCAACAGGTTCTTTCTACAAAAGTAACACAGTAACAAGTTAATGGAAGGCAACTCCTACAGATCAATGAGAAAATGACTAATAATAATAAATTGAGAAAAGGAATTAAGTGACAGTTCACTAGAGCAACATAAATTGCCAAGAAATACATGAAAAGATTTTTTTGCTAGTAATCAAAAAATACAAATAAAAATTAAAGTTTTTTTTTTTTTCTTTTTCTGCCTATCAGCTTAGTAAAGGTAAAAAGTACTCACCCTATCCAGTGCTGGTGAAGTCATAAAGAAAGTGGAACTCTGAGGCACTGTAGAATATAAATTGATATTAACTTTTTACTTTTTTGTAATTTAGCCATATTTATCCTAATTGTAAATGCAGGTTCCCTTTGACCTGGCAATTCTGTTACTATGAATTCATCATAAGGAGGTAATCAGGAAATGTGTGTACGTATAAGAATATTCATTATAGTATTTTTATAATAGCAAAGGCTTGGAAATAATCTAATGGCTCACCCATAGTTAATTATCGTATTTCTACACAATGGAATATATGCAACTATTGAAAATAATATATATCATTACTTAATGGACATGAAAACATGGCCATAACTTTTTTGAAAAGATTTTACTTGTTTATTTATTTGAGAGAGAGAGAGCTCGCACAGGCACAAGGAGGGAAAGGGGCAGAGGGGGAGGGAAAGAGGGAGAGAATCTGAAGCAGACTCCCCACTGAGTGTGGAGCCGATATGGGGCTCCATCTCATGACCCTGAGATCATGACCGAAGCCGAAACCAAGAGTCAGATGCTTAACCGACTGAGCCACCCAGGCGCCCCTGCCATAACTTTTTAAGTGTAGTATAAAACAGTTTAGTATGATCTTATTTGTAAAAACAATTATATATTTATTATACATATACATAAATATATATATATATATTTTTTTTTTTTTAAGTAGGCTCCATGCCCAGTGTGGAGCCCAACGTGGGGCTTGAACTCACAACCCTGAGATCAAGACCTGAGCTGAGATCAAGAGTCGGACACTTAACAAGACGGAGCCACCCAGGTGCCCCCATTATACATATTTTTGAAGCAAGTGAATATATACATATGTAGAAAAGAATAGGTCAAAATGTTTATGTACTATATGAAAAATTTTAAATGAGTAGTTACTTAATCATTCAACATTCACTAAACAATATTTATTAAGCACTTAGTATGTGTTAGGCATTATGCTGAGTGCTAGAGAAACAAAGGAGAACGATCTGTTAATTTAAACCTGTTAATTTAATCCACTAAATTAACAGTGATTTTTTAAAATGACAACAACCAGCATTGGTGAATTTGAGGAGGAGGAGACCCTCATATATTATTGTGAAGAGCGCCAAATCCGAACCACTAGACCACCAGGGAGGTTTCATGTAATATTGTGCAGAGTATAAACTGGTAAAACATTTCTGGAGGGCAACTTAGAACTTTCTATTAAAAGTTTTAGAAAAATCCATTTCATTTGACCCTACAATTCCATTTGTAGGAATTTATTCTAAAGAAAGGAGTATAGCCTGCTTCTCCCCCTGCCTGCCACTCCCCCTGCTTGTGCTCTCTCTCTGACAAATAAATAAAATCTAAAAAAAAAAAGGGGGGGGAGTATAAAAATATCTATCAAGCAGCTCATAAATGAGTGGGTGAGTAGGGGGGAATCTAAATATTAAACAATGCGGACTTGTGTAAATAAAACATTGTACATTCATAACGCAGAATACTAGAAAGTCGTATTTAACCTAAAAATGTTTAACAGGGAAAAAAAGACCAAAATATAAAAGTGAAAGGTTTAAAAAGAGTGTGATACTAAATTGCTCTGAACTTGAGCAAATCACTTAAGTGATCTGAGTCTGTTACTTCATCTGCAAAGTTTAGATCATTAAGGATCCTTTCAATTCGTACCTTACCTGAGCCTAGGTACTTATCTTTTATGCTTTATAAAGAAGGTAAGTCACCATTGGCGCAAAGTAGATGTTACTGTACTAAAGTCTTTCATCTGGGGATTTACCAAAAGTTCTCAACAGAGAAAATATGTGTTTCAGAAGTAAATCCCCAGTTTTTTTTTCAGGGTCTAATCTACCAGATTAAAAAATTACATTAAAAAAAAAAACACTTAAAAACCAAGCATCATGCTTGGTTTTGAGACCACAGAAAGACATTACTGCCCTCATGGAGTTCAAAGTCTTGTAGAGGAAACCAATAATGATAAAGAGTGATCAATGGCAACAGAGCCTTGAGAAATGTTTTCTCCAGGAAATAGAGAAAAGGATTCCAAAGGAGAAAGAAACGCATGTACACAGACAACATACTTGACGAAGAGTGTGGCTGACACATACAAACAGACCATTATTTTGTGGCCTTTCTTACAGCCTCGTCCTTCTCCCAGTCAGACAACACCCCAAATCTCTGTGGACCCTGAACGAGAGATGTCCAGCGGCACACTGGATCACCTGGAGTCGCAGGCGTCGTCTCGATCGATTTCAGGTGTATCGGCCGGGCGGGTGAGGAACTGGCGGGAATCTGCAACACACAGCTAATAACCACTGAGAATCCAAGAAGGGCGATTTTGTAGAGGCCGCCCCGCAGCTCTCAGCTGCCGCAGGCACTCCTAGCCCAAGATTTCCCGCCAATCTCAACTCCTCCTTCTTCCTAGGCCCCGCCCACTTTGGAGGGGCTGCGAGCTTTGAGGGCGGGGAAGCGTTGGGTGTCTATCGATATCTCTGGGATAGACTGCCCTGCCCTGCGCCGCCTCCGTCAAAATCCCGAAGGCTTCTCTGTAGATCGCCGAGTGGTAGTTTCGGCAACTTTCCTGAACCCGCACCTCTGCAGGAGGCCGCAGCCGGACCCGCGCCGGAACCATGGTGCGTTGGATTTTGAGCGCCGGCAGGGTTGGGGGTGAGGTCCGCCGGCGAGGGGATGGCGAGCCGCTCCTCCTGTCATCCTCAGAGCGGCCCGGGGCCACGGGGTATGGGAACCTCCGCCAACGGGAGGGTTCCAGCAGTGATTCAGCATCTCCGGCCTGGCCGGGAGAGGGGCGGTGGGTACTCGGTGCGACCATTCTCCGGGGTTCGTTTCGCTTTCTGGCGGGCCTGGGACGCTACTTCCTCGGTCAGCTGTCTGAGTTCGCTCCTCCAGTTCCTTCAGTGGTGTGGTTCTGAGCGGCCCAGAGTGGCCCCTCGTGCTCTGTGTGGGAGGGAGGAGGAAATAGGGACTTGACTTCTCGGTTTCACTGTAATGCTAGTGCAGACTTGATCCCAGGTTGGGTTCCAGGACAGCGTCCATTTTACTTGTGGGTTCATCTGATTTCTCTCTCCCAAAGAGCTTGATCAGAAAGGGTTCTTTTCCCGGCGCCCGGATGGCTCAGTCAGTTAAGCGTCTGCCTTTGGCTCTGGTCATGATCCCAGGGTCCTGGCATCAAGCCTCCTGTCGGATTCCCTGACCCTCAGGGAGTCTGCTTCTCTCCCTCTCGCTCCCTCCCCGTCCCCCCGGCTGTTGTGCTCTCTCTCTCTCTCAAATAAATAAATAAAATCTTAAAAAAAAGGGGGGGGTTCTTTTCAATCACTTTGTCCACTCACCTATTTTTACGGATGAATAAACGGAGGCTGAGAGAAGTGGTGATATCACGGTTACCACCTAGGCTCAGGGCTTCCAGCCTATCTGCCATTCCAGCACTCAACTTTCTCACTCTCCCCTCCGTCCCCCGGTTATTCTCCCAAGATTCGGCTAGTAGACTTGTTTTAATATCCTTATTAAAGCAGTAATGGTTCTGATGCTGTAGCTATTTGTGTCAGTGTCTAACTTCCTGAGAATATTCTTGTGTTTATTCATTCAATATGAATGTTTATATGTTCAAGGCACTGTTTTAAGTGCAGTAAGGGTTCAAAGATAAATTTGCCATATCCCTAATCATAAAGTAGAAGGGGACGTGTGGATAAAGAACCGGTGGGAGTATATGTTGGAATTTTGGGAGAAAAGATGGAGAAGACTTAAACAGGTAGACATATGAGCTAGTTTAAAGAAAAAGAGGGAAGAGCATAAGCAGGGAAGGGAAGGAAAGTTGACACTATGAGCTTTAGTAATTGAACCCAAAGGGAGTGCTACGGTAGAATTGAAAGTTGGGAAGTTAGGTCCCATCTAGATCTGCTCCTCCCTTCTATCTCATGTTTGCAACTGAGTAATCTTCCAATGAGGTTGTATTAACAGCACATGTTAATGTTGAATCTAAACAGATGGGAGAACATTTTTTAATGATAGAGCTTATTAAAAATTGGAATTTGTAATGTTCTTAAATCAATAGGTGTTTTTTCTTTTGTTTTCAGTTTCGCAACCAGTATGACAATGATGTCACTGTTTGGAGCCCTCAGGTAAAAATGTTTTATACTTGTGAAGTGGCTTTAGAGGGTCACCTAGCTAGCTCACTGTTAGAGCATGCAATTCTTGATCTTGGGGTGGTGAGTTTGAGCCCCACTTTGTGTGTGGAGCCTACTTAAGAAAGAAAGAAAGGAACTCATGAAATTGTAGGCTGTGAGAAAATGGAATATAATCATTTTAGACATTCCTGGAACCTAAATTTATCATTAAAATAAGTTTTCTAATTTAAAAGAAAAATCATTTGAGATTTAACTATATTCACCTGAGATTTGGGAATACTAGATCAATTTTAAATATATAAAATGGTCTTGTAAGATGACTCTAAGATGTGTTGTTGTTTTCTCTTTAGGGCAGGATTCATCAAATTGAGTATGCAATGGAAGCTGTCAAGCAAGGTTCAGCCACAGTTGGTCTGAAATCAAAAACCCATGCAGTGTTGGTTGCATTGAAGGTGAGTGAGGTAGTAAATAAATCTTCCTCATGTAGAAAATGGTACTAACAAATGTAAGTTTCACTGTACAAATAATAAAATTATAAATGTGTTTTTATGTTTTATAATGTCTCTGTTTAGAGAGCACAGTCAGAGCTTGCAGCTCATCAGAAAAAAATTCTCCATGTTGACAACCATATTGGTATCTCAATTGCGGGACTTACTGCTGATGCTAGACTGTTATGGTGAGTATGATCATGAAAAACAAAAGAAACATCCCTTTTGATTCATCCAGCTAAGATATTTGAGGAAGTTGTCTGGCAGAGTTTCTAAGTTCAGATTGTGATACCTTAGTGGATTTGGGCTCAGTTACTAAGTACTCCATTTCTTGATCCCTATAGTAGTAACTACTAGAATTAACCATGTTAAGAGTAAAGCTTTAGAGAAGTCACCAAATAATGTGATACTTGTTAACTCAGGGTATATTGTTTGAGACAATGTTATGTCTAAGAAGAGCTTGACACTTTTGTCTGGTTTCTAATGATCGGGGGAACTACCCTTCCTTTCTTTAATATGCCAGTATTTATTAGACATATATTTTTTGTGAAGCTCAATACTGGATACCGCATGGTACACAAGGGTGAGTCAGATATGCATCGCGTCTTTTAGGAACTTAAAATCTAGTAGTATATCTATAATACCAGGTAGATTTCTGTGAGAGTCCAGGGGAGATAGAGATTATTTCTAGTTGAGAGGTGTTGTATAAATGAAGAGCTGGGGTTTGAAGTCATGCAGATTGAGTTTCGTTCTCACCTTTACCACTTAGTATTTGAGATGAGGCTGGTTACTTAAACCATCGATTCTTTTTTTTTTTTCCATCAATTCTTTTAGTATTTTATTTTTCAAGGTTATTGTTTAAGAGCCTAACATGTAGAGCATTTAACACAGTGCCTTTCAGGTAATATATGAATGTGTGTTGGGAGATCAAAGGTAGTTAGCCGAAACTAATTTCTTAAGCCTGTGATTTAATTAGGGAAGAAAGAATATAAGCATTAAGGGTAAATAGTAGTGCTACTGTTTTAAGTTTTCAGGTTACCCAGCAAGCTCCCTGCTCTCTTGGGTTGGCGATACAGTGAGAGCATTATTGGTTTCTGAAAGCTCTTGAAAATGTAAAATATGTTGCATGGTTAAACATTTTATTTAACCCAATCTATCCAAAATATTGCCATGTCAACATGTAATCAAGATAAAAACCTGATTAATGAGCTCTTTTTCATTGGTTTTTGTACTGAGTCTTTGAAATTTCATGTGTATTTTGCACTTACAGTACTTCTTAATTCAGACTAGCCACTTTTGAAGTGCTGAATAGTCACATATAACCAGTACCTGCCATGTTGAGCAGTGCAGTTTAGATAGCCTTGGGAAATGGACTTCAAAGTACTGAGCAAATAGCATGGTTCCCGCAGTCAACATTGGATTCTCAGATGTGACATACACATAAACTGGACAAAGCAACATGGAAGGAAAGGTGCATATCCATTTCTTGCTGTTTATCCTCTTGTCTTTAATAGTTAGGCATGAATTCCCTTTTCCCCAGGGTTACATTTGCTTGAATCTTGCCAGTGTTAACAGTGAGGCTCAACAGTCTAGTGTCCAACATCTCCTCTAGAGTGCTGCTTATGGGTAGAAGCACTGTTGGCAAGAACATGTAGCAGTGCCCTAGTTCAGGTTCTATTTCTTGCAGTTGCTCTATTGGGGAAATTTCAGCTGGTTCAAGACCTAGAATTAAGACAATCTTGGGACAGTGGGAAGGGTAAGAAAAGAGAGCTTGCTCTTTTTCTCTTGCTCAGCCTTCTCTGTTCTCTAAAGTGCTCAGAGACCAAGTTTATCTAGAGCTAAGGAATATTTTAATCTTTTTTTTTTAAAAACCTCAGGTGGCCCAAGAGTTTGGTATAAATATGCATCCTTGTGGCATGTCTTTCTCATTCCCTTGTGTGGATGTAATCCATGTGAAGAAAGCAAAAAGAAATGAAATTACTTTATTTAGATTGAAATAACTCTGATATGAAATAACTAATTTTCCTTGTTTCTTTTTTAGTAATTTTATGCGCCAAGAGTGTTTGGATTCCAGATTTGTATTTGACAGACCTCTTCCTGTGTCTCGTCTTGTATCTCTCATTGGAAGCAGTATCCTTTTTTTGTAGCATTTATGGATGTGAACTTTAGATAGAGTTTTGATACTTAAGCATTATGTTAATTATTGGGCATATAATACATAGCATAGGTAAGATTTTGAAAACTTTAAGTTTAGTTACTTTTCAATAACAGAATGTTTAAAATTTAGAAGGAGAATTGTGGGACGTTTTGCCATGGAAAAATGTGTTCTAAATAAGGAATTGGGGGGTGCCTGGGTGGCTCAGTTGGTTGGGCAACTGCCTTCGGCTCGGGTCATGATCCCGGAGTCCTGGGATCAAGTCCTCCTCCGGGCTCCTGGCTCAGCGGGGAGCCTGTTTCTCCCTCTGACCCTCTCCCATCTCATGCTGTTTCTCACTCTCTCTCTCTCTTTCAGATAAATAAATAAATACATAAAATCTCTAAATAAGGAATTGGGTTGCTCTTTCGTCAGCCCTTTTCCAGACCCAGATAAGCCCAATTTGAGGAAAACCATTCAAGTCTCATTTTTAGAGAAGATTTTTAAAGTTTTTTATTGGTGGTTCTAGATGTCCTTCAAAATTATTGACCCCTTATAGCCAAAACAGATGAGGTTCTCTACGTGAGAAGAGATCATTTTGCTAGCGCTTATTCTTGAGTTTGGTGGATAGTCCTAACATTTTTTAATACTAGGCCAAAGAAATATTTCTCTTTTATTTTCTTCTTGCTGTGGTGGATTATGCAGCGACTAGAAAAAAACAGAGCTCTTTGTCAATAGTGCTTAATTTGAAAATAAAGGTAGTACTTTATTCCTTGTTTGAACAGTTTCTTTAACTAGTTTAAGAGACCCAGATACCAACACAACGATATGGCCGGAGACCATATGGTGTTGGGCTGCTTATTGCTGGTTATGATGTAAGTTCATAGAATTGTTATATTTTAATGATTTTTTAAAAACTGACTAGAAATTATATAGTGTATATATATTCTATTTGTAGGATATGGGCCCTCACATTTTCCAAACCTGTCCATCTGCCAACTATTTTGACTGTAGAGCCATGTCCATTGGAGCCCGTTCTCAATCAGCTCGTACTTACTTGGAGAGACATATGTCTGGGTTTATGGAGTGTAAGTGATTTTTTTTGGTCCCCTCCAGTCTTTATATAGTGAATAAATAGTATCCTAAATGAAGAAAACTATCAGCTTTACAGAAAGAGTTTTTTGTTTTATTTTGTTTTTAAATAAGCCCATGGAGTGTTCATTATTTCTGTTATGCATATGGTTATTACCCCATCTAGCCATCACAGTAGTTTCGATCACTAGTAGACCTTTGTCAAAATACAAATACGAAAATACAAATGTCCTCAACTTTGAAAACTCTTGGTTCAGTTGGTCTGAAGTGTGCCCCAGCCAGAGTTGAGAACCACTTGGTTACCAATGATAAGTTCTGTTACCAACTTTTAGTTTTCTGTGATTCTCATCTTATTTTTAGCCACACAGACATTTCTACATTAAGTAGTCCATAAACAAGTAAAAAATTAATGTACCTATGGGAAAGAAAGGTAAAAATGTTGATGTAAGATGTGATCATAGGATAGGTTTTCAAGCGCTTTGCTTATGCAAGGGTCTTAGATTAACACATGCTTTTTGGACATCTCTTGAGGTGACCATGTGGTTGTTTCCCCTTCATTCTATTGTGGTGTATTGCATTATTTGACTTTTGAATGTTAAACCAGCTTTGCATTCCTAGGATAAATCACTCTTGCTCATGATTTATAATACAGACTAAATATATATATACACATACATACATATGTTTATGTAAACATAAATGTTGCTGGATTCATTTTGCTGATATTTTGTTGAGGTTTTTTGTGTCTGTATTTATAAGGGTTATTGATCTGTAGTTTTATTTTCTTGTGATATCTTTGTCTAGTTTTGTTATCAGGTTAATACTGGCCACATAGAAAGAGTTGGAGACTTTGTTTATAAAGAGCAAATACCTTCCATAGAACACATCCTACAAAACTTTGTGCTGTGTCACTTGTGAATCAGGATTCTCATTTAATTTAGCATAAAAAGGTCAAATTTAGTAACAAAAATCATGTTCTTTTATTAAATAAAATAATAGTGATGTTATTATTATTAGATTATATGGCTAAACATTAAAATTTTGGCTGTTTTTATTGTGATATATTTAGTATGTGACTGAAACCATAATTTCAGACTACAGACCTGACAAATAAAAGCCACCTAGCATGAAGATGAAATTAAGAAATAATTGTTGATTTATTATATAGGCAATTTGAATGAACTGGTTAAACATGGTCTGCGTGCCTTACGAGAGACGCTTCCTGCAGAACAGGACCTAACTACAAAGGTAGATACCATATTTTTCAATTTGAGATTTAAAATTACAGGTCAATCATTTATTTCATAAATATAATAGAGGAGTATATACTTAACAGTTCTTTAATTTGGGAGATGGTTGCCTTGGTTCATTCTTTCTCTTTAAGCTATTCACTAAATGATCTGATTTTGAAATAATTTTCAAACATTTCTTTTTGGAATAAAGCAATAAAACCAATAAGTCTTAGGTGCAATGTCCTTCAGTTTCTTCAGCAGGTAGGAATATCTTCGTATTATTAACTCAGTTAACAAATATATAATATTGAGCACCTACCATATGTAGGCACTAGACACTGAGAATATAATAAACATGGCAAACATCTTGGCCTTCATGGAACATACATCCAAGTCGGAGAGATAGACAATATACCCATAAGTGAATTATATAATATTATTAGAAAATGATAAATACTACAGAAAAAATAGGTTAAGAGGAGAAAGGAGGACCATCTGGGTATAGGAAGGGGGTTTGGTGAGGGAAATTTAAAATAGGGTGGTCAAGGATGGCTTCACTAAGAAAGTGAAATTTGAGGGAAGTATCTAAAGGAGGTGAGTGAGTGAGTGATTCAGATGTCTGGAGGAAGATCATTCCAGGAATACATGTATAAGGGCCTTGAGTCCAGAATATTAATTGAGGCAAGAAGGCCAGGAGTGTTGGAGGCAATGATCAAGAGGAAGAGAAGGAATAAAGTCAGATAATGGAGACCAGATCATGTATAAACCATTGCAGGTACTTTGGATTTACTGAGTGGATTGTTAGAGTTTGAACAGAAGAATACTTGATTTGATTTAGGTTTCAAAAGAGTTATTCTGGTCGCCATTCTGAAAATAGATTGTAGTGGGCAACATGGGTGAAAATAGTTTTAAAACTTACCGTAATACAGATGACAGATTGTGGTGAAGTAAAGGAGCTTGGAGTTGGAGATGGGGATAAGTGGTTCAGTTTTGGGTATGTTTTAAAATTAGAGCTAAAAATATTTGCTAGTGAATTGGTTGTGAGGGTGTAAAAACAACAAAAAAAAGTTGTTTTCAAGATTTTGGGCTTGATTAGAGGAAGGAGAGATTTATGGTTTACTGAGCTGGATAAGACAGTGGAAGGAACATGTCTTGGGGTAGGAGTTGTGGAGAAAGATCAGGCAGTTAGCTTAGGACTTATAAAACTTGAAATGCCTACTGTCCATTGGTGATATAGAATAAGCAGATATTGGGGCATCTGGCTGGCTCAGTCAGTAGAGCATGCGGCTCTTGATCTCGGGGTCATGAGTTCAAGCCCCATGTTGGGCGTAAAGCTTACTTAAAAAAAAAAAATGTAAACAGCCATCAGATGTGTATGCCCTGGAGTTTGGTGGAGAATGGTCTAGCTAGACTTAACAAATTTTGGAGTCTTTATGTAGAAATGGCACTTACAGATTGGACTGGATGAAACCACTAAAGGAGTTGAATAGTTTCACAAGAAGTTTGAGGCCTGGGCAAGGGGCACTCTAACCTTTAGAGATTGGAAGGTGAGTATCAGCAAAAAGGGACTTAGAAAGATGACCAGGGAGGTAGGAGGAAAACTTGGAAAGTGAGACATTCTTGAAAACAAATGAAGAAACTATTTCAAGGAGGAGGGAATGAATAATTGCTAATAGATCAAGGAAGATGTGGAATGAGAATTAACCATTAGATTAGCAATGATGGGGACTTGACTAGACAATTTCATTGGAATGGTGAGCCCAAAGCCTGAAAGGAATGGAATCAGGAGAGAATGGGAGAAGAGGAATTGGAGGCAGCTTTATGGAGATTTTCTCCTGCAGGTTCAGAGAAATGGGGTGCTGGCTGGAAGAGAATGTAGTGAGGGTTTTTTGTTGTTTTGGTTTTTTAAGATGGGAGAAATTACAGCACGTCTGTTGCATGGTTTTAAGAATAATCCAGTGTAAAGGAAAACATTTATATAGGATAAATATAAGAAAAACTGCTGGACCAATGTCCTTAAACAGTACACAGGTGGAAAGGTAGACCTTAGAGAGGAAATTGGATCATTCATTCACACTAACGGGAAGGGAGAGAAACTAGGGACATAGATACAGGAAACAGTAGTTACTATGGGAGCTTGTGAACATTCTCTTCTAATTGCTTCTGTTTTCTCAGTGAAATAAGGAGCAAGAAGAATGGAAAATGCTAGAAAGATGTCCAGGAGAAGAGGAGATTGGATGATCTAGGGACCTGTATAGTACAATGCAGGAACCACTAATGGGCCTCCTTGTGGTTAATGATCATTAACTAAAGTGAGATCAGTCAGCATTTTGTAAATCCATTTTATTATAGGATTGGATAATTATTATTTTAATATGTATGTGAAGAATTTACAGTCTGTGTAATCTTTTAAAAATAATTTTTTTTTTCCAACAAAATCAGGAATGTACATTATTTTTATTTGTTTAAAGTACCCATAGGGGCGCCTGGGTGGCTCCGTCAGTCAAGCATCTGACTCTTGATTTTGGCTCAGGTCATGATGAGATCGAGCCCGCATCAGGCTCCATGCTGAGTGTGGAACCTGCTTAAGATTCTCTCTCTCCTTTCTCCCTCCCTGCCCCCCCAAAATAAATAAAGTACCCATAATGCCGTCACTCCAAGATGACTGTCTTTTAAATTTTGGATTTACAGTTACCTGTTGACATTTACAATTTGGAAGAGTTTGCTCAGCTGTTTGGCTTTCTGATTTCATATTTTTACTGAATCATGGAGAATGATTGAGAGAAGGCCTGTATATTCTTACGCCTCAAATTTCCACTAAAATTTTAATTTTACAGGAGCCTTTTTTACACTGGTTAGCATTCACTGAGCATTTTAAGAATTGCTCTTTAATTTTAACATGTAGAAAATAGTTCCAAGACCCCACCAAATTAACATTTTAGAACCTAAAACTTACTTTCTTTCCTTGTTAAGAACCATCATGTCTTAACTTACATGAGAAACAAACCTGATTATTTCTTTGGAGTTAGTCTTACTTCCCAGTTAAGTTGCTTGCTTCGGTAACATTGGTCTGCAATACATTTCCATTATGAGCCAAGTTACAAATTTCTAGGTGGCATAGATCTTTGGCATTACTCATGATTAGCAAAAGTGAATATTAAATCTGCAAGTTATGAGGATGTGCTAGTTTTCTTCTTCCTTTTTTCTCTATACTTAAGTATTTTTTAGTCTTATTAAGTGCTATATAAACTTTTATTCTGCATTTTTCACCCAACATTTAATCAAAAGCATTTTTCCAACATAAAATTCTCTTGATTTTGAATTTCCCCCCCCCCAGAATGTTTCCATTGGAATTGTTGGTAAAGACTTGGAGTTTACGATTTATGATGATGATGATGTATCTCCATTCCTGGAAGGTCTTGAAGAAAGACCACAGAGAAAGGCACAGGTATATAATAATCATAACACCAGAGGCTTTAGTTCTATCATAAACTACTGTTCCTACCACAATTGTTTAGTAGGCTCGCAGTTCAAATGGCAGTAGGAAAACTTAGAACTGAATAATGTAAAATACTGAGGGGGCAGTGATCTCCATAAACAACAAGGGTTGATGATTTGGTTATCTGTTGCTATTTTTCACTATTAAGTCATTCTTTTGCTGGTCTCATTTAGGATCTCTTGTAGTCTGTTGAAGCAGTGGGACTGGAACATCCAAGATGGCTTTATTCACAGTCTTCTTTATTCATATTCTCTAGGTATATCCTAGAGGGACAGCTAGAAGGCTGGGACCTCTGCTAAGATGGCTGGACTACTGTCCATGTAATCTCAGAGCCTCTCTTTACCAGGGTCTCCTTATCAGGGTAGCAGCTCAGAGCTTGCAGAAGTTCAAAAGCTCAAAAGTGGAAGCTGCTAGACATTCTTAAAGGCTGAGGCTCAGGAGTGGCACAGCATCAGTTTTGCTCATTCTGTTGGTGAAAGGAAATCATGAGGCCAGCCAAGAGTCTGTAGGAAAGGGGACTGAAAGAAAGTTCATTGGGGACCCTTTGGAAACTAAATTGGCCCTTTACAAATATTGAGAAAAGGATCAGGAAGTATTGGGAAATCTCAGATTAAATACTGGTCTGTTTTGTTGTGTATTTAGAATACACAGTTGCTATTTATAGATACTTATTTGATAGCTGTGTAATTGAAAATAAAGTGTCCTGGAGAGAAATATTTTCTATAATGTGAGTTTTTTTTCAACTTGGAGAGGATATTGTTGGTACTATTTGAAGGAGTAGGATTTACATTATTTAAACTGTTGTTGATAAGAACCAGCACTGTTGCTGTGAGTTCCACACAGCTGATTTGTTTGGTCATGTTTTCTCTGTGTTTATTAGTGCTAAAGAGGATGAGAATGTCGAAAATGTACTGATTATATTCTAAGGCTAGTACTGATCCTTTATTCCTGAACAAGACAAAGTATGATAAAATGCTGGAATTGTTCAATGATGCTTAGGTTTTCAGACCTCTAAAATTATTTATGTTTTAAAAAAACAAAACACCTTTGTTCAGAAATTTTAACAGGACAATGAACTAAAATTGAGTATCCAAAATGTCTCCTAACCCCTTTTTCTTGTAAATTCTTTTATAATAATTGTGATTAGAAGTATATATTGGTCAAGTGTTTTTTTTTTTTAACCTGTTTTCTTTTTTCTTCCTCTTACAGCCTGCTCAGCCTGCTGATGAACCTGCAGAAAAGGCTGATGAACCGATGGAACATTAAGTTACAAGCCAGTCTGTATGTTTATTATCAAATCTGTAAGAATGTAGGAACATGTACTGATGACAATAATCTGTACGTAGGAATCAGTCCAGATGTGTTTTTCCCTAGCAACTTGTCTGAAACCATATAATGGTGTGCATTTTTCTTTGAGAGGGTCTATATAATCATTTTCTAGAAAGTATAGGTATCTGTACTGATGTTTTTATATGAAGAACATAGTGTCTTTGTGGTTTTAAAGACAACTGTGAAATAAAATTGTTTCACCTGCCTGTGTATTGGGTTTTTGTTTGTTTTTTAAGTAGTTTCAACTATAAGTAGTAATGAGATTACAACTGGTCATCTGCCATGTTTGACAAATTAATTTGCCTTATGTTTAGTGAGGGGGGAAAATAGTACCTCTTATCTGTCACAGCCTTATACCAATTCCCTATATATGGACTGGCTACATGAGAATCCATGGAGATTTGGTTCAGAATACAAATTGCTGGGTTCAACCCTGGAGATCTTATTAAAATGTAAGAAACCGGGCGCCTGGGTGGCTCAGTTGGTTAAGCGACTGCCTTCGGCTCAGGTCATGATCCTGGAGTCCCTGGATCGAGTCCCGCATCGGGCTCCCTGCTCGGCGGGGAGCCTGCTTCTCCCTCTGACCCTCCCCCCTCTCATGTGCTCTCTCTCTCTCATTCTCTCTGTCTCAAATAAATAAATAAAATCTTTAAAAAAAAAAAAATAAAATGTAAGAAACCACCAGTTCCCAGCCACCATAGTAGCAAGGTTTTTAAATGGTTTTTCTTTACAACCAGCAGATGGCAGTAGTGATAGCTCTGGTCTCAGTGTAGGGAGCTTTTGCAAAAATAACAAAAGGGAAATTTTAATCCCAAACCATCATTTCCTCTTATCATGCCCAGCCCCACTCTGGCGTAATCTTTAGACTGCCTTCCATTATTTTTGTGAGCAGTGTATGCAGATACTGCAGAACCATTTTTATCTTAGGCCATGCAAAATGAAATTTGAGGAAATCTGATTTACAAAACACTCCAAAAATTTTGCTGCTAAGAAACCTTGAGTTTTTTATTTCCTGAGATTCCTATCTTTCTAGAGAGGAGCAGTTCATTTGTAGATAGGGAACTTGGATTTTAGATCTAATTCTACTAATTAGTTGCCGTTTGGAGAATTATTGTGAAGGTTAAATGGGAGAATTTATGTGGAAACACCTTGTACACTCTAAAATTCATAAAATGTTAGTTTTTTTCCCCAAATTGTCCAAAAATTTGTGTTTTTTTAAGATTTTATTTTTGGGGTGCCTGGGTGGCTCAGTCGGTTAAGCGTCTGCCTTTGGCTCAGGCCGTGGTCCCAGCATCCTGGGATTGAGCCCCACATGGTGCTCCCTGCTCAGCCGGGAGCCTGCTTCTCCTCTCCCTCTCTGCCTGACGCTCCCCCTGCTTGTGCTCTCTATGTTAAATAAATAAAATCTTTAAAAAATAATAATAAAAATAAAGATTTTAAGTAATCTCTACACCCAGTGTGGGGCTTGAACCTACAAGTCTAAGACCAAGAGTCACACGCTCCACCGACTGAGCCAGCCAGGTGCCCCATAGATTGCCCAAAACTTTAAAAGCTTTAGTAGATTTAAATTTCTCTGACTTCTTGAAGGTAAAGTGCTAAGAGGAACTCTGGCAACCTTGTTGAGAGAAAGACCTGACTAAATACCGGAATGTGTGAGGTGTTGGGTCTCTGTTCTGGAAGTAGCCTCAGGAGTTGGCCATTTGAGCTTGGGATGAGGCCACAAGAAGCATGTGGCCATTTGACCTACCATAGAGTTGCACTGAGCATGTGCAACTTTCACACACAGTGAATGAGAGGGAGTTGTCCCACCTGCCTTCAGACTCAATGGCTATTATAGTCTGGAGGAGGGAACATAAGTGGGAAATTTCATAACCTGCTCTTTAAAGCCTCAGGCAGGTCTCTCTTCCTCTGCCTATCATTGTGTGAGCCTCTGTCTTGTTGGCTGATTCTGTTGTTTAAAGATAATGCATAACATTTTGTATCTGTTCCCTAAATGTAGACCAATTACTTGACTGGTACTCCTAGGAAAAAAAATGTCATCTGTATTGTTCTTTGGAGGCAGTTTTAGTAATCTTTTTATTTTTAGTTTTTTATTATTTTTTTTTAAGATTCTATTTATTTAAAACAGAGGGCATGGGGAGGGGGTGTGCAGAGGGAGAGGAAAAAGCAGAGCCCCGCTGAGCATGGGTCCTGATGGCAGGGCTTGATCCCAAGACCCGGAGATCAAGACCTGAGCCAAAGGCAGATGCCTAAGTGACTGAGCCACCAAGGTACCCCTTTGTAATCTTTTCAATATGTGATGTTAGTCTTATGCACTGACCTTAGAACGTTAAAATCGTTTCCACCCCAGTAAGATTCAATCAACTCCACTGTCTGTTCATGGTGATGCCTTTCCATTGTTTTGTCTAGTGTGTTATATTTAGTTATTCTGTTTAATCTGTGTTAAATAATTATAAACAATAAAATTCCTAATAATAATCCTCTCATAAACCCTATCACTGATATAAAAATAATATTCAATTCACCTGGAATTTATTAGGCATCTATAGGTGCAGCTTTGAAGAACTCATGATTAAAAAATAAGAGGCAGTAAAGTAGGTGACAGGATTCAGGTTCTAATATCAGCTTTCTCATGTTTGACCACTTTGTGATTTGAGGACAAGTTCCTTTTCTCTAGGCCTTGATTTCCTAGACACCTAATTTTTTATGACTCTTGGTATATGACAAGGCTTTTGCTCTCAACTTAAATTTAAAGCATTCAATCTTTAAAAAGGGGAGGGGGCACCTGGGTGGCTCAGTCAGTTAAGCATCTGTCTTTGGCTCAGCTCATGATCCCAGGGTCCTGGGGTAGAGCCCTGTGTCTGGCTCTGCTCAGCGGGGGGACCTGCTTCTCCCTCTCCCTCTGCCTGCCACTCTGCCTGCTTGTGCCTTCGCTCTTGGTCTTCCTTTCTCTCTAATAAATAAAATCTTTTTTTTTTTTAAGATTTTATTTATTTGACAGAGAGACACAGCGAGAGAGGGAACACAAGCAGGGGGAGTGGGAGAGGGAGATGCAGGCTTCCTGCCGAGCAGGGAGCCTGATGTGGGGCTCGATCCCAGGACCCTGGGATCATGACCTGAGCCGAAGGCAGACGCTTAACGGCTGAGCCACCCAAGCGCCCCAAATAAAATCTTTTTTAAAAAAAAAGCATTCAGGGGGTGCCTGGGTGGCTCAGTCGTTAAGCGTCTGCCTTCGGCTCAGGTCATGATCCCAGGGTCCTGGGATCGAGCCCCGCATCGGGCTCCCTGCTCTACGGGAAGCCTGCTTCTCCCTCTCCCACTCCCCCTGCTTGTGTTCCCTCTCTCGCTGTGTCTCTCCCTGTCAAATAAATAAATAAAATCTTTAAAAAAAAAAAAAAAAAAAAGCATTCAGAATGAGGGGTGCCTGGGTGGCTCAGTCGGACTCTTGGTTTTGGCTCAGGTCATGATCTTATTAGGATCATGAGTTCGAACTCTGAGTGGGGCTCCCCTCTCAGCAGGGAGTCTGTTTTGGATCCTCTCCCTCTGCCTCTGCCTCTCCCCTGTTCTCTCGCGCTCTCTCTCTCTCAAAAAAAAAAAAAAAACCTTAAAAAAAAAAGCATTCAGAATGATACAATTACATACTAGAGTAAACATAAGACCCAAAACAAGGTGCATATTATAAGTCAGGAAGAAATCGGCTATATAAGGTCCTGATATCTATTGAACGAGCTCTGTATTTAAGAATATACAACAATGGGCACCTGGGTGGTTCAGTCAGTTAAGCGTCTGCCTTCAGCTCAGGTCATGGTCTCAGGGTCCTGGGATGGAGCCCCACATCAGGCTCCCGGCTCAGTGGGGAGCCTGCTTCTCCCTTTCCCTCTGCTTGCCACTCCTCCTGCTTGTACTCTCTCTGTTTGTCAAATAAATAAAATCTTAAAAAAAAAAGTATACAACAATGTATATACACTGCCAGTGACATTTTAAGTGCAGACCTAAAATGAGGTTTTATAAAACACATTATGTTTTCTTGTCTTTTCATATTTAATAGTTTCCTTAATGACTTGGTCAGGATAAGTCTTCAAATTTTCTTCTGTAACACAATGAGCCTCCAGGGCGATTGAAGTGGGTATGGTTGGTCCTACACTATGGTGACTCTACACTGCTGAGCTTTCTTATTGCTAAATCTAGTTTTTATGCTTTTGGGGGCCTCATTTCATGCCAACAGATTGTCACTTCTTGATAAGTGGGCTTGGAAACCAGATACTGTTCTTGTAAAAATTTCATGTTAAACATGAATACACAAGTGAAACAACCTGTTGTATACACATCTTGGAAGTTGATCTCAAGGGAATTATGTTGCATGAAAAAACGATCTCACTGGTTACATTGTACATCTTTGAAATGACAAAATTACGGAGATAGGGACAACAGGTTAGTAGTTGCCAGGGGTTAAGGAGGGAAGTGGCTGTATAAAAGGGTAGCAGGAGGGATCCTTAAAATTGTTCTGTATCATGCCTGGTGGAGGTCACATGAATCTAAACATGGTAAAATTGCCTAGAACTAAATACACAAGTAGAGTGCATTTAAAAACTGGTGAATCTGAATGAGGAGTAAATTATATCAATGTCAATTTCCTGGATTTGGTATTGAACTGTATGCAAAATGTTACCACTGGGAGAAATTAGGGGAAGAATATATGGGATCTCTGTATTTAGGTCACTCTGCAATTATCTCAAGATAAAAGGTTTTTTTAAAAAAAATCAATACATAGGTTTTGAAGAACATTCTTAGAAAGTGCTGTAAACACATGGCCTTTGTGATATATTTTGGGTGCTCAAAGAATTTATATTTTGCTTGATGGTTTTAAAAAGAAGAAATCTAAAAAAGCTGGATTCTAGATACATGAGACAATATTTGTGCTCTATCTTCTTAACGGAAGTGTACCTGTTAAGGGCGAGTTCTGTCAGATGTCTTTTATCCACAGTATTTTGCTCAAGGCTTCAAAAAAAATTTTTTTTTAATAATAATTGGCCAGAAAACTTTTTGAGGGGGAAGTGCTACGTGGGGGCATATGGAACCTCATATGAGCAATACCGAAGGTGCTACGGCTGATAGTAGCTGTAACAATTGGGTTTTTGGAGAAAGGTAAAATCCTTTTAAAACAGTGACCGTCAATCTCCCTTTTTGAGAAAAAAAAAAAAATTAATTTCTTGGATGCTCAGAAAGCGTGAAAGGGACCATTACGAAATAAAGTGCGACTTCGATGTCCCAGCAACCCCAGCCTAACTGCAGAGGCAGAGATTGAGACTACTGGAGACGTTAAGAACTAAAGTGGATCTTCACAGAATCTACCCTCACTTATTAGAAGAACTGAAATGACTTTCCCAGATAATAATTAGTTACTTTCCCTGTTTCTTTGAGCTACAAAAGGGCTTCCAGTTCTCGCAGTCTACTGCTCTTTCCCGCTGGACCATACAGCCCTTATAAAATGGGCTTCCCTTTCTGAGCACTTCCTCCCTTGGCTGTTGTAGTTCCTGGAAGAGGAAACAATTTCTAGGTAGCATTTAAATGACCACAGCGCTTAATTCGGCGTTTGGCTTGCAGGGAAAGCTTAATGTCTTCCCAGATGCCCCTGCCACCTAAAACTGCCGTGGACTACAAGGAAGAAACTTGCGGCATACTTACAGAGCGCAGGCGCAGGACGGAGAAGGCTTGTCCTCTCTGCGTTGCCGTAGGTGCTAGGTGGCTTGGCCTCGTCACCCCACCCCCTTCCACGTCAGCCTAGGACTGTGCGGAGCAGCGGCTGCTGCTGCGGGTTGGAGCCGGAGTCCACGGTCCCACCGTTGCCGTAGCCGCCGCCCCTTGGAGCCAGGTAGCGGGCCAAAAGCCCCCAGTCCCCGAGGCGTGCTGGGCTGGGCTGAGTCGGAGGAACTGGCTCTCCCGCGGGAAGATGCGGAAGGGGAGCGACTAGGCCGCTCGCGTCCGGGCCTGGCGAAGTGGAACGGGGGGCTGGGAAGCTCTGGGCCGGACGCCCTTTCCCGGTCTTTTGTACTGGCCAGGGGTCTAATCCCTCCCGGGGCCCCGGGGCTCATCATTCCGGGGGCTGCTTTGCTGGAGGAAGGGAAGGGGGTGGGGGTGCAGCGTACTGATTGACCGACCGACACACAGTCGGATCCACCCATGAACGCAAGAAAATGTTTTAAGGTTTTTAGCCGAGTATTCGTGCACAGGGTCTCTTAACTTGAGCAATTCAGATTGTGTGTTATGTTTAAAAATCATTGTTCTGTTACATGGTTGGGCGGGACTGGGGGACTGTCACTGTATTGTGGGCCTTAGTTGTTGCAGTACAGCATTCTCAAGCCCTGGGCGGGGTTGTGGGGTCTATACCTTAGACCGAGGCAGACAGGCGTGTCTTTTATTAAAATAGGCATTATTTTTATGGGACACAGTATAAATTGACCCTACCCTTCTAATACTTTAAAACTCATTAGCCAAACTGAATGAACTTTAGACAGTAAAGATCACGATAGTTACTGGTTGTGTTTTTGTTTTGTTTTGTTTTGTTTTACTTGTAATGATATCCTTCTATTTTTCTAGATTTTCTGGCATCAATCATCCTTAAATCTTGTATCGAGGTTTGATTATATCCGGAAACCATGACGGCTGCCGAGAACGTGTGCTATACGTTAATTAACGTGCCCATGGATTCAGAACCACCATCTGAAATTAGCTTAAAAAATGATCTAGGTAAACTCTGATAATACTTGGAAAATTAAATGGAGAAAAAATGAAAATAAAAGGCTTATTTTCATTTCAAGTTTATTTGTAATTAGAAATACTTATTTTAGTTTTTTCTAGGATCTCTTCAGTAGAACTTTGGTCTTATTAAAAATGAAAACTTGGGGCGCCTGGGTGGCTCAGTCGGTTAAGCTTATACCTTCTGCTCAGGTCATGATCCCAAGTCCTGAGATTGAGCCCCACTTCAGGCTCCCTGCTCAGTGGGGAGTCTGCTGCTCCTTCTGCGCCTCCCCTCTGCTTGTGCTCTCTCTCTGGCTCCCTCTCAAATAAATAAAATCTAGAAAAAGAAAAAAAAAAACTTGTTACATTTAGACTTGCAATATTGGTTTTTGGAAATAAAACAGCGTCTCAGCTTAGCTTAGTAAAGCTAAAGAAATGTAATAGTTGTTAGATATTCCTCAAAATAACATAATGGCTTATATAGTTTATGTTATGCTTAAGTGTAGCTGACCGTTCTCTGTAGGTAACAGGTTGAGAATGTGTATTTGAATGTCTCAGTTCCTCTGTGCACTTAACTTCATATTACTTAGCTTGTAAAACTAGAACTTTGTTCTTTGGGTTTACCACCTGCTGAACTAATGAAGTCAACCCTGGAATACACATGTGTTTTCCAGAAAGTTTTAAGCTTTTTGAGTATTTGAGGTTTCAAAAGGTTTAAGCTTTTATAAAGCATTTATACAAAAAGAAAACAAGTATATTTCTGGATTTTAAAAGTGTATACTCTGTATCCTTTCTGTGAGTGATTCTGTGAAAAATAATTTTTCAAGGTAATGCACATTCCAGAATAATGGTTCTTGTTTCATTGAACTACTAAAAATAAGTTTAACTTAAACTGGTAACTACTGTTTAAAACGAAGAGTGAAAATTATGCTTCAGATCTTGAAAGTATCTTTTAGAAGGTAGTTTGCCATTTGAAAGGAGACAATATTTTACTTGCCTAGTCCCACCTCTTAATCAGCAGTAATGGAATATCCTGATTTTAGGCTACTTAATATTAGGTTTCTATTGAGATCCATTTTTATTTTTTATTTATTTATTTATTATTATTATTTTTTTAAAGACTTCATTTATTTGAGAGAGAGAGCGTGAGAGAGAGAGAGCACGAGAAAGGGAGGGTCAGAGGGAGAAGCAGACTCTCTGCTGAGCAGGGAGCCCGATGGGGGACTCGATCCAGGGACCCCAGGATCATGACCTGAGCTGAAGGCAGACACTTAACCAACTGAGCCACCCAGGCACCCAAGAGATCGATTTTTAGAGAAGGAAAAAGAAACCCTCCTTTATGGCACTTAAACCTATACCCCTATATACAAAAGCCACAGATCTTTTTTTTTTTCATGTTTATGTATGATAGTAGAATGGAATGCACGTTAATGAATAAACTTTCATTACTGTTTTTTTTTCTTATAATTTAAAAGTTTTCGGGGCACTTGGCTGGCTCAGTGGGTAGAGCATGCAGTCTTGATCTCGGGATCTTGAGTTCAAGCCTCATGTCGGGCATAGAGCTTACTTTAAAAAAAAAAAAAAAGTTTTCACTTTTAGACTCCCAGATACTTAAGGTTGCAGCTGGGAAGATAAAGAACAAAACCTGCCCTTAATTGTAACAATACCTTTTTCTTAATTACAGCTGCCTTAACTGTCTTCCCCCCATCAAGAAATAAATAGTCTCAAATCTCAAATTTTATGTGTATTTTTTTACTGTATCTTAAGAGTTGAGGTGAGAAAAAGTTTAGAAGTAGTTTCCAATTTGAGTAACAAATCCTTTCTTGTGAAATATTGAGTTACTTTACCTATGCTTTTAGTCACTGGACATGAGATCTGATGACCATACATAGCCTGGAGTAGGAAGTACTTGGTAGATTTCGGCGAATTGAATTAATATTTGAAATTTTCCATATTTTTAGTAGTGTATGGAAGAAAAGTTCTGAAAAGTTTGAAGATGTAGGAAAAAAACATCCTTCACCTCAGTTTGAATTGTTGGAATAAATGGAAATCGGGGCTAAGGGGGCTTGAATTGTAAATGGTACAGATTTTTTACATGTTTTCTATGAAACTTCTAAAACTTTTTAACATGTAGTTACAAGTGGAGCTTTATCCTGCTAAACCCTTAGGATTTGCTAATTTGGGAAAAGTAGTCAAAAACTGGAACGAAAGAAGACATCAGCTTTATAATGATAACAGTTTTATGCCTTTTGGACTTTGTGTCCTTTATGCTATCAAACAGATTAGGAAAAAAACCTTTTTTTTTTTTTTTAATATTCAGAAAGGAAGCTCAGGGCAAAGATAAGAAAACCTATTTAGGCTCAGCAAATACAACTTTAGCCACTTAAAACTTTGCCCAGTCTGTCTTATTATCAGGGAGATTGCTCTCGGCTACTGTCACCTTTCCTGATGCTTTGTTTTTGTCATCCTCACAGACTTAAAAACTGAAGGTTTGCACAGATTGGTACTCCATAATTTTACAGTTTTTTGTTTTTGTTTTTTTAAGATTTTATATATTTATTTGAGAGAGAGAGAGAGAGAGAGAATGCGTGCACGAGCAGGGGAGGGGGGAACTGGGGAGGTTGGGAAGAAGCAGACTCCCGGTGGAGTAGAGAGCCAGATGCGGGGATTGATCCCAGGACCCTGAGAGACAGATGCTTAACCAGCTGAGCCACCCTGGCGCCCCTAGTTGTTTGTTTCTTGATTTGCTATGGCAATACCAATTTTTTTTCATATGTGGCAGGAGATATGATACTCTGAAGCAGGGAGAGATGCATGAGAAAGTGTGTTTTAAACAAAAATGTTCACCCTTGTGGAGTAAGTTTGGCAAGAACCCTTACTGTGTTCTCAATTGAACACAAATTGAGAACCTGAGAATATTCTCTATTCTGCAACATGTGAAAATATCATACCAAGCTAGTAATAGATATAGAGCCTTTGGGGGCTGGAAAGAAATTTTGATTTACCTACTATAATTCTTGAAAACTTAAATCCTTTCTGTAAATATCAGCTGGTCATTCACAGTCTCTTGTCTCTTTGGCAACAACAAGGAACTCTTCATTTGATAGCCACTTAGCTCTAATTGTTGGAAATGTATTCCTAGTTCTGTTCTTTTCCTCATGATAACTCTAAGGTTATTAAAAACTTCGTCATCCCTCTTTGTCCTCCCGTCTCCTAGATATTTGCTTATTTCTGTGATCTAAGCAGTTGTAGCGATGTGCTTGCCTCTTACATTCCTGCCTTTGAATTTTGGACACAAAATATTTTTACCATAAATTCTTCAGTATGCAGTGATAATGATGAAATTATAGATTGTTTTGCATAATATAGTTTATAGTGTAAATTGCTTTAAGCTAAGTAACAATAAACTAGTATCTTAAATATCTCATCCTTAATTCTAAATAATGGCTACTTATCTAGTACATTTTAATTTTCTTCCAGTTTTTTAGGTGATTTCTTAAGAAAGATTCTGAAGTTTTGTAGTCTGTTCCAATTTTAGTATATGTGCTGCTGAAGCGAGCATGGAAGATTTATAGTCCCGTAGAAATATGATGGGATTTTGGGTTTAGTGTATTAGTTCCCAGCCTTTTTGAGTTTGAAGATCTAATGTTAAAAAAAAATGCCACTGATCCTCCCCTTCCTTTCCTCATGATAGTTGTGGTAACTTTGAGGAAATACACAACTGACTAAAAGCAATGTTGATATCAGAAGCCATTTATTCTAACAGCATCTATTTACACTGTGAAAAATAGCTACATCTGTGTTTGAGACATGCATCATTTGGTATACCTACAGATTCGTGGCTTCTACATTAACTCCATGGGTTAGGGACCAGAGATCTAATCCAGTGCCTTCATGTTCTATGTAAAGTAACATGAGGTTCAGAGATAAATGACTTGTGTAAAGTCATTCAGCTTGTTTGTGGCAGAGCTAGGTCGAGAACCCTTGTCACTTTCTTTTTTTTTTTTTTTAAGATTTTATTTACTTATTTGATAGAGACACAGCGAGAGAGGGAACACAAGCAGGGGGAGTGGGAGAGGGAGAAGCAGACTCCCCACCAAGCAGGGAGCCCGACGCAGGGCTCGATCCCAGGATCCTAGGATCATGACCTGAGCCAAGGCAGAATTAACGACTGAGCCACCCAGGCGCCCCCCCCTTTGTCACTTTCTTTAGTGCCTTTATTATCATTACTGCTGGTAAAGTGAGAAAATGTTTTGTGAATTGTAAAATTATCTGGAGAATTTTCCTTTGAAGTGATTGTGCTTTTTTTTTTTTTTTGAATCAGAAAAAGGAGATGTGAAGTCGAAGACTGAAGCTTTGAAGAAAGTAATCATTATGATTCTGAATGGTGAAAAGCTTCCTGGACTTCTGATGACCATCATTCGTTTTGTGCTACCTCTTCAGGATCATACCATCAAAAAATTACTTCTGGTATTTTGGGAAATTGTTCCTAAAACAACTCCAGATGGGAGACTTTTACATGAAATGATCCTTGTATGTGATGCATACAGAAAGGTAAACCAAACCATGGTTATTTCTGAATATTGCTTTGATTTTAATTGTAAAATTCGTGGAATGGGATTTGTTTTAATTTTTAAAATTAAGTCTGGGGTAAGATCTAAGTTACCGATAATTGAAACTGAAGTTGTAAAAAGTTACTGTAAAAAATTTTATTGGAACTTTCTTTGGACATTTTTCATGCATTTTTATGTTACTAATTAAAAAAAACCAGTGACACATAAAATATGAGACATTGATGTGATAAGTAAAAATTGATTTGACAGGAATCTGAAGGAAATTGTCTGATAATCGAGATCTTTTTCCACAAACTTACTTGCTTATTTTTTTCATAGGAAATTTTGCACTTAATTGTGTGTTGTTTTGTAAAATGCTGGAACTCAACATTTCATATTTAAACTTTATCAGGATCTTCAGCATCCTAATGAATTTATTCGAGGATCCACTCTTCGTTTTCTTTGCAAATTGAAAGAAGCAGAATTGCTAGAACCTTTAATGCCAGCTATCCGTGCTTGTTTGGAGCACCGACACAGCTATGTTAGAAGAAATGCTGTTTTGGCCATCTATACAATTTATAGGTAAATAAAGGTACTCCTGTGGCTTAGTTTTGTGAGGATTATTTAGTCTTTTAGACTAGAGGTACCACAACAGTTCCTTGCAGATTGTACGTAGCTTGCAGATAATGCTTGTTTAGCCTGAACGATATATTTTTTTCTTATTATTATTATTATGTTGTCAACATTGAAAAGATCTGGCAACCCTGGGTCCTAGTTTCTGCATGACAACATTATGCTGAAATTGACAATAGCTCCCTTTAAATAAGTTGTATACTTTGCAGTTTACAGTGCCTATCATTCTCAGTTGTACTTCAGCCCACTTAATTAGTTAACTTGCTTAGCCCTTGTAGGTTTTGAGTTTTTGACCCTGTTTTTGAATTCTCTTTGTGTGGGATGTGGGTCTTGTCTTTTTACCCTTAGAAGCCTTAAGGAGGGAACTTTTTAATGAGAAAGGTTGCAGTTCTCAATTGATTCCTGTTCTTTGAAAGCTGAAGATTTTGGACTTTAAAAATGATTTAAAGAAATCTTTTCAAAAGGGGGGGGGAGGGGCGCCTGGGTGGTTCAGTTGGTTAAGCGACTGCCTTCGGCTCAGGTCATGATCCTGGAGTCCCGGATGGAGCCCCGCATCGGGCTCCCTGCTCAGCAGGGAGTCTGCTTCTCCTTCTGACCCTCCCCCCCTCATGCTCTCTTTCTCTATCTCATTCTCTCTCTCAAATAAATAAATAAAATCTTTAAAAAAAAAATAAAATAAAAATGACTTAGAAGAACCAGTTAGATAAGGCTAGAATGCTTGGTTTTTGTAATTACTGGTGTCAATCTATTTAGACATAGGATGTAACTTTTATAAATATCTTTGTACTTTAAGAGTTGATTGTTCTATTTCATAGTTCTCTTATTGTTATATTAGATTTTGTTATCTGTTGGGGAAGTGGTATTCTGGTTAGTAATGTAGAGTTCTTTGAAAGTTACCGTACAGACTACACAAATTTCAGAACTTAAACTAGACTGCATACACAAAAATCATGACATTTATAAGACAATGGGAAATTTGAACACTGTATATGATGATATTAAGGAATTTTAAGTTTTTTAAGGTATGATAATGGTATTATGATTTGTTTTAAAGAGAAAGTATCCTCTGGGGCGCCTGGGTGGCTCAGTCGTTAAGCGTCTGCCTTCGGCTCAGGTCATGATCCCAGGGTGCTGGGATTGAGCCCCGCATCGGGCTCCCTGCTCGGTGGGAAACCTGCTTCTCCCTCTCCCACTCCCCCTGCTTGTGTTCCCTCTCTAGCTGTGTCTCTCTCTGTCAAATAAATAGATAAAATCTTTAAAAAATAAAAATAAAAAGAAGGTATCCTCAATTATAATATGCCAATACATTTATAGAAGAAGTGGTAAGTGGTCTGGGATTTGCTTCAAAATAATATGGGAGGAGAAGAAGTGGGCAGGGGTATAGGTGAAACAGAATTGGCCATGAATTAACAATTGTTGAAGTCAGGTGATGGTTTTTAAGCTGGTGTTCATAATTCTGTATACTACAAATACTTAAAATTTTCCTGAATAGGAAGTAAGTTAGCAAGTAAGTGAATAAGTAATTATAATGCATAATTATACAATTCAAGGGACTATTTTTAAAAAGATTTTATTTATTTATTTGAGAAAGAGAGCACAAGCAAGAGGGAGAAGCAGACTCTCCCGCTGAGCAGGGAGCCCGATGCAGGGCTCAATCCCAGGACCCCGGGATCATGACCTGAGCCGAAGGCAGACGCTTAACTGACTGAGCCACCCAGGCGCCCCTCAAGGGACTATTTTTATTCCTGATAATTCTTAAGACTCTTTCAGTACACTGAGAGTGTCATCATGAGCATTGATCTTGTATTCCTAAAGTATATGAAGTATATAAAGTATATGAAAGACAATTATTAGAGATATTCCGGTGAACGATAGCATGTGGAAAAAGTCCGCTTTTTCTTTATTAAAGTAGAAAGCATATAATTTGATAATTTAATAGATGAAGATGTAAGTTTGTGATTTCTACCCACAGTTCTAATTGACTTAAGGTTTCAAAAAGCAAAACGATTGACAGTGTTATAAAGCTTGATAAAGATTAATTTTAGTAGTGTCCAGGCAGTTACTAAAATAACAAAGTAGGTTTTCATTAAATATGAATATTACCTGTTTTATTTCAAGGAATTTTGAACATCTTATACCTGATGCTCCTGAACTGATACATGATTTTCTGGTGAATGAGAAGGATGCAAGTTGCAAAAGGAATGCCTTTATGATGCTAATTCATGCAGATCAGGTGAAATACTTTTTAAAAAATACTTTTATGACTGTATTCAAATGATAATTAAAAGTATTTACATAGGCCTAATCAAGTTTTTAGTCAGTGATTTTTTTATAGTACAAGTGTTCGTATATTTTGGGTTTTTTTAGATTTTTGAACTTAATTTGTATAAAATGGTTTTCTCTTAATCTTTCTCCAGACAATTGCTTATGTATATACTTTATTTTTTAGTAAACAACTGAGAGATATTTAATAATAGCCACTTGACAGTTTTTCCAGATTGAAATTATTATGGCCATATTTTGTAACACTCTGTTTTGGGGCTTGAATCTGTTATTCCTTCTATTGGTATAGATCTAAAATTGTTTAATAGAGAAAAGTGGTAGCTTTGTATAGGGTTCACCCTGAGCCATGTCTGTGAAAGAAGCGTGGTCTTCGGTGTAGATATGTATCCTTACTAGGCTCTTCAGATTTCATAAGTTGGTGTCAACTCCACATCCAGCTCTGCTAGTGCTTAAAGTGTATGGATCGGCAGGGGGTTGGGGGGGTGGGGGGGTGGTCAGCAGTGACTGCATACTTTGGTGGCATCTAATCTTGGAATTTTTGCTGTCCAGTATTCTCCAAATGTGGGAAATAATGAAGACTGAAAGATACGGAGTCTATCCATTTCTCTGAAATCTAGATGCTGTCATTTTATCTTGTGAACAAGATCATAAGAAAGCTGCTTATTTGGGCCAGGATCTTTTGTCCTCTTGTACAGTTGGTTTTATTGACCTATATATTTGGTGTTATGCTGTTTACCTACACGGGGGGCATAATCAGAAAAAGTTCAATAAAATTTCCTGATACTTTTGCTGTAGAGATATTGTTGAGGTCATAGTTTTCTATATCAGTATTCAGTATATGAGAATCGTTGAGATTTTTCTTTTAACTTTTAGAAGTAGGAATAACCATGCTTCTAAACAGCTGGTTTGTTTTGATTGTATGGGTACTCTGAATCATGTAATACATAGTGTTTTTCTCCTTAGTTTAGCTGCTAGAAAATTCAGACCCCAAATTTGTGGCCCATTTCTAGGAAATGTATTGGACTTTATTTCTTACATGTATGTGTTAACCTTCTTTTTTTCCCTTCATTTAATTTTTCTTTGCCCTGATTTCCTCATTTCTTTTATATTCAGTTGTGTATGTTTTTTAAAGGTTGCACTGATTAAGTCCTTTTATTGAATGAGGTGGAATTTGATAAATGTATTTTTATTTTGTTAGGATCGAGCTTTGGATTACCTAAGTACTTGCATTGATCAAGTTCAAACATTTGGAGACATTCTTCAGTTGGTTATTGTTGAATTAATTTATAAGGTAAGACTAAAATGGGTAACATACACTCTAAGAGCTTAAGACAAGGTTAAACTCTCTTTTTCTGGAATGTTGCTTAATTGCTGGGATATTATGTTTTAGTAGTAGAAATATTTTATAGCATAATCTATGAAAGCCTTTTTTTTCTTTTTCCTTTGGTTTATTGTGTTTTCCAAGCACTTCCAATTTTTCTAAACCTCCTTAAAGAATTCTATTAAAAACTCATGGCTTGACCCAATACAGCAGCAGAGAAATCATCGTGCACTATTCAGTAACTGAATAGATTATGAATCAGGCTTTGGAAAAAAAATTCAAGATCTTTTCTTGAGTACACACCAGACTACTTTGGAAATCTAAAAACAAATCAGAAAAGCTTTAAATATTTTCTGTGTTCCCTGTTTGTAAAGGAAAATAGATTTTAAATATATCAATATGACATTGTTAGCCATTGACCAATAGGAAGTCTAAAACTAGATGAGATTTGGGTTTTAAAATGAAGTGCTTTATTGGCAACATTTAAATTTGATATATTCTTTGAAAGAATTGATTGTATCTTAATGTTCTGATAAAAGGTAAATAACATCCAATTTTGCTATTGACACCATTGGAGGCCAACAAAAATATACATCAGGAGTGACTTTACTAAATAGGACAATATTGACAAAGTACCCACAGCAGACACTGCTGATGACCGCTGTCTTTGATTCTGAAAGAAAAGGGCCCCTTTCAACACAGGGAATCAGTCATTTAGGTTTGGCATTTAAGATGAAACCAGAACTGTAAATATATAGTTCTTTTTAATTCATTGTATGGTTTAGAGATGCTGCTGAGGCTCTCAAAAATAGGAATTCTCTGCTGTTCAGAGACTTCTTTGTCTAGCAGGGTCCAGGTTATAGTAAGAGGAAATAGCTTTTGAGTCATGCCTGAATAAAAGAGATTTGACTGTATATATATATATATTAAAGGAAAATCTGACATAAAAACCAACTTCAGAAAAGGAAGAATAAGGAATATTTGCTTCATGGGTAAAGGTATTAAAATATATTTAGGATAGCATAGAGAATTTTAGTTGTCTCCACAGTATGGAATATGGTTCCAAATAAATAAGTAATAGTACTTGAGAAAGGGGTTATCTTTCTTGCTTTAAGAATGGGTATTTTCCTTTTATTAGCTATTGAGATTGATATCCATCATGTTTCCCTTTTTGACATGACATCCAGAGTAAAAATTTAGGACCATATTTAATATCCTGTCACAGTACCCATGTTAATGCACTTGGTCCTTGATTTTGTTACTTTACATTCTCTTGTTCTTTTTCACTTGTGTATAGTATGCATATCTTTTATTATAAACCATTTGAAAATCTTTTGTGAAAGAGTGAGAATATTAATTGTGATTGAATAAATAAATGAATGAGTAGCTGTAACAATTGTCTGAAGTAAAACCTATTTCTTCCTGAAATTACCAGTCACGGTGTCTTATCTCATGTTGGCTGACATCTTCAGATGCCCTTATATCATTATTCTTTGTTTTCAGATTAAGAAAACTAGCATCTAAGCTGACATCTCTAAAAACATCTGTTTGAAAGCAGGTGTCCCTGGAGTCAGTTGAAACCTAAATGTTCTCTTCTCCAGGTCTGTCATGCTAATCCATCAGAAAGGGCTCGTTTCATTCGCTGCATCTATAACTTATTACAGTCATCTAGCCCAGCTGTAAAATATGAAGCTGCCGGAACATTAGTGACACTCTCTAGTGCGCCTACTGCAATCAAGGTACTGCTTATTTCTTTTGGTGCCGGTTAGATGATAGATGTGCTGTCTTAGCACTTATTTATTTTTTTATTTTTAATTTGTTCTCTTTTTTAAAAGATTTATTATTCACTTAGAGAGAGAGGGAGAGAGAATGCAGGGGAGGGAAGGGGCAGAGGGAGAGAGAGAGAATCTCAAGCAGACTCTGAGGGAAGTTTGGAGTCCAAGGCAAGCCTTGATTCCAGGACCCCAAGATCACGACCTGAGCCGAAACCAGGAGTCAGACACTTAACTGACTGAGCCACCCAGGCACCCCAGCGCTTAATGATTTAGTGGCATTGCAGTTTACTTTGTGATTACGTGGCATTACATGGCACAGAAATAACAGTTTATAAATGTTGTGAAATTATTGGATTCCTTACATAGTCCAATCTTTTTTTCCTTCCTGCTTTCATACATATACATGGGAAGAAAGGGAGACACAGAGAGAATACTAATATTTCTAGTTTCTGGAGAATGATACTGGTATTTTAAGATCTCTCCCCATACTTTAATTATGTTAAAACCTAGATCTGGGAAAATGAATTTTGGATCCTACATGATGGATCCTAAAAAAAAAGATTACAGTGCATGTTTTCAATATTGGAATGTTAGCTTTCTCTTCTCTAATTTACTGTATCAAGACTGCAATGCGGGGGGCGCCTGGGTGGCTCAGATGGTTAAGCGTCTGCCTTTAGCTCAGGTCATGATCCCAGGGTCTTGGGATCAAGCCCCACATTGGGCTCCTGGCTCAGCAGGGAGCCTGCTTCTCCCTCTCCCTCTGCCTCTCCCCCTGCTCATGCTCTCTCTCTCTCTCTCTATCTCTGTGTCTTGAATAAATAAAAATCTTTAAAAAAAAAAAAAAGACTACAGGAGGAACCCCTAATATAGTCAGAGAATGAATAGTTCTATAAAGCCAGCTTGTATTAATAGGAGACTCGATTGCTTGACCTGCCAATACTTAGAAAAAATTTTTAACTTTTTATTTTGAAATAATTTTAGACTTACAGAACAACAAAACAGCAAAAGTTGTAAAAATAGGACAAAGTTCTCATTACCCTTCACCAGCTTCCCATAATGTTTGCGTCTTGCGTAGCAATTGTATAATTGTCAAAATTAAGAAATTACCATTGGAACGATATTGTTAACTAAACTGTAGATGTTATTTGAATTCCACCAATTTACTTCACCAATCTCCTTTTTTTGTACCGGATTCAATCCAGGATCCCACATTACATTTAGTTGTCATGTGTTAGTCTCCTCCAATCTGTGCCACTTCCTCAGGCCTTTTCTTGTTTTTCATGACCTTAACACTTTTGAAGAATACTGGGTCAATTTGTTTGTAAAATGTCCCTCAATTTGAGTTTGTCTAATGTTTTCTCACAGTTAGATTGAGGTTGTGCATTTTGGGGAAGAATACCACGGAAGTGATGAACCTTTCTCAGTGAAGGAGTGTACATGATGTTGGAATACTGTTAGTGATGTTAACCTTGATCAGTCGGTTAAGGTGATGCCTGCCAGATATCTCCACTGTTAAGTTATGATTTTTCCTTTTGTAATCAGTAAATAACATGGGAAGATACTTTGAAACTGCAAATAACCTATTTCTCTTCAAACCTATACCCACTAATTTTAGCATTTCTGTATAGCAGTTATTAATGTGATATTCTAATGGTGACTTTCTGTTTCCCTCATTATACATTTATTAACTGGAGTCCTGCAAGAAGAGCTGTCCCTTTACCTCCCACCCTCCCTCCCTTCTTCATTCTTCATATCAGTATGGCCATTTTATTCTATGTATTATAATCATTATCGTTATTTGTTTCATTGATCATACTATTCCAGCTTTGGCCACTGGGAGCTCTTTCAGGTTTGCTCCTTTGTCTTCTGCTTTTAATGAGTCAGGGTCATCTTTATAGTCTTGATTTTTCTGTACTGTAATGCAGGTGTGTTAGACTTTGCACCTAAACTCAAAGATACTCAGTAGCTATATTTTGGGGGATACTCTGTCTGCTTTTTTCTGCCTTGTTCCTTAGTTTCAACCCTTAATTTTTGACTGTTAGTATTTCTGCCTATAACAGCCCCTTTTCATCCTTTTAACTTGTGATTCTTCTTAACTTTTTTAAACTTGAAAATAATGAGATTTATTAGAATATAGGGAACAGAGGGACACATTCCTTTGGGAAATATTCATAAACTTTTAGTGCAGGAGTAGTGAATGTATTTTGGCTTCTTTGGGGACTTTTTTTTTTTCTTATTTTCCGATTCTGTGTTTAAGATGGATGAATGTGTTCCTAAAATGTGTTTCCTTTTTTATATAGGCGGCTGCTCAGTGTTACATTGATTTAATTATTAAGGAGAGTGACAACAATGTAAAGCTCATAGTTCTGGATCGATTGATAGAATTAAAAGAGCATCCTGCTCATGAACGAGTACTACAGGTAAATGTTATCTGAAAGAGAGAAATCCTAGATAAAATCTTTTTCAAGTTGAGGTAACACTCAAGCTTTGCTATCTTGGTTAACTTAAATTCTTGGAGACTGGGCAATTTAAATTTTGGTCAGCTAAGGTGTAACTCTTGAATCGCCATAGCCTTTTGGGGTATTTGTCATAAAAAATATTTCTAATATGAATTAATATGTTATATCTTTTCTATTTGTACTACATTTGGTATTCTTAACAATAGAGATACATTCATTTTAATTTGAATATAATTTATTGTTTTTGAAAAATATGCCAACTGATTGAGAATAAAAGATAATTCTATGGAATTATCAGCATACCTGTGTAATCTGTGAGAATAATGGTTTTTATAAAAATAAAGCTCCATGGGGGCGCCTGGGTGGCTCAGTTGGTTAAGCGACTGCCTTCAGCTCAGGTCATGATCCTGGAGTCCCAGGATCGAGTCCCGCATTGGGTTCCCTGCTCAGCAGGATGTCTGCTTCTCCCTGGGGCGCCTGGGTGGCTCAGTCGTTAAGCGTCTGCCTTCGGCTCAGGTCGTGATCCCGGGGTCCTGGGATCGAGCCCCGCATTGGGCTCCCTGCTCCGCGGGAAGCCTGCTTCTCCCTCTCCCACTCCCCCTGCTTGTGTTCCCTCTCTCGCTGTGTCTCTTTCTCTCAAATAAATAAATAAAATCTTAAAAAAAAATAAAAATAAAGCCCGATGACAGCTAAATTCAATGTTATTCTGGGTCAGAGCAACAACAAAAAATTTGCTCTATAGGACATGATTGGGACAATTAGAGAAATGAGAATTATGGACTGTATATTATGTGGTATCATTGTTACCAATGTTCTCTGAATTTGATAATTGTATTGTGGTTATATAAGAGTTTATCCTTATTCATGGGAGATGTACACTAAAATGTTTAGGTGTAGCGAGAGTGGGATAAAGTATGTGTGGCAAAATATTAACAACTGGTGAGTGTAAATGAAAGTTATATAGGAATTGATTTTTAGAACTTTTTTATCAGTGAAATTTTTTTTAAAGTTTTAAAGAAGTAAAATCATTTGTAAATTAGTTGTGCTATATTTTAAAATCTTTATCTGCCATAGTGTTTTTTAAAGTATGTGCCATTAAAACATTACATTTTCCTGCAGAGCGAAAATAACATTATCCCACTTAACAAAATTAATAGTTTCTTAATATTATCTAATACCAACTCCAAAGTCAAATTTTCCCAGATGTCCCTGAAATACCCCTTTTGTTTGGCTTGTCTAATTCATGACCGTATGTCTTACCGGGTTATGTCCTTGATGTTTTAATTAGAGCAGTTAATTTTTTTCATGATATGGGCTTGTGAAGAGACCAGACCAGTTGTCCTGTAAGATGCCCCTCCTTGTAGATACATCTGATTACTTTCTGGTGGTGTCATTTAGTTTGTTTCTCTGACTTCTGAATTTTCTATAAACTGAGTTTGAGCTAAAGCTTGGTAGAGTCACAGTAAACATTTGCAGTTTGAATGCATCATATGTGATATTATATACTTCATATTGTGTTACATCAGGATACCCCAAATATCTGGTTCTTCCACCACCAGTGATTTTATTATTGAAAGAATTAAGGTGATGATGGTCAGAACCCTCCATTCTGTGGTTAGGATTTTTTTCTCTTAATATTGGTGTTAATTCTGGATTTTTTGTTCTTTCTCAGGATCTGGTTATGGACATCCTGAGAGTATTGAGCACACCAGACTTAGAAGTACGCAAGAAAACTCTGCAGTTAGCACTGGATCTTGTCTCTTCTAGGAATGTTGAAGAGGTAAAACAAAACTCTGACAGCACTGTTGTAAGCCGTCAGGCCAAACATGATGTAATTCCCACGTATTTTTACTTTGTTCTCTAGTTGGTTATTGTTCTGAAGAAGGAAGTGATTAAAACAAATAATGTGTCTGAGCATGAAGATACTGACAAATACAGACAACTCCTTGTGAGAACATTGCATTCCTGTTCTGTCCGATTTCCAGATATGGCTGCAAATGTTATTCCTGTGGTATGTAATTCTGATGACTTTAATTTTGAAATTCTCTAAAAGAATAGAAAGGTTTAGTTATTTAGCAGTTAAACTGTTTAGTAGAATCACTAAATCTTGTGGTCAGAAGTGACCTTTCTGTTCACCCTTAAGCTCAGAAGGATAAGGAATCTGACTTCTTTCTCTTACATCTTCATTAAAAAAGTAAACACAAAAATATAATGACAAAAATACCTCCACATATTACTATAATTAGTGTTTGTTACAGTTACCTATGATAAAATTATGCTGTGTATATATATATATCATTCAGTAGCACAAACAAGTATTTCTTTCAAATAGTTTTACCTCTTAAAAGTTGAAGGATTTAGTTATAGGAAAAATATATGTACCTAGAATCATTGGCTTCTGTCACTGTCAGATAAATGAGGTATGTTGTAATTTGAAATTTTGTCTTTGAACTCCACAAATTTTTTCTGAAATGATTTTACTTTTAGTTACAACTTAGGAGTATCCAGTTACTTTATTTTGAGTTGTGTATTTCCAGCTTTCATTTTATAGTGAGTTTTTTGTAATAAGCTTGGCTGCACAAAACCCAGGAAAGACATTGTGACTTTGTTTACATAGCAGTGCTTTTTCTCTCAACTTACATTCTGTTATATGTTCAAAAATTATTATAGTCTTTGTAAATTTGTTTACTTCTTAAAACTTAGATAATTTTCGGGGCGCCTGGGTGGCTCAGTCATTAAGCGTCTGCCTTCGGCTCAGGTCATGATCCCAGGGTCCTGGGATCGAGCCCCACATCAGGCTCCCTGCTCAGCGGGAAACCTGCTTCTCCCTCTCCCACCCCTGCTGCTTGTGTTCCTTCTCTCTGTGTCTCTCTCTGTCAAATAAATAAATAAAAATCTCAAAAAAAAAAAACTAAAACTAAAAAACTTAAAATTTTCTTTGTGAAAATTATATAACTTATGGGGCGCGTGGGTGGCTCAGTCAGTTAGGTGTCCGACTTTTGATTTCAGCTCAGGTCGTGATCTCAGGGTCATGAGATTGAGTCCCATGTCGGACTCAGTGCTCAGTGTGGAGTCTGCTTGAGATTCTCTCTCTCCCTCTTCCTCTGCCCCTCCCCCGACTTGCGTGCACATGTGTGGCCTCCCTCTCTCTCAAATAAATAAATCTTTTTAAAAAAATTATATAACTTACCCTGTTTTCCTTTTTTTCCTTTCAGTTAATGGAATTTCTCAGTGACAATAATGAAGCAGCAGCTGCTGATGTGTTGGAGTTTGTTCGTGAAGCCATTCAGCGCTTTGATAACCTGAGAATGCTTATTGTTGAGAAGATGCTTGAAGTCTTTCATGCTATTAAATCTGTCAAGTAGGTTTAAAGTCTGTTTAAATTAAGGTCAAGGGGCGCCTGGGTGGCTCAGTCGTTAAGTGTCTGCCTTCGGCTCAGGTCATGATCCCAGCATCCTGGGATCGAGCCCCGCATTGGGCTCCCTGCTCCACGGGAAGCCTCCTTTTCCCTCTCCCACTCCCCCTGCTTGTGGTCCCTCTCTCGCTGTGTCTCTCTCTGTCAAATAAATAAATAAAATTTTTAAAATTAATTAATTAATTAATTAATTAAGGTCAAGCAAGCAATTTATCAGTTTCTATCTTTAAAGGGTCAGTTGATAGAACATGTAAGGGAGAAGAAATGAATCAAGATACTAAAGTCAATATAAGTATCACAGTAGACATCCCCTCACCCCAACCTCAGTAAATCCATAATCTGTGGGCAAAAATTTGCTTTTGTAGGTGTGATTTAGCTAGGTTTCTCTATCCTTATTTCCTCTAAAACGTGGTGAATCCTCAAGTGACTAAGGAACGTATTTTTAAAGTGTATCACTTTTTGGATACCATTATTTATATCACCCATTAGTATTTATTAAAATGAGGGATTGAAAATGCAGCCTAGGGGCGCCTGGGTGGCTCAGTCGTTAAGCGGCTGCCTTCGGCTCAGGTCATGATCCCAGTGTACTGGGATCGAGTCCCGCCTTCTCCCTGTCCCTCTGTCACTCCCCCTTGTGCTCTCTCTCTAATAAATGAATAAAATCTTTAAAAAAGATTCAGAGGGCAGTTATGACAACTTATGACAATATAAGTCATTAGGACCCAGGTTCTTTCTAGGGTGTGGGCCCTCATCTACATGGCTAAGATGCCTACTGGAGGTCCAGTCTTTATATCAGGAGGCCAGTCTCTGGAAAGAGAAAAACTAGGAAGGTATACCCTTTAAGAATATTTTGGGGGGGGGCGCCTGGGTGGGTCAGTCATTTAGCGTCTTGCCTTCGGCTCAGGTCATGATCCCAGGGTCCTCGGATCGAGCCCTACATCGGGCTCCCTGCTCCGCAGGAAGCCTGCTTCTCCCTCTCCCACTCCCCCTGCTTGTGTTCCCTCTCTCGCTGTGTCTGTCTCTGTCAAATAAATAAAACCTTTTAAAAAAAAAAGTTTTAGTTTCTAAAATGTTTTCTGAATAAATTTAATGAAAATCTTAAGGAAAAGATAACTAAAGACTTTATTCAGTTTAACATTCTTAACTAGAGAATTGTTGCTTTCTTTATGTTTCTGGAGTTTTTTTAATTACTGATCCTTTGCACTCCTTCCTTATCTGTTCAGCATCCTACCTTTTCAGTGACTACAAATAAAAAGTGAATTACTTTTTATATCAAAGTTGTACATTTTTTATAGTAGTAGATGATAAAATTTACCTTAACTCTGTCCTAAATGGAGGATAACACCTTTCTGGGAGACATTTTGTTATTTTTACTAATGAGTTTACCAATTTTAAAGTGTTCCTAATAATAATGGGTGAGAATACTTATTTTCCTTTTAATCCTTGTGATTTCTGGAGAGAATCAAACTTAGTGTCTTTGTTACATTTCTTTCTTAAAATTTCATCCATAGTCTCTTGGAACTGCAGAATCTTATTTTCTTTCTTGAGCTTAAATTCACTCTGCTTTAAGATTTGTTAGCAATGTCCCTGTTTCAGAACTTGTTCTTCCCTTAGGATCTACCGAGGAGCATTATGGATCCTGGGAGAGTACTGCAGTACCAAGGAGGACATTCAGAGTGTGATGACTGAGGTCCGCAGGTCCCTTGGGGAGGTATGTTCTACTTTAGTAAATGCTACTGTAAATGGTGATTTTTACTTTAGTAAATCTGACTTTTATGTGGTGGTTTGCTTTTATGTTTTTATTTAGTAGTAGTGGAGTTAAAAACACTGAAAAATGTGTTTTAATTACCCAGATAATGAAAGCTTAGAGGCTATGGGAAACTAGGGGCATCCCTCTCCCCTGCATTGAGCCATAACACCTGTTCTTTTGCCTGTTTTATTTACCCTTTCAGGTAAGATTTTATTTGAACCAAAGGTTATGTGTTTGAAAAGAAGAAAAAGACTTGTAAAACTCTGTGTTAGCCCTGTATATTCTGAAAGGAGAATGCGAATATTACAAGAACCTGCTGACATTAGACTGTTTGTGTACTAAAACTGGCAGTGTTTTCCTCACCCAAACAACCATATGGTAGAATAGGAAGAATAGTGCTTGTCGGGAGACCTGGGTTACAGTCTTGCTTTTGCCATTAATTAACTCTGGGACCTTGGATATAAATTTCTTAACCTGACTGGACTTCAGGTTTTTCACATATGAAAAAAGGAATTGACCAATAATGATTGAAGACTCTTAGAGCTTAAGTTAGATGATTGGTATTGAGGAATAAATACATAGTCCCATCTGGTTTTTTTAAAAGGTAGTTGATAAAGTTATTCTGTACACATAAGTCAGATATATTTCATTTTGGAACAGGTGCTGTTTTGGTTAGTATTTCAGAGGAAGGGGTAGAGAAGAGGAATAAGGCTTAATGAGTATGTACTTTGTCTTAGTCACTGTCCTAAGCATTTTCCTATTAAGTAACTTGTATGGATAGATTTAAGATTTCCATTTAAGAGAGAAAGAAACTGAGTAGTTTAATTAACTTGCCCAGAACCATTCAACAACTAAGTGGCATCCAACTCCAAAGCCCCTGTTCTTCCCACTACGTCATCCTGGGAAGGAAAGAAAATTGAATGCAGAGTTGCAAAAATCCCATTGGTGGAATTGCCTTCTCCATAGAAATGATTGAATATTTAAATACAATTTTGCTTGCTGTTGATGTTATTACTAAATTGGTATTTCCAATTGATTTGTAGATCCCAATTGTGGAGTCAGAAATAAAGAAAGAAGCTGGAGAATTAAAACCTGAAGAGGAAATAACTGTGGGGCCAGTTCAGAAGTTGGTAACTGAGATGGGCACCTATGCAACTCAGAGTGCCCTAAGCAGTTCTCGACCCACGAAGAAAGAGGAAGAAAGGTAATCTACAGCACATGTGCCCTACCATCTATACTTTTTAAATTACTACTCCTGAGTGTAGAACAAATGATTTTTTTCCTCTTATTTGCTTTTTTTGACCAAAATGGAAATCTTTGCCATTTAAGATACTTGAAAGGAGGATGTTTAATTTCTCCTAGGAATTGTGTTGATGGTTTTAATCCTCTGCTCCTTAAAACTGTTTTCATTGAAATAACTGTTCTGTTTAAAATTATTTTAACTTACATGGAAAATGCTAAGTGGAGGGGCACCTGAGTGGCTCAGTCAGTTAAGCATCTGACTTTGGCTCAGGTCATGATCTCAGGGTCCTGGGATCGAGCCCCATGTTGGGCTCTCCAGTCAGCGAGGAGTCTGCCTCTCCCTCTCTCTCTCCCTCTCTCCCCATTTGTACGCTCTCTCTCTGTCTCAAATAAATAAATAAAATCCTAAAAAAAGATTTAAAGAAAATGCTAAGTGGAGGTAACTGTGAATTTTGTTGCCTGTATTAGTGCTTGGGAAACTATTTCGAAGATTTTCCACTTCTAGTTGATGGACTAAAATTTTAATATTTTCTGCCTTATTTTGCTCTCCAATTTTATAATGAACGTGATAAAAATAATGCCTAAAATTTTAATGGTTGTTACTATATGCTAGGCATTGTACTAAGTAGTTTGTCTCTTATAGTCTTAACAACTCATTGAGATACAGTTTATTATTACCCCATTTTACAGAAGAGGAATTTGAGGCTTAGAAAGGTTTGTAACTTACCTGTAGGAACACAATAAATAGATAAGTTGGAATTTGAAGTAGCTCATTGGCTCCAGTACATACACTCGGAATCATTTTCCCTTTCCATATTCACTTCGCTCTAGCTCTTTTGAAGATAAGTTGTAAAACCATGTATATTTCCCTTTTTCTATTCTAAAAGCTAAAGAGGGAGCTAATTGAGATCCTCTTCACTGAAGGGTGGCAGTGAGAGTGTTAAATAGGCTTATTTGAATAATTTATGCAAAAGCTGCATGCTGCTTAAGAAATGGTTGGGTTTCATTTTCCTTGATTGCTTTGCAGACCTCCCCTGAGAGGCTTCCTTCTGGATGGAGATTTCTTTGTTGCTGCCTCCCTTGCCACAACTCTGACCAAGATTGCCTTGCGCTACGTAGCTTTGGTTCAGGAGAAGAAAAAGCAAAATGTAAGTTCATTTATCGTTCATTTATGCTCCATTTACCCAGCAAATGTTGAGTGCTTACCATATGCATTGGACAGTGAAGGACCTAAAAGTGAATGCTGAAGTTCTTGTCATTAAAGAGCTTATGGTAATGGGGGAAATGGACATAGTAATACAATGTTATTGTAAAATTGACAAAGTAATACAATAATGTTACCTTGTGATTAGTCCAGTGGAAGAGATGTAAGGGCTTATGAAGTCATTTGCTTGCTAGGACCATTCAAGGCCCAGAGAAGGAAAGACCTCTCTCTCAAGCATTTTCATCCAGTCAGTCATTGTCTTTTTTATCCCAGAAATGTCTCTTCAGTGTGTTCTCATTTCTACAGTTTATGCCTTCATCATAGCTTCTGGCCTGTTCTGACTTTACACTCATTACACTCCATTTCCATTCCCCCCAACCTTTTGTGCTGTTGTCCTGCATTTTATTTCTGTGTGTCATGTTATCAACCCTGACATGCATTGCTGTTATTTTTGCTGTAAATAGTTAAGAATTATTTGTGTGTGTTTATATACATATATATGCATCATTTATTTTATTTATATTTATTTATTTATTTTTAACATTTCTTATTTATCTAATATTTGGCTGGGCTTGGGTATGGGGGGGAGCATAATTAGTTGTAAGAAGTCGAGAGTTGGGAACAGGACAAAGTGCAAGGACCTTTCTGGGTGACTTTTTTTTGGTATTTTTTTTCTTTATGGTAAAATATATATAATGTAAACTTTACCATTTTAACCATTTTTAAATGTGCCATTCAGTGACATTAAGTACATTTATATTGTTGCGCAGCCATTACCATCATCCATCTTCAGAACTTCATCATCATCTCAAATTGAACTGTATCCAGTAAACAATAACCCTCCTATCGTCCTCCTCCCCACCCCCCCAGTCCCTGGCAACCACCATTCTGCTTTCTGCCTCTATAAATTTGCCTATTCTACATACCTCATATAAGTAGAATCATCCAAATTTGTCCTTTGCAACTGGTTTATTTTGCTTGGCATAATGTCTTCAAAGTTCATCCATATAGTAGCATGTATCAGAATTTCTTTCCTTTTTAAGCCTGTATAATGTGATGTTTTTGTTTATGCATTCATCTGCTGTAAATAGTTAATATTCTTTTAAAGATTTTTTTTAATGAGGAAAAAGTCTTCTATTTACCCACATATTTACCATTTATGGTGCTTTTCATTCCTTTGTGTAAATTCAGATTTCCATGTGATATTTTCTTTCTGCCTAAAGAACTTAATCATTCTTATAATTCATGTCTGTTCATGATGAATTCTCTCAGCTTTCATTTGTCTGAAAAAATTTTTGCCTTCATTTCAAACAGATCTTTCTGTGGTAGAATTGTGAATGTGTTTTATTTTTGTTCATTTTTAATATTGTTAAAGTAAGGAGTGAGATCTAATGACGTAATGTATGGTGATTAACGTAACATAATAAAAAATAAATAAAATAAGGAGTGAGGTAACAAAAACTAATGAGAAAAAAATCACTCATGGTTAGAGGACTGAAGTACAAATCTTACTAATATTGTAGTGGAGATAGATAGAAACATCAAAAGATAGAATTACGTTGCCCAAATATGATAATAAAAATCCTTTCTTCCTCCAGAAAGTTTAATATGGCTTTTCTCTGTGAAACACTTTTTTCCCCCAGTATTGCTCATTCTGTTTTACAGCACTGCAGTTTCACTTCACATTGTAACAGTCCCATGTTTCTCTAAGCCCTTCCTAGTCCTAATAGTTAATAGCTGTGTAATAGTCCATTAGATTCCTTCGTTTACTTAAGCTCCCATATAATGAGACATTTTCATTTTAGATTTGGAGTTTTCAAAGGATTTTTTTTTTATTCTATCATGAAAAGAGCCATAAGTGAGATTTAGAGGGCCAAGTAAATTATAAGGTGTATTATCTCTCTCTCTCTCTCTCCTTTTTTTAAAGATTATTTATTTATTTTTAAAGATTTTATTATTTATTGACAGAGAGACAGCAAGAGAGGGAATACGAGCTGGGGGAGTGGGAGAGGGAGAAGCAGGCTTCCCGCCGAGCAGAGAGCCCGATGTGGGGCTCGATCCCAGGACCCTGGGATCATGACCTGAGCCGAAGGCAGAGGCTTATCGACTGAGCCACCCAGGCGCCCCTGTATTACCTCTTTTTTATCAATTTATTTTGATTTATGGGCAATAATTTACTTTGTAACTCTCTCTGTTACACTTTATTTATTTAGGTTTTTGTCACAGCGTAATTGTCTATTCTTTAAATAAATAAATTCTTTGCTTTTTAAAAGTCTCCAAAATTTTTTCTCTCTGAGTCCAGTTTGATTTCCTTGCATGGAATAGCTGCTCAGTTCTCCAAACTGGGAGACCATTTGAGCATTTGCTGATACCTGTTTAAGAGAACCAGTTTTCTAGTAATTGGTTCATGAAGTTTGCTACATGTAGTACAAGGCAGGAAGAAGTTGGGTTGTTTATCACCTCCCTGACTCTCCTTCACTTATGCCTTTTCTAGAGTTTCCCTGGTTTTAAAGATTTTTTTTAATTTTTTTATTTGAGAGAGAGAGAATGAGAGAGAGAGCACATGAGGGGGGGAGGGTCAGAGGGAGAAGCAGACTCCCTGCCGAGCAGGGAGCCCGATGCGGGACTCGATCCAGGGACTCTAGGATCATGACCTGAGCCGAAGGCAGTCGCTTAACCAACTGAGCCACCCAGGCGCCCCAAGAGTTTCCCTGGTTTTATATACCTTTTGGCTAAAGAATTTGCTTTAATTTTTTTTTAATAGACTTTTAAAAAATTATTTATTTGAGAGCAAGAGTGAGCAAGAGCACGAGTTGGGGGGGAGGGGCAGAGGCAGAGGGAGAAGCAGGCTCCCCGATGAGCAGGGAGCCCGATGCGGGGGCTCGATCCCAGGACCCCGGGATCATGCATGACCTGAGCCAAAGGCAGCTGCTTAACCGACTGAGCCACCCAGGCACCCCTTGCTTTAACTTTTCTTACAGTGAGGTCTCTTGGCAACTAATTTTCTTGGTTTTTGTTTGTCTGAAAAACCCTTTATTTTTCCTTCATTTTTGAAAGATACTTTGTGGATATAGAATTCAAAATTGACAGTTTTTTTCTTTTGGTTCTGTAAAGAGGTTACTCCATTGTCTTCTGTCTTGCAGTTTACTATAAAGATGTAGCTTCAATATCTTCTGGCTTTCTGACGAGAAGCCTGCTGTCATTCTTATGCCTCTGTGTGGAATGTGTCCTGTTCCCTCTGGCTGGTTTTAGATTTTCTCCCTATCATAGGTTTCAGTAATTTGATTAGGGTTTGCCTTGGTGTGGTTTTCTTCATGTTTCCTTTGGTTGTGGTTCATTGAGCTTCTTGGATATGCAGGTTTATAGTTTTCATTAAATTTGGGAACTTTTTGGAACGATTTCTGTAGCTATTTTTTTCCTGTCCCTTCCCCTTTCTTCTTCTTCTGGAGCCTGTATCCAGACTCAGGATTATTACATTCATTCTTCTGCTGGTTTGTTCCCAGGCCTCTGGGAGTCTTTTCATGCATGTGTGCAGATCAGCACTTAGCCAAAGATGGGTTGGCAAGGGTATAGAGCATGTGTCAGGATAATTGTACACAACACTAAAAAAGCAAGTTGGAGTCACTTGTGGAAACCTTGAATAGCAGGCCGGATAGTATGGACTTCAAAATGAAGGCTGTAGGAAGTCATGAAGGTACTTGCGTGTGGAGTGAAATGATTGGTGCACAATAAGGATTACAATAGCAGCAGCAGGTGATCACACTTTGTGCCACCAATAATGGGGCAACCTGACATTATGGGTCTCCTAATACAGTACAGTAAGAGATATAAAACATCACCTATCTGGTATTCTAACCAAAAGTGAAGGACGTTTGGGGCGCCTGGGTGGCTCAGTCGTTAACCATCTGCCTTCGGCTCAGGTCATGATCCCAGGGTCCTGGGATCGAGCCCCGCATCAGGCTCCCTGCTTGGCCAGGAGCCTGCTTCTCCCTCTCCCACTCCCACTGCTGTGTTCCCTCTCTAGCTGTCTCTCTCTCTCTCTCTCTCTGTCAAATAAATAAAATAAAATCTTAAAAAAAAAAAAGTGAAGGACATTTTACAAAACAACTGGCCTAGCCTTTTTTTTTAAAAGTCATTGTGGTGGAAAACAATACAAAAAATCAGGGGGACTGGTCTAGGTTAAAAGGGACTAAAGAGAATAACAGCCAAATAAAATGCATGAAGCTGATCCTGTATTTAAAAAAACATAAAAACACGGGGCGCCTGGGTGGCTCAGTTATTAAGCGTCTGCCTTCGGCTCAGGTCATGATCCCGGGGTCCTGGGATCGAGCCCCACGTCAGACTCTCTGCTCAGCGGGAAGCCTGCTTCTCCCTCTCCCACTCCCCCTGCTTTTGTTCCCTCTCTCGCTGTCTCTCTCTGTCAAAATAAATAAATAAAATCTAAAAACAAAACAAAACAAAAAACCCATAAAAACACTTAGTGACATTAGGAAAATTTATTTGAATTTCAGTGTAAAGTTTTTGGGAATTATTCTGTTTCTTAGGTGAGAGAATGGTATTGTGGTTCTATAGGAAACTGCCCTGATTCTTAAGAGATTTATGCTAAAGTACTTATGGGGTGAAGAACCTTACTGTCATATGTTTAGCCAGAAAAGTAAGTGTACATGTACAGGTAGAATAAGAAAGCAAATATGGCATAATGTAAGCAATTGGTAAAGTGTATCTATTCTTTTAACTTTTTCTGTAGTTGGTTTTTTTTTAATTTTTTTTTTTTTAGATTTTATGTATTTATTTGATAGAGGGAGAGAGAGAGCACAAGCAGGAGGAGCGGCAGGCAGAGGGAGAAACAGGCTTCCCGCAGGGCAGGGACCCCGATGTGGGGCTCCATCCCCGGACCCTGGGATCATGACCTGAGCCAAAGGCAGATGCTTAACCACCTGAGCCACAAAGGCATCCCTGTAGTTGGAATTTTAAAAAAAGATAGCATTGGCATGTGAAAGAGTTAGAGTAAGGGAGAACAGTTAAAAAGCTGTTGCTATCTTTCAGTTGAAGGTTAATGAAAGTATTAGAGGGTGGCAGTTAAAAAGATAGGAAGGAAAAGGGTACATCAAATATATGGAGATAAAAATCTAAAGCGTTTGAACTCTTATTCAGGTGAAGTGAAAATTAGGTTTATTTCTTGGATTGTGAGTTATAATAAAGTGACATTACTGAATTGGAGAACTGTGACAGTAAACAATCCATTTCTCTACTTTTCTAGTCTTTTGTTGCTGAGGCTATGTTGCTCATGGCCACTATCCTTCATTTGGGAAAATCCTCTCTTCCTAAGAAGCCAATTACAGATGATGATGTAGATCGAATTTCCCTGTGCCTCAAGGTCTTGTCTGAATGTTCACCTTTAATGAATGACATTTTCAATAAGGAATGCAGACAGTCCCTTTCTCACATGTTGTCTGCTAAACTCGAAGAAGAGAAATTATCCCAGAAGGTAAGGTATATATGATTAAGTTCTAAAAGTGCTTTGTGGGTTTTTAAAAAATTTTGTTGGCTTTTCAGTCCTATGTGAGGGCTATTCCCTGTTATAGGCCTACAGAAAGCTTTCTTTCCATATTAAAGAGAGACGTGTGTATTGTTTTCTCAACACAGAAAGAATCTGAAAAGAGAAATGTAACAGTACAGCCCGATGACCCCATTTCCTTTATGCAACTAACTGCAAAGAATGAAATGAACTGCAAGGAAGATCAGTTTCAGCTGAGCTTGCTGGCAGCAATGGGCAACACACAGAGGAAAGAGGCAGCAGATCCCCTAGCATCTAAACTTAACAAGGTAACAAAATGTCAAATACACTGGTGAATTACTTAATATGGGCCACTTAAGAAAGTAGTAATCAGGAAGTGGCTGGTCCCACTGTTTTTTAAAAGAAGAACAAACTTGTTATACAGCATCAGTTTTTGTCAAGTCACTGTGATTGATAGGTTCATGAAAAATGAATTAAAACTCAGATGCTGGGGCGCCTGGGTGGCTCAGTCGGTTAAGCATCTGCCTTTGGCTCAGGTCATGATCCCAGGGTGCTGGGATCGAGCACGGCGTTGGGCTCCCTGCTCAGTGGGGAGCCTGCTTCTCCCTCTCCCTCTGCCTGCCACTCTGCCTACTTGTGCTCTCTCTTTCTCTGTCAAATAAATAAAATCTTAAAAAAAAAAAAAAAGAGTTGGACACTTAACTGACTGAGCGACCCAAGTGCCCAAAGATAAACCAAAACTTTTAAAGAGCAGGGCTCTGGCCTCTACTCTGACACCCTGCTCTGTTTCTCCTGCCCCTTGTTACTTTAAACAGGGCGACTCATATTCTTAGTGTTTGACTTCCATGTAGGATTTTATTAGGAAGGTTTTCCTACTCTGAAAATACATAAATTTACAAATCAGTGATCTAGTTTAGTCCCTTCTATTAGATGAGTAAACTGTCTCAGATTGATTGGTCCAAGATAAGGTTGGTAGCAGAATTGGAACTACTAAAACACTTTCTCTCCCTTAAATTTGGGAATTGACATCGACAGTATTACAGTTATACATTTTTAAATTTATAATAATAAATTTATAATAAAATTTTTTTTAAAAATTGTGGTAAAATTTACATAATATCAAATTTATCCTCTTAACTATCCTGAAGTGTACAGTTCAGTGGCACCGAGTATATTCCCATCCTTGTGCAGCCGTCACCATCAGCCATCCATCCCCAGAACGTTTTTCATCTTGTAAAGCTAAGACTCTGTGCCCATTGAACAATAACTCCCCACACTCCCTTCCTCTCAGTCCCCGGCAACCACCAGTCTGCTTTCTATCACCATGAATTTGATTGCTCCAGGTACCTTATATTAGCAGAATCATACAGTATTTGCCCTTTCGTGACTGGTTTATTTTACTTAACGTAGTGTCTTCGGGTTCATCCATACTGTAGCATGTGTCAGAATTTCCTGAGTGATATTCCATTATGAATATATACTACATATTGTTTATCCATTTATCTGTCGATAGACATTTGGGTTGCTTCCACCTTTTGGCTATTGTGAATAATGCTGTTATGAACATGGACCACAAATATCTCTTTGAGGCATTAATTTCATTTCTTTTCGGTTATACCCAGAGGTGAAATTGCTGGATCACAAGTCCCTTATCAGATGTATGATTGGCAAATATTTTCTCCCATTCTGTAGGTTGCCTTTTCACTCTGTTAATAATGTCCTTTGATGCACAAAAGTTTTTCATTTTGATATAATCCAGTTTTATCTTTTTTTTTTTTTTTCTTTTGTTGCCTGTAGTTTTGGTGACAATATTAAGTTTAAAGTGCTGTACTCTGGGTTTTTGTTTTTGTTTTTTTTAATTTGGTGGGGGGGAGCATATAAAATTTATCTTTGTGGAATTACAAGCATTTCTTGCTATATAATCTATTTAGTTCCTGAATTTAGGTAGCAGGGACTACCACGAAATTTGGATTTTATTTAGTTCCCAAGTTTTGGAAAGCAACTAGTGAGTTGAGATACTGAGGGATTTAACTGAAAATGTATCCAAATGTATTCAGTTCTTAAATTGAGATCATGTTTAATATATTTGCTCAACATATTTAACATCTTTCTCCTACTGAGCTATAAACTCTAGTACCTGTTATTTCTAATGTCCCATTTGCAATTACCATCTCTGTATTACACAACAATTTTATTGTATCAATTTCAGAATGACTTGTCTAATCTAAGCACATCTGTTAATTACCTAACAGACTTAGTCATTTGGCTGGGATATGTTTGGTTAAATTGTCTCAGTCACTTAATTTTCTCTTTATTTTTGTTTGACAGGTCACCCAGTTGACAGGTTTCTCAGATCCTGTATATGCAGAAGCTTATGTTCATGTCAACCAGTATGATATTGTCCTGGATGTACTTGTTGTAAACCAAACCAGTGATACTTTGCAGAACTGCACATTAGAGTTAGCTACTCTGGGTAAGGAAATTTACCATAAAGGACAGATTTTGTTACATAGTAAGTCTTTATGACAGATTATTAAGGGATATGTACAAGTTTTGTATAAGAAATCTTTTTAGTATAAGAATTTTTAATCAAGGCTTAGTTTTACATTTAATATTTAGTCTCCTTCAGCTCCAATTTTCTGAACCTCTGTGTTACTTGACTTTCTTAGGTTTATGCTCTTGGTACATCCAGATGGATTTATTCAATAAGCTCAACCTAGCAAATGTCAGTTTTTCTAGCTATAAATAAGAGTTGTTTAAGTTACAGATTTACCACATGGCTCACTTAGTTAAATTTTTAATTGCCTTAAAACAGAACTAGGTATTTTCTGAGTCTATAGCTGATACCTACCACATGTGCCCAACGTAATATATTATTATTACAATTAGCAACTTGAGATGTGTTTTTCTTCTTAATAAAAACACATGAATCATACTCTCTCTGACCACTTCTACAATGGTTTTGAAGTTGGAAAATATAAACTGTATATAGAAACAGTGCAGTGCCAGGGTATCTGGTGGCTCAGTCAGTTAAACAGCTGCCTTCGGCTCAGGTCATGATCCCAGGGTCCTGGGATTGAGCCCCACATCGGCCTCCCTGCTCAGTGGGGAGTCTGCTTCTCCCTCTGCCCCTCCCCCCTCTCATGCACTCTTTCTTGCACTCTCTCTCAAATAAATAAAATCTGTTTTGTTTTTTTTTTAAGATTTTATTTATTTGACAGGGCAGTCGGGGAGAGAGTTGGAGGGAGAGGGTGAAGCAGACTCCCTGCCAAGCACAGAGCCCGATGTGGGACTTGATTCCAGGACCCTAGGGTCATGACCTGAGGTGAAGGCAGACGCTTAACCAACTGAGCCACCCAGGAGTCCCAGTAAAATCTTAAAAAAAAAAGAAAGGAAGAAACAGTCAGTGCCTCTAGGAAATTCCATGTGGCTTAAGCAATAGTTAAAGGACCTTAAGATATCAAGGGAAAAGATACTTCTACCCTGTCTTCCTCAGCATAGCTTGATGCCTGTATAAAGAATGTATATAAGTCTTTCCATGGATTATTTTATCTTTCTTTGTAGTGGAGTCTATAGTTTAAGACTTAAGCTTTCTGAGAAGTTTATACTCAATCACTGAAATAAAATGGTAAACCCAGAGTGTACACACACCCACAAACTGAATAATTATTCTGAGGAACCTGTTAACCTTTTCAAAGAAAATGTGCAAATTGATGTGAATAATAAGGTGTTAAATGATTTCTTTATTTTGTCCTCAAAATATTTGAATCATAACTCTTCTCTTGTTCCTTATTTTGCTAGAAGCTATTAAGCTGCATACATTTTAAGATTTTATTTTTTGGGAGATAAGATTTATGATGAGAGATATATATGTGATTTAATGTATATTTTAACCATATCTAAATGTTTTTTCAGGGGATCTGAAACTTGTGGAAAAGCCATCTCCTTTGACTCTTGCTCCTCATGATTTTGCAAATATTAAAGCTAATGTTAAAGTAGCATCAACAGAAAATGGAATAATTTTCGGTAATATAGGTAAGGAATTATTTTATAGCATGTGATGTTTGAATATTTTTATTAAAGAATTTCTGTAATAAGTAGTTGTATGACATTTCTTGAGGACAGGACCTGCATCTGTTCATTCATTCGCTCATTCATCATTTATGGGGGCATCTGCTATTATATTAAACATTGTACTGTATTCATGGATGTACAGAAATGAACCATAGACTGTCCTCAAGAAACTGCCAAGCAACAGGAGGAAATAGATAAGTAAAATATATAAGTACAACACAATGTCAGAGGCGCTAGTTTATATACTCTGTGCTTTGGGATCGTAGAGGAAGAATGCTAACCATCCAGAAGGCTGTAAGAAGGAGGAGGATATGTTACCGAAGGAGAACTTTTGAACTGAGTCTAAAAGTTTGTATAGGCATTGGTTCCCAGGCCACCTAGGCACTAACTTATATAGAGGCAGTCAGTCAGTCAGTAAGCATTTTTTTAAGCAAATTCTGTGGAAGGGATGGAGCTACCATAGGACAAAAGATCTCTCCTCGGGTAATTTGTGGTCGAGTAAGGGAAGACAGATAAGTAGAGTAGATATGTGTAATATATAATGGTAAGTGGTGCAAAGGAAGCTTGTGCTAGGTAAAGTGGGAGTCTGTAGAAATTTGGTCATTTTTCTTAAAGTGGTGGGGGAGTGGGGAAGGAAGGTTAGGAAGGGCTTTGTGGCATTTTGAAAGATTAGTAAGTGTTCTACAGATAGGCAAGGATTCAGCTGTAACAAATGCAAGTAGTTTGATATACTTGGAGTTCAAAGTGGGCTGGAGGGTAGTGGTTTAAAAAAAAAAATGAGGTTAGGAAGGTTAGGGGGAGCTCAATTTTACTTGTCATGCTAAGGATTTCAGACTTAGTCCTGGATGTAAAGGATTAGAGCCATTAAGGAATTCTCAGTGAGTTACATGATTAAGCATTTGTTTCTTTTTTTTTTTTTTAAGAGAATGAGTGAGAGAGTGCACATGAGTGGGGTGGGGGGGGTGGCCAGAGGGAGAGAGAGAAGATCTTAAGCAGGCTCCACGCTCAGCACAGAGCCCGATGTGGGGCTCAATTTCAGGACCCTGAGATCATGACCTGAGCTGAAATCAAGAGTCAGATGCTTAACCAACTGAACCACACAGGCGCGCCCCATGATTAAACATTTCTGTGATAGCACTGTAGAAGACTGATTGAAAGAGGCAGGAAGGCTAACTAGTAGACTATTGGAGTAACAAAGGTGAGAGATGACAGAGCTCAAACCAGTGCAGTAGTGGTTGGGTTGGAGAGAAGTGCTGAATATTATCAATATTAAGGAGATAGAATGCCCAGGACATGGACTGATTGAAGAAGAAGTGGCTAGAGTAACCCTCAGATTTTTTTATTGGGTTGATATTTATGGCAATCACCAAAACAGGGAATATAGGAGAGAAGAACAAATTTGAGAGAGATACTAAGGTAAATCTTGAGCAGGTTGAGAATAAAGTATCTAATGATGTCCAAGGGCAGTTTGATATGAGTGTGGAACTTGAACAGGAGGTCTAAACTAGAGATAAATACTTGTTTGAAAACCGTAGGAATGGAAGAAATCACTCAGGGCATAAAAAGTGAGAAGAGGGGAGATTTGAAAACTGAATCTAAGAGAACAGCAATATTGAAAGCTTGGTCAGATGAGGAGAATCCTACAAAGGTACCTGAAATGTGGTAGAGAAGAAGTAAGGAAAAATCTTCCAGAAGAATCTGGAGTTGCAAAAAGTCAAGTAACAGGAAGTCTAAAAGAAGAGTCCTTTGGATTTGGTGATCAGTGAAATTAAATATTGCTTGTGGTATATCTTGGGCAGTGGTGGTGAGTTGAAGACTTGGAGATGGAGAAATAAGGACAGTGAGTGTAGACTGTTCTGAGTGTAGAACTGTGGTTTTGATAAGAACGAGAGAGGGCAGTAGACTGAAGAGAAGTCGGGATGAGGAAGAATTTTTGTTAAGGTGAGTATGTTTATAGACTAAGGGAAGAGTCAGTAGAGAATACGAAGGTAAGGACCTAAGAGTGAGGGAGGTAATGGTTGATGGAGTGACATCCTAAACCAGAGTGGGGATCACAGATGGCAGGAAATACGAATCTGGAAGAGAAGAGACAGCACTTCCCTGATATGAAGGGTAAGGAGGTGAATGTGGATACAGAGAGAGAGAAATTTGTTTTTAGATGTGAGGCTAGAAATTAAAGAAACTTATTCTCAGTGACCTCAGTTTTCACTGAAAGTAGATAGAGTAGGGGAATGTCAAGAGAAGAGGCTAGGAGGAGGAAAGGTAGGCTCCAATCAGATGACAACTTTTTGCTGTGGATGAGGCAGTCATAGAAGTAAATAATCTTATATACTGTGGCTCCTCAGTATTCATTCAAAAATATTAGTTAAGCACTTCTGAGGGAACACTACTACTTACCTGCTACGTTTATACTGACTGAGTTTAAATACTGCCCCTACCACTTAATCAGTTCTGACCTTGAGCAACTTATGTGACTTCTGTTTCCTCATCCATAAGATGGAGAATGATAATACCATAACATAGGAATAAAGTATTAAACAGGTAATCTTTGTAAAGCATTTAAAATAGAGCCCAGGATAGAATAAGCATTATATAAATAGTTGGCTAATATCATAATTATTATTTGGAAATATGAAAATTTTTTAAATTAAAATTTGCCTCTGGTGATTCAGGACCTTTTGTGTGTGTGTATATTGCAGTTTATGATGTCTCTGGAGCAGCAAGTGACAGAAATTGTGTGGTCCTCAGTGATATTCACATCGACATCATGGACTATATCCAGCCTGCCACTTGCACTGATGCTGAATTCCGTCAGATGTGGGCTGAATTCGAATGGGAAAACAAAGTTAGTCCTTGGGAGATTTCCTTGAACTCCTTATCTTCCTTTTTGGCTAGTGTTGAGGAATTCTCTGATAAAAGTAGTCCCACTAAAAAGTGTCAGATGTAAGAAGCAGTCTCTCAATATCTATTCTTGCAAATTAGCCTTAACCAAAAATTATGCGAGTAGTTTGGTAAGTTGTTATAAACTGATGAGAGTCGCAGTTGTATGATTAGTCTGATTGATCAAGACATTGAAGACAATATTCCATCCCTTGGATGTATGAATAATAATTTACTATTGAATCCAGTGTCCAGAAGAGGTTTTACAAAGTCAGTGGCCTTGATTTTTATTAGAAATATTTTATATGCAGCATGTTGATCTTTTATGAAGTAATCTATGTATGAAAGTTCTGATACCAACTTGCAGTTTGTTGGATTTTGTAGATGTCATTTAGTTGTTGTTTTTTTGCTCACCTTCCCCACTATATACTTGGAAGGAGGTTCCATATAATATGAGTCTGTTTTCTCAACCCTGAGATCAGAAATACGCAACTTTCTCATTATAAGGATTATGATCTCCTTGACTTTTTTCTCCTTCTGTACAGGTGACGGTTAACACAAATATAATTGATTTAAATGACTACCTACAGCATATATTAAAGTCAACTAACATGAAATGCCTCACTCCAGAGAAGGTAAAATTTGACTGAGAACTTCTTAAATCTGATAGAGAGTAGTATGGCAAATTCCTGGCTTTCTTGTATTTCCTTTAGTGTATTTTTGTTATTGTTCAGCATAAGAAAAGCAGTGTCATTCTGGACTAGCTAAAAGAAATTATCCCATAGAATGCATCAGTCTGCTTACCTCTTTGTACCGGAATATACCAGCCTGCTTGTTCCTAGTACAGTGACCCAACTGAATAGTCAGGTTCATTTTTCTTTTCACTCTTCTCCCTTTCAGCTAAAGGCTCATTCCAAAATAGGTTTTGATACTAGATTAAAAAGGTCCATGACCTCTTCTCTTGGTTCTGATTGTGGGTCAATATATTTGTTCAAATACAGAATTTTCTAAGTTCTGTATACATGAAAAAAGAATAGGAAGAAAGAAAAATGAAGCTGAGGCTCTAAGGAATTTCTTTTCTTTGTGGAATTCCTGCTAATGTTATAATACTAATTTTATTAGTAAATTTCTGCCAGACAAATGGGTTTTAATTCATATATTAGTTTACTCAACAAATAGTCTAACAAATACACAAACAAATATCATACGCCCAGTACTCTGTGAGCTTCTGGATATATAGTAATGAAGAAAATAAAAATTGTCTCTCCTTCATGGAGCTTAAGGGCTGGTGCAGACAACTCTGTAACTAAATAGGGAATGTATATATACAAATTGGAATAAGTGCTATTTCTTTAAATACAGTCACTTTCATTGAGGTATAACATAGACACAGTAACATTCACACTTTTTACATATATAGTTCCGTGAGTTTTGACATTTATTTAGTCATGTAACCACCACCACATGGTAAGTCCTATTTTAAATGATAATTTATATATGCTGGTGGGTCTTGCTTATATGTCGTTCTCTAGTGAAGTATTGAATATATCATAAATTTCTTCCAGGCTCTTTCTGGTTACTGTGGCTTTATGGCAGCCAACCTGTATGCTCGTTCCATATTTGGAGAAGATGCACTTGCAAATGTCAGCATTGAGAAGCCAATTCAACAGGGCCCAGAGGCCCCTGTTACTGGCCACATAAGAATTCGTGCAAAGAGTCAGGTAACAATTGGGTGTTACCCAATTTTTTGGGGGGGGGGGTTGTGTTTTGTTTTTGTTTTTGTTTTTGAGATCATCTCTGAACTGAACAAAAAGGAAGAATTTATTTCTTCATTATTTTTATATGTAGTATTCTCTGTCATACTTGTATTTTGTGCATTAGATGCGTATATGTAATAATAGTATTCTCTGAATAGAAATAGAACTTTTGCCAGAGCACATACCCTCCCCAGTGTCCATCACCCAGTCACCCCATCCCTTCCACCCCACCCCCCAAGCGCTGTGAATTGTGCAAGACTGTTGAATCTCAGATCTGTACCTCTGAAACAAATAATGCAATATATGATATGTTAAGAAAGAAAAAAAGAAGAAGAAGAATGTAGCAGGAGGGGAAGAATGAAGGGGGGGAAATCGGAGGGGTAGACGAACCATGAGAGACAATGGACTCTGAAAAACAAACTGAGGGTTGTAGAGGGGAGGGGGGTGGGAGGATGGGTTAGCCCGGTGATGGGTATTGAGGAGGGCACGTTCTGCATGGAGCACTGGGTGTTATGCACAAACAATGAATCATGGAACACTATATCTAAAACTAATGATGTAATGTATGGGGATTAACATAACAATAAAAAAATTTAAAAAAGAAATAGAACTTTTGCTTCATTAAAATGGCCCACTTTTTTGGGCCTATCACTCTGGATTATTTGCCTAAAACAAGATTGATTCCTGTAGGGTGTTTGTGAAATGGGTTCCCTAGAGTTTTTTGAAATCTAAACTACAAATCCAGTGACTAATTGTAAATCTAGCACTAAAAGTACTTAACAAAGTAAAGTTTTGGTGAGTCTGGTTTCATTATTGATGTGGTGTCATTGAATGAGGGCTTGGTTAAGATACAGAAACCTACTGGTTTTATATAAATTTAATAATTATAAACATTTTCATTCTTCCTTACAGGGAATGGCCTTAAGTCTTGGAGATAAAATCAACTTGTCTCAGAAGAAAACTAGTATATAAGAATAAACAAAAAGTCCTTGCAGCTTTACAGTTAAAATTTAGGTATGGGCTTATTGGACTCCAACATCTTTTGTACTCTTTCATGCTTTATGTTATATAGAATCTGAGTTTATGCTGAATGCATTCCAGCCAATAATTTATAGCCTTTCCCTTAAATCAAGATTGAGTTTAAAATTATAGTTTGTCTTTTGTCTTAACAGTTCTGAATGCTGTCCTCAAAGTATATAATGTTTCTCACATGTACCAAGACCATTTTCACAGTACAATAAACAGATCTATTCCTAAATCTTTTGTTATTTTATAAATAAATATATAATTACCTAATTTTAGTTATGTAGCAATGGATTTCTTTTAGTTGGGTTATAGGTTTCTATTATAAATTTAAATCACTCTGAGTTGTGCATATACAAACTTTGTTAAGAGAATTTACAAATTCAATGATATGAAATGAGACAGACCTTGATTTACTTGATTGACTTTTACTTATTTATTATTTTGACATCAATATCTCTAAAAATCCCTTATTGTGTTCTAAGAGCTTTTCTCTGGAATTGAGCTCTAGGAGGAAAGTATCAAATAACTTGAGAAAACAAATCCATCTCCAGTTTAAAAGAGTATTATGAACCCTGACTTAAATAAACATACTCTTCTTAATTATCCTGAATCATAATGAAAAGTAATAATCCAAAGTAGATCTTTCAATCATTCACATTTAGCTCAGAGTCTTATTTTATGTTTGTGGAATTATATTGGCCACAGCCAGTTACTGAGGCTGCGCTGGGAGGATTCCGCTCTTGGGGGATTCAGAGAGCTGTGCTGTGCCCCTGTCTCCCCCAAGCCTTACCCACCCTCCCCTTTCCTTCCTTTACTCCAGCGCTTGGCCACCCTCACCTCTCAGTACGATTCCGTGTGGCTTTCTGGGCTGAGTTCCCTAGAGTCTGATTGTGCTGTCCTTTTGGCCCTTGCCTCCCTTGGGGATGATTGAGGTAGTCTATCTTTTAGCTAAGTCTGAACATTGAGCGATTATGCTTTGTCTTTCAGCGAGGCTTCAGGCTACAGTCAGGATGTGTCCACAGATAAGGTCTGTGAAAGAGTGAAAGCAGCATCTCCTATTTCAGCACTTGAGTGAGAGTGGAATGATTTGTTTGGAGTATAAAGGAGATTGATACCTTGTATGATGTCATAAACTTTGAAGCCACTTGCTTTTTTAATCCAAAAGAACCAGAGGATTACAAGGCATTTGAGATTCCACAGCACTGAGATCTCAAAGCCAAGTCAGTGGCTCCCAGTGGGGAAGATACTAGGAATGCAGGAAAGGGGTCAGTTGGATGCATTAAGTCCAGTACTGGAGATTTATGATGAGAGCAGAGGAACTGATGAAACTTTGGATTAGATCATTTCCCAAACTGTTCCACTGAACATTAGCTTCCTTGATGTCATTAGATATTCTGGGAGAAAAAGGATTCCATAGTCAAGTAGTTTGGGAAAAGCTTCATACTGTCCTGTACTAGAGGTTCACCGTGTACATTAGCATACTAGAAATTCTGAGAGGTCCTTCGGTAAAGAAGCAGATTAGTTTGGTTTAACCCAGTATATCTTCATCTTACTTGGCCAGGGAATCCGTTTTCATAGAATACCTATAGATGGTATTATAGGACAGGAAAAGTGACTTAGCATGTTAAAGATTTTGGTTTTATATTCACAAGCAACCAGTATTGCATTTAAAATCTCAAGGAATTATGTCTCGACATCTACATCTAGAATATCTCTCTTGATACTCTCAGAAAATTGCCTAACATACTCCAGCTGTTGTTGGTGGGACAGATTGGCTCACATTGCCATTTTCTTAAATTCATAAATAAGGAAACAGAGAGAAAGAAGTTAACACAGATGTCAGATATCTATACTACATTAAGCTGTTTACTTCATTAGCATTTTCTTTAGCTTTGTGCAATTAAAAAATGTAAACTGAATTGGATAGCTTACAGAAGCTGTTTACACTGTACTCTTTTAATTAGGATATAATATATATTTAAAGGTTGTGGTTGCTCATATTAAGGATATCATATAATTAGGACCATGATGTGTGGTAAGAGAATAAACATAGTATCTGACACCAAGTGAGGGCTTAATACTATAAAGGTATTGAATGAATAAACCTGTAAATCTTAGAATTAAATGGCCCTTGTATTTCGCTATCATGACACTAGAGGGAGCTCTTAGTGCTCCCTTAGAGCTCCTAGGAAGGAAGTTACTTTCATTTGGGATTAGAAGTGATTGGAGTTTGGGGCGCCTGGGTGGCTCAGTCGTTAAGCGTCTGCCTTCGGCTCAGGTCATGATCCCAGGGTCCTGGGATCGAGCCCCGCATCGGGCTCCCTCTCCCACTCCCCCTGCTTGTGTTCCCTCTCTCGCTGTGTTTCTCTCTGTCAAATAAAAAAAAAAAAAAAAAAAAAAAAAAGAAGTGATTGGAGTTTAAAGTTGTTTTTGTAAGAAGGAAAAACAAGGTAATTTTTCTATTAGCCAGGAGATTATACTAGTGCTATTCTGCTATCTGTGAGGAACTTTCCTACATGATTTATAAATAAGGTGGCAAAACTCCTTTCACAATACCTAAAAAGACAAGAGAGCCACAATGTTTTAGAAACTAAATAGTATCGGGGTGCCTGGGTGGTTCAGTCGTTAAGCGTCTGCCTTCGGCTCAGGTCATGATCCCAGGGTCCTGGGATCGAGCCCCGCATCGGGCTCCCTGCTCAGCGGGAAGCCTGCTTCTCCCTCTCCCACTCCCCCTGCTTGTGTGTGCACTCTTTCTCTCTCTGACAAATAAATAAAATCTTTAAAAAAAAATTTAAAAGAAACTAAATAGTATCAGAAGTAAAGTAACTGTGCTATATATTGGGTAAAGTAAGTATTTTCCTGGTGACTTTTTCCTTCCACATTGGTAAATGTTCTTTAGCTAATAATTTATAGCCTTTCCCTTAATTAAATCAAGATTTAGTTTAAGATTATACTTTCTTGTGTGTTTTTTTTAACAATTCTAAATACTGTCCTCAAAGTAGGGTCAGGCCTATCAGCTGCGTGCCTTAGCTGCCATCACCCATACTCTCCGCACACCATTAATGTTCCTTATCTCTGCCCCTGAGCTTCGCTCTCCACCCCCAGGATCTCAGGAGCCTAAAGGTGGGACCAGGTTACAGCACAGTAGGTACAGTACAGTTTAGTTGAGTTTCGTTCAGCTTAGAATCAGAAAAATGTGGAACCCTGTATTCTACTTACTTGCTGGGTGGTCTTAGGCAATGATGAATAGCTGGTTTATGGAGTGCTTATTTGTGCCGGGCATAACAGTCCGTGCTCTTTCCATGACGTACATAATCCTCCCAGTGGCTCTGAGGAAATACTGTTAATATCATCATTTATAGGTGATTACAATCTTAGGAGAGGGTAAGTTACTTACTATTAATAAAGGCCTAATAGGAAGACTTGACCCCAGATATAAAGCCAGGGTGTCAGACAGTAAGTCCCTACGGCTAGTCACACCCTGCCACCACTGCCTACTCTCTTTGTGCCTCAGTTTCCTCACTTGTAAGGTGCTTTTAATGTCTATGTCACAGAGTTGAGGGAGGATGAAATTAAATAATGTGTCAATTGTGAATATTTCGCACCAAGCACATGCTCATCGGGAAGTCTTTTTTTTTTAATTTTATGTTATGTTAGTCACCATACAATACATCATTGGTTTTTGATGTGGTGATCCACGATCCATTGTTTTCGTATAACACCCAGTGGTCCATGCAGTACGTGCCCTCCTTAATACCCATCACTGAGCTAACCAATCCCCCCTCCCCTCTAAAACCCTGTTTGTCTCTCAGAGTCCATAGTCTCTCATGGTTCATCTCTCCCTCCAATCCCCCCCCCCATTTTTCCCTTCCTTCTCCTAATGTCCTCCATGTTATTCCTTATGTTCCACAAATAAGTGAAACCATATGATAATTGACTTTCTCTGCTTGACTTATTTTGCTTAGCATAATCTCCTCCAGTCCCATCCATGTTGATGTAAAAGTTGGGTATTCATCTTTTCTGATGGCTGAGTAATATTCCATTGTATATATGGACCACATCTTCTTTATCCATTCGTCTGTTGAAGGGCATCTCAGCTCTTTCCACAGTTTGGCTATTGCGGACATTGCTGCTATGAACATTGGGGTGCATATGGCCCTTCTTTTCACTACATCTGTGTCTTTGGGGTAAATACCCAGTAGTGCAATTGCTGGGTCATAGGGTAGCTCTATTTTTAAATTTTTGAGGAACCTCCACAGTGTTTTCCAAAGTGACTGTACCAACTTGCATTCCCACCAACAGTGTAAGAGGGTTCCCCTTTCTCCACAACCTCTCCAACATTTGTTGTTTCTTTCCCTGTCCATTTTGGCCATTCTAACTGGTGTAAGGTGGTATCTCAGTGTGGTTTTGATTTGGATTTCCCTGATGGCTAATGATGATGAACATTTTTTCATGTGTCTGTTAGCCATTTGTATGTCTTCTTCAGAGAAGTGTCTTTTCATCTCTTCTGTCCACTTTTTGACTTGATTATTTGTTTTTTGGGTGTTGAGTTTGAGAAGTTCTTTATAGATTTTGGATACCAGCCCTTTATCTGTAGTGTCATTTGCAAATATCTTCTCCCATTCTGTGGGTTGCCTCTTTGTTTTGTTGACTGTTTCCTTTGCTGTGCAGAAGCTTTTTATCTTGATTCCATTTCTTTCCCCATTCCCCTTTCTTCCTTACACCTGCAGAGAAGATGGAAACCTACTCTCACTCTCTTCATACCTCCCTCTGAATTTAGGTCCTAATTCTATACTTGAATGCTTTTGTTTTTTTAACAGCAGTAACTTAAAAAGAATCTTCATTTCTCAAGAATTCTTTAAGTGAGGTATCATTGGCCCTCAACTTTATGACTTTTTTTTGTCCTGTCAATTTTGTAATTAGCTCTTGGCACTTCTGCTTATCAGTGTTGTTACCACAGCTAATGTGACTGTCACACCCATATACCTCATATGATAAATGGCCTGTGGTGAATGTGCTGGTTTTATTTGCTTTCAGAATGACTAGTTCTTTAAAAATTGAGCACAGAGATATGTGCAGCCAGGTTACAGTAACAACGTGATAGAGTCACTCACTGATCAAGTCATTTCTGGCAGTCTGACCATTTTCTCTTTATTTTCTCCACCTCGCTATGGCAGGATCTCTTTGATTAAGAAGTCAGTTATGCAGTGACAAAAGAATGCAAGTGGGATTTGTGCCTTTTATCTGGGCTTCTGTGTATAACTGGTATTCTGAGAAAACGACTCTGTATGTCTTTTTGAATAATTGTAAAACCAACAAGATTTACCAGTGGAATGCAGCATGGTGGGCTGAGATAGTCCTGAATGAGTCTTTTTAAATCTAATCTCAATTTTCTATGTAATTTTCTGAAAGTAGAGATATATCTGTGTGGCCTACCTCCTTATCTGTAAAGTGAATAATTCAGTTAGCTGACCTTCAGGGTTCCCAGCTAAAAAAATTCATACTAAAAAGCCTTGTGTTTTTACAGCTACCTCTTCAACAAATTTTATAATCAACTGGGATATCTCCTGGATATTACCTACAGGCAACTTAAAATTAACATTGTGAAATGAACATCTCTTGCCCCTCAAACTTGTTCCTCTACTGTGTTTTCTGTCTGGTCACTTATGCTCAAAACCCAGTGGTCACCCTTACCTCTTCCCTCACCCCCTATATCTCATGAGGCACCAAGTCCCATGTTCTTCCTTCCTCAGTACTTTTCTCCATCTTTGTTTTTTCCCACTCCTACAACCATTGCCCCAGTTTAGACTCTTGTCATCTTTAGCCTAGTGTACTGCAATGGCCTAACCATAAATTTTACATATAATTCTATAATTAAAGCCTCCACTTTAACCTTGACCACATACAACAGTAGCTATACAATTCCTTGACCTATTCAGACGCTTCCCTGGTAATAGTATTTTGAGAGACCTACCTGAAAAAAAGAAGAAGTCCAAAGATGTTAATAATAGTACTTTCGATAATGAAAATTGAAAACAATTGGGATACCCCAAAATGAGTATTAACGAGCAAATGGTGTAAATTATATATAGTGTGTATCAGAATAATCACTAGATAGTAGATGCTCAATAAATTCTTACTGAGTGACCAAATGAATGAGGCCTGTAGCGATAAAGATAACAGGGTGTGGATTAAATCACACCATTGACATGTCTATGAAATAATGTTAGCTGGGGAAAAAAAGATACTGCTCTGTAAGAATGTTTCCTGCATTCAGATGAATCAGGATATATTATAGATAACACTGCCTATCAAGTGAATTGGAAACCAAAATCACATCTGTCCTATCACTAATACATCTTAAAAATACATGCCGTCTACCCATCAGGACACTGGGTGTGGCTAAGATACTTCATTGGCCGGAGTCCCTGAGTCCAGCTCTTGTGGATTTTTAGATCTGTGATCTTGATCTCTTGGGCTTCTAAGTGGCTGAAAGCTCAGCTTCTTCTGGGCCCACCCAGAGAGCTGGCATCCCCTTCTAAGTAAGCACTGTGTTCTCTTCTAAGAGGGTGGGGACTGAATCACCATACAGGACTTCACCAGCCAAGGCAGGGGGAAAACGCCTATCTGGCTCAAGGAGTCTGGGAAAATTAACTAAACTCTGCTAAGCTATGTAAACCATTCCTTAAAGCCCAACAACATTAAAAAGTAAATTGAATTAATCATAATCAAAATTTTCTCTAGGAAGTTGTTTAAGGTCAGACTTTTTTTTCAATGACCCTGTGCTTTGAGTAAAGGTATGACTGTTACTCATGCCTTGAGTGAAGGTATGACAGTTGAGAACATGGTTTTCAAACTCTCTGCTAGGACACTAGGATTCCACAGGCTAGACCAATGTGTTCCCACAGCTAACATCAAATAATGGTGGTCTTTTTCTTAGGTCCAAGAAAAGTTGGTAGAAAGAGTTTTGTCAATGGTACGTTTTTTTCTCCATAAACGTTTTTAATACGTTAATACCTGCTACCTAATTTAAAAAGTAATAAAGAAGCCTTATGGGATTATTTGGCTAGCTGAGTGTTCTTGGTCTAATAGCTTGTCTTGTGGCCCACTTGTTCCCCTGCTGGGTTAATATTGCATACATACATTTTTTGCTAGTAAGCTGCTCCTTGTTCATCAAACTGAATTGAATGTGTTACTGTCATGGGGTCAGCACAGGGTAACTTGATTTCTAGGTGCTCCACCACTGGCCTAGGTGTCTGTGTGAAATATAAAATCCAAATGTTCTTATGTAATTCATATAGATCATATACTCCTAGGAACCATTTGCCTTAATGAAAATAAGCTTTGGTAATGGAAGTACAGATCCACCTGGCTTATGCCTTCAATATAATGACCTCTGGAAAAGCCCTGGAAGAATATGCTCTGGTTTTTGGCACTCAGCCTGTAAGATTCTTCCCTTATTCCCTAACCTAAGGCATAGGACGGGGACTTCCTAGGGCCCTTGTGTTCTGATTGATAATACCTGCTATACGTCTAGTGCCATGGTATGTCCTGAAGTCACCACGGTTAAGATACACTTTGGTGCATGTTTTAATGACAACACATAAATACCTCGTCAGTGCACTGGTTTTAGTAAGTCTTACATTAGAAAAATGAGAAATTTCTGCTGAGAGAGCACAGAAAACTGGTAACAGAAGAAAGTCAGGCATGGTTTCACAGAGAGGTGACATTGGAACTCAGCCTTGAAAAGCAGAGATTTGCCTGCTGAATGTCAGATGAGGGTGGGAGAGAAGGGATGGCAAAGCCTGTCCAGCCACAGAACAGTTTGGGTAAAATCACAGGGGGCACGGCACAAGAGAGACGGGTTTACTCGGCATGGGGCATGTTGGGGGCAATGGCAGATGGTGAGGCCAGGGATGGTGGACAAGGGTCAGATCAGGAGGGACAGGCTGAGGCATTTGCACCTTATCTTGTAGGGGTGAAGAACTACTGAGGATTTTAAGCAGATGAATGAAACAGTCAGATTTGCATTCAGAGAAAGCTCTGGCTACAGTTGGGAGAATAGATAGGGGGTGTGGGAGAACAGTTGGGAATGTGTTGTAGAAGTCAGTTATTTTGACAGGAGGTGATGTGGAGGGTGGGACATGGTGGGGGGGGCAGAGAGGAAGGACAGGTAGAAGCCTTTAAAAAAAGAAACCAACACCATTACAGGCTCCCCTAAGGGCAGATGGTGCTCTGATAAGTGGGCGGGGTTGTCAAGTCGGCTTTTCCTCACGTAGAAAATGGGAACAATTATCCTTACCCTTCCTGGCTTAAAAGGTTACTGAAATGGCATGAAACATAATCTGTATTTAATAGTATTTTTATAATGATTTTCATCCACAGAACAAATACCATGAGGTTGAATGATATGAAATTGCCTCTTTTATGGCCAAAAAAAAAAAAAAATCAAATATCAGAAATTTCATATGATTCAACCTAATAGTTTTTGACGTTTTTCCTGTTACTTCCTGCCTCCTTTTTGGCCATATCATTGCCCCCTCCTCCGCCACCACCTTTTTTAAGATGAGCAATACATTTCATCAAGGGGATTTCCAGGAATTCTGGGGAGACAAGAGTATAAAGTACACAGGCTTTGGAGTCAAACCCAGAATCAGATTTTTCTCTGTAATTGATGAACAGTGATCTTGGCCTAGTCAATCTGTTTTAGCCTTCTTTTATTTTTCCCATCTGGAAAATAGAAATAATGCCTGCCTTGCGGTGTTACTAAACGAGAGAAGTCACGCCTCGTGAGTGTGTGGCACGTACAAGGTGTTGAATAAAAGTTAGTCTCAACCGCCACCCCCCACCCTTTCTCATTTTCCCTACTTGTTCACAGAAGACTTGGCATAGACCCCTCGTTAGCGGCTTTCTTGTGGCCCAGAAAAGCTGAGTTACGAGCTGCATACCGGGGATTTGGGTGTCAGAAATGTTCAGCTGTCATAATAACTTCAAGCCAAAACCTTTTAAACTAGTGACCATTTAAATAATCAAACTTGATTCCATGGAATTGCTTTAGTGCACAATTTGTGTCAAGTTTTTCCAGAATGCCACAAGTCTCATCACTTTCCACATCATTCAGGAAGTTACTCATTTAGCCTTTCCAATAAACTCATCCATACAGCCTGTGTCATGCTCCCCTGGTAGTGTCATCACCTTTTTTTTTTTTTTTTTTAATGTGATAACTGCTTTTTGCAAAAGGAAAAAAAAAAGTATTAGTATTCATTTCCTTATATTCATGACTCTGAATCCAGCCCAAAAGATGAAGTCACAATTGCTGACCCTCCACACTCCCGGGTCTCGATAGCACAACTGGATTTCTGCCTCAGTTTCCCTGCTGAACATTTTCCCTTATGAGGAGTTCTGACTGCATTAATTCAGTGGGTTTTTTTTTTTTCTTATTGAGCTTATTGCAAGCACCATTCTTGTCCCAGCATGTATATGGTGAACAAGACAGACAAGATCTTTACACTCTAGAGCTTATATATATTTTTTTTTAAAGATTTTATTTATTTATTTGAGAGAGAGAGAGAATGAGAGAGAGAGCACATGAGAGGGGGGAGGGTCAGAGGGAGAAGCAGACTCCCTGCCGAGCAGGGAGCCCGATGTGGGACTCGATCCAGGGACTCCAGGATCATGACCTGAGCCGAAGGCAGTCGCTCAACCAACTGAGCCACCCAGGCGCCCCATAGAGCTTATATTTTTATGACAACAATCAAATATTTTCAGAGTGGATGAGTGCTATGCAGGAACTAAATAGGCTAATGGGACAGATAGTGGCTGGTATCAGATAGAGGGTAACAGGGTTGACAGGGAAGTGAGACAGGAACAAGGCCCTGAAGTGGAAATGAGTTTGGCATATTTGAGGAACAGAATGGCTGGGATTCTTTCTCCTTTTCTTGACAGAGGGATAAAGTGGTAGAAGATGCGGTAGGAAAGTTAGACAGGGAGCAGATAAACATTACTCTCTGAGCTTTGACCTCCAGCTTCCCTGGAGGGTTGGATTCTGTAGATAGCCACAGCCTTGGACCTTCCTTTAAACTCGATGTATGCCGTCCAGGAGAATTCTGTAACTGCTCTTCTGACCCCATCGCTGTTGCATGGAGCCTGGCCGCCTTGCCCTACCCCTTGCATTTGCCCCTGACTGAAATCAAGTCAGAATCCTTGGTTCTCTGGTAAGTATGGCCTTTTTTCACTTAAAACTTAATCACTACTAAGTAATGTCTGCTCATGAAGATAGAAAATGGAAGTAAGGCAAAATTTAAAAATTATCCACAAACCATCCAAAGATAAATACGGGTAAAACTGGTTATCATTTTGGTATATGTCATTTCAGATATTTATTCATTTATACATATATATACTTTTTTAATCAAAATATCACAATATGACTTTCTTATTCAATGATATAAACTTCTATATCAACAAGTCAGTGTCTGCTTCCATGTTACTTTAATTTGTCATGCTGGTGATCTACCACAGCAGTTAATACATGTTAAGAACACTGGTGATTTTACATCCTTTCTGAGGTAAAGAATAGCTAAGTGACTTACTTACCTCAACACGGGTAACAGTAACAGTGCTGAGGCAGAAATGACGTTTGCTACACATCTACTGTGGGCTAGGCATAGTGCGAGCCCCAACACGGAGATAACTTCTCATATTCCCTTAAACCTCACAGGTTAGAACCCCGTAGCCCTTCGGTGACCCCAGTGGGAGAAAGGCATCTGGACGTCCACACCCAAGATGGTACGTAGCACGTACAGAAATCAGGATGCGATTAGGAAGGGAGAGATGGGTGCTGGACAACCTAAGCTGACAGCCTTTATTCTCTTGCCTCAGGCTACAGTCCAGTCTCATGTTCTGCTGCCCCTCCAAGGTGGCTCCCCCACCCCGAGGCCCTCATCTCTTACCTTGTCTGAGGTTCATCTATAAAATGGGTATACCCATCTATAATATGGTTTTTATTATTGTTGGCTGTTAAATAGGAATAAGGCCCAGCCCTGGGCGGCCAAGTTTCCAGGAATGAGGTGGGTCCCCACCAATGCCCTTTAAAAAAGGGAGAAGGGAAGTGTCAGTGCTTGGGACCCGAGGGCATTGAGGAAGAAGGGAGCCAGCTAGGATCTGTTTTTCCTTACTGTTATTGAAGGAAATAGTGAGGAGGAAAAGGAGATGGGGGCGGGCCCTCCAGCAACCTCTTTCAGATGTGACATGATAATGGGCTGTGTGACAAGTAATGATTCCTTTAAAGCTCTGCTGGTTTCCTGGGGAAGCTGCTCACGCGTTGACCCACTGAGCTGCCATTGGTTTCCACATAAGGCAGGGCTGGCAGCCAATAACGGGCATCACCAGACAGTGGGGAAAAGGCTAGGAAGCAGAGACTGAAGCAGGTTGCCTCATATCTAGGGTCTCTGAGCTGTGCATTTGCACCCTGACAGTAAGTTGTTGACAGCAAGCAAAGAGACTGAGCAAGTGTTGTTCCCATGGCAGCCAGGCCCTTAATAGAAGCAAAGAGAATAAGCTTCTGTGTGGGACCAAAGAGGCTTCTTTTCCTTTTGTCCAAAGAGCACTGGGGAGGTAGCACATACTCGCATGTCTATGGCCCTGGGTTCTATGTAGTTGGGTCTCTACCACTCACTCCCTGGCAGTGGAATATCTCTCCTCTTCTTGGGCTTCATCTTCCATTACGAAGCTGGCTCAGGCTCTCCCTAATTGTTCTTCTCCCCATGCTCACACAACACTCTATTGCACTATGATACCACATGGCACAGCTTAGCACGTTACCTTGTTGGTCTCCTCCGTCAGACTGTGAACGCCAGAGCTAGGGACTGTGTCTGACTCGGCTTCCTGTCGTCCGCTTGCCCAGCTCAGTAACCGACGTGGGCTTAGCATGCAGTGAGGTTTCTTGAATAAATGAACCTGTAAAGTGGAGATGGCATTTGCATGCCTTTGTCCCAGGACTGTTCTAAACTGGGAGTCAAGCGTTAACAACTTCTGTCCAAATGCTACCATTCGCTCACTGTGCAGTAATGATAACAAGAATTCACATGTGGACAACACTTGCGAGTTCATGATGCAGTTTTGCATCTATTATCTATTTGATCCTCACACTGAGCCAGTTACCACTTTATCATTTCACAGATGGGAAAACTGAGCTCAGAGAGGTGAAGTGATTGGTTAAGGTTGCTCAGCAAGTAAGTGAGGGAGCCGGAAATGGAACTCTGACCTCTGACTCAGAGCATGTCTTCTCTCTATTCCATATTGTTACTTCCACTGCTGGAACACCCTTGATCCATTATAAAACAAGCAAACAGACAGAAACCTCTCCATTACGAACTTTAAGTTCATGGCAGATTACTGCCTTCACCTCCTGCTTAATGGAAACTTGGCTGTCCCTCAAGGCCACGTCTCTATACTCTCTTCCAACCTCGTGACTAGAAGCTGCCTCTGCTCACATATTCCACCTGGGCCTCCCTTGGCTGCCCTGCCATTCCCTTTCGATGCTAACCTACCCCTACACTTCTACCACATGCAAGTTTACTTCCCCTTTGGGGCTTATGCTATCTAGCTCAACCCATCAGACCCTTGTCCCAGGGTCTTGACTCTTGAATGAGTGAGCCAAGAATGGGGGGGCATGACGGGCGGGCCTGTCCCTGAGGCACGTGCCACCTTCCACACTATCTTTGTGGGGGCTGTTGTTTGACCGCCTTGGTCTCTAGAGTCTTCTCCACTTCAAGTCCTGCCATCACCCAGGAGTCCTCACTGTGTGGATCCATTTACCAGCCTGGTCTCTTTGTTCCTTCATGTCGGCAGCAACAGTAACCCTTGCCTCAGACCAACGGCTATACCTTGGACCTTCTCAGGACCTGGAACCACTACTCCACCTGAGAGATCTTGAGGCCCGGCACACTGCATCTCTGACGTCATCCCCTGGCTCTCACCTCTCTCACTCTTTCGCTCCGCCGGGCCTGCTCCTGGACACCCTGGTTAGCACCAGGCCTTTGGCCTCACTGTTTTCTTTCGAGTCCATCACTCCCCTTATGATTTCTCTTCCTTCCCCATTGGCCTCGACCTTTAGGGCAGCACGAAAACCAGCATCATCCTCTTTTTGCCACACCCATTCTGAAAAGTTTAAACTTTGTATCCATCCAACCTCTGCCTTCTCCCCCTCTGCGCTTGGGCAGCTGAACACAACCACGCAGACTGGCTTGAAAGCAACTCTGTGGTCATCCTTGACTGGGCCCTCATAGCCATTGCCATCTTGGTCATCTCTGTACAAGAGGTACAGATTCATTGACTGACAAAACTGATTCACCCCTCTATCCGTTGGACAAATATTTATCAACTGTTCTATGCCAGTCAATGTGCTACACGTTAAACACAGTACAGAAACCGGTCTGTGGACACAGTGCCTGCCTTCACGGGGGAGAGAGGCCTGTCCACTGAGTGCGGACATGGAATCACAGTTGTGAAGAGCACTGTAAAGGGTATAATCCCAAGTATGGTAACAGCACACAGTAGGAAGACCTACTACCCTAGTGCGCTGGGTCACAGAAGGCCCCCCCTGAGACACTGACTCTTAATTTCAGGCCGAAAGGAAGGGTTCAGATTGCTAAGTGAGAGCCGTGGTGGTGGAGTGGAAGGGCTTTCGAGGTGGAGGGAAGAGTCTCTGTGAAGGTCCTGGGGCAGGCAGGAGGAAGGAAATGAAAGGGGGTCCTGTGACAGGGTCTGGAGGGCACTGAGGGCAAGGTTGGAGAAGTCAACATGAGCCAGATCTTGGGGGCACTTTAAGGGTTTTGAACCAGTTTTATGCAGAGGATGGCATCATCTCATTTGCCCTGTCTTTTAAAAAGGGTCAACCCATTTGTAGGACATTGGAAAAGTTGAGTAAGTAAACCAGATAAGCTGTTGTCATTGTCTATTCAATGACTGATGGCTTCGTGGAGACAGATTGGAGAATATCTTCAAACTCCAAAAGGCCCATAACTTACTTCTGATCCCTCCCACCACCACCACCACCACTACCACCATGTTTGGCAATTGACTTGCTTCCTACTTCTTAGGAAACTAAAAATATCAGCTGTGAACATCCTCAATTTCCTGCCTCTACACCCACACATTTACCTAACTGCATTTCCTTCACTTCCTTCCTGCCCATCTCAGAGAAAGAAGGCCATCCTCCTTTCTGAGGCCCATCCTTCCCTCTTCCACCTTCTCTAGGACCAATACCATGCTGCATTGCTTATTCACTCCTTGTCTTGTAAACACACTCAATGGTCTTCCATTCAGACAAACAAAAATCAAAACCCACTCACCTCCTATCACCCTAGCTACTACTTCATCTCTCTCCTTCCCTTTATAACAATTTTTATATAGCCTACTCTCCCAACGTCAGGGAGAGTGGTGCTCCCCAGATAGTCCATGGACTGCACATTTCCTGGCTCCTTTGACGTTAGACAGGCCGAGGTGACTAGCATCTCACTTTGGACCAAAGCATAGAGTAGCTGGCATGTGACCGTCCCATGATCTCTTCAATGGCTGAGGTAATTGTGAAGGGGGTTTTGTCTTCCAAAGTTACAACTTCAAGATGATGGAGCCCCCATCACTGTAAGTTGCTTGGTGACTGTGTACAGCAGTCCCCCAACTCATAAATTTTTGCGGTGTTAAGTCATGGAAGTTTGGAGGGTTGTTCATTACTACGGCATAGCCTAGCCTAACTAACACGTTTAGTCTCTACTTCCTCACCTCTGTGCACTTTTTAAAAAAGAATTACATTATTTCTGACATCCTTTTAGTCCTCAGAATCCTCTCTATTGACATTTTACTCAGGCAAATGCCACTACAATTCTTCTATTGCTAAATCACCTAATTTGATTTCCCCTTGTTTTTTGGGACCTATTTGATACATTTCTCTCACTCTATCAAAGTAGAATCAAATGGCTTTTATCAAGTCAAACCCCCATTTAAAAGACTTCTATGGCTTCCAGAATCAAAGCTTATTAAACTGACATTTGAGATCCTCAATGATTTACCTTGTCCTATTCTCCTTTACACAGCCTACACATTACTCAGTACAGCCTTGATGAGCTCCTTCTCCTCTTTGACCTTCATCATGCTGTTCCCTGCACCTGTCACATGTTTCGGTCCCGGTTTCTCCTGTCAAGTAATTTAGACATGTGTGCAAAGATGCTGGCATAAGGATTGTTTATAAGAGCAAAATTTTGGAAATGATCTAAATGTCCATCTCTAGGTGATGACTTAAACAGGTTATGGTAATTTCATGCAATAATGCTATGAAGACAATAATGATGATGTGCAGTCATTGAAGTTGTTCACAATTTATTAAGTCTATAAAACAGTGAGCTGGTATACATTGTATCATATTTGTTAAAATACATAGGAAATATCTGGAGGAATGTACATCAAAATGTTAATGGTCACAAATGAAAAAAATAGATAAGTTGGATTTCATCAAAACTTAAAACTTTTGTGCTTCAAGGGTCACCATCAAGAAAGTGAAAAGACAGCCCACAGAATATTAGGAAACTTACAAATCATACATCTGATAAGGTACTTCTATCCAGAAAATATAAAAAACTCTTACACTCAATAAATAAAAAGACAAATTACCCAGTTAAAAAATGGGCAAAGGATCTAAATAGACATTTCTCCAAAAAAGATATACAAATGGCCAATCAGCACATGAAAAGATGTCCAACATCATTAAACATCAAGGAAATGCAAAACAAAACCACAATGAGATACCACTTCACACCCACTATGATATCTGTGATCAAAAAGACAGATAATAACAAGTGTTAAGGATGTGGAGAAACTGGAGTCCTCGTACACTGCTGGTGGGAATGTAAAATGGTGTGTGGGTTTGGAAAACAGTCTGGAAGTTCCTCAAAAGGTGAAACATCACGTCACCGTATGACCCAGTGATTCTACTCCTAGGTATAAGTCCAAGAGAAATGAAAACACATCCACACAAAAATGTGTACATGAATATTCACAGCAACATTATTAATAGCTAAAGAGTGGAAATAACCTAAATGTCCATCAACATGATAAGCAAAATATGGCATACCCATGCAATGGAATATTATTCTGCAATGAAAAGAAATAAAGTCCTGATAAGTGGTATGACTTGGATGAACCTTGACAACATTATGCTAACTGAAAGAAACCAGTCACAAAAGACCACATATTGCATGATTCCATTCATATGAAAGGTCCAGAATAGGTATATCTATAGAAACAAAGTAGATTTGTGGTTGCCTAGGGCTGAGGCGGGGAGGGGATTGAGAGGAAATAGGAATTGACTGCCAATGGGTATAAGATTTCTTTTGGAGTGATGGAAATGTTCTAAAATTGATTGTGATGATGGTTGCCCAACTCTGAATATACTAAAAACCATTAAATTATATACGTTAAATGGGTGAATTGTATGGCATGTAAATTATATCTCAATAAACCTGCTTTTTTAAAAAAGATTTTATTTATTTATTTGACAGAGAGATAGAGAGAGAGAACAAGTAGGCAGAGAGGCAGGAAGAGGGAGAGGGAGAAGCAGGCTCCCCACTGAGCAGGGAGCCTGATGCGGGGCTCCATCCCAGGACCCTGGGATCATGAGCCGAAGGCAGACGCTTAACGACTGAACCACCCAGGCGCCCCACAATAAACCTGCTTTAATTTAAAATCGTTAATGGTGTTGTTTTTATAAAGCTTGGAAAGGAGTAGCAGCATCAATAAGGAAAGGGGGAGATGGGTTTATAAGAAATTAATGCACAACTCTGGCTTAAGCAAAAGAAAATGTGTGTATGTGAGGAATTTATTGGAAGGATACTGGGGGGTAGTTCATAAACTCCAGTGAATTACTGAATAGCTAAAGCCTGGTAGGGAAGGAATGAGGACAGCCCTGGGAAGTTTGGTAGTGGGAACTCATGGGACTTCTCTCTAGAATGCTGCTGTTAGTATGACTCAACTCTAGTGACTCCTAGCCTCAGGAGTCTCTATTCCAAGTTTCAAACTCCCAGGAGAGAGTATCCATTGTCTCCGTGAGGATTAGGTGTCTCCCCTTGCATCAGTCAGCTCTGGGTGAGGGGAACAGGATCGAATGGCAAGGACCTGATTGCAGGAGGCCTCTGCTTGTGTATCTGATTCACTGGGACAGTAAAAGGAATGGCTGTGAGTGGAACAGATAAACAGACACAAGAAATAATTACTACAATTACTTTTTTTTTTTTTAAGATTTTTTTTTACTTATTTGACAGCGAGAGACACAGTGAGAGAGGGAACACAAGCAGGGGGAGTGGGAGAGGGAGAAGCAGGCTTCCTGCAGAGCAAGGAGCCCGATGCAGGGCTCGATGCAGGGCTCGATCCCAGGACCCTGGGATCATGACCTGAGCCGAAGGCAGATGCTTAACAACTGAGCCACCCAGGCGCCCCTACTACAATTACGTTTTAAAAACAGTGTGTATAAGACGACTCATTTTCTTCTTAAAAATTTATGTCATGTGCGAATGAAAACAGGGGCCACGTAGGTGACCTATGAGTGTTGCAAGCAGGTGTAAGGCCATAGAGCATGCTGGGGACTGTGGCAAACTAGAGAGAGGGTCCTACATTTAAAGCAAGCAGATGCAACTCCATTCCAGTTGGTTTTGTCCTTCAGGAATGCAAGTCCACTGTTGCTAGATCTCTGGATTTCCTAAGCAAAGCCAAACACTTGATTTTTATGTCAAATTTCCTGAGTTTACAACCCTCTGGGGCCAAACAAAAATCTCTATGGGCTGTGTGCGTCTGCAGATTTCCAGTTTGCAACTTCTGATATATATATATTTGTATATAAATAGTGCTTAGACAGACTTGAGTTTCTACTGGCTGTGTGATCTTGGATAATCAAGTTATTTCCCCTCTAACACATAAAATGGGGACAATAGTCCAAACCTTCGGAGTTGCATCCATGAATTAACACAAAGTGTTCAAGAGCTTTCAGTTAAAGATGGTGGATTGAATGCATACATATAATTTTGCTCTTTCCTGAAAACCCATTAAAACCACAGTAAAAGGATTTAGAGAAGCAGGGACTCACCAGGATAGGGGAGAAAAGAGAGGAGACAGGAGCAATAAAATTTTGGAATCTGGAAAGCAGATGGACAAGTAACTGACTTGGCAGATCTAAGAAACAAAATCTTACACATAAAGAGGGAAAAGCAGAGAACCAACCTGATCTATACTACGGAATTGTCAAAAAAGCTTAGGAACTGAGGACAAAGGAGATGGAAACTAAATTCAGCAAAATCTAGTGAACACTGTTTAAGAAATAGATTCTTACTGTCCTCCATATTTTATTCCCCTGAGTGACTATCCCTTCTCTACTCCAGCAGAAGACTGAAGGGTTATTCTCTAGAAAGAATAAACAAGGGAGGGGTGCCTGGTTGGTTCAGTTGGTAAAGTGTCCGGCTCTTGATATCAGCTCAGGTCTGGATCTCAGAGTTGAGAGTTCAAGCCCTGCATTGGGCTCCACGCCGTGGAGGCTACTTAAAAAAAAATTAAAAATTAAAATTAAAAATTAAAAAAATAGAAAAAGAGAGAATCCCTTTATTAAGGGATAAATGGCCCATCTATGGACTAATAACTATATGTCTACTAAAGGCTGAATGCCGAGACCTCCCAGCCCTCTTCCCCTTCCTGGATCCCAGAATACAAGCAGCCAGGCATCTATCCTCCAGACATGACTTAAACATTTTTTGGAGGATCTAATCAACCAAACAGGAAATATATAGAACATACTGACTTTAGGGGGTTCTTTAACAAATGGCCAGAGATCATTCCACAGTGAAATTCCAAACCAACAAACTTTGCCCATGTGCTCAATGCTTCTAATCAATGTTTAGTGTCCCTTCTTCAACAAGAGCAACGATTAACAGACATCTGAGTAAAACTTGTAACAAGAAAGAAAAGACCAAACAAACAAGCAGATAAAAGTAATTTGGAGGAAAGAAAGATAATGCAGGAAAAGGAAAATCTCTAAATCACTATCATTAATATACTCAAAGAGACAAGAGAAGGTCTTTCCTTGCTATTTTTAGATAAAGGAACATGCAGAGTCAAAACAGAGCCTGTAGAAAATGAAAACCATAATAAAGAAATGAAAAATTCAATAGGAAGATTGGAAGTTAAAATTGAAGAAGTCTCCCAGAAACTAAGGGGAAAATTCAGAGATGAAAAGTGGGCCGTGTTCCTGCTTTCCTCTGTCTTCTTAAACATATGAAATATATTTATAGTCTCTGTTTTATTTTTCTTGTCTTCTAATTCTAGCGTCAGTGCTATTAGGAGTCTGTTTCTATAGATTGATTTTTCTTCCCATTATGGATCTTCCTGCTTCTTTGCCTGTCTGGTAAGTTTGATTTGATGCCAGACATTGTGAACTTTACATGGCTGAGCGATGGACTTTTTTATTCCTTAATTATTTTGAGCTTTGTTCTAGGATTCAGTCAACTTACTTGGAAAGAGTTTGATCCTTTTGAGGTTGCTTTAGGAGCAGAGTCTAGTTTAGGGGTAATTTGACTCCATTATGAGGCCATATGCTTTTGGGTATGGTACTCTCCCCATGCCCAGCACATTATGAGGTCCCTTCACTCTGGTTGTTGGGAATATAAACTCTTTCCAACCTTTTGTGAGCTCCAAGAATTGTTCCACCTGCTTCTTTCAAGTACTCTTTCCCCAGCCTCAAGCAGTTTCTTCAAATGCATACAATTACCAGGACTCGGTTGAAGCCTTCAAGAGAATTTTCTGTGGATCTCCAGAGTTCTCTCTGTGCAACTCTGTCCTGTCTGGTACTCTGCCCTGTGAATTCTAGCCATCTTGATCTCCCTGAACAACCAGTTACCTCTGTCTGTTCAACACAGGGAATCTGCCAGTTCTGCCTAGGTTGCCCCTCCACGCACTGCAGCCTGGAAATTCTCTCCAGACAGTAATGTGCTACAGAACTTGGACACATCGTATTTTTTCTCCCACTTTTCTGGGATCTGCGCCCTGTGCTGCCTATTGCCCAAGATCTGAAAGCAGTTATTTCATATATTTTTGCCTGTTTTTTTTTTTTAAGATTTTATTGATTTACTTGACAGAGAGAGACAGTGAGAGAGGGAACACAAGCAGGGGGAGTGGGAGAGGGAGAAGCAGGCTTCCCACTGAGCAGGGAGCCCGATGTGGGGCTCGATCCCAGGACCCTGGGATCATGACCTGAGCCGAAGGCAGACGCTTAACGACTGAGCCACCCAGGCGCCCCTTTTGCCGGGTTTTATAAATTGTTTTAGACAGGAGGTTAAATCCAGTGTCTGCTACTCCATCCTGGCTGAAAGTGGAAGTCCCCTATTCCAATAACTCCCACAATTTCCCCAGGTATTCTCTCTCATTGTTTAAATTTAGTACACACTCGTTGGATTGGGCTGGGAATATTTAGATGGCAACTATAAAAAAGAGTATTAAAAAACTCCCATAATTCCCTAGAGTAGTAACTCTGGTTAGTGTTTATGTATTTCATTTCTCCTTCCAGGCTTCTATCTTTTGGTTTTGCATGGTTTTTACATCTGTCTTTAACTTACTTCACCTTTTTCTACCCTTTGACACTAATGACCACTCCCTCATTTAAAAAATTTTGTTTGCTGTTAATTTCTAGGAAATGCCTCTTTCCTGGTGTCATTTCTTTTTTTTTTTAATGAAGCTTTTAATTTTAATCCCATTATAGTTAACATACAGTGTTATATTAGTTTCAGGTGTACAATATAATGATTCAACACCTCCATACATCACCCATGCTCATCACAGCAAGTGCACTCCTTAATCCCCATCACCTGTTTCACCCATCCCCTCGCCCGCCTCCCTTCTGACAACCATCAGTTTGTTCTCTATAGTTAAGAATCTGTTTCTTGGTTTGTCTCTCTCTCTTTTTTCTTCCCTTTGCTCATTTGTTTCGTTTCTTAAATTCTATGAATGAGTGAGATCATATGGCATTTGTCTTTCTCTGACATATTTTGCTTAGCATTATAGTCTCTAGCTCCATCCATCAATGTTGTTGCAAATGGCAAGAGTTCATTCTTTTTTATGACTGAATAATATTCCTGTGTGTGTGTGTGTGTGTGTGTGTGTGTGTATACCATCCTGTCATTTCCATCCTTCCAAATCCTACAAATCCTCCCTCTGTCTCCTTCACTGATTCCTCTCCCTTCGTGTACCCTTAAATGTTCACTGCTTTCTTGCTTCTCTTCTCACTCCATATCTACATTCTCCCTGCATGATCTCGTTTATTACCCATGACTTGAGTTATCATTCACCTGCTTACAACTCACAAACTTATGTTTCCAAATCTCTCTCCCGAGTACTCCAGACCTAAAGAGCCAATGGCCTAATGTACATCTCTAGTTGGATGTCTCACAGTGTGTCCCAAACAGAACTCATTATCTTCCCCAACAACCTAATCTGTATGTTGGTTCCATCACAGGGAATGGTGCTAACATCCACCTTTCTTCCCAAGCTAGAATTACAGAAGCCATGCTCAACTATTCCTTCTTTTTTCTTCTTAACCCCCGTACATTTAGTGCACCTAATTATTGTCTAGTTCATCTCCTAAATATCTTTTTTCTTCAAACCCATGCCCTAGGTTTCCCACATTTCTGTTGTCCACATCTTCATTATCTCTCACCCAAACGATTGCAACAGCCTCTTTATCTGGTGTCTGGGTAAGTGCTGGGTGCACTGTGGTCTTCACAAAACACCAATGAGGTCATGTCACTCTCTTGTTTAAAAATTTCTAATTGTTCTCCATAGCTTACAGGCTAAAATCCAAAACCTTTAGCTTAGTGTGTACAAGGCTCTCAGAGTCTGCCCCCAGACGCCCTCTTCAGCCCTACCTCCTGCTTCTCCCAGCTGTATTCCCCCCAAATGCAGCATCCCTCTACCTTTTTACATGCTCTTCTTTCTACCTAGAAAGTCCTGCCTCATTTTCTCTGTTTGACAAGTGGCTTCTCATATTTCAAGTTATGGCTTAAGTGTCTACTTCTTTAGGGACTCTTTCCCTTTCCCTGGAAGCCCTCAAGAACTGCGTCCCCTCATTCTTCCCAGGCCCTAGCAGTTCCTTCACTCAGTCATGACTGCACTTGTCACGGTGCCCTGTGGTTACACATTTACCTTCATTTCTCCTACTAGACTGTCTACTCTTCACAAACAGTGGCCGCCTTATTCCTCTATGTACTTATTATCCCTCTCACAAAGGCTCAGCACGATAGAACTCGGTCAGTGCTCAGTAAGTGTTTGTATAATATTTGATTTCCTAGCTGAGGTCTCTAATAGACCTTGGAGGGCCCCTTGAGTTCTGTGATATTGTATGGAAAGTTGTGTGTTTCGAGGGTATTTTCCTGGAAAGAAGATTCATTCCTGTCACCAGATTTTCAGAGGGGGCCTGGATTCACAAAAGTTAAGTACTGCTATTTAGGGAGAAGGTATAACCAGGAAGTTGTTTTTAGAAACGTGAAACTCCGTCAGAGCCTACACTTTGCCCCGGGACTGGGGAGCTTGCTGCCGCTGTTGCTGGGTCCTGTGATGAGGACAAGGATGGACAGAGGGTGTGCCATGGCTCTGGACCGCAGGTGGGAACAGTCAGAAGACTGGATTCTTGAAGCCTGGGACCCTCCTCTTCCCGCCTCCCTGTCTTTCTCTCTCTTCTTTTAAAGATTTCATTTATTTTAGAAAGAGCGAGAGCGGGAGGGGCAGAGGGAGAGGGAGAGAGAAACTCAAGCAGACTCCATGCTGAGCGCGGAGCCCGATGTGGGGCTCAACCCCACAACCCTGAGATCACAACCTGAGCCGAAACCAAGAGTCGGATGCTCAACTGACTGCTCCATCCAGGTGCCCCCCTGTCTTTCTCTTTTATGCTCAAGATTTTGCGTACCAGGATGAATGCCAACTTAAAATTCAAACACCCACCCACATACACGCCCCTCTGCATGCACAGAAATACACACACACACACACACACAAACACACAGCCAGGCATACACAAACACGCTCATCCACACGCACACAGATAAAGATGCACACACAAACCGGCCACATACAAATGTGTACTCTGGGTCACACGCAGCCTCGCCCATGCAAGCTCCATACGTAACCATACACATAGAGACGACCATGCATGTGAGAATCACCCGACCTGGCTCCCTCCCTCCCTCCTGCGGAGAGCGAGCGCTGCCCCTGGCATCAGGCCCAGGGAGACAGCCGAGTGGAGCCATCTGTCAGCCTGAGGTTCCTGCGCCGCCCATCCTGCCTGAGCTCAGACAGTCGGCACGCCGGGCATGCAGCCTCGCTATTCTCTCTGGCTGAATTATGCTGAGTGAGCTGGCCCAGCCAGAGTTTATCAAATCGGAACAGAATTTTGGCAAAACAGATGACTTGTGAGCTTGGCATTTGTGGGTCTGGGAGGTGGAGACCTGTAGGAGGAGGAAGGAGGAGTGGAAGGAGGTGAGGAGAGAGGAAAATTGCTTCCTGATACACTGAGAGACAATGGAGAACTTTCACGAGGCGGTATGGCACCGGGACTTGGGTGCTGGATGCAAAGTCAAAAAACGTGATTCACACTCTAGCTCTGGCATTTAATAGCCATGTGGTTTCAAGCATGTTAATTTACCTCTTTGAGCCTTAGTTTCTCCTATAAAATTGACCTAATGAAATCATCAAACACAGAGAGTTGGTAACAGAATCTTACAAGGCATCAGTGAGATTAGCACAGTGCCCTGGCACGTAGTGGAACTCAATAAAGGGGGGGCTGGTACAGTCGAGAACATGCAAGTTTAAAGAGAACATGTAGACCAGCAAGCCCAGGCTGATCAGTCCTTGTAACTCACCCCCCCGCATCCCCACTGGGCAGCCAGAGTGGGTAATGGTCTCCAGTCTTCATCTGCAAACCAAATACTTGATCCACTTTGCACTCTAGAAGTCTCTTGTGTGGCTTCCTACCATTCCTCACACCCCCTGTTGAATCTGAGAATCAACATTGCTCCTCTGATACCAGTCTTCACCTCTTCATCCCCCCAGCTGTTCAGCCCATGCAGCTCCCACCACCCCCATTATCCGATCTGGGTAATAGTAATAAAAAGTAATAGCAGTCCTGTGGGGCGCCTGGCTAGTGCAGTCAGTTGAGCATGCGACTCTTGGTTTCGGCTCAAGTCATGATCTCATGGTCGTGAGATGGAGCCCTGAGTCTGCATGAGATTCTCTCTCTCCTTCTGCCCCTCCCACTCGTTCTCTCTCTCTCTCTCTCTGAGGTAAATAAATAAATCTTAAAAAAAAAGTAGCAGTCTACAGAACCTATTTAGCCCCCACTGTGCTAGAAATTTGCAAAGCAAATCTAATTTAACCCTCACAACAACCTTATAAAGTGAGTATTATTATTATCCCCATTTTACAGCTGAAGAAACTGAGGTACCGAAAGATTAGGTAACCTGCCCCACGTAAGACATCAACTGTAAGTCACGCCATTATCTCATGTACTACTAAAAGAGACACTGGCAGTTAAACCATGTGACAATGTTAAGATGCTCTGATGCAGGGATGCTTAAAATAAGGGGGTGAGGTGTAGGGAAAGTACATTACAGAATCAATGAAATATAGCAGTCGTAGCTTAATGGAGATGTGACCTTTGAAAGTCTGTCTGCCTCTTGGGTCTGCAGCACACTGTCCTGCCCTCAAGCCCACATTCACTGAGCACTCCATGGAACAGACATTGTGCTAAACTCTTTAAAAACTTATCATTGGGGCTCCTGGGTGGCTCAGTCAGTTAAGTATCCGCCTTCGGCTCTGATCATGATCCCAGGGTCCTGGGATCGAGTCTTGCATCAGGCTCCATGCTCAATGGGGAGCCTGCTTTTCTCTCTGCCTGCTTCTCCCCCTATTTGTTCTCTCTCTCTCTGACAAATAAATAAAATCTTAAAAAAAACCTTATTATTGAAGTCTAGTTGACATACAATGTTATATTAGTTTCAGACGTACGGCACAGGGAACTGACAGTTCTATATATTACTCAGTGCTCACCACGGTTAAGTACAGTCACTGTCTGTCACCACAACATTACTACAATTTTATTGACCGTAATCTCTATGCTGTACATTTCATCCTCATGCCATGCGGTATAGTACCTCATTCAGACCTCACCTCATTAACTATCCTATGAGGGAAGCACTGTTCTCCACTTTGTTTTCTAGATCAGGAAACTAACATTCTGAGAAGTTATGTAATTTGTTCAAGGTATCATTGTAACTCATGAACCTGAGATTCAAAACCGGGCCAGTCTGACTCCAGAGATCTTTCTCTTAACCATCATGCAAGTCAGATACCTTCTCTCAGCCTAGATGGCTGCTCCCAAAGGTCTCCTTAGGCTGGCTCTGGGGCTGAGCCGCAGCTCTTGTTCTGGTGATTCCCAACCCCAGGACTGGTCTTGCTGTGGATGGGTGGTAAGTGGGTGGGTGGGGGTATTGTCCTGGGCTCTAGAGGGCTTCCTGGGCCATCTGTCTCTGGGAGGGATGACCTTTCAGAGAGTGCTTCTTGCATTGGGCCTCGGTTACGCCATTGGTAACATGGAGAGAATGATCCTACTCCTGGTACCTGCCAAAGTTAGTATATGCTTCTTTGAGATTATAAATGGAAGAAATATGAAGAAAGAGTTAGTGTACTAGTAGGCTGTCTATGGATCTAGCCCCCAAAGTTCCAGCCTTAGTTCCCAAACGTTTCCACCAAACTAGGAAAATCTCCAAAGGATCTCACCTCCTTGCCTTTGTTCACACCTTTCCATGTATCTGAAAGGCCTTCTCATCTTCTATCATAGTCCTACCTATCCATCACGGCTCAGCTCATAGGCTTCCTTCTAGGAGATATTCCTGGACAGCTGTCCTTTAAGTGACCCATTTCTCCTACCTAATTTTTGACTATAACTTCTTAAGACATGCATCATTCATAGCCTTGCCATACAATTATTAATGTATAGGACATTTCCTCTATGGAGGACTTGTGTTGGTTTTTGCCTGCCCAACATCCTATCCTTCTTTTGATAAAAGCAACTTGATTTTCCTCTGGTGAACCACCTTCCCTCCCTTGTAGTCCATATGATTTGGATGGTATTGACTCCACTTCCTAAATCCAGAGGTAGGAATGTGCCTTAGGTCTCTTCAATCAGAGTCACTGTGAATTGATTCGGAGAGGGACAGGTGATTCAATAAAACCTTGAGAATTATCCCTGGAGCTTTTCCTAGAACCACTGGAGTAAGAAACTCTATTTTTGCTATGATCGGGTGTAAATTTGGAGTTGTGAGGGGTTTTTACATGGAAGAATTCCTGAGGATGAAGCCATCCAAGAGCAGATTATGGAGAGAGATCTGATCTTTGTTGGGAGCCCTTGGGTCTAGGTTTAGTTATTCCTAAAGCAAGGAGAAATCTGACTAGGACAAATAAATTCTGCCCCATGTACATTTTCTTTTTCTCTTAAGCTAGTTTGAGTTGGGTTTCTGTAACGTATAATTAAAACACACTAACACATCCCTGACTCGTTTATGGACTTCAAGAGGACAAGGCCCATTCTTTTTAGCTTGACATCTCTTTGGGAACCAGCATACTCCCTACTAAGATACAGTGTCCTCAAGAAAGGGTGTTGATGATTGATGGATGGATATTCAATTCATTCAATCTTCTTGAGTATCTACAATGAGCTAAGGCACCAAGATCACAAGGATTCACTAGACATCATCCTCTTCAAGGAGTTTGGAGCTTAGTAAAAGAAGAGCTAAGAAAGCAAACACATTATAATATAACCCAGGCTATAATATAAATCTGAACAAGTTTTTGTGGGATCCCAGAAGGTGGGAGGTTTGGGGAGATAGGATCTGGGAAGGCTTCTCAGAGGAGGTGACATCAGAGTCAAAGTCTTAGAGAACAAACCGAAGTTCCTAAACAGAGACATGGGAGTGGGAAGAAGGTATTCTGGGCCTAGGGTATTTCAGGCAGAGAGAAAAAGATCATATATATTTAAAAAATTCATAAGAGTAACCCCATCTGCTCTTCCTCTGGCTTCTCCCTATACTCTTCCCTCTTTCTATTTCTCTGCCTCCCATATAGATAGCAAAATCACAGAGATTAAGAGCACAGTCTATGAGCTCTGAATGATTTTGGTTCTCTCACTTACTACCCATTTGACCTTGGACAAAGTCACTCACATCTTACAAATAAGGACAGTAGTTTTATTTGACTCATAAGATTGTTGAGAACATTAAGGGAAATTACAAATTTAAGGAGTGGGCCTGGCACAAGGTCGTGCTCAAGAAATGTTAGCTGCTGTTATTTTTATTGTCCCAGTCAATAAGAACCTTAAGGCCCCAAGAAACAGAAAACCTATCTCACACTGGCACAAACAGTGAGGAAATTCTTCATCTCCTATAATGGGAGTCTTAACGTGGAGTAGGCTCCAGGCCTGGAATAATCAGGGCTCTGACCCTCTTTCTCTGCAGTTCTCCCAGCTCTGCCCCCTTCTTTGTATTGGTTCTGTCTCCAGGCTGGCTTTCCTCATTGTCTAGAGGTGGTTATGCCGCGTGTCCCGAGCCAACTGTGACAACATGCTCCCTTGTTCACATCCATCACAACAGAAAAACAAAACCCTCGCCCAGGCAGAAATATAAATCCTTTCTTTAAATCTGTGTAGGCCAGCTTAAGTTATGTGCCTGCTCTGGGACCAATGACAGGGACCGGGGGATTCACTGCGTTAAGTGGCTTAAGCCTGGCTTCCCGAACCGGTAGGTCACTGGGAAGTGAGGTTGGCTTGCCAGGAATGCTTAGACGAATAATTGGGATCTATCTCTGGAGTCAGAGGGGAAGTCCAACTTTCTCCTGGTCACATGGCTGTATCAGAGCAAGAGGGGAAGGGTCCTGTTAGAGACAGGGACAGGAATATGTGGATGTTGGCTGGACAACCAACAGCATCCTCCATGATGATAGCTATTACATTTTTTTTAGGCTGGTTCACATGGGTCTTTTCAGGCCTTGGCTCAAATGGCTCCTTACTGGTGAGGTTGTCCTTGATCATGAGACCTGTTACATAAAATAATACACACACTCCCCCGCTCTCCTACACTCCTCTCCTCTGCACTTCCTCCCTCCCTCACCCTGCCTTAGTTTGACCTAAAGCACTTAATCACCACCTGATGCATCACGTACTTTCGGCTAGATGTGTTTATTGTGTCTCTCCCTCTAGAAAATGAATTCTAGGAGGAGTTTGGTTTGTTCAGTGCTGTACTCCTAGTACCTAGAAGGGTCCTGGCTCATAGAAGGCACACAGTAACAGTTTGTTGAATGAATAAATGATCTGGCCAGACCAGACTCCTCTTATCTTCCTCAGAGGTTGCCACCTGTTATGGGGTCTGGAATGGTCACAGCCTCTACAGATCCCCTTTTCTTCTCTCCCTGCTCTTTCTCCATCTCTACCCGCCCCCCATCTGTCTCGCTGTCCCTCGAATGTCCAACTGCAGAGCAGGCTGGTATCTGTCATTTTGCTTTCTTTCCACATAGGATTGATTCCACATCTTTTCCTCTTCCCTCTTCATGCTAACGCTTCCCTCTTCTTCTCTGCATGGACAATATTAAATATATTGTGTTCAAATAAAATTAGAAAACCTGAGTGGCTCTTCCATCTTGTGAAGATTTAAGACATGGGATCTTATTTTTTTTGACTACTACATTTATGCTTTTAGACGTGTATGAGAAATGCATATGGAGTTCCTATAGGTTCTTCGGAGTCTACCATTCCATGGCTTCCTAAATTTTTACCCTCTTTGAGGTCTCCTTTGGTATGAATATTTTAAACATTTTAAGGGAAAGGAAATCTTTGTTTTCCCTCCATACCTTCCCCACCCTAACACCTGTCTGCCTCTAATGAGGGATATGTAATAGGGCCTTCTTTTCTTGGGGGATATTTTCTGATTCTAGGGCTGGACGAATGAATAATAATAAAAGTAACAACAAATAACTATGTATTTGCTCAGAAATTGACAATGAACCATGCCAACTGTTCTTGATTATGAAATTCACATGTGGGGCGCCTGGGTGGCTCAGTCGTTAAGTGTCTGCCTTCAGCTCTGGTCATGATCCCAGGGTCCTGGGATTGAGCCCCGCATTGGGCTCCCTGCTCAGCGGGAAGACTGCTTCTCCCTCTCCCTCTCCCCCTGCTTGTGTTCCTACTCTCACTATCTCTTTCTCTGTCAAATAAATAAATAAAATCTTTAAAAAAAAAAAAGAAATTCACATGTACTCGTAAAATATTACTTGTTTAAAGTAAAAGTGAAAGTCTCTCCCTCTTCTCTAATCTTACTCCCTGTGATAACTACTGTTGATGAATTAGGGTATGTTCTCCAGATTTTTTTCTCACAGGCATGGCTTGTCCCCCAGAGTTTCAGTCCCCCTTCTGATACAAGCTTTGTCGGGAAGTTGTCCGGGCAGGGAGTCCATTTTCTAACCATCCTTGTGTCTAGGTGTGGCCCTAGGTATAGTTTTTGCTGGTGGAATGTGAGCAGAAATGCGGTGTCTTTTCTGGACTGAAGCTTTCAGGAAGTGAGGGTGAGTCTTCCACACCCTATTCTCTGTCTGCCTTGTTGAAGCCCCGAGGAGAATGGCAGAACCACCAAGTGAAAGGATCCGGGGTCTTTGAATCACTGAGGGGAAAAGGGCCACCTGCCAAACAACCTCAAACTTCTGTGAGTGGGAACTCAGTCAACTTCTGTTTGAGTCTTTCCACACGTGGGGGTTTATTGTTTGCAGCAGCTAGCAGACCCATAATTGACATAGCGTATACAAAGCCAGGCTATTTTGTGTTATATGACGTTCACCTGCACAGGTAAAAACAACACAAGGGGATCCCATGGTACACCATGATGTTCTTTGACTTGCACAGCTGAAATCTAGGAGATATGGCCAAGGGGTGGAAAAGTCAGAACTGGAATCTGGGCGTGATGGCCCCAGAGCCTGAGTTCTTTCCAGGACCCTCACGCCCGCTATAAACTGGCCTGAGCCTACCTCTTTGATGACGCTAACATAGAAGAAGGTGTTATTTGTGAGGCTTCTTTGATGACTCAGAACAACTGCATTCCCCTCTGCGGAGGCGGGTGGGTAACCCAGGTAAGCTCTGCCCACCCGGGAGCCTGTGGCTTCCTGCCTGCCTCAGTTCAAGGGTTTCTCAGTGAAGGAGCCTTCAAAATGATCTTAGTTCTCAGAAGATACAGTTTGATGTGACAAGCGCAGGCTACAAAGACTGCCCAGGGGACTGGGGTCTGAGGGCGCCGTGAACGGCAGTGGAGGTTAGAAGAGCTAGAGCCGAAAGCCTCCTGCTCTGGTCCACACGAACACCCCCCTCGCCTCCCCAGGCACTCAGAGCCTACAATTAGCTAGCTTATGTCCCCAGAGGGGGCTCCTTCCTCCGGGGCACAAACACCCCCAGAAAGTGACTGCAGAAAGCCAGATGGCCTCATAGGCTTCCAGGAAACTCAACAGTTCTAAGAAGCCCCTGTTTCCTGCTTTACATCCAGAGCCTGGGTGGGGAAAGTCAGGGAGGTCTTCGCTCCCTCCCCCCCATCCGAGCACCTTACCCTGGGGAAGACCTCTGTGTGCCTAGCTGCTCACAGAAGCAAGAGTTTTGGAATTAACTGTGAAATGGGAAACCAGGGAGTTTTTGGAGCAAGGAGTGACCCAATCTGATTAAACATTTTTAAAATTTTGAAAGGGTTGGAAATATTAAGTAAACATGTTTTCAGATGGTATGGAAGTGCAGTAAGAACTGTGAAGGGGGGGCGCCTGGGTGGCTCAGTTGGTTAAGCGACTGCCTTCGGCTCAGGTCATGAACCTGGAGTCCCAGAATCGAGTCCCGCATCGGGCTCCCTGCTCGGCAGGGGGTCTGCTTCTCCCTCTGACCCTCTTCCCTCTCGTGCTCTTTGTCTCTCATTCTCTCTCTCTCAAATAAATAAATCTTAAAAAAAACCCAAAACTGTGAAGGGGGCACATGAATGGGATTTTGGAAATTCTGCTTTAGTTATTCCTTAGGTCACAAATTTGGTCTTTCTAATTCTGCTCAGTCTAAACGGAACGGGGAAAAAAAAATCAAGTTCTTGGAGCCGACACTGACAAACATGCCATCGGGCTGGGCCAGGCCCAAGTCTTTTCCCTGCTCCTTTGGCTCGGGGCTGATGCCTCAGGGTCTGTCCCCTGTGGCTGGGCCTCCAGTGACAGCCTCCCAGGGACCAAGTCCAGAAAGCAGTAACTGTCCTCTTGAAAAACATCACTGACTTCCAGACTAATGAGGCTTAAAGAAGGCTAAAGGTGAAAGGGACTCCAGAGAGAGAAACAAAAGTAATAAATTATAATACAAGTAGCATGTCCCTAAGGGAACTCATTATCTTCTCTAAAACAAAAAACAAAAAACAGGTTCCTTCTCTGGCCTTCCCTAGTCCAGTCAATGGCAGCACCATTAGTCATTCAGTCAGTCGACAAATATTAATTAAGCACGTGTGGTCAGTGCTGGATTCACTGTAATGAGCAAAGCGGGCGTAGTCTCTGCCCTCATGGAGTTTAGAATCTAATGTGGGAGGAAAGACAATAAAAGCATCCTCATTTCTTCCTCACACTCCTAACTATCTCTTCAAGTCCCAATAAGGCAACAAAACTCAAAATCAAAATGTGTGTTTACCATAATTGCAGTTGTATATACATGTGTACAAGGATACGTAGAAGTATATTTTTAATACTTGAAAGCTACTCCCATTGTTATTACTTGATTAAATGGGGAAGCATGGTGGGTGATTTTATTTTGCTCTTTCAATATTGTCACTAGTACTATTGAACCCTTATATTTCTTAAAAATCTGAGATGAGTCTGTGCTTGGTTTCTTGGGTTGTCAGGAACGAAGAATCATTCAATTTATCTCAAGTAATGTGTCTAATGTGTGTGTGAGAGAGAAATGAAAAGGAGACAAGCTTCTCATTGAATCTAAGGAGAGGACCCCTATTGCAGTGTAGCTGGGCCCTGCAGTCTGGAAGTTTGCTCTGGATCTAGACAGGTTCAAGGGACCTTAACTACAGGGTCTCCTTAGACCTTTGCTGCCCTGGGCTATGAACGTGACTCCGTTCCTTGGCTCGTCTGCAGGTGGTGTTCCATTCTCTCAATAGTGTCTCCACTCATGGTTTCTGAGTCCTCATAATTCCTGTTTCCTTATGACTTTTGTCTGCTCATCAGGCTTGCCCTCGAATGTGTGTTCCTGCTCCTAAATGTCTCATTCTCTCAGCATGTCTCTGTTTACATTTCCAGATGAAGAAATATGCGTTATCCCAGCTCCTCTTTTTTGTGCCATTCAATGTTGTAGATCACTGGCTGGCCTGTGGGTTTGTTTCCCCTTTGTTCAAGCTTTCTGCTTCCACCTGTCCAGTCAGCTATAGCCAAAGGGAGGTAGGGTCACATGGTCAAAGCAGGACTACCATGGGCTGCTGGGACTGTGGGTATAAGAGCTGAGTTAACTGACATGATGAGTACCACCTCTAATGCCTGCTCTAGCTGGGACCATCTCTAGGTACCTGAATCTGTGCTACTGTGATTCTTCCATGAGGCTTTGACTCCTGAAGGGCTGGGTCTGTGACCTGAACTGACTCTCTTTACATCTAGAAATTCCCAGATGGTTGCTTGGTTGGGGCAAAGCCACAACCCTTCCCCCCAACTCAGACTTCCCTATCTCTTCTCCAAGTTAGAAATGCTTCAGCAAGGGAGGAAAGGCCAATGCTTCACACATGCGGGTCTTAGAGCCACGGAGAAACACTGCTGTCCCCTGGGAGGAGCCCCGCTGCAGAGGCTGCTGGAGAATTTCTGATTTTCTGCTCTGGGCCTTAGTAATTCAGGGATGATGTGGTCAGAGCCTGAAGGGATAAGTTAGCAATTTCACCCCTAGCAGCATTGGCTTGGGCTACGGAAGCTTGGGCCACCTCTGACTCAGAGCTGAGTTAAGGAATTAAATCTGCAGCCTCCCAAATTTGGCAAGGACAGCAATGGGCGGCGGCGGCACACGCCCTGGGAATCTCCTGGGCAGGCAGAGTGGGCTTCATCTGGCCCTATGGGCGCGGGGGTGCGGGGGGCCTGGAAGTTTTCCATTCCCAGCACGCCTTCCCCAGCTGCTCGGAGTGCCTAAAATAAGCCCGCAGACGCTTCCCTTTACCTTTGGAAGCTTTGGTTCCAATTAAGATGCAACTCTCTCTGCAGCTCAAGACTGTCCTCAAACTTGACCTCAGGCCCACGGGCTTTATCAAAGACTGAGTCGCACTTCCTGTCCTCTTATCTGGCTTGGAGAGGGAGCCGGCAGGAGCCTGAGGGTGTCTGTGGGTCTGTGTGTGTTGGAAGTCGATGTGGGAGGTGGAATTGGAAGAAGAAACGGGTTCACAGTTGGGGCTGGGGCCCCACAGGATGCGGACTATAATAGAGCTGGAGCTCCAGCAGGGACCTGCGTCGAATCTGTCTGTGCCTCAAACTCTCTTACCCACGTAGCTTAATCTCTTCTGGGCCTCAGTTTCCTCACCTCTAAAATGAAGAGGTTCGGTGAGGAAGTCTCTCAGGGACTTTCTAGTTTGGAATCGCTGGACCTCAAACAAATGCCTTCTGGAGAGGAGCCAGTGAGAGGAGGAAATTTCCACTGGACTCTCTCCTGTTAGGCTTTGAAAGAGTAAGAGAGCAGTGGCCGTGGCGCATGCTCAGGAAGTTGGAGAGTGGAGAAGGTCGTCCAGTTGGGCTTAGACCGCTCCAGCTTCCAACCCCCGAATTGCAGCCCCTGGTGCTTTCACCTCCAGTCCAACCGGAAAGATGTGTCCCTTCTTCAAGACACTTCCGGGAAATTGTCAATAACTGTACAAATCTGCGATGTCTCCACTGTGGAGGGCACTCTGGGGGTGTGCAAAGCACACCCTGCACATTTCTTTAGCAGTCCTTCCTGTGGCACCACGCACTCTGTGAGGGGTAGGGTGCAGGCTCGGGAGGCACCGGGTTCCATAAAGACTGCTCGATAGAGCAGAAGTCTGCAAACTGCTGCGCCCCATCCTAGGGGGTGACTCTGACTCAGTGGGTCTGTGGTGCACCCTGACACATTCATAACAAGCTCCCAGGTGATGCTGATGCTGCTTAACCCGGTACCACACATTAAGAACCCCTGCTATAGGAGAAAGGGGAAGCCTCCTCCACTGTTGGTGGGAATGCAAGCTGGTGCAGCCACTCTGGAAAACAGTATGGAGGTTCCTCAGAAAGTTGAAAATAGAGCTACCATATGATCCAGCAATTGCACTACTGGGTATTTACCCCAAAGATACAAAAGTAGGGACCCGAAAGGCTACGTGCACCCCGATGTTTATAGCAGCAATGTCCACAATAGCCAAACTGTGGAAAGAGCCAAGATGTCCATCGACAGATGAATGGATAAAGAAGATGTGGTATATATATACAATGGAATATTATGCAGCCATCAAAAGGAATGAGATCTTGCCATTTGCAACGACGTGGATGGAACTGGAGGGTATTATGCTGAGCGAAATAAGTCAAACAGAGAAAGACATGTATCATATGACCTCACTGATATGAGGAATTCTTAATCTCAGGAAACAAACTGAGGGTTGCTGGAGTGGGGGGTGGGGTGGGAGGGATGGGGTGACTGGGTGATGGACACTGGGGAGGGTATGTGTTCTGGTAAGCGCTGTGAATTGTGCAAGACTGTTGAATCTCAGATCTGTACCTCTGAAACAAATAATGCAATATATGTTAAGAAAGAAAAAAAGAAGAAGAAGAATGTAGCAGGAGGGGAAGAATGAAGGGGGGGAAATCGGAGGGGGAGAAGAACCATGAGAGACGATGGACTCTGAAAAACAAACTGAGGGTTCTAGAGGGGAGGGGGTTGGGAGGATGGGTTAGCCTGGTGATGGGTATTGAGGAGGGCACGTTCTGCATGGAGCACTGGGTGTTATGCACAAACAATGAATCATGGAACAGTATATCTAAAACTAATGATGTAATGTATGGGGATTAACATAACAATAAAAAAAATTAAAAAAAAAAAAAAGGGAAAGGAAAGAAAAAAAGAGATAATGCACTACTTACCTTCTTTTTCCTCTATCGCACACCCTCCACCATATCCCATCCCATCCAGCCTCAGGGAAACTCCTTGAGGGTTCCAGCGACTAACTGTGAACACCTTTCTATAGCAGTACATCATTAATTTGTAATTCACTACTTCTCATACTGCAAATGAGAGCTGAAATGTTCCTCCGTGGTTGTGTTCTGATCTATTTATTGACCAGGTTTAGGTGTTGCTTTGTACCCCCAATTCCCAATACAGCATCTTATACAGAGTACTTATGCAATGTTTGTGGATTAAATTAATGTTGAATGTGAGGTAAAAATTTCCCCTGTAAATTAGGTTAAAATGTTTGCAGTCTTCAAAATGGTTGAGAAAATGCATTATTAAAATAAACAAAATATTTCTCTGCAAAAAAAAAAAAAAAAAAAAGAAAAGAACCCCTGCTATAGAGTATCAGAGAAGAAAGGAGTCTCAGATGGAACTCCCCCCCACCGCCCCCATCTCCCTTTCTTACAGATTAGGAAACTGAAGGAAAGTGAGTTCAACATGGTGGAGCTGTGATTTCTCATCCAGTCCTCTTTCTGCTCCATCATCTTGTGGTTCCCTGGATAGTGATATTGATGGAAAACCCAGCACCCTCGTCAGCCTTCCCGGAGATCTTTGAGGAGAGGTGAGGCCGAGTCAGGGCTCCCAGGAGGCAGGGAGAAGGACAGATCGGCCTCTGGCGGGACCTGGGAAATTCTTTCTCAAATGCAGGCTGCACTAGCAAGGGCGGAGCCTGGGCTCACGAAGGGGCCCCGGTGGGGCGCTGGGTAGCGGTTCCCTCCACACCCGGCCAGGGGAAGGCCTGAGCAAGGATAGCCAGTTCAGAAGCAACTGTGTGAGGCTGTGGTTTCCTGCCCCAGCTCTGCCATCCCTTGCTGAGCTGACCTCGAGTGCATTGCTTGGCATCAAGGCCCCGAATCTCGTGTTCCGTCCCTGAATTCTGAGTCTAGTTTCTCTCTGAGGCACTGATCCTGCTTCTGCTTGAACACCCTCAGGGAGCAGAAAGTCATGCCTTCCTAAGCATCATTCTAACTTCAGGTAAGTACTCCAATTTGAATCAGAGTATTTCTCTTTTTGAGGGAGTACCTGCACTGATGCCCAAGGTTTTCCCAAGGACTAAGCACTTCCCAAGACCAGAGAGGCTCCCTCAGGCCGATCAGCTAATTAGGTGATCAATCAGTATCTGTTGAACGAGCGCTTTGGGATGGGGCTGGGTGGGCAGAATCAAACTGACTGGAAGACTGGCTTTATCAGCAGCTACTTATCAGTGTAGACCCTTCAGCCTCAACATGGCCTTGCATGATCCAGCCACTCACTCCCTCTCCAATCTCATCTAACACCACTTTCCCCGAACTCCTTACTTTTGAGCTTTGTATTTCTTTGTGTGACTGTCTGAATAGCATCTGTCTCTTCCATCAGATTGGAAGCCCTATGAAGGCAGGACAACATCTGTTTTGTTCACCAATGTATCCCTAGCACTCAGCAATGTACCTACTACATCATATATGCTCAGTAAATATTGTGAAAGGAAGTGGAGGAAAGGATTGTCTGCTCTGTGGCAGACCCTTGCTGAGCCCTCGTAAATCCTTATTGGGTGAGTGTTAGAGTAAAGGCTAAGGTGCTATCACAAAGGTCCCCAAATACAATGATTCAAAGAAAATAGAAGCTTATCTCTCGGAACGCCTGGGTGGCTCAGTCGGTTAAGCGTCCGACTCTTGGTTTCAGCTCAGGTCATGATCTCAGGGTCGTTGGATTGAGCCCGGTGTCAGGCTCAGTGTGGAGTCTGATTGAGATTCTTTCCCCCTCCTTCTCCCCCTCTGCTCCTCCCACCGCTCATGCACTCTCTCTCTAAAACACATAAATAAATAAATAAATAAATAAATAAATAAATAAATAAATAAAATCTTAAAAAAAAAAAGTTTATCTCTCGTTCACAAAAGAACCCCGAGGTAAGCAAGCCAGGGAGGCAGAGCCCTTCTGATCCCCATAGTCATTAAGGATCCCAGTTCCTTCCATCTTACTGGTTTGCCACCCTCAGAGCCATGGTCTTCACCTGCATGGTCAGAGATGGGCCATGCCTGCCCCATGTGTGCTTCAGTTTGTGAGAAGCAGACAGAGTACAAGTCCAGAGCAAGTGATTTTTTTTCTTTAAACAAATGAGGCAAAGCTCCATCCTTCACTTCTGCTCACGCCCATTGGTGAAAACTTAGTCACACGGCCACATCGAGCTGCAGACTAGCTAGAAAATGGGTGGCCATTTGCCTCGCTTACCCTCTATTACTGTGAAAGAAGGGGAGAATGGATTTGGGAGGATACCTGGTAGTCTCTGTCACAAGGGGTCTTGTAATCATAAATAACCATTCCTCGGGGGGATATGGTCATAACCCAAATTGTTTGGCCCAAACCACTAAGTCCCACCAGTGAATTGCCAGAAAAAAAAAATGTGCCTTATGGATTCTCAGAGTTATTTCTGAGAATGATTCAGGATGCTATTCCATGTGTGTTCAAGAATAGGCCCCTCCTCAATGGGGCAATGTATATCAGGATTACAAATGCTCACACCCTTTGACCCAGGAAGTCCACTTCTAGGAAGTTCTCCAAGAGATGTATTTGCCCACATGGGAAATGAAATATGCACTGATGGTGAAAGAAAAAGATTAAATAAAATATGATGTCCCCATACAATGGAAACCCATCTAGCTATTTTTAAAAAATGAGGAAGCTCTTTATGTACTGCTTTGCAACAAGCTCTAAGGCATGTTGTTAGATGAATAAAAAAGGCACAGAATAGTAAGAGTATGCCATCACTCATATAGAATAGAGTAAAAGGAATACATATATTCTATATGTTTATATTTGCTTCTGTATTCATAGGATATCCCTGGAAGAATTCAAAAGAAGTTAGTAACAAGGGTGAGGACGGGATTGGTTGACCGGATATCTGTGGTATATACTTTTAATACTTTCTCATTCCGGACCATGTGAATATATTACCTTTTAATTAAAAAAGAAGGAAGGGGCACCTGGCTGGCTTGGTGGGTTGAGCATCTGACTCTTGATTTCAGCTCCAGTCATGATCACAGGCTGGTGAGATTGAGTCCTGCACCAGGCTCTGCACGGAGTCTGCTTGGGATTCTCTCTCTCCCTCTGCTGACCCCCCCTTTCCCCACCACTCATGTGCTCTCTCACTCAATAAATAAATAAAATCTTAATAATAAATGATGGGGCGCTTGAGTGGCTCAGTGGGTTGAGTGTCTGACTCTTGATTTCCACTGGGGTCATGGTCTCAGGGTCGTGGGGTCAAGCCCCACGTCAGGCTCCCTGCTTGGCGCAGAGTCTGCTTGGGATTCTCTATCTGTCCCTCCCCTTGCTTGCGAGTGCTCTCTAAGTAAATAAATAAATAGGTAGATAAAATCTTAAAAAAAAAAAGAAAGAAGGTAGGAAGGGGAAGAGGACAGGAAAGAAGAGGAGAACAGAAGAGAGGAGGGCGGAGCAGAAGAAGGAAAAAAGGCAGAAAGAAAGGGAAAACGCAAGAAGAGAGAGGGAAGGAAGAAGAGAGGGCGGATTCTTCCCGTTCTTGCGCTCCGGCCTTCTGGCCTCGTAGCCGCACTGCGGCCCCCGCTGGCCGCTCCCTGAGGTTGCTGCCCCCCGGTCCGAGCCGACTTCTGCTGGCAACTACTGTGGACGGTGTTTCGGTTTTCACGCAAGGCCCTGCTCTCCTCCTGGCTTCTCCGGCCCAAGTGGGAGACAAGACCAGCCCTTCAGTGCCCCAGACGCCCGCAGAGAGCAGCCCATAAGGTTTAAGGAGAAGTGACTGATGATGCCAGCATAATGAAAGGGGAGACTGGAACAAAGATGGTAACTTCCTCCAGTGGCCCGGACTCAGGTCCTTCCTCAGGGTTCCCCGCGGTCCATCCTCGTCCCGGTGTTCCAGGCCCCGGCCTCATTTCGCAGGAGTCGCTGTTCATCATCACACGGAGCTCTCCAGGAATGTCCCCATTTCAGAGACCGGGCCAAACTGGCCCTGGGCCCCGCAGAGAGAAGGACGTTTTCCCCTTGCCCCGGTCTGTGGATTGGCTCGCCAGAAATTATTTCCAGCCAAAGGCCTGAACTCTTGTCAGGATGATTAACAATGGTAATATCCATCCCCTTCTGGAAGTATCCCCTGCATGCCCACAAGGGGGTATTTTGGCTTTATGGTCCTCAAAAGACAATCACAAGAATCTGACTTGAATGCATTTCCAATGTCTTGTCAGTGGGCTTTAGAAATCAAATTAGGGTATGTTAGCTGGGATAGCAATTGCCGACCCAGGGGAAATACGCCAAAGCTAAGTCCAGTTTCCGCTGGTCTCTCTTCAAGGGCTCAGAGATCCTGGGGCCTAGCCTTTCCCGGAACCAACTTATTACATAAAGAACAACAACAACCAGCCCAGATCTTAGATACAATATGAGAAACAGGAGAAATATAATGGCACTGAGAGCCTGGGATGAGATCATTAGAGCTGCCGTGCACCAGTATAGCTCTAAGCTTCGCTGCCGCAAGGACGAACGGCGATGGATTGTCTAATTGTCCTTGTTGGGCCAGAGGACATTTGTCCACAGATACAGACTTGTAATTCTAGGAAAAGGTCATCACAGATTCTTCTAGAAGGAATAGTGAGCAAGAAAATAAACAGTGTCTTCCATGGCAGTGTGGCAAACACATCAAGGGAAACACAGGCTGGGCCCAAGGGGCTGATTCCAGAACTCAGTGGGGAGGTGGGTCACAAGAAAGGGAGAGGAGGATCGTTTGGGGGGAAGAGTCCACCTCAGAAGAGGGTAGTGAGGGCAGCCCGACGTCAGAGGCCGTTGTCGGGCCCACGCCAGCATGTCTGAATTACAGTGTGCTCTACAGCGTTCCGGGCTGTGTGAACCCACAGCGGACATCTTTGTTGCCTCCAGCTTTCATTTTAAGAGAATCGTGATTTTGTTCTTCTATCCTCCCCTCCTTCACGCAGCCATGTACATCAGAGAAAGTGGCCTCTGATCCCAGCTCCAAGGGATAGGCCTGACTGGCTGCTCTAAAGGCAGTCTTCCCCCCCCCATCAACCCGGCCCATGTTTAGTCTAGAAATATGCATATGACCCAACTCTGGCCAATGAGAGCTCAGAAGTTGGCTGGAGGATTCTAGAGAAAGTTTCTTTGTTTCAAAGAAAGAATCATAGAGAAATATTCTCTCTTCTTCCTCTAGATTTTGTGTGATGCCTGAAACTCTTCAGCTTGCAGCTTGAGGGATGAGGTCAACATCAAAGACCACATACAGAGAGAGCTGAAAAGAACCAGGATTCTTATGACATTGTCAAGTTGCTGAATGAGAACATATCCTACCTCTAAACGTATTTTATTTTATGTTTTAAAAAGATTTATTTATTTTAGAGAGGGAGAGCACGTGGAGGGAGGAGCAGAAGGAGACGAAGAGAAAGAATCTCAAGCAGACGCCCCACCAAGCACGGAGCCCAACGTGGGGCTCAATCCCATGACCCTGAGATCATGACCTGAGCTAAAATCAAGAGTGAGATGTTCAAATGACTGAGCCACCCAGGCGTCCTTCTAAACTTATTTTTCTTTAAATATTTATTTATTTATTTGAGAGGGAGAGAGAGCGAGCAGGTAGGGGAAAGGGAGAGAGGGTCTTAAGCAGACTCTGTGCTGAGCGCAGTGCCCCTTTCAGGGCTTGGTCTCACAACGTTGAGATCACGACCTGAGCCGAAACCAAGAGTCAGCAGCTGAACTGACTGTGCCACCCAGGCACCTCTCTCTAAACTTATTTTAAGGCAAATTTCGGTTGGGAGTTCAGGCACTTGCAACTGAAAGCATATACTCCACAAATATGTATTGGAATCCACCAATTCATTAGGTGCAGGGCAAGCAGTTTTAAAAGTTAACACATCTATCTCATCTCTACTTCCACAGAACTTATCTTAGAGTGGAGGAGGGCTAGACATCAGACAACTGATTTCACAATTAATTATTTAATTGTAATAGTATAAATTACTACAAAGGAGAACGTGCAAAGAGAAGATCTGATCTTGTCTGCACATTCATGTCTCAGTCTCTCTCTTAACTGGGCTTTTTTTTACTTCACTGTGCTTCCTGTAAGAAGGTAGTTTGCACTCAGTTCTAAGTTTTGCTCCTTGGTAAGGGCTTGTGGCATTCATTTGATGACTACAGGGATTTCCATAGACTTTCAATATAAGACCAAAGCTGACATGCTTCTTGTGGAGGCTAAACTGCGTTCCTTCTTGGATGGAAGGAGTCCAACCTGTGGTTTACCTAGGATGAACAAATCCCATTTCACTAATCCGCCATCCCGGAAGATTGCCAAAAAAATCCTGAAAAATGAGATAACTAGAAGGGCTTGGGACAGCGCTTGGGGATTGCTCACAGTGGTGCAAGTATTGAGTAAATTACAAGTAAGTGTTATATTAGTCATGGATTAGTGGACTTTTGGTTACAAGATAGCAACATCAAGTTCTTTTTCTTCTTTACTCAGAAATAAGCCCACACAAACAATGAGACCAATAAAAACAGAAAGTCCAAAAATCCCCAAAAAACAAAAAACAAAAAAGGGGCCCCTCTGTGGCTCAGTCGGTTAAACATCCAACTCTCGGTTTTGGCTCAGGTCATGATCTCAGGATTGTGAGATCGAGCCCCACGGTGGGCTCCGCTGGGTGTGGAGCCTGCTTAAGACTGTCTGTCTCCCTCTCTCTGTGTCCCTCCCCCCACTTCCCTCTCTGTAACAAAACAACAAACAAACAAAACAGGAAGTCCATCTTTGTTGACACAATGTGAACTAGAGAAAGCAGCTGAGGAAATGGTCTTAAGGAAATGGAGGAAGGTAAAGCGACTACAGTAGGTCCCCGAGCTGCCTCACTTACATCTCCTCAGCCCACCTCTGATTTCAGCCACGGCTCAACCTCGCCTGTGCTGAGAGCATCGTACTTCAAGCGTGTGATTTGCATCTTTTCTCTTTTTGCCCTGGAGCCTCTCTGATATGGTGAAAGCTGTTTGGCTCATGTACACGTGGAAGAGTATTTTGGGGGGCAGTACTCCACCAAAAGGGAAGCAAACAGTAGATAAGGGCTCCAGCGTCCAGTGCTTCAGACAGACAATTCAAGGAGGCATGCTGGACCCTTCTCCAGCCCCCGTGGTCCACAGTGACACTCTCAATCATGCCCCCTTCTAGGGCTTTCCCTTTTTCTTTTGACTTGTTTTTCTTTGCTTCCTTACTCCTGCTGCCTGGGATTGTCTCCTACATAAACCACCTGCACC